>NC_066362.1:190407869-191036960 GCF_013377495.2 Cygnus atratus | reverse complement strand
ATGGCAACTGAAAAATAAATCTGCTGCTACCTGTATTTCAGAGGCTGCTGTGCCTTGATTCCCCTCAGCCCCAGAACATCCCTATCGCCAGCATGGGCCACACAGAGAACGGGAGGCGTCAGGAGTGGTTTTAAAGGAATCGATGGGTGCTGGGCAAGCAGGTCCCAAGCCCCTGAACATGCTGGCCTGAACGTGCAAAGCAGAGGCTGAAATCCCACCGCGCAGGGTTTCAGGTCCCTCTCAGGATCCTGAACCTGAACCCCATGCTCCAAGGGCTGCGCGTGGTGGTCCTGCTTGAGCTGGTGGCGAAGGTGGAGGTCGCACACTGCCCCCACGGGCTGTCTCCACGAGGCACGGTGCGGGTACCGAGACAGCATCCAGGCTTAACGGGAGGCTCATGGGCCCTAGGGCAGCTCCCTCGCTTGGCAGTTTTGGCCAATAATTTCAGACCCGTGCTTTACACTTTTTACAGGATCAGATAACTCCTCCAAGGGATCAACCCGCACAGTTCTCAGTCTGGAAAGACATTGTGCATGAAGGCAACGTGACCAGCAGAAATGCTGTCAAGGTTTGGTATATTCCCAATAATGCACTTGTCCATCAGCTTAATTACCAAGTGCCTTATTTACCCGTCCCCATCTTCTCCTTCAGGAGTGATTCACTCTTTGCAAATCCGGTCTCTCACGGCTTATCTGACCACAGCACAAAACACACAGATGGAAACTCCACTATGGACTGGTACCACAAACTGAAAGTTCCCATTGAAATGAAAAATGGCACAGTCTAACAATTAGCAAGACTGATCATCAAAAGAATAGTGATTCTTCAGGTTAACATTAAAACCCATTTATTCAGGCTTTTGTGCAGGGTGCACAATTCATTGCAGTTACGTATACACAGTATGCACGTTCTAATAGCGTACAAAAAGGCAGGTAGCAACAGGATCTTACACTGGAAATGTATGTACAGACATACTAAATCAGTCGCTTGACATTAAAAAAGTTACCTGACATTGTTCATGTACCATCAAGGCTATTAGAAATTGTGTAGAAAACCAATAAAACTTGGAAAGTATCTACTCTCACTTCGCTTTACCCAGGCTGGATATAGAGGCAGGCTTCCCACACCGTGTCATCTGTGGTCCAAGCCTTCAAGATCCCCGAAGTGGTCACACCACCGTTCGCTCTAACGCATCCCATCGCGTGTTACAGGTTGATAGCTTAAGTGTCAGTTCCTGTTTTACGGGGGAGAACAACAACTGAAGTACTTCTAAAAGAGGATTTTCTCCCAGGAAAAGACAACAAAGGAAAGATTTAGAGAGATCAGAGAGAACCGAGCATTACTGAAATGTTTTAATAGCACTTCCTGGTCCTTGCAGAAAAGTCTTCGTGGACCAGGTAGCACCTAATTTAAAGTGCTGTAAACTGTCCAGATTTACAGAAGCGCAATGGCAGGCCTTGGCAGACCCCAGGTCTTCTGCTGATCTTTACCTCGTTCCTATCCTAAGGGCTGCAAGAGATCGTACTTTTGTAACCTGCACAGAAAGACACAGAGAAGTCAAGGAGATTTAGCAAAGATACTAAACAAAAGCAACAAATAGAGTCATGCAGCAACATCGTAAGAGCCGTACTTTACTGTAACTGCTCTGAAGTATCAAATTCCTGAATTTAATGTCTGAAAGAACTTTGTTTTAAAGATGCCAGCAGAATGAGGGAGCACCAGAAAAGAATGATTTAAGAAAAATGTTTTTCCTGTAGCCAAGACCCACCCCGCCAAGAACATGGAGAACCTTCATTGAATTTCAGCTCACAAAAACCAGGGCCAACTTTGTTCAACAACTGTTGCATGCCCAAGTCAATTTTTTTTTTTTATTTTTTGCATATACCAGTAGAGTTTTGATGGCAAATTTTAGCCTTACAAAGCGCCTACCCTAAAATCCACTCAGGGAATAGTTTTACAGGATTAATTTGCTAATGCGGACAACACAGATGACGACTGAGCATGACGTTAGTAAGACTGTTAAAACTACTTCCAAAGGTGGCTGAAATAAGCTGCATTGTGGATAAATACACAAGATATAGGACATATTTGTAGAACATTCAATCACAGCCAATACTATTTCAGACATCTCTTCCTTTTAGCATCATACAAGTGCTGTTTGCTGGGTAAGCTCTGTGGTTCAGCTGTGTAAGCTGTGTTTTAGTTTATTCAGTTTATTGCCTTTTGAGAAATGTTTACTATTTGTGTGAACAGCACAAAGAATTTCTCAAATTTACTTCTCTCCTGAAGTTTGAAGTTCTCTGATTGAAATCTCCACAGTGAGTCAAATTTATTGTGTCTCTGTGTGAAGATACCAAAAAAATGCGTATTTTACTTGTTGATTTTTTATGGAAATTCATTGTTGAAGTGGCTTGAGAAATGTTTTCTTTTTTGACAATGATCTTCCTTAAATACACTATATTCTGAATACACACAGAATAGGAATGCTGAATTTAAAATACTGATTTATAGTGCCAACCTTTCATTGTGATTGTTTTAAAGAAACGTTTAATCAGCAAGTGTTAATAAACCCAAATTTTATTCAGAGGGAATCAGGAAAAGACTTTTAATTACCAGACTCTCTTCATCGTTTAACAAGCACAGGGAATGAATTGCTATTTAGAAGTAAGAAGCCCTCAAAGCACAGTTTCGTGTTTTCTAGCGCAACCACAGCACGTAACGCATCGGAACACCACATCAAATTTTACGCTGCAGCCTCCTTCCCACACAAAACATTTGCTGGCACAGAAAGTGGGAACTTCCAGGGCCTGAGTACAAGCAAGTAAGATGTGTGGTTAAGATTCAGAAGTACTAACAACACTGGTGTTTTAGAAGTCTTGCAGCGATTCCTGGCGGGGTGTGGGAGGAGATTGGCAGTGAGAGAAACTATAGATGGGGAAGGTACCACCACTGAAACCAGTGAAGTGCTTCCTGGTACTGGTAAATGCCAAGACACAACTGGCTTTTGCAGGAGGATAAAAACAGAGATGAAGGTAAATAAATCTGATTTTGATATCAGGGGACAACTGAACCATACTCACTCTGCATGCTGCAGTATTTTAAGTCACGTTTTAAACACTGTTAGCTTTATTTTTAAACCTACTCAAGATCAAAATTCATATAAAAGAAGTTGCTACTTGCATATTTCATTTTAATACAGCCATAGTAAGGCCTGATGCCGCGTACCATATTAGAAATCTGCAGTCTATAATATATATTTATTCATACATACATTATCAAGTCCAGCCAAATGCAGGCTAGAGCACCTTTTCTTCAGAAAACAGTTTCATCCGTCAATCTCCTGATTGCAAAGCTACTTTTAGTGACCTAGGCAAAGCACAACTTTACAAAATCACTGGGGAAGAAAAAGGCATTTTTACCTTTAAATTGATAAAATAATCCACCACCGAAATATGACTGTAGAAAGACATATACGGTATTCTTTTCTACAGTGCTCTTTGAAGAATCCAGCAAGTGTCAATAAATAGATACTTAAAAAGCTCAGTGAATTTTACCAAAGTACTTTGCTACTATAAAGTGAGTTTGAGAAAAGGGTTACCTTGCCGTACGTAGCTGCCTGCCTCTCATTTTCACTTTGTGTTAGCTGTCTCTGTAGACAATGAAGTATTTCTTTCGGTAAGTCTTGGGGCTTCAAGTCTTTTTACCCCACAATGTTTTGAAATTAATAATTATGCAATATCTTCATTCCCTGTTCTAATTTGCATACTCACACTGAAACAAAAGTTAATCTCATTAAAGCAAGCAAGGATATAAATTGAAATCTATTCTTCAAGTAAAAATAAATGGCATGAAACACCAGCAAGTTAAAAAAAATAACAGTATTAAGACAAGGTGAGAAGTGGGAACCAGTTCAGAGACTGGGAGAAATACATATAAGAAAGTCACACAGATCATACTGAAGTCACTGCTAGAAAGAAGGTTCTCCAGAATTCATTTTCATGGTCCAGTATGTAAATGAACAGACAGGTAAGAGATCTTTAACCCCAGCCACACCTGCCACTACTTCTTAAACACATGGGCTGAAGAACAACTGGGTAACTCCTCAAAGGCAGCTGTGCTTATGTTACAGAGGACTTCAGTTTTGACCAGAGTGACCTACAGATGAAGTTTGAAGGCAGGCAGAAACTTAGACGTGACTCCTTCATATAGCAGTCTGCAGGAAACAGCTAGTCCATGCATTTTCTTTTTAGGATTTTTACATCCGTGACAACTGCTGTGTTGAAGAGCAAAGCCACTGCACCGTGCAATTGCACCTGGCCGTTCTGCTGCTTGAGCAAGCACAACCGTCCTGTTCCAGCCCTCTCTCTCGCTCAGTCCAGCCACAAAACAGAATTAGACAAACAGAAATGTCTCTCCCACGTGCTCCCTTGTGTGCATGACTAGGGTTAGGCTTAAAGTTGAGCCTCATGGGTACAAACACTGATTCATATCTTCCCCAATTTTCTGCATGTATTAATGTACTTATTTTCTGACATTTTCTGTTCTCCAGAATGCTCCTGACAATTATTATATAGTCGCTATAGGTATTACTTTTAAAAGGTGGCATATAACAATTCGCCATGCATGCCTGATATGAGAACACGTAGCTTAAATTAATCCAGAGATTGTTCCAAGCAGCAGCAGCAGCAGTTCTAAATCTTATGATGAGTTAGCGAGCTTTGTTGAAAACAACCATGTAAGATCCCAAATGCTAAAGAAGAGAAAGAGCAAGAGCTGTGTTTTCAAATGGTACAGAGAAGCGTGACTGGTACTTGAGCAGCATGACAGTTGCCTGATACACTGGTCATAAGAGAAGAGACCCAAGAATTTAAAACATGAATTAAACTGAAGAAAAATTATCCAGAATAAGAAACAAAGTAGGAGTGGAGATTAATGTTATGAAGATTTCTCATGGCTTCAATTTTTTTTCTGATACGTGACAAATCTTACTGTCCTATCCGTAATCCCTAAAATACTGAATCCGCTCACTCAAAACAGAAACGAATTTATTCCCTATAACAAAGAGGAGGGCTGGATATACCAGCCTACGTACTCTGGATGTTACCCGCACATTCTAGACTTACTGTGTGGACGATAAAAGTGCACTTGGCAGAAAAGTTTTCAGCTTCAGCCTCAATGCAAATGAACCTCTTTCTGGCAATACGACTGCAATTACCATATTCATAGAGATTAATTAAAAGTGCTGTTTAAATAAAAGTAAAGCTAGACTATTTCAACTCCTCAAGATGATGGATTTTAAGAAAACATTTGACACAGAAGTCAGCCTTTTACTAGACGCTCAGCTTTGTAGAAAATCATTGAAATCACGGATTAAGATGTTAAATCCTGTATCAAAAGAGAAATTGATGTGGATAAGAAGTGTGAAAGCTGAGGCCACGTGGAGCTGTAAACTTGATATGAGAACCTGCATATGCGGTCACAGAGCCTGTCACGAGATCACTGTTTCACGTGGGTACACATGGGTTTCACGTTGCTGGAACAAGCAATGGGGCAGCTAAAACCATGAAGGTAGAAAGGCTCTAAAGCAAAATCATCAGACTGCAGAGGGTGCCTGCTGAAATGTAACAAGCAATACAGTGGGCAGTCTGGGTACACCTGGTTTTAAAGAACTCCAAGATCTTTCAGTGTTCAGCAAGAGGCCTCCTAAAAGCCTTCAGCTAAATGTTCAGATAACAGCAAGCCCTCTGGTGTAAATAGGATAGTCTAAAACAAACATACAAACAAAACAAAGCAATGCAAAACCAAAAACCAATGTCCTACCTCTGAGCTTGATGTCTTTTCACCTGATCCATTTATCCAGGGCTCAAGGAACATTAACTCTTGTGCACACGTGCATCAGGAATATCTGCACCAAGCAGGCCACCTCCTTTCAAGTGTATTTCCATCTCCCCTGGTTTCTTCTGCTGCCTAACGCCTACTGCTGTGAACAGAAACTCTGATATGTTACTTACAAAAGCCAATACAAGCACATCACTGAATCCCAACAAGTCAAAGTGTTTCATTTCCCTTCGCTAACTTTCCCTACACTGTGAGCTATGTGGGTATGAGCTTCTTCTCCCTGCATGTGTGGAATACTGCAGGCACTGCTGCAAGTATTGTGGTCTCTTATTGTCAAGAAACGTGATTGTTTAGATTTGGAGTTTTGAGGGGAAGTGTTTTTTGTTGTTGACTTTTTTTTTCTTTTTGGTCCTCTTCATTAGCATTACATGAAACATCTGTATTTGATAGTGTTGGCAATCTCTACTCAGGTAAAGCAAAAAAAAAAAAAAAAAAAAGGAAAAGAACTCAACATTTCACTAACCTCACTTCAAATTAAGTCTATCAACTCAGAACCTGCAGAGAGTAAAGTGAACACAAGCAACAGACTCCACCAACCAGAAGAAAAGTCAGATAGCTGGCCTGCGCCTACAGATCTGGACTCAGCTCTGTGAAATGAGAAGTGCATCACTTTCTAACAAACCAGCTGCTGAATTTGCGAAACAACTCTCAGCATCCATAAATTTATTCTGAAAGAATAAACTGATGAGGCCTTGACATACGTGAATAAATCTGCCAGTTAAGGATCCTACCTCACCACGTGGCATTTCTTCTCTAACAGCCCCCTACCACCGTGAACTTTCACTATCATACCGTCCCTCCCAGCCCTGAGATGCTTCTTGCTGCTGGCTGGGTCCCCAAACTGGGAAACGGCCCAGTCATGTAACACCCAGGTGCTTGCAGACCAACCGGCTTGGCAGGAGAGGTGCTGCTTGGCCTGCCTGGGAGCAGAGCAGGCAGACACTACCTGGGAGGCACCCACAGCATCCAGAACCATCCCCTTGCCGTTCTCCCAGATGACGAACCAGCACAGCATCCCAGCTGGGAGGCAGGTCCGCTCACCTCTAAGCACAGCTAGAGGAATATGCTCTGAAGGGTCAAAAAAGTATCAGTTTGTAATGTTGATCCGTTGACATTTACTATATTTTCCTAAAAAATCTTATCATCTGAATACATTATGCTGTGCATATGGGAAGGCTTCTAGTAATAAGTGAACACTGCATTACGCTCTTTTGAAAGGAAGCTTTTGATTTTCTTGGGTTGACAATTCTACCCAGAAAACACTCTTATGAAGGCTAGTATCAACCGCCTCATTCCATGGGAATACATCACCTTTGTTAAAAAACCCAGTTCTTGAAATTAATTTGGTTCTCCCTCAGACACAAGATACTTTGGATGATCCACACATGAAGACATGGAAAATGGTTGCATAGAAGTTCCTTTTCAAAAGCAAAAGGATTTTAATTGATCATTTTAATCTCTATGTTGTCATTGAAAGAGAGAGAGAGAGAGAGAGAGAGAGAAATCTTCTTTTCATAAGTTTAGTCTTTTGTTTAGAACAGACCTCCTTTCTCCTCAGAGGTGGTTAAGCAAAGTAACCTGAACAACCCTGGAGAACATGTTGTAAGAAAAAGGCAGAAGCGCAATTGCATTTAAAAACGTAAGCATGAGCTTTGTTCTGTTTTGGACAAAATAAATGGAGTAAGAAACATGTAGTTGAAGATCCAACCAACAGAAAATCCAAGTTTCGATGTGCATAGGGACCTATTTTAAAAAGACAAAATCTCTTCTTTTACACTGAAGCATTCTAAGTGACTGTGTTAGTCTGGCCTTTAAATAATGACACTTTTTTCCTCCATCTCAAGAACATACTTAAAGAAGCCACTTACAAAGCACTTACCTCCCTTTTCAAGCACAATATTCTGAGTTACATACCTATGGCAGAAGCTAACAAACGACAAACTTTAACCTAATCTCCAGCAGAAGGGGCTTCAAGGAGAAGGAAGTATACACTAAAAACGTACCCAGTTAAAAGCATCAAGTACAAGTGTTTTAATTCATCATAACAATTCTACCATACAGAGTAACAAAAAGGGTTACGTGCTTGCATTTGAGTGCAAGGGCAAACAAACACAGGACCGAATAGAAAGTCGCCTGAGAGGAGGCCCAATTTATGTGAGAGCAGATTAATTTGTACACTTACTTACGCAGGACTGCTCCTGCCCTTCTCCTAGTGCAGTAGAGGGGTGAAAAATTACAAACTTGCCATTACAGAAAACATATAGCTACGCATGTATTTGACAGCATTGTCTACTATAATGTGTAATAACATAAAAAAAGTTTCTCAATGTTTAAGACTTTGACTTAAAATTACGTTTCACTTATCCTGGGGCTAAGCAATATGTAGGCAGTGATTGAAAGTTCTTACATTACCCACAAATTTCTTATGTGGCCAAACCACCTTCAGCTCAGGAGAACTAATATGCTCTGACATTGCAAATCCCATTCTGAACTGACAATCGCCAGTGCTTTCTCCCAACTGTATGCAGCAATTTCGTGAGTACCATTCTCTACAGACAACTTAATAATTTATTTTTATTTTTAAATTTCAATTTGACCATCCTGTGAAACAAAAGACTGATTACCACCATTTGTACACTGCTCTGGAAAAAGCCTAGCACAGTGCGTTTAGTAAAATTGACAGAAAAAAATGTGCTTTAAATAACAACAATGGACCTCAGAGAAATTAACTGTATCTCTTTATTGTTAACCAATGAATGTTATCCAAAATAGTAGATGTAATCGTAGCTTAATTGTACAACACAAAACAGGATGCTAAAGGAAAAAGCATGTGGAAAATTACTTCACCAAGTAATCATTAAATGTATTCTTAGTACTTCTGCACCAGTAAGTGTTCCCAAATGCTGGTGACAGCAGCTATTACCACTTTGTTCATTGTGAAAATCCATAGTACAAATGGTTGTTCCTGGTTGTTTTTAGAAAAAAAATCACACAGCTTTATAAATGGATCTAATCCATTTACCTCTATTCTATATACTGTAGATTTATGAACAGCAAACTTTACTGGTATTTTTCCCCAACACTGAAACTGATGCATCAACAGTAGTGCACACTTTCCAGGAAAAAAAAAGAACTCCTTGAAAGCACAGTGTTTCACCTGCTATGGCAAACTGTTCGAATACTTCGGAGATTTGCTTATGCTTCAGTGTATGAAGCCCGTAAAACAAGAACTGTTCTTACAATGCACCGCAAGCAGAAACACCAGCTTCCACCAAGCAGCATTTTGAAGCACGTGTACACCATCTGCACATCAGTCCTCAAGGTTAATGAGATATGTTTAGCCCCACAAACCAAAAATATATTAATGTATCTTTATTTTATTTTCATGATGTCACCCCACATAGCCAACCTTTAACTGCAAAATAAAAAATAGCCTTAGTTGGACTGTTCATAAGAAAAATTAAACCTATTGTGCATGAAAAAAATGTTTAATAAAATGGCAAATTTTAATAGATAAGTGTAAATTTATGAGTGCATAATATCAAACAGAAAAGAGCTGAACCATCCTCAGAGAAAGCAGGGTTCTTCCGTTGTGCATATTTACTAGGGTACTGCAACAGAAGGAACAACTGCAGTTCACATTAACTGTGAAGGTATTTCTAAAGTTCATTTTCTAAGCAGGTTTCTCAAAGAAAAACACATGAAAAAAGGAACAAGTCTCCTTCTCAAGAGAGAAAGGACTTAATGATTGACATCAGATACGACAATTACAATAACAGCTTCAATGAAAACTGAAGCTACAAATACTTTTACTCCAACTTTGGGAACTTTCATTTTTATTTGGAAACCTAAAACCAAGTTAACTCATAAGCACCTTCTACACCCCTCCCAGAAGATAGTATACCAGTGACAGGTTGCAGCTTTAAAAAACATACCATGTTTTTACAATTTAAACTCAACAAAAGGCAGTTAAATAGCATTTAGCACTATAAATCCATCTTGAATTCAAAGAAAATCCTAGGAGTGAGGGCTTCTAGCATTTGTGATATTACTGAATAGTGAGAGTCAGTTTAAACAGAGCTGTTTCCCTGGTGTTTGAAGGACCAGTCATCATGTATGTAGTAGTGAGGTAGGATACTGTCCCCTCCCTGGGACTGATGTTTTCATATGCTCCCTTGCCAGAAAGGTCCAGGTCTCCCTACTGCAAATAAAATAATTACAAGCAAATAGCTTACAAAGCTTTTTTTTATTATTATTATTTTATTTTGCTGCATTAGAACATTTTGCGCATCTAAAATAATCACCTAGGCAAAGCAATACTTATTCAAGCCTATTCGCAGCCACGTGCTGCCCACAGGTAGTGTTCCATTTAAAAAAACATCTCCTGGAACTACCACCTGCCATCCAGACCTTTGTGAACAGGTAGGCAAAGAAAACCATCAATGATGACAGGACATGAAACACCAAAGAATTTGACTTGGGAAGGAAAAAAATGAAAAAAAAAAAAAAGAAACTGAAAGTCAGTGATATCAAACTCTTAGTGGTGTAGCTACATTGAAAAAACGTAATTTCAAACTTCATCATATTGAAATAGTAGTACCTATCCAGTTTAGGTTCGGCTCCATTGTTCTTTCTATTTCTTAAGGTTTAAGCAGTACGTACACTTGTCAGTCAGTATATACTTCACATCAGTTTTCAAAGGAAAAACTACAAAATAAAACTGAAGACGTGATGGGGGGAAAAAATTGCTATTATTCTCCACACCCTCCCCCCGCAGAAGTTACGGATGACAGACTGCCTTACTGTTGAATAGCTTCCCATAAATTTGTCCTCTGACCACTGTAGTCACACTGGTATTAAGTGCTTTGGCAAAGTGGGGTGCAATCCATCAAATATGCAAAGACCTGCTTTTATCTCTGTTGGTGGTTCAGCTTTACGAAGAACATATATGCAAAATAACAGCTCTCACATTGCTTCAAACTCATCGATACGCTGCTTTGTATTGCCTTGTCGGATTTGTCGAAGTGTCTTGTACTTATCACGGCCTGCTTTAACATTCTCAGCATGAAGGACATCATTTTGTGTTTTCTTGGTTTCGTCTCTGGCTTGAGCCAACTCAGAACTTAAAGCCTGTTGAATAAAATATTTGCATTTGAGTCCTTTAACTAATCTTTTAATGATTCTGGAATTTCTGATAACATCTATTTTGCAGCTTGGAATTTCTTAAATGCCAACTAACGAAATACTTTCTGTAATGTTCAGTAACTAAAGTTGAGAGATCTATCAGAAAGACTGCAGAAGGAAGAGAAGAGCAGCAGGATTCTTTCCTTACAGAAGCGTGAGCACCAAACTAGAAAAAAGGCCTCATACACTAACATCTAAGAAAAGAGGGAGCAGCAGGAAAAGGCAGGAGAATGATCTTATTTCTATTTCTGCTTGACTAAAGACAGCACAGTCATCTCCCTGATTCTGTCAGTGACTGTTCAAGCAGAAAAGATAAATTACCAAATCACACTACTAAGATATTGCTGCCAAAAAAAGAAGCAACTTCTCATTTATTTCCTTTCCAAACAGACATTTCTTAACTCAGCAAACTGTTACCACTAATATTAGATTATTATACTTTGAGAGACGCTTTTAGAGATAGACTAGCCTACAAGTAAATGTTCTTTTTCAGGGAATTAAGATTCATCCTAAATGGGCATATTTCAGTTTTTGCATTTACGAAGTCTGAGCAACTGCAGATAAACCCAAACACTATTAAGCGAGCATCTGATCATACTACTTAATTTCAGTAATTTAAAAAGGAAAGCATCATGTTTTAGCATTCGGTGTCCTGGGCACTATAATAATTACTAGAAATCTTTACTGTCCAGTATGACAACATAGTAATACTTCTAAGCTATAAAGCATAATCTTACATCCAGCCTCCCCATTTCTTCTGCTGCTAGAGCACTATGAAGGCTATTGGTTAAATAGTAATAAACCAAAATAAACGATAAGGGTGTTTTCATAACTTCAATGAGATTTTTGACAAACAAAGAATGAAAACGCAAAGCCTGAATTATGTCGATGCAACTGTAAGTCTTCATTACCTGGAGTTGTTTCTTAACACGTTCATTTTTCTGTGTTTCTGTTACCCGTTCTTCCTCACTCCTGTGATTCATGACACCATCGGAAGACAGCTCTGCACTGGCTTCAGCATTGTTCTCATCATGTTCATCGTGTTCGTTCTCTGTTGGAGGAATAACTGGTGGGGGAGGAGGTGGAGGAGGAGCAGACATCACAGATTTCAGTTCTTCTTTGGTCTTTTCCAAGTCCTCCTGGGCTGCAAAAGCCTAAATAAAGTAAAGAACACTTAGCATCTTTAAAACTGATTTACAAATAGTCAGAAAATTAGAAAGAAATATTTGAGATGGTTTTAGACACAGGGAAACCACCTCTATAAATAACACAGGAAAAGCTTAGATGCTGAAAGCTGTCAAAGAGAAAAACAGGGTAAAAGAGGTATGACTAAAACCAGCTATGCTAAAGGTCCATTCAGTCCACCCATTTCCAGCAGTAGCCATAGAAGAGTGAGAGAAGAGTCAGAGAGGAGGGTAATATTTTGATTACTTTCCAATTTTTCCAGCCTCCAGAAATTTGAGCCTCAGGGACTTCCTAAACAAAGGTGATGTCCTTGAATTTCATATTCAACCAGAACTTTTATAAGAAATTGTTCAATCACTTCCTAACCTGTGTATACAGCTAGTATTCACATTCCATAGTCAATCACAAATTGTGAAGAAATATTTTCACAGAATCACAGAGTGATAAGGATTGGCAGGGACCTCTGGAGGCCATTTAGTCCAAACCTCCTGCCCAAGCAGGGACACCCAGAGCAGGCTGCCCAGGACCACGTCCAGGCGGCTTTTGGAGATGCCCAAGGAGGAGACCCCACAGCCTCTCTGGGCAGCCTGTGCCAGGGCTCCGTCACCCGCCCAGCACAGAAGTGCTGCCTGGTGCTCAGAGGGAGCCTCCTGGGTGCCCGGCTGTGCCCATGGCCTCCTGTCCTGGCACTGGGCACCGCTGAGCAGAGCCTGGCTCCGGCCTCTCTGCACCCTCCCTTCAGGGATTTAGGGACACGGATGAGATCCCCCTGAGCCTCCTCTTCTCCAGGCTGAGCAGCCCCAGCTCTCCCAGCCTCTGCTCACAGCAGAGATGCTCCAGTGCCTTCATCATCCTGGTGGCCCTGTGTTGGGCTCTCTCCAGTATGCCCAGGTCTCTCTGGTACTGGGGAGCCCAGAACTGGACCCAGAACTCCAGGTGTGGCTCCACCAGTGCTGAGAATTTTGTCTTACACTGAATTTTTATTTAAACGATGGTCTCGTTACATTTGATGTGTCTTTGTTCTAATTCCTCTTTTTCACCACCACTCATGTTTTTTTATACCTCTCTTGACGCGTTTCTTTTCCAGCACAAAGATCCAATCTATTCCATTACCACACATACGGAAGCCATCTCAAATCTTTGATCACACCTTTGTGGTGAGATTTCCCCCCCTCCCCCTTCATGTCTATCTGCTACTAAGAGATGTCTTCTGAAGTCAGTTTACACTTCTATAGAAGACTGGAGAACAAAAACCTTTAAGAAAAGCTTCTCTGAAGCCTAAGGGAGTAACAGACCCAACCCCACGGACTTCCACTGGTATTCCTGCACTCATCTCCCTTAGTTTCTTTGAAGTTCTGACTTCACACAGCATGAGCTCATTACTTTGTGTTGCCATTCTGAGGCTTCCTCCTCTTTTTTTTTCTTGGCCTCCTCTAGAAGTGCAATCTTGGCAGTGAATTCAGCAAGTTCTGCTGCCTGAAACAAAAACAAACAAAAACATTTAGTTCAATACTATTTTGGTTCTGCCTTTGACTATTTTCAAGTTGGATCACAGCAGTTATCCATCACTTCTCTGCTTATTCAAAACAGAAATTTTAAACATACGTGACAGAGGGAGAGAATCAGTAATCTTGCCTGACAGGAATAAGTCCAGAGGCATACATACATACACATATATATACACACATACATGTATGTCTGCTGCACTTCCAAACTCGTTGGGAAATAAAGAACTGCAGTTACAAATTACTGTTTGGCATTCTTTCAGTTTAATATAGCTTTAAAAGGTTCCACCAAAAATCTGATGACTCTGGATCACGATCTCAGCACTGTCAAGCTACATCTTACCTTCAGCATTGTGTGCTGACTTAGAAGACAAAAAACTGTTTTATAGTTGAGAAACTCTCCTAAAGTTTGTGCCTTAGTACGTGCAAATCTTCGAACAAAAGCTAACACAGACTATAAGAAGATAACGCTGCAAAGAGTAAAATCTAACATAAGGGTTTTATTATTTTTTTTATACTAAGTCCCAAAACAACCTGTAACAAAGCATGGAGCATTTCACATACTTGTCCATTTTACAAAATAGATGTAACCAATATCAAAGTCTAGATTTCCAACTGTATTTTTCCATTTGTTTAATGTAGGGTTAAAGATTCTTACTAGTTGCTCCTGGTTCTTCATTTGATCAGCTGCCTGCTTGGCTAGAGCAGCTTTAGCTTCTTCAGCTGCTCGACGCTCTTTTTCCAGGCGCTCTGCTTCTTCTTTTGCACGCTTTCGTTCTTGATCCAGTTCTAGAGCTCTTCTAGTCTGTTCCTCTAGCTCTGCCATAGGGAAAGTTTGCAGACAATACATCGTTACTTAACTCCTACTCATATGTAACACAGATAACAGCCGTAACACACTCAAAATAAAGTAAGGTAGAAAACTGACAGATTTACAAGGCTGCCTCAAGTTAGCCTGACTTAAGCCAAGAAGAGCTGTTATCATGTTCCCCAGAGCTACACTCCAAGTCTGATTTTTATTCTCCCTGTTTGAAACATATGTTGGATATATTTCATCTCACTTGACTGACGGCCCAATGTTTCAGAAAAGTACCAACTCATCTTTATTAATTTAGTTCTATCACTAAGTATATACTCCCTCTCACTTATGTGAGAAGTTCTTATATACAATAAATCATCTTGTTACCATAAAAAGCCAGAAAATCACCTACTCTATTAAAATGCTTCAAACAATACCTTAACTGCAACTGACAATTTAGACATGCACCTCCAAAGTGACCCACTGGAAAAGTCAGAGAACAGAGCCAGCTTCAAAAAGATGCAAAGAGGAAAACCTTAAATCAAGGAAGGGGTAATAGTTGTCTAGCTGCCTGGTTAGCAAAACATAAGCTAACGGGCTAAACCATGATATAAGAGAAATAGGAAGAAACAACAATCTACCACTTCTGTAATTTCAAAGGAAGATTTGCACAGGGAACTTTGGTTTTTCTGATAATCCAAATTTGAAGGCCAGAATCAGGGGCACGGCATTACAAATATATTGAGTTACCCAAATGTAGTGCTTATAAAATTAAATAAAATGCACAAACGTTTTAAAACACTATTCAAAAGGACAAAGTCTTCCAGTGAAGATGGAAAAAACTACCGTATCAACTACAGAACAAAGGCACCATTCATATATACACTAGTCCATACAGGAAAAGAAGGCTAAAGACTACTAACACATGGCCATTATGTACTCTATAAGAAAAGAAACTCTTTCCTATTAAATTTACCAGAACATAAAATAATTTGTTCAGAATCAAGGAATTGTTTTTTCGTACTAGTTTCTTTGACAGTTATGCATTTATACTCTTTCCTACAGAACAGTTTTCCTAGTAACATACATGTTAAAAGAAATATTAACAAGTGATTTCTATTGTATTTTACAACTAAAGATATTTCCAAATGAAGTGCGTTATAACAATTTCTAACTTAGCAAGAGCATTATTTTTTCTTTATTAAAATGAAGATCGAGTATGCTGTTTAACTCAATATAATGAAACAATTCCAGACGAAAAAAATCCTATTCTGATTCCTATCCCTTAATGATACAGACACACTCAGAACAAGGTTAAACTTTGTAAGTTTTCTTCAGTAACACAGCTCCCAAGAACTCTAAGCTACAGTATAATTCCTGTCAAGTTCTCCAAAAATTAATGGTTGTGACATGCTTAACACCGATTCTGATGTCCCGTCTTTGGAAATGCAACAATTGGAATATGATCACCAAGTCAGAGTAGCTCTGGAAACACTGCTTATTTTTAAGGTTCCGTGATGTCTATACTTTCATGAAAGAGATTTCAGCTGACATTTTCCCTGCTGAACATTCTACCCAGGATTGCGTTTTTGTTCATTTAAAATTTGGACCAAAACGTGATTATTTTTTTTTTAAATAAAGGAAACATGGAACTTATTTCATCAGATCATCACAAAATCCAGAACACAAAGCCCACAGAATAAAAAGGTTTTAACCTTTTCGCAGAGAAGCTCTGTCATACTCACGATTTTAAGCAAGGGCTGGAATTTGCAGAGGGCACCTGTTACATCAACAGGAGTGCCTTTTTCAGTGCCTGGTGAAAAGTTTCTGGGTTTAGTCAAATTACAAATGTATACACATCTTTCAAGGACTTGGGAGACGTACTAGCTACTCACTGTTGTTTACTGAAAATGTGCCTGTGGGGTTTTTTTTTTCCCCTAGCAGAAGGGCAAACACCTGACGTCAGCAGCATATTTAGTGATGGAGACACAATAATATGACAGTCAGGCGAACTGCTCACCATGCTGCTGCTGATGGTAACTTCCATGATACCACGCAAAACAGCACCACGAGATACTACAAAGCACTAGAACTCACTATCCACAGAATTAAACCTTCACGGTCACCCTGACACTGTGATCTGGGATAAAAACCTCTCCTTTGAACAATTCCAAAGCCCAGCTTGGATGTCAGCTGTCTGGGTGTGTCCAACCTGTTCTGCACTGAAATACTGAGAAGTACAGAGGTAGAGCTAGAGAACAGTGCCAGGCATATGCAATTTATTTGCACAGATGTAGCCACACCATTTGTGACCAGAAGAGAGAAGAATGGTTCATATTCATAAAAGTTCCAAACCTGAAGCAGAAAAAGAGTATGGAAAGGAGCGAGTGGAAAGCAGCATGGAAAGAGGCATGGACTGTACAGAGTAGTTCAACACAAAGAGCCGTGATTATTCACTAAATATAGCTTATTCACTGAAATCTGACAAAATTTTAGTTTTTAAAATTCTCAAATCTTACAAGGGGATGGGAAAACAAAGGGCTAAGGAACTGTCAAAGGAAAAGTAACATTCAACAAAATCCTAGACGAATTACGTTGAATCTTTAGGCCCCCTCCAGCCTCAGGTTTTCAGCATGTCAAGTACTTCACAGGTTTGAGTTAAACTGTATACTGATTATCTCCAGTTTTATTAAGAAAAGACTCTTACTAAAATTAGGAATTGTTTTCATATGATGCACACATACCCACACACCCCAACTTTCAACTTTTAACATTGAAAAGAAGAACAGCTCTTAAATCAAATCATAAACACACCATTAAGTTTTGCTGTTATTAAAATAAGTTGGAAAAAAAAAAACAAAAACATATACCAAGAGAACTGTGGAACCTCACTACCCAAATGAGCTAAACAGTGTCATCAGCTATAACAAATCCAGGACCAGTAAGAGCTCACCTTTCTGAGCTTTCATTGTTTGCTCTTCAATTTGTCTTAAGCGTTCCATTAATTCTTCCTTTTCACGCTCTATTCTTTCCTTTTCCTTTTCTGCTATCTCCCTTTTCTTCTTCTCATTTTCTAGTTGTGCCCTGAAAATATTAGAAGTTTTTTTTTTTTTAAACCTCAAGCAGATTAAATTCTAGTCTTAGGATTCTGGTAGCATATTATTTTAATTTACTCGACTAGTACAGAAGTACATAATTCTAAATGTTTTGAATTCATTTTACAATGCAAACAGAGGAACCAAGTTTCATTATTTCAAAATGCTTTACAGAAAAAAGACTTTAGGAACAAGAATTGCTTAGCAACCTCAGTTATGGCTCAACCGGATAAATCCAAAACTACAGCTACGTTTTTACACAACTGATGTTTCATCTGGGCTAGAAATAGCAACTGTCTTTATTTTTAGAGTATACAAAAGGTAAATCATGATATTCTTCACTGAACTTGCTTTAATGGTTCACCTGTAGAGGATAAAAGTCCCTAAGAATCAAGCAACAGAGACTTAAAACTGTTTCACAAAAAGACTTAATGAGAAACAACGGTACAGCTACTATTACTATGCTGAAAGCTCAACAAGGATACGGCTTTCTATTAAGACAGGTGAACCATGTTACAGAAAGAAAAGCAGACATCTCTTCTAGAATGCTAGGATGCCTGATATTCTATGACTTAGTTTTCTTAAAAGGATAGAAGAATTTTTCTTCTGTTTCATGAAAGTTTGTTAATTACCTTTCCAATTGTTTCTGATGTTTCTCTTCTCTAGCTTGGGCCTTCATCTGTTGCACTTCAATTGTATCAGGTTTCCTCCTCCTCATGTACAATTCATGATTTCCCATACACAGTGCCAAAATCCGCTTGTTAATTCTCAGACGAGGTGCATAAAAAACAAAGTCCTAGAAAAATAATTGCAGCATATCCATTAATCTAAACACTCAGTTGTGATGAGACTCAAAGTATCCCTGCAGACCTGCATTTGTTAAATTTAAATTTACAACCATTTTGACATTTCTCTAGTGAGCGATTCAACACATTAAGTCTATAAACCTAGTTACTGTAAGGAACCTGCAAGATAAATTCAAAATCCCATCTGGTTTCCTCTACGTAGAGGTTAGCTATTTTACCCAACATTATTTATTTAAACTTCTAAATGTAACGCTATTCTCTACTCTGTTTCAATATTTAAGTTAATGTTTTGCCCCAGAGTTTCATGAAAAGTGCTACTACAATGCAAGCAGAAAAAAAAGAGAGGGTACAGGGATTTTAGCATGCTACATTGCAGCTTTTCAATTTGTCACAAAACATTAGTTGGTTTAAAAAGGAAAAGGAAAAAAAAAGAAGAAATCTTATCAGAATGTCAGCCAGAATGAAGAGGGAAAATAAGCATACCAAATTTCACAATTAAGACTTGTTTTTGATTACCAACTATTTTATCAATATGAAAAATAAATGCCATACAAATATTTACTCATGCCACAGTGCCAGAGCAGGTCCCTTAAGGCTTAAAACTCTTGATATACAAAGGCATACTACTCTACAGAGTACTTACAGGTGCCTTTTTGTCGATTGGCTTTATGACAAACTTTTTGTCATTAAAAGAGATGTTTCTTATTTCACTCCATGGAAAACCAATCTTGGGTGTCAACCTTCAAAGAGAAAAAGTCCTCATTAAAAGAAACGATGTGTATTTCGTTTACGTCCACACAACTACATGCACAACAGTTTAAGCACATTTTGGTAGACAAATCCATACGCTACTACAGGCCCATCAAATTCATGTTTCATATTAATGCAGCACTGCAACAGAAGGAATTCAGAAATTTCAATTGGTGACTTTTTCTACTATCATTAAATATATGCTAAACATCACAATCACACACTGATTCTTTATAAGTCATTGATAATTTCCCCTTCAGTAAGAAGGGTAACTATTTCAATGGGCATATACTCTCAGAAAAGTCTGACATCCCAAAGACTGAAATTAAATTAGCCTTCAGTAATGCTGTACTTTGTTTTTAACTCAGCTGTAAGATACGTGTTCTTAAATTCCCAAAGTTCAAACTGAATTTCATCTATTTGTGTTTTAAGTAGAATTAAGTTCCGGAACAGTTCCAATGCTTTGCACCAACTGCGTAACTAAATATTTTTCTCCATTGGCACAAAAAGGTTTTTTTCAGTTTATATTAACTACAAATATTTAAAAATGTTTAAACATTTGATTGCTAACTATCAGGAGTAAAATAATAATACCAAAAATTAGCTGATCGTTCAACCTGATCTGAACATTTCCTGAGTATTTTCTTCATCTTTCAGGAGTTATGTTGCCATCTAATGGCAATTAAGGCTTACAGAATTTTCTGGGGAGTATATACATCAGAGAGCATGAAATTACAGTTCAACTGACAGCTCTTATCTGGTGTTGATACATCATGTTTTACTTCAAATCACTGTGGAAATACTGTTAACATCAGATACTAATAACAGAAGTGTCTGGAAAGAAATAAAAGAATGAGTCTGTTCTTCTTAAGTTTTGTACATTTTAGCTTTATCTCTCTTCAAATAGGAAAGAATTTGACCTCTTTATCAGGATCCAAGATCCATCTATTTTCCTTGACATCTAAAAGGTTTTGCTTTTAGAGTGTAAAAAACTTTGGTATCTAACAGCTCTAATCCTAACAGCTGTTCTTGCAAAATGCTTCTCAGACATATTGCTCAGCTTCTCATTGTCCTTTTCATTTTGACTGAAAAGGAAGACTTGAGAGAGTGAGAAGTACAGAAAGAACCCATATAAAAATGCTCAAGCTATCATAAATTTATGTTGCTAAATATGGATGTAGGTTTACACAGAACTGTTCTGCTGTTCCCTTCTTTTAAATTGCTATTTCTTCTGTAAAATTCAAGTATTTCAGCAGATAATTTCTATCTTTTACATAGATTAGAAAGAAGGTCTTTGAGAATCTGTTTTGCTGATGTTCCTGAAACACAGTAAGGTATTTTTTTGTATAATCTCAGATAGGATCTCCAAGGACAGAATAGAAAATGAGTATTAGCCACTTACTTGTCATCGTGTTCATAAATATTCAGACCCAAAGCATCAACTCCTAACCACAACTCAGTTCCTTTTTTATTCTTTATTTCAAAATAGTTGACTCCATACATTTCCAAATCTTGTGCTATCTTAAGGTATTCCATCATAGAATCTTCCCTGATGAAAAGAGGAAAAACAAATGTAAACACAGTGTGGACGAATCAAAAGTACACTGTAAGAATAAGGGAACTGCAGAGTAACTAGTGTGAAATTTAAGTAGGCATCAAACCTCTCTTCCCTGAAATTCACATGTACATTGATTTAGGTACTTGTAGAGATGGACACCCTAATACTCAAGTACGGTTTAAATCACTGCACTCCGTATTTTCAGCCTGTGGACTAACAAAATACTAAATATATTTTAGAGATAGGTGACTGCAGACAAAAGCAGTTGACAGCCTTACCAGAAATCATGTAGGTAACCAATAATCCAACTGGAAACTCAACTCTCACCTAAGCTTTTATGGAAGTTTTTGATAACTGGCTATACCAGCCAGAAGAGAATAAGAAAGACGTTTCCAAACAAAAATAACACCTCATAAAATACATTCTAATAATAAAGTCCTAAAAGGTCTTGGAACATTTAAGCAATTACCTTAACATTCCCCTGTGCTCTTCGTGCCAGTTCTGTATTCTTTCTTCCCACTGTTCTTTTGTCAGTTTGTGCTGTTCTAATACTCTGTGAATAGAAATTGTTATTAAATTACACTGGCAACCATTTTTTTTTTTAAACCTTGTGGAATAACACATGCTTTAATTGAGGAAGTTTAAACATTACTTCCTATATACTCACCTTTTTAACCCAGACCCAGAAGTTTTGAATTTCAAAAAATACATATTTTAAAATAGTGTGAATTCACTTTTTTTCATTGTATTATATACTCTTTGAATTGTAAAAGTGACAGCATGGCATATCTCAACTTTCAGTAAAGCCTTAAAGCGTAGCGTTTGGAACGCCCCAAAACACAAACCTATAAGATCCTCATACAACAATGCCACAAACTAATCTCTATATATTCCCAGACACATTCAAGCTTTCATTCTGCTGTCATTTGGAAGAAAACATAGCACATTAAAACAAGCCAGCCGGCTGTGTCTCTTTTTTTTTTTTTAAACCTATTAAAATCCGTAGTGAAGCAGTTTCAGAAATTTGATTATAGAGAACTACAGCAGGCTGCAATGATGGAGATATTGTTTGACCTACCTAGAACTTGCAGCATACTACCGCAGTAAGAAATCAAAAGTGTATGGTGACTTTTTATGCTTTTACTCTATGTGGCTAGCTTCTCAAGCATTCCTTAGAGAAATTATTTTAAGGGCTATTAAATAAAAAGAAACTAAGACATTCTTACTAAAAGAAGTCAGAACAATTTTTTTTCCTTCCTTTCTCTTTACTCAGGAAAATAACAGTTTACAAATTTTCCCTACATCTTTAGGGAACTACAATAAGGAATAAACAGAGTGATGCAGAATATACTGATGCAGTATTTCTATTACAGGATTTCTCTCATTAATTTTGCAACTCTATCCCACATCTAGGTACACAGCCATCTCATCATTTGGTCCCCTCCGCTCTTTCTTCACATGCTCCTGATGAAACATGGCTAGCAGGTATGCAAGTACTGCTCTGACAAAAAAATAAATCGACAAGGAATTTGTCTTGTTGCTACCCAACTCAACTTTTGAGCCAAGAAGTATGTTCACTGGTCAAAATACTGCACAACTCTATAGTTAAGGAGAACTGTAGGTCTTCTCACCTTTTTCAGTGAAATTTTGCAATGCTAGTCTATTTCTGGAAAAAAGTGAGTATTTTTGACATTGCATTGTTCTGAAGTACCTTAATTATGTACCTGTCAGTTTTCTGGCAAATCTCTGGTGACAGGAGGCAAAACAGGAATAATTGTGTTAGAATGAATGCAAAAGATGTGTGTTCACTCAGTGCAAACTGGCAAACTATCGGTTGAAAACATGCTGGGAAATCAAATGAACATTAGTCTACTGAAAAGGAGCATCCTAAGTATTTGCATTTGTGCTGTACACAAGCACTCCGGTGTTCAGAGGCAGTCATCACAACTAAGCAAAGACCAAGATTTGTAAACTACCACATTCAGTATGGAGTTGTACTGGTTCTTAATCTCCTTGCATTCCTAGTGCAGTCTATTTTTCAAGAAGCGTGTAGACTTCACTGTCACAAGAAAGAAGTATGCAACCAACACCAAACTCTTACCCAGGAATTTTAAAAACCTGAAACATTTTCAGAAATATTTTTTTCAATACTTCACAATCCTTTGAAATGTTTTTTTGCTAGCTAGAGAGTTCTAAAACTTAGTTAATGAGCTGATTTCTACTTTTAGTTTTCAAAAAGACAGAGCATATGAATTTCAAAGAAAACACAAATTATTCCATGGTTCTCATCTCTTTGAAGATGCACTAGCGTTACACATTTAGTAAGTACACATTTGTTGACAATACATCAACATGGAATAATTTACATTAACAAAACTATCTAACTTTGTATATTTGTGTTGCAATGCTTCTCTTGCTGCCAATGTATGTCAGGAGCATGGTTTCAACCGTGAAGGGAAAAAGCAGAACTATAATCTTGGTGCTTACTTTTCCTAAGCACTTAGATGAATGACTAATACAAAAGGGTTCATGCTCACCAGTAATGGCAACAGTTGATTTTCTAAATTTTCTCTCCAGGATATCATTTTTCTGCTCTGTATTTAACTTATAATACATTTTAATGATTTTCAGGAATTTATTATTATTTACCAAAACTTTTTGCATAAAAACATCAAGAACTGAAGAAAAAGAACAGGTATTAAATAAACCTTAAATGACTTATGTTAAAGGACTTTGATTTCAAGCCTCCAGGAACGATAGATCATTTTATCTATTTTGAAGTACGTTGGAAATGTGATTCACTAAAAAACTGTGGATGGGACAAGACATAAAACCCATGAAAACCTCATGAAACCCATGGCTGTGATGCTTTGATATTTAGTCGGAACTGCGATATCATTTCCTCCTAAATTCTACTACTGCAACATGCATCTCTTTAAGAAAGTTACCATTAAACACGCATTTTCACTTAATATTCTCACAACAAACAGTGTGCTGCAAGTTTATATACAGCAGATGATGCAAAAGCATATATTTATGGTCTCTCTCACCGCTGAGGGAGGAGTCTGTCATTGGCTAGGTAGCCTAGTTTATGTATCTCCTTATTGTAATCTCCATACTTGGACTGGACAGCGTAAGAAGCCAGAAGAACTGCAGTTTCTGGTGGACAATATATCTCATCATTTAAGATAGCTTCTTTGACTTGCAGGAAGAAAAGTCTCTGTGTTATTTCCTGAATTAACTCTTCAGACACATCTTCTGGAAAAAACTTGGCCCTGAACTTGAACTGCAAAGGATTCTCTTTCCTTACATCCTGCTGTGTTACCTAAGGGAGGAAAAAGAAAGTAAAGTAAATAAGAACATAAAAAGAGCACTAAGTGCTATACCAAAAACAAACAGCTTGGCTGTAAGCTCCTGAGCACTGAAATCCAGCACTTCTTGACAAGCCCACAGTACAACTCACTAAGGATTCACAGGGCACTGCATCAAGTACACCAACTTGCATAAATTAGACAATTTTGAAACATTACTCAAAGGCTGTGGAAGAGCTTCTTGTAGACTTGTGTGTATTTATCACAATAAAAATCTGGAAAAGAAGTTGTAAATACATACAAAAAAAGCTATATCCATGGACGAATTGCAATAAATATCAAATTAGGTGTAATACTATTTCTTTGGCAAGAACTACTGCACATTAAGTGTAAAGCTGGATTCTTTTACAAGAAGTCTTTGAACTACTGAACTAAGCACATGTGCTTTGTGCCAGTGGAAAAACCACGATTCTATTTATCACATTTTCTAGAACTTATGGATATGCCTTATCAGGATTTTGGTGAAGAGATCAGATGTGGTCAGCTTACAAGTTTTAAACAGCTGTCTACTTCAAAATGTTATTTTTCAAATTTCTGTATGAAAAATAGGTCTCCTGTTTTATCTGAGCTTAGCCTTCAGAACTCACTATGATTAAAACAAAAAATCAGAAGTTACAGTAATCCTAACAGCGAATACTGTGATTATTAAAAGGTACATTGAGAATAAATCTCAGACCTCTCAATTACATAAGCACTTTATTATGTATTTAATTTTACGTGCACAAGTAGTCCTTTTAGAACTTCACTATGCATGAAATCATGTTTGTTTGCTCAACTCATAGGAAGTACCAGAAGTTATAAATAACAACCATTTAATCACGTACCTAAGGCAACTTAAGCATTACATTTCAGATGTTAATTTTAAATCTTTTGCTCGCTTTCATTCTTGCCCATAGAGCTCTGATTTACATATACTGTATTTCACTTTAAGCTCACCAACGATTAGTTCCATTCTTGCCATAGTAAAACCATATTTGCACATCTATTCCGTGATTAAAAGACAGTTCTCTACCTTAGTTGAAGTTAAAGAAGTCAGTACACCCTTGCTGCTCCTGAACAGCGTGAGCAATTTGACTTGCTAAAGACCTTTTACAGAGTAACTTTTTATGTACTTTTAACTAAATGACACATCAGATAATGTAGTTCTGCCATTAGGATTAACAAAATGTTTGTAGCAGTATAATGTTTATTGCACAAAACAAAATATAGATATTAAATTGTAGGAGACAGCTTTGGTGGTTAAACTCACTATACTCATCACAGAGGAGGAGTAAAGATTATATAAATGCAGTAGGACCCACTCCTAAAAAAAATATTTCCTAAAATTCAAGGCAACAAATATTCTTGATAAAACTTAAAGAATCCCTTTATTCAGCAGTGCTATTAATAATCTGACAGCCAATATTAAAAAGTGACAACCAAACCATAGATAAAATTTAAAATAGAACAACCTGGCTCCCAGTAGCTGGGAGATACTAGATGTTCTGTGCTGTTGGGGAAAACAAAATAAAAATTATCCTACAATTTGCATGTTGGATTTCAGATACCTAAACAGAAGATTAGGAACCTGCTATTGGTGCCTTGTTCAAAAATCTATAGCTATATACATGCAAATTTCTCAAGCTCAAATACTTATAAACTATAAACACTTATTCTATTACATTTTGCCACCTGAAAACAAGACAATCATATGAATGGAAGTTTTCTTAATGCATACATCACCATGGTCCTGGAAATAGAGAAATGACTTTCAATCATTCTCAAATTAAATGTTGATGCAGCTTTGCAATATGATTGTTCTTTTTTAACTAATCACACTGAACACTGCATTTTGTCATTTAAAGCAAATGAAAAACAACTTTTTGACTAAATTTGAAGCCAGATATCTTAACTCACAACATCAAAGCACCAAGTCTTATAAAAGCCTATTTAAAACTATACATTTGTCTAAGTGTCAGGAAATTATTACCTTTTTATTTAGCTTCAGCCAAGTTGAGTAGCCTTTGCTGTCCACATACTGTAGCCCAAAAAACCAGACTTCACGAAGACCAACGGTTTTTACCACCTAAAGATAAGTGACCCAGAATCATCAGTAATCTGTACAGCAGGTATCTTTTATGGTTAAGTTGTATAAAACAACTCAAATTGAAATACAATGAAGTGTTTAACATAAAAAATAGGAGCAAAACCCGCTCTACATAAACTCAAACACCGTGTTGCCAAACTACCAGTTGGAGTGTGCAGCTTACTGCATGTATCAACCTCAGCACCTAAGGAATACAAGGCAGCAAACAGGACCCTGATCTTTGAAATCAGGTCTGGGAAGTGATCTGCAGACCTACAGACAAGTAGGTCCACTTCAACAAAAGACAATCGGTGAAATTATAGTAAAGAATAATACTTGGGGACAAGTATGATGTAGAGAGGATGAATCACCTCCTTAAGATATTTTTGAGATCTTCTGAGTTAATGATAAAAGGGACAAGAATGATCTGGCTGATAAATCATATGTGGATTTCCTATAAGATTTCTGATCAGGCTATCACCAATGGCTATTAAAGAAACAAAATGTCCTTGAATAGAGGGAAGGCTTTTTATGGATAAACTAGTTAAAAATAAATAACCAATTCCAACAAAAGACACTGATTACTTGTAGTGCAACCACTAGGGAAGTCCTACAAGACTTCATATGTGATCCAATAAAAAAAAGAAATTGATGTGACAAAACCTGCTGTAGAAAACATTCCATAAAGATCTCTGAATGAACAGTGGGGAAAAAAGATGAACTTCGATAAAAGATCATATTTAATAAAACTAAAATACTGCGCACTGAACACAACAATTTTAATCATGTGAACAGAGTACTTGTTGCAAAGGAAAAAAACTACGACGACGTCATATTATTACACAAGTCTGTGGTCTTCCTACATCTCTAACACTACATACAGACTGGTCGTGTCACTTTATAAAAGGATGTTTCAGCACTGGAAATGTTTCAGAAATGTTGAAAGGAATGATCAGTGATATGGAACATTTTTAGCATAGACAAGACCAGAACTAAAGCTAGAGACATGGAGAAATGAGGAAGGGGGAAAGATTATATATGTCTTTAAAACTTGCATGGCACGTAGAAGGAAAATAGAGAATGATTATTCGTTATTTCTCATGATGTAAGAATTAATAGAATCAACTGAAATCATTAGATAGCAGGTTCAAAGCAAACAAAAAGGAGCAATTTTACTACACAGCATATAATAAAACTGTGGAACTATCTTGCGAGTCTTTTGCACAGTGAGAGTACACACGGATTCAATAAGCAATCAATCAGAAAGGTCCAGCAAAGATTATCAAACAAACTGTAAACTCTGGCTCCAAAAGATGCGGTATGGCAGTACTTACGTATGTTCTCAGGCTGGACCATGCTGGCAAGCTGGTTTATTGAAGGCTGTTTTATGGAAGCATTCAGATGCATGTGAAGTAAATAGAATTTTACCCATAGATCCTCCTCCACTTTTAAGTAGTACTAGCGGGTTGCAAAATTAAGATTTGGAAAATTAGAAAAATGTCACAATTAAGGCTGCTGTGCAAACTTACTTCTGACCCCTTGCACGTGTGTATTATTACTTAATAGTCACTTAAGTGCACTTTTTTTTTCTATCCTCTACCCTTCCACCTTCAAGCTGAATAGACAACGTTCATGGATCCAAACGGATTCCTTAGCGGACAATTATTCACTGTAAATTCCTACATTTTGTTCCTGCTTTGGAACAACTGAGCAAGTTTATGTTTCTGCTATTGTCCTGAGATAAATCTGGTGTCCTGCTGCTTCTTTTGGCACAGATCTCCGGTGTAATGCTAATCAAACTACTTATGGCTTTAGCAGATGACTCCGAATGCTCTTTATTTAGCAGCTGTCCAAGTCAAACCTCGGTACCTACTCCGCACTCTGAGCTGCAACATCAGTCAGTAAGAACTGCAGATGTTCAACAGCTCTGCCCATAAGGCATAAGGAGACAAGTGCTTATGCTCCTGTCAAAACATTTCACTCTCACTGCTAGCCGCTGCCCTTCAGCTGAGAAGCACGTTGCACATTATTCAAATACATACAGGTTGCACATACAGGTTGCCTTCTGCAAAGTTACACATGCTTGTAAATCAATACTGAACACAGCTTACACATGAGCTTGTTTTACCCGAGGAAATAAGGAAAAAGCATGGTCTGTCGCTGCTTCTCAGCTCAAAGAAAAGGATTTCTGAAACTTTGTACCACGATAATATAAGCACTTATACACAGCAGTGGCGTGATATGGAAAGTACACAATGGGAAACAGTTTTGATTTATAATTCAGGCTTCAAAAGATTTATTAGGTAGCTTTAGGAAAATTTTCATCACATCTGTAGAACAGATTTATCCACCATAACATCCCACAGCTTGACAACTAACAGGTAATAAAAACCTCTCGGCGAAGAAAAGTGACTAGAAAACAGATACGTGCTTTGGCAGATCAAAACATTCACATGAAGAAAACCTAGCAAGAATTCCATTTAGCCAACCACTGAAAGATCGATCATAAGGGAGGTTTCTGAGATACTCGGAAAGGAGAACTGGGGTTTAACTTGAAATAAAGCAGACAACTCTCCCATTCTTCCTGAACAGAAACTATGGGAAACCAGTTCTGCTGCTTGGTGCTAACACCTTACTGGAAAGAACAAGGCAACCCCCACCACTGCCACCAGACTGGAAAGGCACCCACCCCAGGATTCTCTCTCCTAGGAAAATCAGAGATGATAGATTGGTTGAGAAAAAGAGGACAGAACCTGTCTTGACCATCCTGAGCACTGGCAGGACAGACAAAAGGACTAATGATAAATATGTTAAGACACCTCCTGAAAGAGTGTGGAGTCACTAAAATAAACTGGTTTGTGCAATAAGAACTTCACTACGTTTCACAGTAGAGGAGAAAAGAGAAAGCCACAGCCATCAGAAACACTGAATGCTAGCAGATGAAGATGAACACACACAAGGAACAGGAAACGGATCAACAACTCCAGAAAACAGCAACTAAAAAGTTGAAAGAACCACCGACTGAAGAAAGGACAAGTTGTTCACCAAAAACAAAGTAGCACTAGACAACAGCTAAAATCATGAACAGGTTATCTTCTGCAAGCAAGAGCTAACAAGTCACGTCCACGATCTCGACATGAGCCTGGCAGACCAATCCTCTCAATAACAGTGCTCTTAAATTCCTAAAGAAATAGCATATTTTTTGTATGAAAATGCTATGTTGGGTGTGCGATACAGTTCAGCTCTTGATGTTACTCTGTGGAAATCACGTACGGATTTAAGATCACGCTGAAAATATTTCTCTTCTAACACAAAACCATGCTGGTTGATTTTGTCTGACTTAATTTTCAACTTCAGCTTCCACAAGTTGACTGTAAGAGCTTGTGAGATGTCAAAAGCCACACAGCGAGTTAAGGAACAAAACTGCAGAGAACACGAAACATGCCAGGATACTAAAAAGAACTCACAGCTGTATCTTTTTTCCCCGTCTGCAAAAGCCCCAATTTGGATGAAGCTGATTACCTTGGCACAAGACATTACACAGCAGAAGGTCACCCCACCCAGAGCTGCAGGGGGGAAGATAGCAAAGGTTGGCAGAAGAGAAGCAACAGTTTCAGGCTGCTGTGCCACAGAATAGCACCCTTTTTATTTAATGGTGGGGTTAGACAAAAAAGCAGGACAGCTGCCCATGCATCTGCCCCTCTTCCTTCAGGATGACTTGCAGAGAGTCACAAAGTCTACTCCCATGTTGAGGCCGCAGATAGACTGCTACTGACGTTAAAGGAGCAGGGGGCAGAAGCGGGTTAGACTTGTTCCTAACAAAAACGGCAAATAAAATTACTATAAAATAAAAGGCTCAGTGTTACAAAACAAAGTTCTCCACCTTACGTGCTAAGACATTTAACTGACCCACTAAAGAACTCTCTATACATGTCACTTTCTCTAAAATGCTCAGTGCTATATACTCTCAGCACCTATAGTAGAGTGGACAGAAGCGACAGTCCTACAAGACCAAATATTTGATCTATGTACACTGCTTTTGAAAAATAACTTGGAATATTTCTGCATTTTTAACTAAATGCATCCGTCTTCTGCCTAAATAATATGCAGTAATTTAATTCCTCTATGAACAAAGAAATGACACATCAATAAGCTTTAATTCTCAACATGATCTAGAACACTCCACAACCTGGATCAAAAAAATAATAGTTCAAGGTTCTGATGGCTAACACACAGAATGAATGTAAGAACAACCTTTCTAAACAAATCATTCATTTAGCTGGTTTAAGATAAAAGCACCATCAGGTGAGAACGCAGTGCTGATGGGACTGCAAACCTAAGGCACATTAAAGGCCATCGCTTGCACTTTTCCACTCTGAAATTAAAGTTTAAAAAAAAAAAAAAGAAAGCGGATCATAGGACAGCATTACTTTTCAAACATTTGAAAACTGAAACAGCATCTACAGATTCAACTCCTGAAGAAAAAAGATGCTAGCTTTCCTTAATTTTTGTGTCACATTTATTTTAAAACAAAAGTGAAGGCTATATGAATTTCTCACACAAGTAATTCTAACACCTTTATTGCAGTTGTAACTATACTGCGACATAAAATAGCATTACTTTGAAGCAGCGCTACACACAAGATTCAGCTGAGGCCCCACTGTTCATTTATTTATGCAGAACTGTCTTTGAATTTAGTGCCTTCCATTAGGATTAACAACAAAGTTCAGCATAGCTTAGATCATTACAGAAAATCATGGAAATCTATACAAGAGAACATCTCTGCTTTATCAAACTACGCTTCAATAACCACAACAGCTTTATTTGATGTGTTTGTACAGATCACAGACACGTGTAAGTTACCTGATCAAAGAGCTGCTTGCCTGTTGTATTGGGTTGGATGGCAAATTCCAACTCTGCATCCATTGTGGTCACTCTGACGTTGATCTAAAGAAAACAACAACAAAAAAATATATCACACTGTACCGACGTAATGCTTCCATATACTGCAACTACCTTGCAAAAAACAGTAAATTTTAAGTAAGTAAATTCAACAACTGCAACGGCCTTGTACATATGCAGAACACATTAGACAAAAAGGTAAAATTTCAATCTGAAAAAAAACCTTTCCATTAATTTTGTATACAAGCATACTTGACATAATATTTAACATTGGATTTGAAGGTCAAACCACAGAACAAAGTTCAAAAAAATCAACTTAATGGGATGGCTGACACTACTCCTACCCAAAGAACGCTCTGGCATTAAGCTATAGGGCACTACCTTTCGGTGGACTTCCCAAATATGTGCAAAATAAAGTTCGTCACACATTATTATTTCAAAGTATTTATATTTGGCAGTCCCCTGCCTGACCATTTCCAATATTAAGAGGCTCAACTTTTCTAATGGGTACGGGACCAGTGCTCAGGACAGACCATTAACAGCTTTTCCATCACCGGAAGGAAGAACTGCAGAAGTTGCTCCCCTTATACTGATCCCATCTGATCGCTTTACTACGACTTTACTACGAGGCTGAAAAACCACCGGCAACCAATGAGCTTCTTCCCTCTGCTGGAATGGAAAACCATTTTCCAGATGCCTCCTGACAGGCACTGTTCCTAACCGTTCCCAAAGCAAGCAGTCAAACGCCCCAGGTGCTATCTGGAAGCCTACCTTCCTTGGAAAAATGGTCTGTTCCAATTTCTCCTCAACTGCTACACGCAGGAGCGAGGATTTTCATGAAAAAGAACCAAGTACTAAATACACAGTGCTGGCTTCTCGCTGCTAGAATGGCCCTCTGTCCTCCTGTTAGACTATCACATTTTATTTGTTTTTAGTGAATTATAAAGCATCAGAGGTCAAATTTATTTTGCTATAAATGCAAAACCAGAAGCACGGAACTTATTTAAGGCACATACACTTTAATTTCTCTCTCTCCTGTAAAATACGGAGCAGGAATAAATTAGGGCTTGTATTACAGGTTCTCACACTGCTTGATCCATGCCTGTGTAAATCATTTCCATTATCCATTTCCCTAATTTTGCCACCAGGTGGAATACTTTGAGAAGTGAGCCTGGTAGAGTCTCAGTAAGACAGAACACAGAAGACATCTAAGGTGTGAAAAAGAAAAACGGAGAGAAGTTTGTCCCTGTGCAACAGTTGAAGCTTGTTCACCCCTTTCTTTCGTGTCAAGGTAAAGAACTCTGGGCATGAGCTGGATACGCCAGACAAGAGTAGCGGGAGGCAGAGGACCTCTAGGTTATAGACCTGCAAACAAGGAAGATAACAGGGGGTTGGCAAAACTTCTGCATGCAAGTACTGATAAAGAACAAGAGTTGAAGGCTTTGGAGGAAAAGATAGTAAACTTTTATTGGAAAAAAAATAGAGGGTGTGTGTGTGTCAAGAGGAGGGAAAAGAGGTGTTTTCTGCATATTCTGCTCCCCCATTTCAAGATAAAACTGTTTTCTTTTAATGAACACTTTTCTTCAAGTTTTAAAAAAGGAAGCCTCCTGCTTTAGAGCAGCTATCAACAAATTACAAGGGATAAGGCCCAAAACGTAACTTTATTAAATGCCAAAGCACTTACATAACAGCAGCACTGCCAAAACAAGAAGTGGCACAAAAGATCTAGAAAGCACAGAAGGTTAAACTAATTGCAGCAGGCTTTTTAAAGCTGCAGCAAAGACTTCTTAGATAAGTATCCTTGTAACAAATGCTATTTTACAGAAATGGAGGACTTACTACCTGAAAGTCTGTACCCCTCAAAAGCTAAAATATTCAAAATAAATAGTAAAATAATAGATAAACGGAAAAATATAGAGGCAAAATAAACGCAAACACAAAGATTCTGTTTGCTTCTGGATATTCTGGTTAAAAAAAAAAAACAGTGCTGTAAGAGTATATGAAGAGGCCTACAAAGGCAATAACACTCTTGATTTAAAAAAAAAAATACTGTCTTCCTCCTGTAGACATTTGAACCAACTTAGATTTTGGCATACAAATACTGAGCTTGTACCACCTTATAATGAATGGCTGAGGCTGGCAGGGCCCCCTGGAGGCCCCTGGTGCCACCCCTGCCCAAGCAGGGACACCCAGACCAGAGCAGGCTGCCCAGGTCCACGTTCAGGAGGCTTTTGGAGATCCCCAAGGAGGAGACCCCACAGCCTCTCTGGGCAACCTGAGCCAGGGCTTTGTCACCATGTCACAGTAAAGAGTTTCTTCCTCACGTTCAGATGGAACTTCCTGTGTTTCAGTAACATTGTTTCAAGGTTTTATTTATTTCTGTCCAGGGAAAGCAAGAAGGTTATACTGGCAAAATCTGAGACTGAACCCAGAAGATCCCAGAATACTCAGAGAGCGGACTGATGTCATCACAGGACCTCTCTCAATTATTTTTCCAGTGGCCTTGGGAATCCGGACAGGGGTCAGTTGACTGGAAGCTGTCAAACGTGGTCACAGTTCTCAAGAAGGGCAAGAAAGAAGATCCTGGCAATTACAGGCCTGTCAGTCTCACTTCAGTGCCTCGTAAAATTATGGAGAAAATTATTCTGGGAGTTACCAAAAAACACCTAAAGGATGTTGGCAGTCACTGGTCAGAGCCAACATGGGTTCACTAGGGGAAGGTCACGTCTAACAAACTTTATCTCCTTCTATGACAAGATCACCCAGCTAGTTGACCAAAGGAAGCCAGTCGATGTAACCTCTCTGGATCCCAGCAAAGCTTTCGATACTGTCCCTCACAGCATCCTTCTGGACAAAACAACCAGAATCCAGTTAGATAAAAGCACAGTAAGATGGGTGAACAGTTGGTGATGGGTCAGGCCCAGAGGGTTCTTGTAAACGGGGTTACATCAGGCCAGCGACCTGTCACTAGTGGGGTTCCCCAGGGCTCCATTCTAGGGCCATCTTTTTTTCGTAAATGATTTAGTTGAAGGACTTGAAGTCGTTTTTGGAGCAAGTTCACAGACGATATCGAACTGGGTGGAGCTGCTGACTCCGTTGAGGGTGGGGAGGCCTTGCAGAGAGATCTGGACAATTTAGAGAGCTGGGTAATCACCAACAACATGAAGTTTAACAAGAACAAGTGCTGGATTCTGCACCTGAGAAGGGGCAACTCTGGTTATGCGTATGGACTGGGGGATGAGAGGTTGGAGAACAGCCCCACAGAAAGGGATCTGGGGGTTCTGGTCGACAGCAAGCTGAACGTGAGCCAGCAGTGTGTCATGGCAGCCAGGAGGGCCAACCATAACCTGGAGTGTATCAAGAATGGCACTGCTAGCTGGGCGAGGGAAGGGATTGTCCCCCTTCGTGCCACAGTATAAGAAAGATATAAAGCTGTCAGAGACCGTCCAAAGGAGGGCAACAAAGATGGTGAAGGGTCCAGAGGGGAAGACGTATGAGCAGTGGCTGAGGTCCCTCTGTTTGTTCAGCCCAGAGCAGAGCAGACTGAGGGGAGGCCTCATGCCTGCAGCTCCCTCACGAGGGGAGCGGAGGGGCAGGCGCTGAGCTCTGCTCTCTGGGGACAGCGACAGGACCTGAGGGAACGGCATGGAGCTGGGACAGGGGAGGGTCAGGCTGGGTGTTAGGGAAAGGTTCTGCACCCAGAGGGTGGTCGGGCACTGGGACAGGCTCCCCAGGGCAGTGGTCACGGCACCAAGCCTGCTGGAGTTCAAGAAGCGTTTGGACAACAAAACCAAACCTGTGCTCTCAGTAGCGATGTCTGCAGAATCACAGAAACCTTTGGGTTGGAAGGGACGTTAAAGATCATCAGGTTCCAACCCCCTTCCATGGGCAGGGACACCTCCGACTAGACCAGGCTGCTCAAAGCTCCATCCAGCCTGGAAAATAAAGCTAACCAAGTGTGTTCAGGAAGGCCATAGGGACTACGTCCATTTTGGAGGTAAGGCAAGGAATTAGAAAATGCAGGCAGAGAGAGATGGCCCAGAAACTCATGGCAAGCACAGCTGGGTATCCAGCTACTTTGAACCAACACTCCTAGTGTTACACTGGTGGCAGGGAAAATTACCAGATCCAAACTATGAAGACAGCCACTAGTCTGAACATAATTGCACCGTGCCAACTTTATCACATCAACATGGAAACAGGGTGGACCTCTCACAACAATGAGAAACTCATGAAGGCTTCCTGCAGCACATGTTGGAGCACCACCACTCCTCATACCACAAGGCTCTTGCTACGCCAACGTTTCACTCTTGCTCTCACCAGGATTACACTTTTTCCTCCAAACTTCAGGAACTACTACAGAACATTTGACAGGACTTGGGGTGATGACTTCAGCTCCTCAGTTGCACGCATCCAGTTCTGCTGTGCACAGGCTCAGGGCAAGAGCTGCAACAAATCTCATTCGCATGCATTTTTGACTGGACTCTGAGTAGATGCTTTCTAAGGATTTTCTAAGGAAACCTAATCAAGAAACTCTGTAGGTGGTTCTACAATTCGTAGGAATATGCCCAAGCAAACTTTTTTTTTAAAATGTTTAAACAGTGGCTACACCTAAGCATCATTTTGGTGCCACAATTTACTTCTTGTATTACTGACCTAGAGATGCCTACGCAATCACAGCTGGACAATCCTTAAAATATGCTCTCGTAGGCTTCACAAGTGGCTAACCTGGAACTTCCCAGAGGATTCACAAAGTCCACACTGTGAAAGATCCCCGCTCCTGCTCCTCCTCAAACCAGGCAGTGTCACACTGAATCGCAGCCAGGCCATGACAGCCAACACCGAGGTGGCAGCGCAGCGCACCTCGGCCAGCCCTGTCATACCCACCCCACCCCCCCACCCAGGAAATCACCAACCACAGCACACAGGATGAAGAAAACCCCAGTGCTGCCACTGCTCCACCTGTGTAACTATCCAGAGCTTTAACACAAAGGATACAGGATGTCTGCTCAGCTCCCACTTCAGATGTATGTCTACACTGGTCAAAGAAAGAGGAAGACTTTGTATATAACACAGACAAGGTCAATTATTTGAGGAATAATGCACAGTACTATTAGAACAAGCCCAGAGGACGTGGAAGTAACAGAATGAGTCCAGAGGAGGGCAATGAGGATGACCAAGGAGCTGGAGCAGCTCTCATACAAGAAAAGGCTGAGGGAGTTGCGGTTACTCAGCCTGGAGAAGAGAAGACTCTGGGGAGACCTTATAGTGGTGTTCCAGTACCTAAAGGGGGCCTACAGGAAAGCTGGGGAAGGACTCTCTGTCAGGGGGTGTAAAGACAGGATAAGGAGTAATGGCTTTAAAGTAAAAGAGGGAAAATTTAGATTAGATGTAAGAAAGAAATTCTTGACTACGAGGGTGATGAGGCCCTGGCACAGGTTGCCCAGAGAAGCTGTGGGTGCCCCATCCCTGGAGGTGTTCAAGGCCAGGCTGGATGGGGCTTTGGGCAACCTGGTCTGGTGGGAGGTGTCCCTGCCCATGGCAGGGGGTTGGAATTAGAAGATCTTCAAGGTTTGTAATTAATCACATTTTTTAATTAATTAATTTTTATTAATCACATAACTTTTGATCCCTCCTCAAACATAGGTATGTTCCATAAAATCTGCACAAAAACTGACTCAGCTTAATATTCAATACTTCCTATTAATGTCCTTCAGCTGTTGTTTGCTGAGATTAGCCATGGCACTTGAGCTTTCATCAAGAAGCCCAAAACTGAGTGGGTACCGATATTTAGTAGGTAAATATATTTAAAATTACATGGAAAGGGTTTTCTGTGTTTTTGCTCTGTTTTAATGAGTACAATGAGTTGGTCACGTGCAAAAGTCAGAGAAATCAGCCTAATTCTTACCTGTAATCAAATTGCACGTAGCAAAAGAGGGTTTTTCACAGTAACCAGCTGATTATTACCCTCTTTATGTTATATTATTTGTGTTAGCGGAGGAGCAGCATGTTGCTCCCACAGCTTTACACATCACACAAGTACACCCAGCACACTCTGCACATCAACCTCAAAGCAGACATACAAAGAGAACAATCAAAGAACAAGATAAGGTAAACCGGCGAGGATTAAACAGCATTAGGAACAGAAGAGGCTACAGAAAAACAGCCCACAGAGTTTGATAATACTCAAAGACAAAAAAAAACAGTTCTCCAAACTGATTTCAGTTGTCTATTTATGCTGCAGCGATACACCATTTATTCAAACCATAACTCAAACATTGTCCTGCAAAACAGTAACATTCTGATGAAAACTGAATTTATAATACACAGCATTTCAACCCCGCCACTTCACAGAAATTAACTTCATCTTGTAAATATTAATTTGAATTTTAAACACCCATATAATTCCACAATCTGACAGCTACCCTTTCGGGATACACGACGCCATAAAATGCCAAAGTAGTCCAAAAAAAAGCTTTGCTTTTAAGCTTAGTAGCGTTGACATTTAGCCCCGTTACTACATAGCATAATGCTTTCTCTTTCGTGCCTTGCAGTCTTGCAGAGAAATGCTGCAAACTATCAGCAAAACAGCCGATAATTTTAACTCCTCTTACACCCCATAAATGCAAGTAAAATTTCAGTCAATTACACCTAATCTTCTTAGCCTATGAAATGATTAACAGTTATGCAACTAATGATGCCTAATTTTAGTCTCCAGGTTTCTATTTTTGGTGAAGATCTGGGAGAATAGCACACAGCGAAGAAACATTTTGTATCTGTTCTTTTAGGTAGGAACTATCGAAAATAAGTTAAGATCCAACAAATACTCTATTCTTCTCTAAGCAAAGAACTACACACATTGCAAGTAGCCCTACCTAGTAGCAGCTCCAATTTTGATTACAGCAAAGACGACCTAATTAAACAGCAGAAGTCAGCATTTTTTTTTTTTACATAAAGATCAGAACAAAAACTAATTGCAACTTAATTTCGCCCTGACAGAACTGAGAACACAGAAGTCTCAAAATTATTTTATTTTGAAAGTAGAGGAGACGCTAAGGGAGCTGCATGAGAAGAACAGAGCTACTTTGTTCCAAATACAAAGTAAATAGATTTTTCTACTGAAGCAATAGAACAAGAAAATGTTTAATAGTAGGTATTTTTCAGACACATTACCTTAATATCTCAGGACAATGCATTAAAATCACTTTAACCCTTTTCAAAACACCCTTTTTCACTCATGCTATTTAACCCAGTAGCCTCAGAGAAAATCCCAAACACTCACATAAAAACAAGGACCTTTTACTACCACATCTAAGATCATTCACAGCGGCACAAACCTTATTTCAGACAGAGGCTTAACTTCCAGGAAATTTGAAAAAAATGCTTTAAAATTCAGCTATGCTAAGATGCTTTACTGGTCCTCATTTACTTAATTTTGATTGGTATATTGCATAAACTTTCAACATGAAAGCAAAAAAGAATCTATTCCATTGATTTTCCTGTGATTAAGTGTTTAGTGATTTAAACTCATCTTTAACTTCATTATTTGTTACATACAACATCAAAATGAAATTCAGTCCAAGCTGTAGAGAGTGTTTACTTGTATGCACAGATTCACTTATTTACACAAACATCGGATTTTCTGACAACTATCATTACAGCAGGACCTGGGAAAAAGGAAATATCTGACCAGGTCAAAGTAATACACAGAAGATGAGCTACAAAATAACACCATTAAAATTCTTTCCAATTATGTTAACTGTTTTTTCTCAGTTCTGTACAACAGCTTATTCACAATTCTTTCATTAGTTTTCAGGTTAAAAGACATCTAAAAATAAAGCTACAGAACACTGACAGCTTTATTGCACAGCTGTCAAAGATGAAGAACAAGGAGTTGAAGCACAAGGTAGTTTCTGAGCTATATTTTCTTTAAAAAACTGGTAAGAGCTGAAATCAACGTCCAGAGCGAGAAAACTTCTATGGCCCAGTGCTATGGAGCCCTGGCAGAACCCAAGCAAGGGTCTTCAAAGAACAGTGGCAGATCTATTGACCATGACCTATGACTAGGTTATTAGGGTCCCCAAAAAAGGAAGGGGGAAAAAAAAGGAAAAGCTTCAAAGCAGTTTATCATTTAAGAAGCTACCAGAACAAAACCCGAGGTTTGAGTTTTACAGGTAAATTCACTTAATCTGTGGCACGTGCACTACTACTGCATTCACCGATTACAAATGATAACTACAGCAACCTGACGTTTACAGGAGAAAAATCCCTTTGACATTTTTCCTGATCAGTAATCAGTTTAATTTCACTTCATGGATCCTTTCACTTGGTTTTCTTCTGAGATCTCACATCATCAGTAGGAAAAGCCCAACACATAAAACTCTTATATAAAGCCCTTCAGAAAAGAATGTATATATATTCTCTCACTTTTGGCATGACTCCAGCTTCCTTTCTAAGATCTAGTAGCTAATTTCCATTCCTAGGGTGGACTGTGAGCCCTTTTAACACTTCTGCAATCTCAACTCTAAGGAGAATTCTTCACTCTGAACCATCCTAAAACTACATTTTCTATAATTGTCTCAGGTCCCTAAAGCAGTGGGAACACTGCCTGCCTAAGTTTCATGATTTTGATCCCAGAATTTAAATAGAGGTAACCTCACACAGGCTAAGCTTTTTTTTTTTTTTTTCCTACTGATCAATTGTAAGGTCCTGCATCTGGGCTAGGGCAATCCCAAGCACAAATACAGGCCAGGAGGAGAATGGATTGAGAGCAGCCCTGAGGAGAATGACTTGGGGGTGTTGGCTGATGAGAAGCTCGACATGAGTGAACCTTATCCTGGGCTGCATCAAAAGCAGCGAGGCCAGCAGGGCGAGGAGGGGATTCTCCCCCACCCCCGGCTCTGCTCTTGTGAGACTCCACCTGGAGCCCTGAGTTCAGCTCTGGGGCCCCCAGCACAAGAAGGACGTGGATCTGTTGGAGCAAGTCCAAAGGAGGACCACAAGGCTGGAGCACTTCTCCTAGGAAGACAGGCTGAGAGAGTTGGGGTTGTTCAGCCCTGAGAAGAGAAGGCTCCGGGGAGACCTTACAGCAGCCTTACAGGGACTCTTCGTCAGGAGGTGAAGTGACAGCACAAGTGGGAATGGTTTTAAACTAATTACTCATACTACAAATGAGTAATTGGCTACAGATTACTCATTCTAATTTCATACAGCACTAAAATATTGTCCCAAATCACGTGGGGGGAGGGTCACATGTGGGGTAAGAAAAATTACAGAAAAAAAACACTATGGCCAGGCTGCCAGGAGCTCTGAAGCTCCAAGCAGAACTTGCAGCCTTTGGATAGTCCCATGCTCACGTTACTCATTGAGCTGTACTGATTCAAAACACCGGAGTGCAATACCAACTACTGTAATTTCTAATTAATAGCAAAAATTTTATACATCCGCAAATATATATGTGCACACAGACTTATGTTCAGTAGTAGACAACATTTTGTCCCGTTCCTGATCTCGATGAAACAACAGTAAACAAAGGAAGCCTGCAGGCTGTTACATAAACCAATTAAGAAGAATAGAAATAATCTCCTCTGACAATTCAGTTCCCTTTCTGCATACTTTGCTCACTAGATCTAAGTGGAAAAGACAACCAAAAATCGTTTAACACATGGCAGACAAAAACGCAAGCATCCAACGTTCCATCAATAACAAAAGATCAAGCTGCTGTACAGTTATATCCTTAAAGAATTCCAGAACCAGTATGGAAACAAAAATCTGAGATTTCTTTTTTCTTCTACAGAAAGTGGATGAGCCCTTATTTTAGCTGAAATGAGATAATAGGAGACCACAAATATTGCTCGTGTCCTTCCTTCCACACTTACCTTCCAAGTTATACCCCCGATCACAGTAAAAAATATCACCTAATGGTCCTGTTGCTATCACCGACACTTCATGTGTTCTGCCTTTCCCTGACAAATCCTACAACAAACCCTTTCACTGATTCTAACAGATGCTGAGTCAGGCCTCCACCACCCACTGCACACCACCTCATCTCAAAGTCACCAATTCCTGAAAAGTTGTTCCTCCTGCCAGCCAAACGGGCCCTAAGTTCACTGCAGCTTGAGCTCTGCCCCCTCTCCAAGTGTACACACACAGCCGTGCTGCACACAGCTCCTCCCACTGAGATTTCTTGAGCTGTTTTTCCACAGGTTGGTATTAAACTACCTGAACTCCGACTGTACCTTACCAGATCTTATGAAACCTAATAAGGGCAGAGCCAAAGTAACTAGAGCTGTTTTAAGATAACCACTCTAAAAACTGAAAATCCCATTACATTTTAGAGAGTAAGGAAAGAGCTACTTACTGGTTTCGGCATTTTGCTGGTTTTCTTTAGTCTCTTGTCCAGTTAAGTCTTCTACAATCTCTTTGTCCCTTTCTGTCAAAAACAAATGCAAAAGGCTCGTTTTTAAATTAATCATAACAGAGTTCATGTACATCACAGCAAATAGTACAAATTCCAACACAGATAAACAAGAGCTCTACATGTACAAAATGCAAATTTCAGGAGATAACATCGATTAAAAAAACAACTAAATTACCCACTACCAGAAAGAATCAACAGATGTCTAAAAAGTAACCTCCTTCCCAGCTTTTACAGAACACTAATCCACTAGCGTTAGAAAAAAGAGACGCAGATCCCCAACCAAATTCTTTTAAAAACTTTGATATTAGACATCTTCCAGTATTGAAAGCTTGTAACATTATTTGAGAAGTAAAATTTGAACAAGGAACTCCAAAGCTGCAATTTAATCTGTTAATGCTAACAAAGAAAAAAAACGAACATTTTTAAAGCATCAGACTGTATTTCGTGTCCATAAAAGCATCCATTTGTCTCGGGGAACAAGTCATGAACTCATTTTTCCCTAATGAAGAGAAATTCCAGTTGCCAGACCATTACAGTAAATAAGGGAAAAAATCTGCACTGCTTATTTTTTAAGCAGAAAGGCTCTAAGTTATGTCTATGTGGTAATGAAATTAATTACTGTCATCTTCTGCAAGTTCAAAACAGTCTTCATGCCTTGAAAAAAAAAAAAAAGCTTGTAATTTCATTGGTAGGTTGCATCCTGCCTTGACTCAATTCACATCAACTCAGAAAGCAAAAGGAGCCAGTCACCTTCTCGCACACTTTCAAAGTAATGGGAATCTATGAATCAGTCCTGCTGCTGGTCTGCAGAGTACCAAAGGTGGCACTGCCTCCAAAATAATATAACTGTAATTACTCCGAGTAGTATTTATCTTGGTGTGAATGTCATCTGAGATTTCAGTATTATAATTCCATGACTACATCAGACAGAAAATTTTCACAAGTGCTTGAGGAAAAAAAAAAGTATAGGGGCAAAAATCAAAATGTTTAAAGCAATTTATTTATCAAAAGCAAGCTTCTGTATCAATGATTTCTTATTCATCAAAAAAAGTATTGAGTATTGTTACATATATTTAGAAAAGTTCTTTTTTCTTTGCTTCTTGGCAAAAAATACTGTAAATATCAACAAACATTTGCTCAGCAAGCTAAGGTACACTTCCTTTTTTCTTTTTCTACTCTGTAGAGACCCTTTGAAAAGAGGGACTGGAAGAAAGAGATAAAAGTTGAAAATAATTTTAAAAGCATCAATATTGTTGGCTGGTAAAGAAAAATGAATGACTAAACATTACAGGAAGAGACCCAACATTATAGTGCAGATACGGAACAAGTTTTGTTTAATCAAAAATCAGCTTGAAATTAAAACCGTATCTTTAAGGTATATTCACTATGGCATAATTAACATAACACAACTATAAAGGTATAATACATTATAGTTTGCCCACCATAAAGACAATTACATTGCAGTAGAATTTTTTTTTTGCTTTGCGTTTGAATTTTTAATTTTTTACTTCGGTTTTGAATTTCAGGAGATATTCTGAAGTATTAGACAGTATCAGTAAGTCTGTTTTACCATTTCAATATATAGTCTGATAGAATGCGTAAAATATGAACACGCTTTTCAATAATCCCACTTTTTTTTTTAATTATTATTTTTACCCAAAAAAACCTTCAGGGGGGAAAAAGGATGAGACAAATGATGTTTCTACCAGGCTTCCCGGGACCTTACAACACCGTCCTTTGATACGATTCCATGGCACATGTTCACTTCACAGAAGACATTGCTGCCTCCTCTCCTTCCGTTCTCTAGCTCAGAGAAACCCAGGAGCAATAAAAAGCAGAACAGGCTTGGCTCTGACTCCTGCTACCTGTAAGCAGGGCCCTGAGCTGGAGCAATCCCCGTGCCCACCTGGTTGCCAGCAGAGGCTCGTTGCCCATAACACTGAAGGCAGGCAGAAGCCCTGGAGTTAAGCTCAGTTAACTAGCGATGTAAAGGCTAAACTAGATTCCCATCCACCATTTTAGAAGCGTGCCAACTCAGCAGTGCTAAAAGGAGTAGGAAGTAGCACAACTGCTTTTATGTGCCTGTAGTAACATTTGCATTGACAAGAGGAGGCACGGGGAGACGACCGATACTGCCTCAGAGCAGCCGCTGGGAAACAAATGGGAGCAGATGGCTCAAGGCTGAGTCCGGGGCGCCCAGCTGGCTCCTGGCTCAGGGCTTCCTAAAAGACACTGTATCCAGCACTTTCTGAAGGGACTGCATCAAACCCTCCCATGTTCTGTCCTTGCAAGTTCTCCCACAAATGTATCCTAATTTGGGGGGATCGGTTTTACCTAAACATTTCGTTAAACTCCTATCAAACAACCAACTCTAAGTTATCTGAAAACATACTCTAAAACCCTTAAGGTATTTTTTTTTAAATCAGAAACATCACTACAAAAAACTATCCTATAAAATAAAACAAAGTTATCAAATCCCAAATAGGAGACAAATAATTTAACTGAGTTCACAGAATTAACACATCGCTCACGTGCAATGAAACCAAGTTATCTTGTCCAAAACCCAACAGAGATGAACTGTGCCCCTGGCAGCCCCACAGATCTCAGGGGCCTGGTAAGTGACCACAATAAGTAAACAACAGAAGAAAAAAATCTATGGAAAACAAATAATATAAAAGACATTTTTGAAGTGTGCTGCAGTAACTTAAAGTCTGTCATTTAATTTATTTAAAAGGAAAATATTTCATAAATTTACTCAACTAGGCTGAAGGTTGTTTCTATTTCAGATGATGAAAACCATGTGGTATATTACAAGAAAAAAACACACTGTTACACCAATGTTAGTTTAAAAGTTACATTTGTAAGATGGAAATAATCTGCACATAAAGGAAAAACAGCCTGTGTCTACATGCTTTCACACTCAAAGTGTTACACAATTTCAGTTCAGTATGCTCACACAAAAGCACTGCAACAAAGGGTGATCGCTACAGAAAAATCAAGAGCTTCGCAAATCTCAGAACTGTGCAAGAACTGAAACCAAGAAGCAAATAAAAAAAATAACACTATCTTTCCTGAGCACTGACACCAGCTAGCATTATAACACAGCAAACACAAAAACATTTGTCCAAAAGAAACCAAAAACTCGCTGCCAGGGAAAATAGCGTGCGTCTACACTGCTGTTACTGGAAGGGGAGCCACTCGTGTGCCCAGTAACTTTACACTTGGTGGATGCAATAAGTTCAGTTTTACTCAGTTTTTAGCTTTGACACAGTTAATTACTTATAGTTTTATCTTAATGCCCATGTCAAACGACGCTGCGAACAGAAGAGCACATCCAACAGGACAGGGAACGATATCCCGTATCGGCTCCCACGTTCTGACGCCAGCCTGTGACCTCCCGCACACCGCGGCTGCCGCGGGCGCACTGCGAGTCCCAAAGGTGCCTCTTCCGAGCCAAGAGGACTAAGCAGGGTCGTGACTCCGCTGAGTTCCTGCTGCTACAGCGCTCCAGTCCTTGAAACCTTCGTGGCAGATGCTAGGAAGCTGGACCAAACCACCAAAATGTCAGCTGGCTCCACATCCCAAACCAAACCAAAAAGATCCACCCAGAACTTCAAAAATTCTCTTAAAGCGAAGAATTGCAATTTCAACTCCTTTCACTACAAGGCAGTTAAGATTTTTAAATCATTATCATCCATGTTTCCAGTTATGCCACAAAAGGCAACAAATAAAGCAATTGTTGGAAGACGACAAAGGAAGCTTTATGCAGAAAATGATGGTGCATGAAGCGCTCGATGCCAAAATTCTGTCATATAATTTATGCAGCAGCTGTTTTCAAAAGAAACATTCATGCACACAGCCGTGGGTCTGAGGTCAGGTGAGGAAGATGACTCGAGCATGGCACCCGGACAGCAGAACCCAACCCTCAAAAGCAGCAGGGTCCCTACATGACAGCTTAGGACCTTCCCTCAGCGTGCTTCCCCAGCTCTATGAAGAGGCTCACCCTCTGCTTTCCTGCACGCAGATGGCAGGAACCACACAGCTTCGGCCACAGCAACGCCAATAACTTCCTTCTTTACAGGCATCACAGAATGGTTTGGGTTGGAAGGGACCTTGAGGATCTTCTAATTCCAACCCCCTGCCATGGGCAGGGACACCTCCCACCAGAGCAGGTTGCCCAAAGCCCCATCCAGCCTGGCCTTGAGCACCTCCAGGGATGGGGCATCCACAGCTTCTCTGGGCAACCTGTGCCAGGGTCTCACCACCCTCTGAGGGAAGAATTTCTTCCTAATTTCTAGTCTAAACCTCCTCTCTCTTTTAAAGCCGTTCCCCCTTTTCCTGTCACTGCACCCCCTGACAAAGAGTCCCTTCCCAGCTTTCCTGTAGCCCCCTTTAGGTACTGGCAGGCCACTGTAAGGTCTCCCCGGAGCCTTCTCTTCTCCAGGCTGAACAACCCCAACTCCCTCAGCCTTTCTTCACAGGAGAGCTGCTCCAGCCCCTTGATCATGCCCATGGCCCTCCTTTGGATCTGCTCTAACAGGTCCATGTCCTTCTTGTGCTGGGGGCCCTAGAGCTGAACGCAGGACTCCAGGTGGGGTCTCACAAGGGCAGAGCAGAGAGGGAGAATCCCCTCCTCGCCCTGCTGGCCTTGCTGCTTTTGGTGCAGCCCAGGGTACGGTTGGCTTTCTGGGCTGCAAGCATACCCTGAGCTGCATCAAAAGAAGGAACTTCTTAAAACTAAATATACTTTTTCTTTTCAGTCTTGTACCGTTCCAATTTTTGAGGTGCCTAATAGCTTTAGAGGCAGCAGCAGGAAGCGCACAGGCCACTGTACCTGACTAACTGGTCTCAGCTTTCTACCAAAAGATTTTACTCCAAAGCAGCCTGTGAGTACCTGCTGGGCAATCATCTTTTCCACTAAACCTAACAGCTCCCTAATGACACACTTGCAGAAGTCCAATAAAGAAGTTAATTCACCACAGGCTCTACCTCCGCATACATCTTTTTCAGACAGCTGAGGATATGCGAGCTACACAACTGTCTCAGAGGTAGGCAAACCACGGGGGAAGGCAAAGCAAGCCTTCTCACAAAAAAGGAGAGAACTAGCAAAGTTCTATAACAATAAAACAAAGATGTGACCAGAGCTGGTTATCACAGAGTTTTCTATACCACCATTTTGAGTACTGTACCTACACCTTCCTAAGGACACCATTTCCTCCCAATCCTCCCCCCAAAATACTAGAGACAGGCTTGCTGTGCCTCTGAAAGATAATTCCTATATAACCAGTACAATTGTTACGCCTTAAATGTATTTATAGCTAAATATATTTTGAAGAGGCAATCGTTTCTTCCAAACGGGAGATCCCGGTAACTTCAAAAGCACAAATGGGAACTCGGCAGTTGGCAACACCGCAGTCAAACAGAAAGGATCACAGCCCAGCCAAGGAATATTTATGCAGTGCTTGCAGTTTTACCAGTCCGTGACAGATGTGCTGTGTAACTTACATACTAATCTGAATATAAACTCTCATCCTCACATTTTAAAATGGTCACAACTGCACTAGTTGCAATAACTATAACATTTTGAAGAGTTCTACAACGACAACGTCCACTCTTCCCACATACATCTCATAAAAATGGAAATTACAAAATGTGACCAATACAAGTACTCTGTTGTATTTCCACAGAGGAGTTTATTGAAACCACTGACAGGTAACTGTCACAAGTGAAATCCTGGATATATCCCATTCCAGAAGCAGGTATTGTGTTTTCTGAATAAAGCAGGTAAGTCTCTTAGCAGCAGTTCCACAAAATAAAGAAAACCTGCTAACGTGAACCTGCCATCCGCATCAGACTCCACGTGAGCTGGCTCGAGTTCTTGAATCAAACTGTTCTAAAGATGTTAACTCCCTGGTTGGGCCAACGCGCTATTTGTTTCTCCTTGTATTACACGACTTGAAAGTTGTATTTCAGAGAGTAATTAATAAACGTCTAAAACAAAGAAAAAAATAATTCAAAGCATAGCTAAGGATTAGACTACTGGCAAAGTTACCCCCCAGATGCAGCCCCTCAACGCTGAAAGCAAAGGGTTTATTTACCAGGTCCCTTCAGCTCTGGAGAAAACTCGCTAAGCACGCAAGACACTCAGCGCTGCTTTCATGTACCGGTATCTTTTGACAATCAGGTCTTTCTTCACAAGTTTGTATAAAGTTTTGGTTACATTTACAGACTTGAAAATCCTCCCTTTCCTCTACTCCCACACACTTTTAATGCAATACAAAGCGATAGGACAGCTTTGATGTATTTAACACATCCAATACAAAGAAGTAATACCTTGAACAACTTTCCTTTTAATCCCTGCCAACAAAAGTACCCCTTCTTAAAAAGCTGAGCAGCAATTTAAGATCTCTGAAGAAGAAAGGCCATATACCTAGCCTAACAATGCCTTAAGTACCTTTAGCTGCTTTATTTACCAGGAACTGCCTTCTAACATCACAACCTTCTACATTTCTCACTCCCTAACCTTGCACCTTGTAGACAAAGCCATACTCTCATTCGACAGCTTTACCAAATTTCCTGTGAACCAACTTTTTTTCTGGCAGCTCTGAATATCTTCAAGGCCTGCAACGCTCTCCATCGCGATGGCAGAAGTAGGCAGCAACAAGAACTCTTCTTGTCCTCCCAACAGACACTTTTACACTGTTTCTTTCAGTCAGCACTCACGGAAAACTCTCTGGACAGCTCCTGACATGTCACACCATGTCCTTTTCCGTGCGTTTTTTAAAGTTGTTTACTGTACTTTTGCTCTCTCGCCTCCCGAGCTGATAGAAGAGCTGTGTCACTCAGCACAAAGCTTGGAAATATGCCACTGCCTTGCAACTGCCATTTGCCAGGAGGGCTCTTATCTGGGAACACTGCATTGACTTAGAGTTTATTTTTCTCACAGCCCCTCTTATGCTGAATCAATGGATCAATGGAGACAAGTCCCACAATCCAATAAAGAGTCACTACTTTTCCCTTATCTTTACCGATCACAGACCCACCTCGTGGCAGTTGCCGTAAGGTTTCTGCGTGCCAGCTCCACGCCTGCCCTCGCCACACAGAGCCCGGCAGCGCTGTGCCAAGGTGCTGTGAGAGAGCTCGGGGCAACCATGGCATTTCTGTGGGCACCCGAGCACGGCTAGTGCCGTACAGGCTGACAATGCACCCTCAAAACACTGCCGTGGGTTACAACGCAATGACAAGCGCCCTGAATGGCAACAGGCCTGGGTAAGATGCAGGGACACCTCTGACTCTTGGCCCGAACCAGTCACCGAGATAGAATGGGTTTAAATTCAGAAATATAGCTCCTAAAACTAAACCCACCCCCCCCCAAAAAAAAAAAAAAAAAACAACATTTTTAAAGCTTGAAGCAGGCAGAGGAACACGAAATAATTTGCTGGGATGTCAGACTGGAAAAGACAGCTTCTTAGCACCTCACGACTGCCACGACCAGTTGTGTTGGCATGGTGTCCAAAGAGAGACCTCCCCGTGCTCGAATTAAGAAAAAAACGACAAAAAACAACCGAATCCCACGGAGTTAAAACCCGAACCTCTTCACTGCGCCAGCCTTTGAGCAGCCAGCAAGGCTCACGCCGACCCGTGCACAACACGAACCCACTCCACAGCCACGCACAAAGGCTCATTGAGGGCCGCCAGCTCTGCCGGCCCTCTAGGACTGGCGAAGCAGCCGCTGGTTGAAAACAATAGCCAGCAACAGATGCTCCGCAGCCCCCGGTTATGAAGTAATCCCTCCCCAGCCCTCCCCGCTCGCCACTGACGGGACATGAATAATGCAGCGGGGCCGGGCAGCGCCGCCGGGCCGGGGGCGAGCTCCTGGGACCCCCACGGAGCCCCCCTCAGCCGCCCCCCGCCGCCTGAGGGGAGCCCGGGACCGCCTCAGCGCCGCCGCCCCCGCCCCGTCCTGCCTCGCCTCACCTGGGGCCGCGCTCCCCCGGCCGGCGGGGGGCGAGGCGCTGGCGGCGGCTGCCGCTCCCGAGGGCTCAGGGAGCTCGCTGCCCACCCCCGCAGCCCCCGCCCGCCGCTGCGGGGCCGCCCCGGTGCTGCTGGCGGCGCCGCCGGGGACGAGGCGCCGAGCGCGGCGGGCGCTGACAGCTCCGCAATATGGCGGCGGCAGCGGCCGCCGGGTACATCCCCCCCCCCTCCTCCCGCCTCCCGCCTACCCGCCTCTGTCGGGTTTTGCTCCTCGAGGAGCAGCGCGCATGCGCTTCCCGCGCCGAGCATGCGCGCTGCGCGCAGCGAAGCCGTTGCCCGTAGCGGAGCCGCTGCCCGTAGCGAAGCCGCTGCCCGCAGTGCCGGCGGAGGGGCACGGGGCTGGCGGGGCGCGGTGAGGGGGCGGCGCTGCGGCTCTGAGGGGGCGGCGGGGAGCGGTGTCCTGCCGCCGCGCTGAGGCGGCGGGGAAGTAGCCCCGAAGGTCCTCGGGCAGGAGGCGTGGTGCCAACCCCTCGGTGTCCCGGCGGTGCTCGGGGGCGTGAGGAGCGTCCTCCCGGGGAAAAAATAAATAAATAAAAATAAAAACTCTTGGCTCGCCCATGTGAAGAGGCGAAACAGCTCGCACGTCCATGGTGGCACAGGGCGGTGGGACCCTCGCTGCTGCTCCATCACTCCAAGGGGAGAAGGAGGTGTGCTGGGATCACACGTGGCTTTTCGTATTCACATTTCCATTTTTTCATACGCAAACCCTTCAAAAAACCCTCCACAAACTTCTTGTGGAAGGACAAGAAAATTCTCCCAGTAGATTCTCCCACTCCTGAAGGACAAAGTTGAGGCGGTCCCAGCCCCCTCCATGGACTTGCAGTTTATTTTATTTGCAAGTAACCGGAGGTGCTCCCCGAGCTCGGTGGCAGTGCAGCCAGGGAGGCCAAACAGCAAGGCTCGGTGCAAAGGGATCCACTTGAGCTCCCAGCCCTGAGTCATGCAGCTGCTATTAATACACCTCGCCCTCTGGCTGCCTGATAAAGAAAGAAAGGTTGGGGGAAGAACTGGGAGGAATTGCCAATTAACGCTGCTTCAGAAAGAGTAATAACGTTTTAGGATGAATCGGAGGTGGGAAGCTGGGGAAGAAGAGGAGAGCAGCCTGGCAAGCCACAAGGAGTAATATCCCCGTGAATGTGTGGGAGCCACACTGACTAAATCTTTTTGCATTTGTTTGGACAAAATCTAAAGAACATTCCCATAAACTAGATGACTGCATAATGCAATCTATGATGAAATTAAATTGAACTAGATAAGACTGAGTATAATTGCTTCTTCTAGAAGCGTTTAATGAATTTAATCTGTGATTATTTTATGTATTTTATTGTAAATGTCAAATAGGCATTTATTTCTCTCGCAGCCATCAGGACAGAACCCAAATATCTCGGTCTATTAAAGATAGATTCAATTTCTTCCCATGGGCTAAAATTTCAATTCCAGCTTTGTTTTTGCTTTTCTGTTCCAATGAAAAAGTGACAGTGGCTAATTTCACCTACTCTCTGTTGTTGTTGCTTGAAACAGAATGTTATGGAGCACATTAAACTTCTCAAGTGTCTTGTAGCCTCTGCAGATGCATGGTTCCAGTGACCATCATCAGTATGCAACATACTCTTCCCCATTCAGATGGTCTTTTTCTGCATGTCAGAGCAAGATCCAAGGGGAATCAAGAAAAGCTCTTCCGTGGAAAACAAGACCTTATTCTATTCAATGACCTAAGGGTAGGAGCTTTGATTCAGACCAGAAATTGTCTATGAATCAGTGTAGTGTACAGATAAAACGTCTTCACTTTAGTTGACTGAATTAGAGGCTGATCCTTCCTCTGACAGAGTCCATCATGAACTGGCTCAGGTTCATTATTGCACTAGGACATGGTTTCGTGCTGATAGCAGGTGTAAAGAAAGTGCCTTTCAATGTGCGCGTTATCGTCTTAAGATATGCTTTATCTCTTATAGCGGTGATTGAAGAATATTAGTCCCAAAAAAAAAGTCAAGGTAAATAACATTCTTATCTACCTTGTCAACAGTATAATGTGGTTTTATTCTTGCCTTGCTTCCTTAACAAGGTGTAAGCTTGCAGTGTGCCTGATAAAGCAGGGCAGTAAAAAGAAAAGTGTAGTTAGTGATCATACTCATTTTAGCCATGAAACTGAAACTACAGAAAGAATTACAGGCAATAAAGAGAGCTTTCAGATATCCATATCAACTTAAATTGCACAGTTATTGAAGAGGTAGGTTATAAAGATAAAGTTAATGATAAGAATACTGTAACTGCAAGATATAAAAGTTTGTGTTCCAGCAGTAATGCCAACATACAGCTCTTCATTAAAAAACAGATTTTAAACTTCCACTGCCCCATCTGAGGAATTAATCCTAGAATCGATTGTGACAGTAAAGATTTCTGAGCCGTGACGGAGAGCATTAGTCAGTGTGTTAGAATTTACCTTTATTAAAGCTAATCGTGCAATCCGAAGGGCATTTACTGGACAAGGTGTTGTGGAAAGGAGAACTAAAACAAACAAACAAACAAACAAAAAAACACCAGAAAAACACAGAGAAATTTCCAAATTGTTTTGGCATGTTAAACGTTATGCAATACACCTTTATTTTATCCTGTAATCCAATCAAGAGTTATGCTGTCAGCTCAGATAGAAGTGTAGTTCTGCCCATACCATGCCACTGACATGAGAAGTTATACGTGGACGTAGCCTGCAAGTCTGGAACCCAGCTGCTCTTTCTGGGCATATTTATGCATGTGACTCAATACACACATATTCATCTATTAATATGTTTACAGAGGCATCCTTACAGCATCAAGAGACCTTACAGCATCAAGAATTATTGCAGGGTAGTTTAACTGTTACTAATTGTGCGGTCTAAAACGGAATTGTTTATTCTTTTGTTAATATTTGAATAAATATAACAGGATATGTTCCCTTAATGGACATTAATCACGTTTCTTTTTCCAACAAGTGTTGCCTTTTTAAGTCTCTGCTAGAAAAAAAAATGGAATTGAAAGAATTTTGCAGTCATTAGACGAATCCAGTTCACAGATATTTTAAATATTTGGTGAAATTACAGTAAATGGCTGAAGTAATAGGTTTTGTGTCTGTTGTTAAATTTGTCATTTAAAATTAAACTTATCTAATTCCAAAAACTATTTTCTGTGTGTTGTTAAAATATGAAGTTTCAATAAAAACACAAAGATTCCAGTAACAACACTGAACAATCCAAGTTGCCTTTACTTGAGTGTATTTATATAGTCTGAGCTTTGATCAAGTTCAAAAGGCAAAATGTGGTATGGTTCTGGGAAGGATTTGTCCTTTTCCTTTCTGAAATACTGTAGCTGTGTGGAGCACGCTTAGGTGTCCTTCAACACCTCGATTCTGTGATTTGCAGCAGCTCCACAAACATTTATTGCCGATTGCCTCAGCTCCAGGAAGATGTCGAGGAGTCCAGTTCTGGAGATTCCCCTGTACAAGTGTTGTGATGAGGGAGGACAGCCTCCGTGTGCTACGAGGAAGAGGGATTCTCCCTCCTCATCAGGGACACACAGAAAACAGGGACACACAAATACCAGGACACCAAAGCCTGGTCAAAACATCTGGAAAAAAAAAATCAGGATAATCTGCTACCGAACTGCTGTGCTGGCAGCTGGTTTGGTGTCCAACGGCTCTCCCTTTTGTTTTAATAACCTAGCTGAAAGGCTTAACCTTTAACATTCAGACTGAAACCTGGCTGGCCAGTGGCCACCTTTACCATTGAAAATCTGCAGGGTTGTTTGCAGATGATTTGTTCTGCCGCCCAGTGAGTTCCTGCCAGTGAGACTTCAGGAAAACAGTGCTTCTCGTGATGACTGCTCCCACCACAAGCAGCCACGTGGTTAGGGCTGTGGGTCTCCCACTGGTGTGTCTGAGTAGCCCAAAAGCTTTGCTACCAAACATCTCTCGCATATGATGACCTCCTCCAATGGCACATCTTTGTTTTTCTCTTAGGTATTTAGCCTCTGGTGCTGCAGCAAAGGTACCACAGTGGTGTCAGCCCATCTCAGGGCCAAATTGTAATACCTTTTCTGCTCAAGACTGAAAATAGTGAAATCACTTTTGAGGTATGTTCATTTAACAGTGTCAAATACAGATCTTAATTCATTTTAAGTGAATCAGTACTTGTATCTCTGTGGTAAGAATTTGCAAATAATTTAATTTTTGCACACAAAATATAGATTATCCAGTCGTTATTTTTCATCTATTATCTCAGCCACCATTATTATTTTATGATTTTTTTTTATAATAGTTGGTAACTGCCCAAAGGGAATTTAACAAATTAAACTGCTTTGCAGCTACGGCTGGGGCAAGCTGTCTGATTTCTTGTATTCCAGCTGGGACAAATCTGTGTATGTCACTGCTCTTGTGTCACGTCACCCAGACGTGCCTTCACTGATACATGAGGTTGTCATCTAACAGCTGACACTTAGCTGCAGTTCTGCTTCTGGCCACTTAATGTTTTTATCTCATTCATAGTTGTAATTATTATGACAAGTACAAGTTGTTCTGCAGTGACAGCGTTGTTTTTTTAGTGACAGTGTTTATTTTAGCTATCATATGGCTGTGGCTAGGTCTTAGCAGTGGAAATGAAAGCCATTGATAATCCTGGAGATATTAATTTCAGCAAAATAACGTTGAGTATTTATTATGAAATAAAAGAGGCGGTAAAGTAATAGGCAGAGTTAAAGGCACCAGTGCAGACAACAATTTTTTTTTCTTGGAACTAATCCTGTGGGTGAAAAAAGGGAACGTGATTACCAAGGAACTGGATGCAAGCATTTGAAAGCTTAAAAAAAAATAAACATACAACTGTTAAAGTAAAAGCAAATGATTTTGATTTCCACCCCCCACACCCACCCACCCACCAAGGCGCATGTAAGCTGTTCTGAGATACAGCCATACAACTTAGTGAACAAACAAAATCATATTAAAATATAGAGGTTTTTACTAGGAATCAGTCCCTGAAGTATTTTTAGGGCCTCCACCCTTCTAATTTTACTGCATTTACTTGCTTCCTTATTAAGAGGCAAAAATAATCAAGGCTGTGAGAGTTACAAGTTTTCAGCCAAAACACAATCTCGACACTGTGTCATCTCCTTGCCCTGCCAAAATGACATGTCAAAACCTCAAAATGGAAGTCCACCTTTCCCCTCAATCCTGTCCAAATAGAGTGGCTAGGACTCATTTTCTAAAAGGGAAGTTTCCTGGAATGCTTACATATATTTGGAAAAGAAAAGAGAAAGCTGTTCAGTTTTGTGTTTTCTACATATGGGATGCCAGTAGCATCACAAATGATGAAAAAATGCCTGCAGAACCAAAGGAGACACCCCATCACCTCTTCAAAGGGGATATTCCACAAAAGTCTCCCCAGCCCACTCTTATTAAGAAAATGTTCTAGCTAAAAGAAAACAGATGGCAATTTTTGCTGACGTTGTTTTCAGCTAAATTATATGTAGCCCTTAATCGTGAACTTCCACTGAAAAAAAAAAGGCAATAGAATAAAAAAAAAATCACACCATGAATTTGATGTAAAGTAGCCAGCAAATACAATTCCTTTCTTATTTTACCACTATGCCTCCCTTGAAATCAGTGGCTTATTTCAGAGTTAATCTGCTTGTACAGAGTAGCAAGCCAGCAGACATTCTGGGCTTCTGAAGGAATTTAAGAACAAAAAGGCTGAGCTGGTGCTAGCAAAAGCATGTGTCATTAAAGCCAGCTACAACTCTACTGCTGAAGTGAGTGTCCCTGCAGATTCATTTTTTTTTCACCTCCCTAGCACAGCAAGTGAGGCGTGTATCAAGGTTCTTCATTTGCAGAAGCCAGGTTAATCTCCAGGCTCTATCATTAGGACACCTACAAGGATGCAATTTGGAGTCTGTAAGGTGATTTGGCCTTAAGATGGCATGTGCTCTTGCAGCAGGTATCATGTTCCAATTTAATGTTATCAGGACAAATCACCCTTGAGTAAAGTTCAGCAAAGAGAACCAAAAGGAAGGAAAGAGAAGGCTTCTCATACTTTTAAAAGCTGCTCTTTTTTTCATTTTGCCATGTCTGAAGGAGGGCTGGAAGACTTAGTGGTATTTACTTGCTTTTAGAAGAAATATTGAAAGATACAGTCTGTGGCTATCCTTAAAGAATGCTGGTAGTTGAAGAGCCAGGTGAATTAGGATATTACAAGGGTACCAAAGCAATGAAATAGGATAAAATTGAAATGAGAAATTTGTTTTAGACTCTCCTAATGTCTTCCTATTATAGGTCATTCATGAAGTTTAGAGGTGAAGAGAGAATGAGAGGGTGGAACATAAGGATAGATTTGGGACTTCAGATGCTGCTGAAATTAAAATAGTAAAAATAGGTAAGTTGCTTCATGAAGCCAGATCTTCCTGAACAAAGCATGCTTCTGCTTGCTCCCACTTAAAAGCCCAAGAGGAGGGTTACGCTGGTAGCCCTGCTGATGGTTCCTCTAAATTTCTTCTACGTGGAGCCAATAAAAAAAAAAAGTCAAAAAAACGCTGAAGCTTTGCATGAAGGTGGTTTGCTAACTTGAAGGTCTGCCCTTTCTCACTTCTTTACATCATTTCCTATCACATAAGTATAGTTGAGCACTTTTTTCCTCATTGCTGCAGCTGGGCCCTGCAAACCTCATTTCTGTGGTCAGTCTATGACAGACTGGAGGAAGTCCATCTATGCTGAGGTACAGGGAGCACAATGGCAAATGAAGTTTACACAAGGTAGAGATGGTAAAAACGACTTATATCTTGCACGTTGTATGGTAACAATGTTGTTTCCAGAAAAATGGCTCTAGGTCATCCTGCTTGAGTGGGGCACAGTACAAGATGACTTTTGGAGGTCCCTTCCAACCTCAACCATTCTGTGATTCTGTGGAAAAAAACCCACAGCTAACGATTTAAGCAGCACGATATATGGCTATGAAAAACAAAATATTCAATTCAATATTCCCGCTCTACTCTGTGCTGGTGCGGCCTCACCTCGAGTACTGTGTGCAGTTCTGGGCACCACAGTACAAAAAGGACATTAAACTGTTGGAGAGTGTCCAGAGGAGGGTGATGAAGATGGTGAAGGGCCTAGAGGGGAAGACGTATGAGGAGCGGCTGAGGTCACTGGGCCTGTTCAGCCTGGAGAAGAGGAGGCTGAGGGGGCACCTCATCGCAGTCTACAACTTCCTCGCGAGGGGGAGTGGAGAGGCAGGGGACCTATTCTCCGTTACCACCAGTGACAGGACCCGTGGGTGTTAAGCTGAGGCAGGGGAAGTTTAGGCTGGGCATCAGGAAGAGGTTCTTCACCGAGAGGGTGGTCGCACACTGGAACAGGCTCCCCAGGGAAGCAGTCACTGCACCAAGCCTGTCTGAATTTAAGAAGCGTTTGGACTGTGCACTTAGTCACGTGGTCTAAACTTTTGGGCAGACCTGTGCGGTGCCAGGAGTTGGACTTGATGATCCTTATGGGTCCCTTCCAACTCCGGATATTCTATGATTCTATGATTCTATGAATTGATAGATGTACGAATATACAACCTGAGCTGAAATATTGCGTGCAGATTTGATCATTGGTGGTGGCTTAACATAGGTGAGCTGCCAGGTGCCTACTGACCCATTCCCACTCCCCCTTCTTGACAGAACACGAGCCTAAAAGACTACAGAATTAGAAGACATTTGGAGATGGTGAAAGGTCATAAAAAAAAAAAAAAAAGGCATCTGATTGAATTAGAACTTTTTGCCTAAGAAACGTAATAAATAAGAGATTCAAACATATAAGCCTGAGGCTTAGGAGGGAAAAAACAAACAGCACTGTATAGTAATGGAAAGCCAAGAGGGGTTGAGTGCTCTGCTGTCATCTTGTGCATAGAAAAGGAGCTGAACAGAAATGGGCAGGCTTGAAACCTTCTATTTGTAGTTCGTGCTTTGTTCTATTCCTGTCAAGAAGTCAGCCACCAAGAAAAAAAATGTTATAAAGTTGAAAAAGTGATGTAATTGCAGTAACATGTGAAAAGCCTGGGCAAACTAACTAGGCATAAATGTGCTCAGGGTTAGCAGTCGCCCTATTCTAAAACCACACTTTCAGCCTGTGGATGCAGAAACTCCTCGAAAAGGAACAGAAAGCTCTGAAAAAAAAATCTTCCTTGGACAACAAAGATTTGTCTTCATATGTGATCTCCTGTGAAAAAGCACATGATCACTGATGAGTGACTAACAAAAAGGAATAGCTGGTAGGATGAAAGGGCAGCAGGTGACGGGGAGCAACTAACTCCAATGACACGGTGACATTTCGACATACCGCAGCCTAAACTGATGTAGGTGGTAAATCCACAGGACTTGACACAAAGTACCAGCAAATAAAGTATTACCTAAGGGGGTAAATAGCTGCCACATGCCCTAAGAAACCAGAGCACATCTCTAAATTACTACTGTGCTTTAGGAAAAGAGTAGTTGCTGTCCCATGTCTCTTCCTTTATTTCCCTCGTTTCAAAGCTCTGTCATGTTAAGCCACTGGATTTGCTGGTATAAATGGGATGTATGGTATTGCTTAGGTCCCTTTTTAGTAAATAATCCTTAGAAATTCTGTGTCAAGATCTAGCGAAATGCTGGCAAACATAGAATATTGTTCATGAACATGTTCATGAGCTTTCATTTTCTTAGTCTTGTAGTACAAGAGGAGGCAGACCATGAAGTTGAAAACTAGTATATTTGAAACCGTGTTATCTTTTCATCAAAGAACAAAATGGACTGAAACTCACTGCTCCAGGATGTTACTGAAGTCAAAATACACAGCAAGCATCTAAGAGGAAGTGCAATATTTTCTTGTCCTGAATTATTGTCTTCCTGGATATTTTTGTTATTTATATGCGGATTGAAAGAGAAAACCAGCTTGAACCACAAGTTAGTAATTAAGTTGAATTCTCCATCACCACACTTCTGTTGACAATATTTTGGGGTTTGTTTTATTTTTGTATCTTCTCAGCGGCACTGGGAAACAATAACGGTTAGATATACACAATCGGGCTAAATTAACATAATGCAGTATGGCACGTTATATGCTCCAATGAGCTCAACATTGTCTTAGAAATAAAACTAGGTTTAGCCCACAGAGAGAGCATGTCGGTGATCAAACTATACATGCCTTGAGGAAAAAAGGGGAAGGAATCTCTAAGGTTTAATTCTATAAAGCGAAGTTTCAAAGCAACTACTGAAGTGCACATAATTGCTCCAAACTCTCTCTTTCTGAAAGGTCAGTTCTTAGTTCCCTTTAGGAGAATGTAAGAAATACAAGTTACGCAACTGTTCAGAAAATCCCTAATTTCTGTAGAAAGTCAGTTCTTCTAGACAATTAGGGCTTTGGGAAAACTCATTTAGGCAGAGACTCATTTCAGGTGTTACTGTACAGCTGTTAGGGCTCAGAAAACCTTGTTCCCAAATGCAACAGACCATGAAAATGTTTAGTTATATTCCTATTTGCAGCTCTGCTTACCAATTAAAATTTGTATGTTAAAATGCAATCGCCAACGGTTAAGATCCTCGGAAGTGCTACCATTCCTCATGGAAGGCTCTCTCATGGTACCAACGAAGATTCTTGAAACTTCTCTGTATTTACAAAGGCTGTTTTTAATATTCATTCTCTCACGTACACCAAATTATGATGGCAGTAAGTCCCACTATACAACTCTCTGTGGAAGAACAGAATCCAGCTTTTAAGGTAACTTGCTTATTTTTCGATAGGAGCCTAGTCACGCTCCTCCTGCTAATGGTAGCAGAGCAGAACATAACATTTCTACTCAAGAATCTTTTTCATTAGTAATTTTATGGTCATGCTGAAACACCACATCCTGCAAGACGTAGTACTCACACTGTAAAACTCAGCAACAGAGGCTGTATTTTTAAGGTGATTTTACAAGCAAAATGAAGATATGCCTAATGCCTGCACAGGGGCTTTTAATCCAGATATTGCAAGTAAAGACAGCAGTTATACTGTCACCTGCACTGAGATGGAGGTGAACTCTGTGTTCACTTTTTCACCGTGCCACATGGGCATAATCTAACTCCTCACCTTTTCCATTCGGAGTGGGCTTGAAATGGTAGAATACCTCTACTGTTGTCTCTGCTTGAGCTTGTGCCACTGCTGCTAGTGCAGTTGCGTAGCTGAGAACTGCTCCTGGAATTTTTCATCAAGAGCCTTCAGAACGACTCTCTACAGGGTTCAGACCTTCTTCTAGATGTTAGTATAACCAGATGTCATTTGCTTCTCACCACATTTTCAAAACCCCTGGAAGAGAGCTTTAATTGTCAACATTTTTCCTTATCAATTGAAGGTACCCAAACTGCTAATTTGTATAGAAATATATTCAGAAATCAGTTTTAAAAATACTTGTGTAGTACCTGAAGTAATCCATTACTCAAAGGTTCACTACTTTCTACTGGAGTAAGTTAAAATGACAGCAAAACTAGCCTCACAAGACCTACGAGCCTCACTAGCAGTCCTGATGTATTTGAAGGACTGTTCATACATGTTTTGGTTTGCAGAAAAACCCACCTAGATTTTTCCATATTCAGTGAAATCTAAATCACTGGACTTGTATTCCTCCCATACAGTGGGCAAAGCCACTGGCAAATCTGTGGGACAAGATAAATAAATCAGCAAACTAAGCAAGACAGATTACAACATATCATTTGCCTTAAACTAAGCTGGCACTATTATGCTTCTTTACACAAGATGTAAGAGCTCTAGCAAAAAGTGCAGAACATAGGATTTCTTCCAGAATATTTTCTTGCAAAGCAGAAGATGCACCTGAGACACAGATGAGGATGTGGGTAATTCTGGGTTCGTGTGGGCTGAGTGAGTGTATCTCAGCTGCTTCCTGATGGCTGCTCTGCACTCTTCCTCTGGAACAGATTCACTCTGTCAGGCGTAAACCCGGTAGAGCACGGGGATCCGAGAGGAAGCAAACACACCTCCGGGGTTAGCTCACAGGAGGCACGGCTCAGTCATGGGTACCAGGCTGCAGCAGCATGGGACAGGCTGCCCGTGGGCTGCCTGCGAGCCTTTCTGCAGCTGGCACACGAGAGATGGGCCACAGGTCGAGCCCTGGTGTATAGGGGGTGCTCTTATCTCTGCTGACTTCTCTGTACTTACACTAAAATATAAAACACCCAGATAAAAGCATGGAATTCTGCATCCTTGTCTTTGAACCCGAGTATTTTTGCTTCAGTAAAATTTGAGTGTTTTGTAATAATACATGTAAAAACTGCATTTTTGCTTCAGTTGTCTGATGACGTTGTGGTTTTCTATGTGGTGGGATTAATCTTTCGAACAAAATTCTTGATATGTTTGCAGTGCTGGAGATTTCAGCCTTTCATAAACACCCTTTAAAGTATTAACCCAGCATCGATAGATATAGAAGGGAACAAATTCAGCCTAGTTAGTTGGCTGTCCCACCTAACAAATGGCAGGTTCTACAGGCAGGCTGGCCTGTGATGACTGCAACAATGCTGGCTCAGGAAGTATCTCCCCTCTGCTACGCAGCTAGCAATTGCTAGAAAAGCATTTGTTTCTCCATTACAGAGCTGAACAGTTCAAGCTTCTTCCATCTTAGGAAGACACCAGCCCACACATAAAAGCTATCGAGTGTAGCAAACACCAGGGATGAAATCTCGGCTGCTGGCAAGTCAGCGAGAGCAGGATGGTGCAACACAATTTTAAAAGACATTTGATTTTACAGGGATTGCTAAAAGTATCATGCTTAATCACATAGGGTATAAACCCTGGAGCTAGGTGATCCTTTACTTGTCTTTGCACAGGGCTTCTGCATCGTGATGGTTAGCCGGGCTTTGCGTGGTGCGGCAAGGACTCCACCAGCTTCACAGCTGTGTCCATTTAAAACAAAGAATTTGGCCCATTTTAAACCCCAAGTGCTCCCCGATTCCACTACCCATGCTTGTATACAGAAAACAGAAGTGTGTTAAAAAGTAATAGGGCAGAGCGCTACCTCAGCAGTTCGGTACCGCCACGGGTTACTAACTCCAACGCTGTGCCAGCACCTTGGCCGGGAGCCCTAAAAGCAGCGCAGGAGAAACCTCCCATGCAATATATATACCCCAGCCTTGAAATAAGAGCCGCCTGGCAGAGGCAGTGCAGTACATTGGAAGCACTGTTTTATTGCTGCCTCGCTGCTGAGATTGCTGAGCGCTCCCGAAACCGCCTGGCGCTGCTGCAGCTCTGCTCCAGCGGGACGCAAGCTGCTGCGGGGGGTGGCCGCACGCTGGGTCTGCTCGCTGCAGAGCAGCAGCTCGAGCAAATGCTAAAGGTCTGGAAATATCAGATGAGTTCCCTCAAAGCAACTGAGTTTGCAGCGGTCGGGTTGCTGCCAGCTAAGCTAGCGCAATTTAAAGTAAAGCCGAATTTCTGCACCGGTGAGCGTGTCGGATGCACCAAACCCACGCAGGAGCAGTCCCCCACAGCCCACGCAGCCAGCTGGGCTTTGGGGCGCTTTGTTCATTTCCTGTGCTGAAGGGTTCCTGACTGCACACAGCAATCTTGGATTACAAAGGAGCACAGGCTCCATCTCGACTTGTTTTAAGTGCTGCCAAGAAAAAAAAGGGGACTTGGGTAAAGCCCAAGCTAGCCAAGCACAGAATTGCCAAACCGAGGCTTTCAATAAATCAGCTCTCAGAAAGTCATGAGACTGGCATTAAAAAAAAAAATAAAACCACTCATGAGACTTTAATAATAGTTTGGGGTTCTCTTTATTTCCTTTCTATGTTCTTATATTCAGGTTTCTCTTCCAGCCTAGGAAAAGAATACATGTTAGATTTTACATTCTTAGCTGCTGACCACCTGATTTTGAAATGATGGAAAGAAGGTGTTGGTTAAAATATTATAAAATATATATATATATATAATTTAGCAGCTTTGAAAATACTTCTGTTCACATTCTCTATGTGATAACCATGTCCTAGGGTGTCAGAGCAGATCACTGTTGTTCAGTCACACTGGTGGGGGCAAAACATAACTGATAAGCTTATTACAAACTAGATCTCTGTGCAGTGCCATATGTGTGAGTACCCACTGGTAAGTCTGTCACTGTTTTTTAAAATATTTTTAATATATAACAGATATAATCATTCACATGCATAAATGTTTGCAGCATCTTTTCCATGTGTACGTGGCCATATCTGATTTGGAAAGGTCTCTTACACAACTGCTTATGTATATCTTAAGAAGCACAGCCCCTGTATTGCTTTATACACTGATTCACATTTTTATTTTCAGACACTAATTATGTCTTCCAATGAAAGTGAACAACAGCAACATTTATTTTAATTTATAGCTTTGGATCAGAGAACATTTTTGACACCTGCACATTTATTACTTCAGTTTCTTGCCAGCTCTCCACATTTTTGCTCATTAGAAATCTCTCAATTTCCTACTCTGGATACAAAATCGGATGAAAACTTTTGCCTCCCTTCACTACTGATGTGTTCAGTGGTGTGAGCACGGTGGAGCCCTAGCTTGCTATGCCTCCTGGTGGCCACAAAAACCTCCTGCCTTAATGCACTGCCCTTGTACACCAAACTTCATGCAAGAATCTTACACTAAACTCTTGTGTAATTGAGCTGATTCTCTTTACGACCCAATAGGCTACCATTAAAAATGAACTAATTCCTTCCTAGCAGGCTATCCGAGGATGTATTTTTCAAAGGTAGTAAAGACCAGGACCTCATATATTACTCACTCCATTTGCAAGTGGCAGTACAGCAAGGTTTGCAGAATCGACACCAATCAACGTCCTTGCTTAATGGAGAGATTTTGCTTATTCTTTGTTGCATGTGTTTTTGAGGAACATCTGTAAGGACTGGGAAGAGAGTAAAAATATATTACTGATAATGTATAACAGCATTATCCAGAGAAGAGAATTGGGCATCAATAGGCAACAGGAGTGAGTATCTGTCTTTATAATTCATTGTCAACATGAATCTTGTACAATCAGAAAATGGCTTTCTTGATTAATTGGAGCCTCTAATTACTGTCTAACTACTGTCAGGAGTTGGAATGCTGGTAGCAATGAAAACATTGCCCAGGCCCAAGTTCATTAGGGAAGGTCTAGTGGATTTTGTTCCTCAGCTCCTGTCCTCCAGTGAGAAATCCACAGCCACAGCTTCAGGGTGTTATATGCCAGAAAATCAGGAAGGATTCAGACCAAAGAAACGTCCAAAGGTCCCTCAAGCCCAGTGTTTCGCCTCTAGCAACTGTGAAAGTTGGCATCTGGAAAAGCATGTGAGAATGAAGCAAGCACAGAGTTTCCCTCAACGTTTCCCCAGCTTCCACCAACGTGCACATCAAGGACTTCAGACATGCTAGACAAGGTGTTCTCATATTTATCAGCCTGCAGTGGATTTCGCTTTTGTGAACTTGTACAGTTGTATTTTGAGCACACGTTAAGATACCGTATTGAAGGAGACAAACCTTCACAACAGTAAAAGTTACAGTCCTGCTGGCTATGACTATGAAGGCAAATTCTGTGGCTTTGGAACAACCAGTTATTACCAGTTCAACTGAATTCCAGAGCGGTAATTCACCCTCCTGTCACAGGACAGACCCACCTCCTCAGCTGTCCTCTCTGAGTGGATTCCCAGAGCTCCACCTCTCGGGATGACAAACTCCAAACATTTTTATCTGTTTCCCACTGTTTCAGGTGCTGTAGTGAAATCATCGAAGACAAAGCAATTGGAAACAAAACACTCTCTTGCCCTGCTGCGCTGCAGTTATCGGATCCTCACCAACAGTGCCAAAATTCTCACATCCGAATCACTGCAGAATTGCTTGGCAGCTACACACAGAATGTGATGGTGCTCAGATTACCTGCCTTTCACAGAAAAGCTTAAAAACCACTTTCATTCCTCAAATAAAAACAACCACCTCATGTACGTTTTACCTCTCCATTTATCCCTCCTCAACTGATGACAGCTCCTCCATGTTCCTGCCTTCCTCAAATTAGATCAAGGTCTCTAGCACTGAAGTGCCAGGGACAGGTGGAGAGAAAGACCTTGGTCATTTGCACAGTCTCAGAACTAGAAAAATCAAGTTGAAGAAATGCATAGTTCAGAGAAACAAAAATAGAAAATATATATAGTATCAGCAGCTCACATGACTACTCCCGCCCCCAGTCACATGTGAGTTGCCAAGATGAAATGACATGGCCTTACCCTCCTGTTTTGTTTTTTGTTTGTTTTTGCTTGTTTGTTTGTTTGTGAGGGCTTAGTTATACTGAATAAACCTCTTGTGATCAAAGAGCATCCGTAGCCAGAGGACTGACCTGGAAGAGTGATGCCAGAAACCAGAGCAGGGAGTCCCAGTGTGTCACCAAGGACACTGCCCTAGATCAGAGTTTGTGGATGAGATGGTTCTGCTCCCATGCCAGTTAACAGGAGGCAATCACAAAAGGAAAGTTCCACATGGACTATGGATCCCCTCCTTTCCTTGGATCTCCTCAAGTTATTCAACTGAAAGGGATAATTTGACTCCAATAACATTTTCCTTCCAATAGAATCCAGTTTAAAACACACATTCACACAGAACTTCAATAATGACCAGAAAAGATAATAAGACAGTGAAGTCTGATTACTTGCTAGACGTCTTTTTATTTGTTTTAAAAATCTTCCCAAAACAGCTGGAGCTACGTTCTGGAGATACACCTTCATGCCATGTCTCTTGTAGACAGAAAAGCAGGAGTCACAGAGGTCATCCTTAGTAACTTATAGAGAATATTTGCTGTGCATTTGTATACATACATACCTGAACCTTGGGATTTTATGCCAGATAGAAGAATATGTGATACCATTGCTCAGCAGCACAGAGCTGTGGCTGCTGCTCTCAGAATAAACCCTTGCACAAGGGGGCTGTAAGCTGGTTGATGGAACTGAAATGGTTGGAAACAGCTTCTTTTTTTTCTAGGTTGTTTTTAGCATAGATCACCTCTACGAACCCACTCCACACCTGTCTGCACAGACACTAAACAGCAAAATGGAGGGAGAGGCAGGGAGGAGCAGGACTATAGCATCTTCACCCCAGATTCCTATGAACTGCCATGGGACTACACCCCTTCTCAGTGATGAAGCTGAGGACAGAACACTGTGTGAATACATGTGGATTATTTTGCAGAAATTGTTTGCCATCTAGTGGTTTGTTGGCCTCCTGCAAATACATTTTAAAAAATAGTAAAGAACTGGAGATGATAATGGTAAAAAAAAATACGTTTCCTAATGTGCTCGAACCTATAAAAATACATGGAAAGATGAGGTTCCTATTGCAAAATCTTTGCCATTAGAATGAACATGTCGTGGAGACAAGCCAGGAAAACTTGCACACAAGAAATATGAGGTTCCAAAAGATGTCACGTATACACCGTTAAGAATTATTGTCTTTTATTTCAGTCTGCTACTTTTCATCCAGGTGTCCTGACATAATTTGCTGCACCGCTTTGTTCAAGCTTGCCCACCCAAAAGTGTGCATTATATAGAAACCAGGAAGAACTACGTAGGAGAGTAGGGGGCTGGCAGGGACTAGTGAGAGCTGGCAGCTCTGCAGGGGATCTGGGCACGATACCGAGGCAGCAGGAGCAGTCACCTCACCACCAAGGAGCCAGGATGTGGAGCAGCAAGCCAGGGTCAGGACTGGGCTGGGAGGCAGTGGTCAGGATCAGACGGAAATACAGCTGCACGCAAAGGCCAGCACAAAGCCTCAGCTTAAAAGTGGCTCCCAAGGGAAAGGAGGGGCAGCCCCTCGCTTCTAGCTTTTTTCACAACAGCTCTTATCAGTGGAGGAGCTGACCTTGGACTCTGCCGACTAAACTTCTCCAAAGGGGTAATGCACTCCAGGCCATGGCAGTGTGAGGGCTGCAAACAAGCTGTGGAACATGCTGAACATAGGGGTAAAGTAGGTTAATGGAAATGTCCTTACTCATGAAAATGGCATACGAATGAAAATCCCACATGAAAGGAGATTGAAGCAAAGTCCGGAGCATACTGTGGTCAGTTTTGGGGAACCAAGAACTCTTGCTGTTAACTGTGGCTTCATTAATGAGAAGCAACAATCTGGTTTATTAACTGATCACAAAATGATTGGGAGCTACTACTTTGATGTGTATATGAAAAAAAATCAGATATAATCCCACACTGTATGATGGTTGTGTGTTTCCATTGTACATGTGAATGCAGTATCTAACTAGTTGCCCATGTTTAACATGGGTGAATTCAAACTAGCATATGCATAAATGACTCAGTGGGACAACCACGAGAATTACACAAGAGTTTTCTGTCTTGTGAAAGCGGACTCATAAAAACAGAGGCTAAATAAAAGGGCTGGAGAGCATACAACAAATAGTGGGGTGAACATCGAAAAAGTCAGAAAACATTAAACTCACGGGCAGCACTGGCCAAGGAAAAATAAGTATCAATTATCCTACACTAAAAATTAAATTAATAAAATGAACTATTTGAGAAGTAATAAATAATTGGGCTCTCTACCCTTCCAAGGAGTGAAATTTCCAGACCTTTTTTTCAGTGAGGTTAATATCAGCGAAAAGCCTTTAAGAAACAGATAAATATGTTACATTTAGTCACTTGAATTGCATGTGACAGCAAAGGTTTAGATTAGAAGGTCCAGAGGGTCCCTTTCAGATTTATTTCCTGCATTAACCATTAATTTATGATGAGCGGCCTTCTGGTTAAAGTCAGACTAGATTATCCGATGCACTCTTTTGACCGTACAATATTTGAAATCCACATAAAGCTGAAATATTTAGCTATATACTGCCTTACATATATGCATATGATTCTATGCTGACCTGACAATGCTGAAATGTACCATATTCTTTGCAGCCACATTCTTTGGTGTTGCAAAAGAGAGAAACCTAATGAAACAGAGCTCTGCATGGGTGAGAGGATACCAGCATACTAATTGAGGATATGGCCTCCTGCTGTTTATTTCAGTGACTGTTCTATGATATATTCAAGTATGCTGACTGTATTTATGTAAATGTATGATTTAATAAACATATTCTGTGCATTGGTTTCAGTTATATTTAATGAATGTCACTCTATGAAAAGTGTGTTTGAACAAATGCAATTACTTTGCTTGTAATCAAAGAACAAGTGAAAGGAATTCTGCTTGTATTACATAGTGGTAACCCACCTGACTTCAGTTACTTGGCGCCTCTGTGACAGTTATTACAGAAATTGCCTAGAAAAAAAAAAGGTCCTCCACCTGCCAGCTGAAATTTAGAGATACACTGTGCATCTAAGGTAACTGTAACACTTCTAAAATCCCATCTTAAAGCTAGATGGGGAGAGACAAATATTTGTTTTTAGAAAGAATACTAGATTGTAAAGGATAACAACAATAAATAAATTTTGCAGAAAACTGGCACATTTAAGTCACTTGGTTTATGAATAGAAAGTTTGGTGGCTCTTTACCTTTCCACCACAACCTTCTCCTTTACTTAAAGAAAATACACCAGCATAGATTAGATTGTATAATGTCATCTCCCTCACTGATCTAACTCTGATGCAACAAAAATATACTCCTGAAATCCTAAGGCATCAGGAACAATCTTGTGTACCTAAGAGCACTAGAAGTAAACAATTCTTCCTTTTCCCCATTTATTTCCACTCCTGTTTGAAAACATTATTTCAAAGTAAATGCTGTATTTTTTCTTTTTTTTTAACTCTCCAATTTAAGTATGTTAGGATGATCTACTTAACAACATAATCAAATCTTGTAGGCCGACATGCACATTGCAGGGAGACGACTTAAGTCTGTGTGTGGTCTGTACAGCTGAGGAAATCTCAACATTTCCATACTGATATTTGAGCTCTCCTCCCGCTAATACCTCTGATAGCTTTGCTGTCCCTCTGCTGCTGCCTGGGATTTAGACGCTGATATTCTGCCAGAAGAAACAGCAGCAACGACCTAGAAACTTCTCTGAGATCCTGTGTGGCCAGCCCAGGGGACAGCTGAGATCTCTGAGCCACCACCACCACCCCACCACCACCATCACAGCACCACCACCACCAGCACCACCATCATTGCCACCAACCCATCACCACCAACACCCCACCAACACCACACTAACAACACCACCACCAGCATCACCACCAACCATCACCACCACGACCACCATCACCACCCCACCATCATTATCATCATCACCACCCCACCATCATTATCATCACCACCACCACCACCACCGCTACCACCACCACTGCCATCACCACTCCGCCACCACCACCACCACCACTACACCACACCAGACCATCACCATCAACAACACCACACCACCACCACCACATCACCATCACCTCTTCCCTGCCCAGAACCACAGATCCCCATCCACCACACGCCAGGCTTCTTAAACCACCATTGCGGATTTAATAACAACTCCTTGGGCCAGCAGACCCTCGAAATCGCTCCCAGCCCCAGCCGGGGAGGACAGGAGGACACGCCGGGCTCTGAAGGACCACCCTCAGGGGCCGGCCGGTGCAGTGAGCGCCGCCCGTCGCCATTACGGCGCGGCGCCGCGCACTTTGCGTAACCCCCGCCGCTCCCGTGGCGTTGTCCCCTCTCGACGCCGTCAGCAGTGGGCGGGCAGCGCGCTACGCAGGCGGCGTAAACCCTTACGAGAGTCGCCGTAGACGGCGGCAGCACTGGGACTCTGCCTCCTTTCCGTGCCGCAACATGGCGGCCCCGCCGCCGCCCGCCCGCCTCTTCAGACTTCTCCGCGCCGCCGCTTCTTCCTCCTCCTGTCGCCGCTGGCTCCTCTCTTCCTCGCCGGCAGCCGGGACGAGGCCGGGCTGCGGCTCCGCTGCCTTGTTGGCCCGGCCCTTCGGCCTCTCCGCCCGGGCGGCGCGCAGGTAAGGGCGGCGGAGCGGTCACGGCTGAGGGCAGCGATCGCTGGCGGCGGCGGCGGCCCCGGGCACCCGCCCCCGGTCCGTGACGAGCCCCGGTCCGTGACGAGCCCTGAGGAGCTCGGGGCAGGGCCCGGCCGCGCTTCGTCTGTCAGGGGGCGGCCCCTTGGTGACCCCCGGCCGGGCTCAGGGGGCCGTGAGGGGGTTTGGGGCCGGTGTATTCTTTTTTTTTTTTTTTTTAATTTAGTAAGGTTGACTAGATCGGTGGTGGAAGCGCAGCACGTCAAAAGCAGCACAGATCTGAAGATCTCCCCTGCTTGTGGTACAGTTTCTCTTTACCGAGGAGCACATACATAGGTGTGAAGGGCCCCTCCTGCCCTCAGCGTGTGTTGCGGCATGCTCGAGCCCTGTAGGCACCAATATTGCACAGTCCACGACTACAGATTTGCAACACTACACATGATCAGAGACTTGTTTATGCGTGGCCTCCGAGACTATAGCCTATGTATCCAAAGGTCTGAGCCCGCAGGTAACTTGCAGTATTTAAAATACACTTTTAAAAGGCAAATTAACTTGGTTGTCAGAGGAGTTTCTCTGTCTAAGAACAAAACCCACAATGGGCTGCCCAACATCAGGGAAGCCTAGCCTGTTTCCAGAGGGTTGGGTAGTGCCCTCGCCATCAAAGTCGTTTCAGCAGTTTGGTTTTAAACAAACGCTCCTGTAGGTGCTCTTCACTTTGTGCCAGCAGATACTTTTAATCTTTTAATACAGAGAGACAAACAAGCCTTGTAGTTCAGGACTCCTGTACAAGGCGTGTATGGTGCCTGTTTAGGTTGCTTCTCTGAGTGACTCTAATGCCTTAATAAATAGGTCTCCACTAACCTGCCCAGACCATCATTAATTTTGAGGTCACTGAAAAAAACAAACAAAAAAACACTTTGAAAAGCATTGTCAGAACTCTAAAAAAATATTGAAGTTATTGAACAGGGTAAAATAAGATGAAACGGTCTACTGAAAAGGGAAGACGTTTCCTTACCAAATTGTTATATGAGACCAAGAATCCCTCAGGTCTTTCACACAGACTGAATGCAGGCTTGTAAACAGACCGGCCATCTATTCACGTACATTGCACAAGCATACCTGCAAAAGAGTTCGCACAAGCAAGCATTTCAAATGTATTGTTTAAATAATACATTTTATAATCCGGCTAAATGACTTGGAAGGAAAAAAACTTTTGGTTTCTTTCATACATTAGTAGTTCCTCAATTTACATGAAAGTTATTTTTCTCTTATCATACCTTTATTGGTTGAATTGGTTCCTGAAATTTGTATAGTCAATGTTAGTCCAGTAAAAACATTCATTCCTCATTGTTTTTACATGTAAAGTTACCTGTATTTATGTTTAGAGGATGAAGACCTAAACAGGTAAAATTGTCAGCGGAAGAGATTCTTGTGAGCAAAGGTTTCCAAAGGGGTTCAGTGGGGCATCGAGCATTATGTTTTCCTTCCAGTTTTGTTATGTATCTTCAGTCTGTTTTTTCCCCTTTTCCCCACCTTTCATTTTGTGATGAACAGTAGTTATCTAAGAATTCTTTTATAGCGGTTTAGATATTTATGCAGTATTTTTGGTGTCACTATGTAATTGCTGCATGTTTAAGGATTAGTTCAGATTTGTAACTTCCATATTCTAAGACTTGTGTAATAATTTAATGAAATTCTACTGGCAACTAGGGCTGTTGAATGAACAAAAAAAATCTGGAAATAATGGAGTAGGTTTCTCCACATGCAGCAGAAGGATGCAGTTATCTTTTTTTTGTTTGTTTGTTTGAAGGAATATAGATGGTACTTGGAAGTAGTGGCTGAAGATGCAGAAGGGCACCTTTTTTGAGGGAGGAGTGGCGGCTGTCAGGATTCTTGCAGTACGTGTTCTGTTTGCACAGGAGGGACAGTGGACAGCACTTACAGCTCTTTGGTGCTCTTCAGTTTGTTTGCAGTATGCTTAATTTAGGGTATCTTCGTGTAGATTGGTAACAATGGTGATAGGACTGTGGCAACCATGTGAAGAAATGAATTTTGTTTTACAGGCAGCTTAAAAAAAGAAAAAAAAGAAAAAAAAAAGAAAAAAAAAGGTTCAACTAAGCATGAATTGGGATGTTTTATGCAAATCACGCAAAATATGTTTGGTTCTTTCTGGTAATCCTGAGGCTATTTATGCTTGCGCAAGACCTGGCATTTGTTTCATGTTAATTTTCTGTGACTACTTTGCAGGATGGTCTGTGTGGTTCCCACCCCCCCATGCAAACGATGTCTGGGTAGCCAAAAGCCATGTTGCTTGAAACTCATAAACCCTAAATATCGTTTCATGTAGATGTGGTTTTTCTTTTAGTGGTATCTCCCAGTCATCAAAAAGATCTGCACGGTGTGTGTTTTGAATGTCTGACTGACCTGATTATTTATTATGTACATCCATTTCTGAAAGTATTTTCACCAGTCAGGCTCATGCACAGTAAAGCCTCGGTGACTTACACTTTTTGAATTAAACTTTTTGGCTGTGTGAAGAGTAGCGAAGGTGGCAATAGCAGAAAAACAGATCCTACTGGAGGACTAAGGTATCTTTAATGTTGTCACAACCAAATTTCAATTTCAGTTATTAACCCGAGTGGATTAGGCCCTGCAGAAGAGATTACTTCCCGTAATGTTCTTTAACAAAAACTGGGGACTTAAAGATGGTGCTTCCCTTGTCCCCTGCCGCATGCAGCACCGGTTGGGCGCGCACAGCCACGGTGCTGTTCCACAGCTGGCCGGAGCTCGTCTAAGGTTGTGGCTCCAGGACGGGGGATCCCGTTCCCGTTTCTCATTTTGTGGTGGGCAGTGGCCCTTCTGTCAGTTCCGTTTGCTGGGTTAGCTCAGAGTACTTCGTTTTTGCGGTTGGTTTTCGGCCAGATTAGCAAAATGAGTTCACTTGCAGTTATGTTGGTCTAAGGATGGTGCCAAGGGCAATTCAGAGTGGGGATCACAGAATCATCTAGCTTGGAAGAGACCTCCAAGATCACCGAGTCCAACCTCTGACCTAACACTAACAAGTCCTCCACTAAACCATATCACTAAGCTCTTGGATGCCCCAAACCATCTTTTTGTGTTAGAAAGAGATCAGCCTAAGTTGATCATGAAACTTCCTCATAAAGTTGCAGTAACAATTGTTTTAAGCAGCTGTAATGGGTAGGTCTGACCGTGTCCCTGTTGTGATGTTGGTATGGCTGCAGGCCTCTGAAGGCCAGCTTTCAGCCCGTCTTGTTGCCACCGTGGTTAACTGGGTGACCATGGGAATGCTGGCGATGTGAGGAGCCAAGGAGGGGCGGGAGGACCGTTCTTCTCGTGACGCTGTGGTGTTACCCCAAATTAAAGTGTAGTCACAGATGAAGATAGTTTCAGGTATGTTTTGAAAAGTGGCTTAGGGAGGAAGATGGCTTACCTTTTACAAAGGTTCTTGTCATCTCGTAGGATTGTGGCCAGACATCTCACTATCTAATCCGTGTTACTGGTGATTGCATTATCCTATAGTAGAGGAAAAGGGTGTGTTTTGGATACTGAGCAAGTATTTAGTGCTTACCATGGCCAGAGGATGTCCATAAATGCAGGCACACCTGCGTCTCCTGTTAGGATCGTGTTTGTCATATTGACAGAAATATTTCAGTATATCAGAGGGTGGTGTTTCAGTGAGCTCTGGAAGAGCTTTTTGAAGAACTTTTTTAAAAACAAAAAAAACACGATACAGTTAGTGGTTTATTTGGCTGTGTGAATAGGAGTCTGTACTTTTCCAGATACAATCTAAACCCATCAGACCTAAACCTGCAGTGAAGCTGACAGTTGGTGAAGGTGGTGGATGTTGCACTAGCATGTCTGAGAAGTGGGTGCCCATCTCCTGGGTTGTGCTGTGGGAGGTGGTGACCTGAACAGAGGGGTGGGAAGAAGAGCAGAGTGGTTACTGCTTAAACCTCCTCAGGATGGCTTGCTGGAGGCGCTCTGGTGACATCACAGGTGTGACTGTGTGACATCAATTACGTTTTGTAAAGATACATCTTCTAAGATTTCTGAATTTTATTGTAGCGCGTGCTCCAGTTGAGCCATGCGGATCTGCAATGTCAACCCTTCATTATCGATTATCATTTTGAAATGAATTCAGAATTAACAGTAGCCCATGGCTGTCTCCCAGAGAATGGGCTGCGGGACGATACGACTAGGATTGAGCAACCACAACACCGTAATGCATCACGGCACCTCCTGCTGCCAGCTGCCTTCCAGTTGTGGCATGTACATTAAGTCTGGAGCAACAAACGTGTTTGTTTTTCAAAACAGACTTCAACTTTAATTGCTAAAATTACATTTTCTTTTATAGGTGGTTCCAAAAATAATCAACCTACTGATGTTTCAGTAAGGCCACTTCTAAATTTTTGTTTTAATATTCAGCCTTACGAGTTTCCTTATGAGTTTCCAAGGGGGTGACTAGATTTTCAAGCTTGTCTGCTTTCCATGTCATAGATCACTCAAAGCCCACAATTATTAAAAAGAGTTAGGGTAATACCAAGCATGCTGTTCTTAAACGTGGATTTCACATTGAAATAAAGATGTTGCATTAGCTTCCTTTTTTTTTCCCTATATCTCTCTCATCTCTTAGCAGATTTCTTCCCTGTCTGCCCAACAAGTTTTTCTTGTTTTGCTTACTTACTATGAGAAAGGGAATAGTCTGTTTAAACAAACAAACTCTATTTTATTTGCTAGTATGTTAAAAACTTTCCTTTTGCTTTGCATGTGAAACAACGTAACATGAAACACTAAAAATCCCTGTTTTTTCCATATCAAAAACATTAGTCTTAAAAAATTTTTATGCAGAGTACAAGGGAAAATTTTTCTTAAATATACACAGTTGTCTAAAAAGCAAAGCAGGAAACCTTTTTTTTTGATGCCCATGTTGAACTTTCAATGACCTTTGCTGGAATAAATATTTACAAAGTGAAATCCTAAGAAAACCCGTGCTCAAAAAAGCAGAATGCTTTTGGAGTATTTCCATTATTGTGAGGAGAAGTGAATTAAGGCATTCTAACTTATTAACTCCAAAATTTAAACTCTAAGCAGAAGTAGGAAGACCTTAACGTTGACCTAGCAGATAATGGTGAGAACAATCAACATTTTGTAAATGCAAAGCAAGAGTCCCCAGAAAGGTGTGAAGAGAAGCAGTTGAATTAACTGTTTTATTTGGCAAAAATGCAAACAGAGTGCCTAAAATAAAGTAGCTCTGACTCTCTGTGGTGAAAGGTGAAGCATCGGGATTCTGCATAGCTTCTAGTGACAAAACACAAATGAAAGGTTTTCTTGTTGTTTTCATGTCTCAGGTACAGCAGTGAACGCCTCTGCCTATTACAGTTTGTAAAAGTCAGTAACTTCCTTGGGTTTCTGCACCCTTACAGTTGGTGCTGGTTTCTGTTGTAGTATTCGATCAATTTTTAAAGGTCTAAACAATTTTTGACTTGTTTCTTTGGTTTTATTACATACTTTTCTTTTTCAGCTCAGAAGATAAAATAACCGTTCACTTCATCAATCGTGATGGTGAAAAACTAACGGCCAAAGGAAAACCTGGAGATTCACTGCTGGATGTTGTTATTGAAAATAATCTAGACATAGATGGTTTTGGTAAGTAGATTCCTTGAATACCGTATTCAGTGTCAAGAAATTATGGTGTATTACCAGTTTATTCAAAAATATTTATGAGTTTATTTGTAAAACCTAGATGGACTTTATTTGGATTCTTTTCCCTGTTATTTTCCTGCAGGTACATAGAATATTTTGGATCAAGTTCTAAAGAAATTATTTGAGGTGAGCTTTGCTTGAGTGTTAAAGGAGGGCAACATGGACAGAGTGCCATCAGGGTGGAATCTGAAAGATCACAGAAAGGTTTGGGTTGGACAGGACCTTAAAGACCACCCAGTTCCAACTCCCCCCCCCCCACCATGGGCAGGGACACCTCCCACCAGACCAGGTTGCCCAAAGCCCCATCCAGCCTGGCCTTGAACACCTCCAGGGATGGGGCATCCACAGCTTCTCTGGGCAGCCTGTGCCAGGGCCTCACCACCCTCTTGAGTGAAGAATTTCTTCCCAACATCTAATCTAAACCTACCTTCTTTTAGATTAAAGCCATTCCCCTCATCTTATCACTGCACTCCCTGACAAAGAGTCCCTTCCCAGCTTTCCTGTAGCCCCCTTTTAGGTACTGGCAGGCCACTGTAAGGTCTCCCCGGAACCTTCTCTTCTCCAGACTGAACAACCCCAACTCCCTCAGTCCTTCATCTCAGAGCTGCTCCAGCCGTTTGATCATCCTCATGGCCCTCCTCTGGACATGCTCTAACAGCTTCCCGTCCTACTTGTGCTGGAGGCCTCAGAGCTGAACGCAGGGCTCCAGGTGGGGTCTCACAAGAGCAGAGCAGAGAGGGAGAATCCCCTCCCTCACCCTGCTGGCCTCACTGCTTTTGATGCAGCCCAGGACACAGGTGGCTTTCTGGGCTGCAAATGTACATTGCCAGATGATGTTGAGCTTCTGACCAACCAACACCCTCAGGGCTGCTCTCAATCCACTCTCCACCCAGCCTGTATTTGTGCTTAGGTTTGCCCAAGATCCAGGACCTTGCACTTGGCCTTGTTGAACTTCCTGAGGTTTGCACAGACCCACTTCTCAAACATCTCCAGGGCCCTCTGGATGGCAGCCCTTCCCTCCAGTGTGTCGACTGCACCACCCAACCTAGTGTCACCCCAAGTCTTGCTGAGGGTGCTCTCAATCCCAGTGTCCATGTCGCTGACAAAGATGTTAAATAGAGCTGTTCCCAATACAGACCCCCTAGGAACTCCACTCATCACTGGTCTCCGCTTGTTCCTTGAGCCGTTGAGCACAACTCTGAGTGCAACTATCCAACCAATTCTTTACCCACCGAGTGGTCCATCCCTCAAATCCATGTCTCTCCAATCTGTAGACAAGGATGTCGTAAAGGACAATGTCAAAGACTGTGCAGGTCGAGGTAGAGGACATCAGTTTCTCTTCCCTCGTCCACCAATGCTGTAACCCCATCATAGGAAGCCACCAAATTCATACAGCAGGATTTGCCCTTGGTGAAGCTGTGTAGGTTGTCATCAGTCACCTCTTTGTTTTCCATGTGCCTTAGCACAGTTTCCAGGAGGAAACTGTGATTTTGCTGGTCACAGAGCTGAGACTGACTGGCCTGTTAGTTCCATGGTTGTCCCCTTTTTTCCTTTTTAAAAATGGGGGTTAGGTTTCCCCTTTTCTAGTCAGTGGGAACTTCACCAGACTGCCACAACTTCTCAGATATGATGGACAGTGGCTTAGCAACTTCATCTGCCAGTTCCCTCCAGATCCTTGGATGCGTCTCATGAGGTTCTGTGGGCTTAGGCACCTTCAGGTTCCTTAGGTGGTCTAAGCTGATCTTCTCCTGTAGTGGGAGGTTCTTCACTCTCGCAGTCCCTGCCTTTGCCTTCCGCAACTTGGGCGGTGGGGCTGGAGCACTTGCTGGTGAAGACAGGCAAGAAAGTCATCAATTACCTCAGCACACTCCATATCCTGGGTAACCAGGTCTCCTGTTTCCTTCTGGAGAGGGCCCACAATTTCCCTAGCCTTCATTTTATCACTGACATACTTGTAGAAGCTTTTTTTGTTGCCCTTGACATCTCCAGCCAGATTTAATTCCATCAGGGCTTTAGCTTTCCTAACTTGATCCCTGGCTGTTTGGACAAATTTCTTTATAAAGATGAAAGATGCCACCTGCAGCTCTTCTGAGCTGAAAGGTTCTGGAGGCAACACACAAACGGTGTATTTCTAATAGTGTCAGGTTACTTCTGTATTGTCGTGTGATCTTAGTTTGTTGTTTGCCTTTTTATAGCAGAAATTTCTGTGGTATCTGAGAGCTGGGTGAAAGAAACAACCAGATACGTGTCACGTCGCAGGGGAGAGCAGAAAGGTTGCTGCTTATAAAAAGGACAGGGGTAAAGGAGGCCAATGTGCTGGTGGAATTCTATCTCAGTACAAGGTCTGTTCAAAATCAAAACAGGAGGAAGTTGTAAAACGTTTATATTCCTTCAAACTTTGGACTTCCCATGGTTAGTTCCATGAAAGTTACAGGATTCAGACTGTGCAAAGCCGGCTTTCAGAACAGGTATTCAAATGAACATGAGTTTAAGAAATAATAGTGCAAAGTAAAGCAGGAAATGGAATTACAGTTTGCAAAAGTTAATTACATAGCATGGAGCAGTTACAGGAAAAAATAAGTATGTTAGTGCACTGCAGCTTGCAATCTGAGGTATGTTTTAGTGAAGTATGAATACATTTCACTGCTAGTAATAATCTCTACGACAATTCTACAGAATCTTGTTATGAGTTGTATACATTTGGGGAAGAAGAGTTATAAAAACCTGTAACATGGGATAACTAGCTTTATGTATCATTTTATTAAATGTATCATACAGGCTTTTGACTAGTCTGCCTGGATTCTACAGTTAATATTCTCTCAGTTTCTGTAAGTACCAGCCATTCTAAAGCAGTGTGGTAAAGAGGAAAACTAATGCTGTCAGTAAACTCTAAATAATGTCCAAGGTAAATGTTTGACATACTTTAGCAACCTTTAATTATAACATAGGCTGCACCTCTTTCAATAATGATTTGATAATGAAGCATCACACTAGGGCAGGGGAATAATGCAATGGAATAATGCAAAACTATGTTCTGTGTTTAGAGGGGAAAAAATAATGAGGGAGAAATGTAAAATGTAAATCTTACCTATTTACTTCTAGCACTAGGGGGCATCCCACGTGCAGTAATAAAGAGAAGTATCTGTGCATTAAGACTTATAAAACTGTTGTATGATTCAGCTGCACTCGATTCAGTTGCTACTGCTGGCTTTACAACTGCAAAAATACCTTCCACTATTTAAACACAATGGTTGGTGTGATTTTTTTTAACTTATTTTTTACTTATTACTATTTTCCCCAACATTAAGACACTTAAATTGTTGATGTGACAACTTCTACATTATTCAGCCTTTTACATTTTATTAAATTATTTTTCCACGTTTGTTTTTATGTACTTGAAGACATGATACTGGATCTTCTAGTACAGCGTCATGCTTGCTTTGAATATGTGCTACTGATACTGTTGTGAAGTGTAACAGCACAGTGCTTTCTGTGTGGTTCTTATGATCTGATGATGAATCCCCCTCTTTACTTAAGTAGCTAAAACATTATATATATATATATATATATATATATATATGAAGCAATTCTTCTGAAATACAGTAATTTGGAATTTGAGTTTTCTGTTACCTTGCTGTTTTCTTTAGGTGCGTGTGAAGGAACGTTAGCCTGTTCGACTTGCCATTTAATCTTTGAAGACCACATATTTGAGAAGCTAGATGCAATTACTGATGAAGAGATGGACATGTTAGACCTGGCATATGGCCTCACAGAAACGTAAGGCACCCTAATGCTTCCCTACATCAAAGAACAGAAAGGAGGGTTTGCGGATGGGGCAGTCTAGTATTCTTGGAATACCTTAATCAGCTTTTAAGGAATAACTGGGTTCTGTTACACAGATAGGACCGGCAAGTTTAGCTGTTGTTTTTCTGAATTCGTACTGATGTCAGTACAGTTGATGAAATATTAATGACAATACTGTCAGTTTTTGTAAACTGAAGAGTAGCAGTTTCTAGCACTTGCTCTTTTCTCTGATGCAGAAGCATCAGATATGGCAGTGTGACCAAAACCCCAGTTCCTTCACCAGAAACTTTGCCACTGCATTCGTGTATGTGAATTTCCTTGTTCTTGTTTCCCTTCTGTTTTCTGTCTCCATCAGTGTGTATCCAGTTAATGTATTTTATGGATATTTTTACATTAGCGTTTTAGTTTGGGTCAGATCTTCTTTTCACAGAACCACAAAATGGTTGAGGTTGGAAGGGACCTGTGGAGGCCATCTGGTGCCACCCCTGCCCAAGCAGGGACACCCAGAGCAGGCTGCCCAGGACCACGTCCAGGTGGCTTTTGGAGATCTCCAAAGAGGGAGATTCCACAACCTCTTTGTTTTTTTTATGCTATTTTTTTTATGTGCTAGTGAAGTAACCTTCCGTTCTGCAGCTTCCCGCTGTCACATGCCTTCTGACATGGGAGTCACAGCCTCGTCACAGACCTCGTCACTCCGCACACCTGTTCCTAGGGGGCCGCACTGCTTGCTGGTGTGCACATAGCCTGTATCGTGGAATATAGCCACGTGAGCTATAGGCAGCTACACCGAGAGGTTTCTTAAGCCATTTCCTTCAGGTTTCAAAACAACTGCTTGTTGGAAGTCTTTGAGAATCCATTGGTTTCAGAGGGCTTTATACCTGGCCTGTACAGCATTTATTTTTTAATGTCTCTGCAAAGAAGTATTCTGAATTAACTCATTTATCTCCTTATACCAACAATGGGAATCCTGGACAAATGTTTTCTCTGTAAGGGTACACTTTCTTGAATTTCAGCCAGATCTTAACTTTTTAGGAGGTTGTGAAGGCAAATAAGTAAAGCTGAGAAACCTGTTTCAGCTTCATTTTTTTTCTTCAACCATCTTCAACCATTCTTCAACCATCAACAATAGGTTTGAGGCCCTGGAGCTTGAGAGACCGGTGGGTGAGGACGAGGTAGGAAGCCTGCCCAGGAGGATGCCTGAGGTGAGGAAGTTGACTCCACGCCTCAGGACTGCCTCCACCAAGAAAGAAAGAAGGGTGATTGTTGTGGGCGACTCCCTACTCAGGGGAACGGAGGGCCCTATTTGTCAGCCTGACCCCACGCATAGGGAAGTCTGCTGCCTCCCTGGGGCCAGGGTCAGAGACGTTACCAGGAAGCTTCCAAACCTGGTTCGCCCCTCTGACTATTACCCGCTTTTGATAGTCCAGGCTGGCAGTGATGATCTTGAAAAGAGAAGCCTCAAGGCTATCAAACAGGACTATAGGGGGCTGGGACGATTGGTGGAGGGAGCGGGAGTGCAGGTGGTGTTTTCATCTATCCCTACGGGGGAAGGGAGAGGCACGGAGAGGACATGGAAAGCTCACGTGGTTAATAGGTGGCTCAGAGGCTGGTGCCAGCACAGAAATTTTGGTTTTTTTCACCATGGGGAGCTTTACTCGGCACCCGGCCTGATGGCCTCAGATGGGTCCCTATCTCCAAGGGGAAAACGGATCCTAGGCCAGGAGCTGGCGGGGCTCATAGAGAGAGCTTTAAACTAGGCAAGAAGGGGGACGGGGCTCAAACAAGGCTTGTTGGAGCCGTGCCGGGGGAAACAATGGCTAGGCTGGGGAAGAAGGCGATGGCCCAGCTGAAGTGCATCTACACTAATGCACGCAGCATGGGTAACAAACAGGAGGAGCTGGAAGCCATCGTGCAGCAGGAAGGCTACGACTTGGTTGCCATCACGGAGACGTGGTGGGACCGCTCCCACGACTGGAGTGCTGCAATGCCTGGCTATCGGCTCTTCAGGAGGGACAGGCAGCACAGAGGGGGTGGTGGCGTGGCTCCCTACATTAGAGAATCTTTTGATGTTGTGGAACTCCAGGCTGGGAATGATAAGGTTGAATCCCTGTGGGTTAGGATCCGCGGGAAGGCCGGCAAGGCTAGCGTCCTGGTCGGGGTCTGTTATAGACCGCCGAACCAGGATGAGGAGACGGATGAGGAGTTTTATAGGCAACTGACAGAAGTTGCAAAATCGTCGGCGCTTGTCCTCGTGGGGGACTTCAACTTCCCGGATATATCCTGGAAACACAACACGGCACGGAGAAAGCAGTCTAGGAGGTTTCTGGAGAGCGTGGGAGATAGCTTCCTGACGCAGCTGGTCAGTGAACCTACCAGGGGTGGTGCCCCGCTAGACCTTCTCTTCACAAACAGAGAAGGACTGGTGGGAGATGTGGTGGTCGGAAACTGTCTTGGACAGAGTGACCACGAAATGGTAGAGTTCTCTATTCTTGGCGAGGCCAGGAAGGGGACCAGTAAAACTGCTGTCTTGGACTTCCGGAGGGCTGACTTTGAGCTGCTCAGGACGCTGGTTGGCCGAGTCCCTTGGGAGGCGGTTCTGAAGGGCAGAGGAGTCCAGGAAGGCTGGGCGCTCCTCAAGAATGAAATCTTAACGGCACAGGAGCGGTCCGTCCCCATGTGCCCAAAGACGAGCCGGCGTGGAAGAAGACCGGCCTGGCTCAACAGAGAGTTGCGGCTTGTGCTTAGCAGAAAAAAGAGGGTTTATAATCTTTGGAAAAAAGGGCGGGCCGCTGAGGAGGACTACAAGGATGTAGCGAGGCTGTGCAGGGAGAAAATTAGAAAGGCCAAAGCTCATCTGGAGCTCAACCTGGCTACTGCCGTTAAAGACAACAAAAAATCCTTTTACAAATATATCAATGCGAAACGGAGGACTAAGGAGAATCTCCATCCTTTACTGGATGCGAGGGGAAACCTAGTTACTAAGGATGAGGAAAAGGCTGAGGTGCTTAATGCCGCCTTTGCCTCAGTCTTTAGCGGCAATACCGGTTGTTCTCTGGATACCCAGTGCCCTGAGCTGGTGGAAGGGGATGGGGAGCAGGATGTGGCCTTCGCTATTCATGAGGAAATGGTTGGCGACCTGCTAAGGAGCTTGGATGTGCGCAAGTCGATGGGGCCGGATGGGATGCACCCGAGGGTACTGAAAGAACTGGCGGAGGAGCTGGCCGAGCCGCTTTCCATCATTTATCGGCAGTCCTGGCTATCGGGGGAGGTCCCAGTTGACTGGCGGCTAGCCAATGTGACGCCCATCTATAAGAAGGGCCGGAGGGCAGACCCGGGGAACTATAGGCCTGTCGGTTTGACCTCAGTGCCAGGAAAGCTCATGGAGCAGATTATCTTGAGGGTCATCACGCGGCACTTGCAGGGCGAGCAGGCGATCAGGCCCAGTCAGCATGGGTTTATGAAAGGCAGGTCCTGCTTGACGAACCTGATCTCCTTCTATGACAGTGACGCGCTTGGTGGATGAGGGAAGGGCTGTGGATGTGGTTTACCTTGACCTCAGTAAGGCTTTTGACACCGTTCCCCACAACATTCTCCTCAAGAAACTGGCTGCTCAGGGCTTGGACTGGCGTACGCTTCGCTGGGTTAGAAACTGGCTGGATAGCCGGGCCCAGAGAGTTGTGGTGAATGGAGTCAAATCTGGTTGGAGGCTGGTCACAAGTGGTGTCCCCCAGGGCTCGGTACTGGGGCCGGTCCTCTTTAATATCTTTATCGATGATCTGGATGAGGGCGTCCAGTGCACCCTCAGTAAGTTTGCAGATGACACCAAGCTAAGTGCGTGTGTCGATCTGCTCGAGGGCAGGAAGGCTCTGCAGGAGGATCTGGATAGGCTGGAGCGATGGGCTGAGGTCAACTGTATGAAGTTCAACAAGGCCAAGTGCCGGGTCCTGCACCTGGGGCGCAACAACCCCAAGCAGAGCTACAGGCTGGGAGATGAGTGGCTGGAAAGCTGCCTGGCCGAGAAGGACCTGGGAGTAGTGGTTGATAGTCGGCTGAATATGAGCCAGCAGTGTGCTCAGGTGGCCAAGAAGGCCAACAGCATCCTGGCCTGTATAAGAAGCAGTGTGGCCAGCAGGTCTAGGGAGGTGATTGTCCCGCTGTACTCGGCTCTGGTGAGGCCGCACCTTGAGTACTGTGTTCAGTTTTGGGCCCCTCGCTACAGGAAGGACATGGACGTGCTCGAGCGAGTCCAGAGAAGGGCGACCAAGCTGGTGAGGGGTCTGGAGAACAAGTCTTACGAGGAGCGGCTGAGGGAGCTGGGCTTGTTCAGCCTGGAGAAGAGGAGGCTCAGGGGCGACCTTATCGCTCTCTACAGTTACCTTAAAGGAGGCTGTAGAGAGGTGGGGGTTGGTCTGTTCTCCCACGTGCCTGGTGACAGGACGAGGGGGAATGGGCGAAAGTTGCGACAGGGGAGTTTTAGGTTGGATGTTAGGAAGAACGTCTTTACCGAAAGGGTTATTAAGCATTGGAACGGGCTGCCCAGGGAGGTGGTGAAGTCACCATCCCTGGAGGTCTTTAAAAGACGTTTAGATGTAGAGCTTAGCGATATGGTTTAGTGGAGTACTTAGTGTTAGGTCGGAGGTTGGACTCGATGATCTTGAGGTCTCTTCCAACCTAGAAATCTGTGTCTGTGTCTATCTTTTAGTTAAAGGTTTAAAGTAAGGGTGTCTTATTGAAGAACTGAAAAACACTGGAAAGCCAGAGCTCTCTGTTTAAACACTTATTTTCTCTCAAATTTCTTCAGACTAAGTTAAGTTTTAGACCCTCTGAAGGCACATGCTACTTGTGTCATGTTTTCCTAACATCATGTGTTCTTCCTTGTGGCGAGGGATCTTTCATGTGTGTGAGAGGAAGACTTTTCTGGAAGAGAGTGCTTTAAGTGATTCTCCTGTTTGCCATAGCTTGCCTGGTCTCGTGCTGATACAAAGCTTTGCAATGGAGATGTGCTGCCATGCTCTGTCATAAGTCTGAGGATGAAAGTTTTTTTCTTGTCAGTGACTCTGTGGAACTGGAAAGGTTTCAACTAGCAGCTGCTGTGAAAGTTAATGCCTCATAAAATGAGGGAATGATTAGAAAGGCTAAAACAAAATTGTTTGGAATAACTGCAATATAATGGAGGTTCCTGAAAGTAGTAAGATGAGAGGGGAGGGGGGGAAAGTAAACCTTGGCAAACTAAATGTTTAAAAAGAATACTGAAGAAAAAAAAAGATGAGAAAAAAGAATATTTTTCTACTTTTTAGCAAGCTATTTCAGCTTACCAGAAGCAGGAAGCTTGTCCTCATGAAGAGCTAATAGGTGATGTAGAAGGTGCACTTATAAATAGATATATAAAAGCAAAGGTGTGTTCTTTTTTCCATGGTTTTTTCCTGGAAATGTTACAGGATGTCTGTGCACTGGAAGCTTACTTTTCAGGGGACTTCCTGGAAGATCTGTGTCTAACTGCTGATGTGTCCATGGAAGAAGTACTACAGCAAATAAAGATGTAGGAACAAATGGGAAGGGCTAGGTGGTATTCACCCAGGAGTTCTAAAGGAACTCAGTAAGACACTGCTGAGCTACTGCCTGTGAGGTTTAGTTAGTTGGCTTAAAACACCTAAATCACCAGTGTGATCTCAGTCATCTGTGCTAGATTTTATGTAGTGATCATGTTTGTGAATGACTCGAGAGAAGAGATGAAGAGTAAGATGACGAAGCTTGTGTACAGTATTGTGTTACTCTTCAGTAAAGTCAGAGACTGGCTGTGACAGCACCTAGAAGGATCTTACGTGGTTGAGTGATGGGAAACAAAATTTGGTGTTAATAGGTGCAGATTAATACATATGGAGAGGCAGGTGGAACAGTGGTAACTGCATACTTGAAACGGGATGGCAGCTAGCTAAGCCTTTCCAGGAATGTTGGTTTAAAGTTTTTTGTTTGTTGGTTTGTTTGTTTTTTAAAAAAAGTAAGTGGATCAGCAATATGAGGTAGGACCAGGTAGAAAACCAGAAAATGCTATTATATGACAAAATAGGGATTAAGTGTATCTTTGTATTTGTACAACTCTGACTTCCTGCCTCTTTAAAGAAAAAAAAATAGAAGAAGTGAAGGGAAGGGCTGTTGAAGTGGTTAAGGGTGAATGGCTTTCCTGCAGGAATCAACTTCTTAGGCTGTCAGGGAAGGGGGGAATCTGGTTAAAGCTCTGTCAAATTGCAAATGCTGTGGATGAAGGTAGTTTGTTTGTCACAGTGTTATTTAGCTCTACCTAGTGCTTTGTTTTATCCCGTAGCAGGCTCAAAAAAAGAGTGTTATTTCAAATTAAGTTAACTCTGTAGTCAACACTGCAGTGTACATATGCAGTTAGCTTTGGTTCTAACTGAAGAACAGAACTTCAGTCAAATTAAGCCTTACAAACAAGTATCGTAAATTGCATCTCTCTAGCGAATTAATTTTTAAAGATATTTTTATGCTTGCATATTCACAAGTTGAAGTCTTCTGCTAAAATATATATTTATGCATATATCACAATGATTTGAAGCTGATGCATACAGACACTTACACTGCTTTCAGGTGTAGCACTCAGCCAGGATCTTTAACAGTTGCTCTCGACGTGCTTGAAAGAGTTCTGTGCACATATTAATGTGGTATCTTTTTTGTGATCTCTCTGACTACATTCCTGATTAAATTATTATTCAGCTGGTGACATGGAATATTGTACATCCTTGCTAACACTTAGGTATTCCTAAAAATGAACGCGTATATGTTAAATTAGCTGAGTTCCTTTAAAAAGCTGGGAGTAAGCCTTAGACTCCGATGTTAAAACAGCTAAGAAAGACACTGCATGTTGCTGGACTAAAGAAGCAAAACTGGAAGAGAGGATTCATTGTGTGATAATGTAGTGATTATTGAGATTAAATATATTGTTAAAGTTCCTTATATCTGTCTTACCCAACACACAGACTGCATTAATTCACTTCTTTCTGTGAACATAATGTTTTGATTGGGTCGGTGAATTTGTAGGATCATAAACATGCTTGTCAGGATATATTCCTGTTTCCGCAGTGTGTTATCATCCACTTGGTCATGCTAAAAACCTGACCCAGTTATCCTCAGCTGTAGTTTGCTTCTTTGTTTATGAACTGGTAAAAAGTTGGCAGGCTTCTTTAATACATGTAATTTCTGGCAAACACTGTGTTAAGCCTGCAAGGAGTGAGTTCTGAAGAGATCAAATTTTAGACTTTTTAAAGACCCTGTAGCTATCGTTTGTACATGTAATAAGGTAGTTAATATGTCCCATGTGGTTCACGTGTACTCTCCATTACCTTATCACAGAGCTTTTTATTTTTTTTAACAATGTTAGTCATAGGAAGATGCTGCTTCTTACATACCTGCTTAGGCAGCAGCTATGTTAAGAGGAGGTAAATGGGAATTTTGTCTTGTAAATAATTAGGAAAAAAAGTCTAGAACTCCAGGTAAAAGTTGGTGGGGGAGGTTTGACTTGGACGAGAACTTTTAGAAAGAAGTTCCTAATCTCTTCTCAGTCAGGTTGTATGTAGCTTTTTGACAAGCTGTAAAAATGCAGCTAACCTAAGCTGTCAGGTGCATTGTTCAAGTGCACGTTCAGTTTTCTCAGGCTGTCTTCAGACCCTGGGTGGGTTAGGCTGTGCTTTTACTGAGGTTATCCTTCAGATTAATTGCCTTTGTCTCTTCAGAGATGCTGAATTCCCTTGGGAGATCAAGTGTCTGTCCCTACCCTTGACTGTGAACCACTGAAAAAGGAAGGGTCACCATCACTGTGTCGCATCAGCAAGTGTGAAGCACTTGGTGTTCCACTTCCAACGTGCTGAAGCCTGTAACCTAAGAATGTCAATCAGTGACCGTGACTAATGCCACATATCTTTGCATTGATGCAAGCAGTTTACTACTGGTCTTGATTAAGACCGTGCACGAGGGGACTGTTTCTGGATCACAAAGTGTTTGGGATGGCTGAATGTCCGGGAAGCAGGGCTGGCTGTAAGTACTGTGAGATGTATGACTGGCTGGAGCTCAAGGCAATGTTATTTCCTTACAGATCACGTCTAGGCTGCCAGATCTGCTTGAAGAAATCAATGGAGGATATGACTGTTCGAGTACCAGAAGCTGTTGCTGATGCTAGACAATCAGTAGATATGAGTAAAAACTCCTAAAAGAAGATACCGTAGGAGTTTTAAAGGAGCTTAATTATTTTTATAACTTATTTTTAAATGTATAATTAAATATGGAAACTTACATAATTGTGAGTTATTTTATATGACTATCAATACTAGATTAATGCTATTTTAATTTTCTGTATAGAACCTCCTATATTTTTACGCTTAAGATGCAATAATACTTCTAACTGATCATTGGACTATAAATGTTAGCAAGTGTATTACAGATTTCGTATAATACTAATCTGTCAAATCCTTTAATGATGTTTGAAAACTGAATCACTTTTACAAGACCTCTAAAACCCCTGGGCATTGCTGGGTTTCAGGCCTAGATCTGTTAGAGAGCACAACCTGTAAGACTGCACGGGGTCTTTTTAAGTGATGCCATTAAAGATGGTGTGCTCAGAACTAACTCACTTTTTCAGTAATTATGATACTTCCTTAGCAAATAGTGGATTTTCAGGGTAGGGATTTTACAAACTTTAGGAACTCCTTAGAGATGTGACAAATTCTGTCTCTCAGAAATACTGTTAAAATCATAAAATCTAGGGGCCAGTAAAGAATGAGGGCACCTGCAGATTAACCCCTGCGGTACGCCACAGATGTGGAGGTCCACATGGCTTAGAGTAAAGGCTTGGAGCTGTCTAACGGGAGAGCACAACCAGAGGAGGTGAATGCAAATTCTTGCCGTTCTCTGAAGCTTGGATGGCCGAGCTGGGGTTGAAGAAAGCAGGGTTTGTCAACATGATGTTTGTTCTGAATCATTGTCTCTTGCTTTTCCTGTTTTGAGCTTGTTCAGGAGGCAGTCTGATGTTAGCTAAGGCATTCAGCGTGAAGAGAGTCCTGGATTCTGTGCCTTGCTCCCAGAATCATTTCAGTGATTGATGTGAAATGACTAGGTACATTTTTTCCATAAGGACGCACCAGGTTTCCCAGAAGGGGTAAGGAGATCCCTGTGGTGGGATATCACATGGAGTGATGATCGAGAGCCTTCAGTTGGGTCTGGGTTTTGTCATTCTAAAGTAGGGCAAAATGAAACGACGTCTCTAAGACTCTATTAGTTTCTCTCTTTTTTTTTTTTTTTTCCCCCTTTGGCCAAAATAATTAAATGAAATGGCTGTCACTGATACAATAGAAGATCATAGAAGATTGTAGTTGTTACTGTTATGATTTTGGGCATATTCTTATGTCTAGATCATGTTTATTCACATTTGAATGATCTATTGTATTCATTAATGCTTTATTTGAACTGATGACAATGACACCTAGACATCTTTTCTTGCATTATTATATTTATGGGAGAGGGGGAAAAATACTATCCAGTGTTGAATATTGGAATTATTTTGAGCTTCATAAAGCAAAAAAAGTCCCTCTTACAAAAAGAAATATTTTCTAGAACTATATTGAAAATAATAGATGTAGTTTGGAATCCTTGATTTCCTCTCTGAGCAGGTATTTCTTTGTTTTGTGGTGATCACTTGGGACCTCCCCCTAAAGCAAGGCATGCTTAATGCGGTCTGCTCAGAGAACTTAATCGTTAGGGGTTTCAAAACTCAACTTGGTATCTCATCTAATTAAAAATATGACTTAAGAGTTTAAATATCTTGACTTTTCAAAAGATGAAGAGAACAAGGTTGGGTAAAAGGTGGAAATAAATGGAAGAAGTGTTCTGAAGATACTGCTGCTTCCTTTGTAACTGCTGTGAGTAACCTTAGTTTAGAAGTTACCCCTCCCGCCATCACATAAGGTAAATCAGCTCTCAGTTTGTGTTGCCTTTATTCTGAGTTCATTTACATACAGCAGTTCTTACTAAATAATGAATTTTTGATTTATTTTTTTTACATGAGACACAGATCCTTAGCTTCCAAGAGAGAACTCAGGTCATAACCAGATGTACTGTACGTCCTTACATAGGAAAGAAAATAAATCTGAGGTTTCAGTATAGCTCTGGCATTTGGGGTGGGGTGTGTTTGGTTGTGTGGCTTTTTTGTTGTTGTTTTGGTTTGTTTTTAAACTTACAGCACACGGCACTTTTCCTTGTGGGAATCTTGAAGTGCTTAACACGGTGTTAAACAAATGTGGAACAGCTGTCATGCAAGTTTTCCTTGTAAACCACGGTGGTTTCATTGTGTGTTTCGTGTGATGGCTTCTGGTTAAAAGACTTCGTGAGTCTCCCATAGTGTGCTTGTGGAAGGAATTATTTAGTACAGCAAGGCAAAAAAAAAAAAAAAAAGGACACTTCAAAGCTCATTTTGAATTCTAGAGGTGTCCCGTAGTGCACATAAATGGAAATCTCAGAAGGCAAAAGAGCCGTCACGTAATCCCCAAGATGCACATCCAGGATATACTTGTTTCCTTATTGTCAAAATGATTTGCAAATAAATCTTATTTTATACTACTTTGACACACCTTGTTTGTATTGATTTTTTTCATCCCTTTGAATGCATTTCTGGGTGTAAAATGGAACTTCACAGTTAATGGTGCACATTCACAGATAAATATGAATTACTGCTCAATGACAGGCAATTAAAGCATCAAAGCTAGTTAACTACGTTTATTGTTTACTTCCTTGTCCAAATAAGGATGACAGGTAACTGGCTTGCTAAACACACACACTTTGTGTTAAAACATTGACTCAATGGGTCTCTCCTGTCTCTAGTCCCCTCAAAAATGAGGAGAAAATCAGAACTGACTTTGCTCCCTCTGTTTCTAAGCTTCCTTATGTGCTTCAGCATGTGCCTACGGTCTGGGGTAGAAACATATCGTGGCAGTGGGGAAACTGCCTTCTGATTCCTGCAGCTTCTGTTTGGTGTCTCGAAATAGAAGGCCCTTTGTGTTTGCTTGCTTCTGAGAGGAAGCCGGGCCAAATCCATCCTCAGCCAAAAGGAATGGTCCAGTAATCCCTGCTGCCCTCCTGAGCTAGACTGGGGAGCTTGTCTGGGGCCGAGTCTCCTCTGGAGATATTCAAGGCCCGTCTGGACGCCTACCTGGGCAGCCTGCTCTAGGGAACCTGCTTTTGGCAGGGGACCGGATGATCTCTGGATGTCCCTTCCAACCCCTACAATTCTGTGATTCTGGAGATAGTGTCCCTTCCCCTCCAGCCCCTCACAGCCCGGCCAGGCTGGGAGTCCTACCGGCTTCTGTTGTGGACAGAGAAGCTGGCTGCGGCAGTCCCCTCTCCCCATTTCTGAGACACTTTGTGTGCTTGTGGGGTTCTGTTCGTGGTAGTGCTCAGCACCGTGCCTCAGGGGAAGGAGGTTTCTTGCAGTTTTACACCACTGCTCAGTCCTGCCAGGGGAAGTTGTCGTTGTGTGGACTGCAGGCTGTCACCACCAAAGGAAAAAGCAAATCCTACGGGTAAGTTTGTTACTCTTTTCAGTAAGAAAAACTCCTAAACCGTAAGTTCACCAATTTGGCTACAGGGCTTCAAAAAATTTAAGGCAGCTACATCCATACTCACTTCACGTTGGGGGCAAGTTGAAAAGACCAGGTCCAAAAAGGCAGCAGTGAAAGGGGCAGTGCTTCCCCCACGTGCTTGTCTAAGCTAGGGTGAGGAGGAGACCCTACAGCCTGAGTTGGTTTTGCCCATGGAAAGGACAGTGCGGGGTATGAAAATAGACCAAGAAATCCTCATCCCTTGGGAGGAAAAAGGAGAAGTAAATCTTGAGGAGGGGGAAGAAGAGAAACTTGAGCTGAGTCGTGAAGGCATCAAACAGCAGAAAACATTAGGAAGAAGCTGCAGCTGCTGCAGATGACTCATAACAGTTTCTCCTCAAATGATCCGAAAAGATACGAAGGGGGAACGGGGATTTCCTGCATCGTGCAAAGACACGGAGCGGGGCTGTTGTCTCTGTGGGTGGCCTCGTATCCAGCCGGGAATGCCTCGGCTCTCCTCTCTCCCCCGTGCTGCCAGCAGAGCAGCAAGAAGTGCACGCTGTGTGTAAGTAACAGGCAGTAAAAGGAACTTTTGAGATTTATTTTCTAGCCTACTGGATACCACCACCTTTTTAAATGAAGTTAAATGTGTGTTTTTTGATGTGGACCAGTCCCAATTATAAAGGTCTTGTTAGAAGTAATTTCTGACCACCGCTGATGTAGCATTTGCAACTGGGGCAAACTTTATCTAAAGCAGTGGCCTCGTTGTGCGTGGAGAAGCATCGCAGGGGGGCCCTTCCACAGCTCTGGAAGCTCCCTTGACCTCAGCCCAGCAGCAGCGAAGTGATTTTGAGTGTTACCTAACGCTGCCCACATGCTTCAGTACTGCCAGTGCTGTGATCCCTCGTGTTCCTCAAGCCTCCCAAAGCACAAAGCCCAGGCAGGCAGTGGGATGCATCTCGCATCTGCTAGAGATGAGAAGGATCAAGGGTTTTGAACACACGCTTGGTACAACCTTCCTGACATTTACCTTTTTGTTTCTGGTGCTCTTGGAGCGTGTCTGTCCTGAAAACAGGTCTGAAATTCCCACAGCTGGTGCTGACCCCAGGTGGTGAATGGGAGCAGCACCGAGCTACCAGTCAGGTGTCGGGGCAGGCGTGCCTGTGAGCCCAGCACAGCTGCAGCTTTCGGGTGCGTGCTGGTTGTGGTGGTGCCAGCTCGGATGCCTGTAGCCACCATAGATGTGTCTGTGGTGTTTCTGGTGAGGCTACTGTGCCTCTGCTCCTGTGTGGTCATAAGGAGGAGCCTTCATAGGATCATTAAGGCTGGAAAAGACCTCCAAGATCATCTGGTCCAACCATCCCCCTAACACCGATGTCACCCACTAAACCATGTCCCTAAGCACCACGTCCAACCTTTCCTTGAACACCCCCAGGGACGGTGACTCCACCACCTCCCTGGGCAACCCGTCCCAATGCCTGACTGCTCTTTCTGAGAAGAAATGTCTCCTCGTTTCCAGCCTGACCCTCCCCTGGTGCAACTTGAGGCCATTCCCTCTAGTCCTATCACTAGTTATCTGCGAGAGGAGACCAACCCCCGAGCTCCGCAGAGCTTCACAGCAGGCTAGGGCTTGCTCTTGGTCGGGTGAGTGCTCGTGGGGTTTGCTGGTGACCACCTGGGAGAAGGACGTTGCCTTCCTAGAAAGCTCTGACAGGCGGGGAGGAAGGGCAGGAGCGCCGACGCGGGCTCACCACGCGCTGCAGCTGCGGCCTCTTGGATCTAGGGGCGAGCAGCCACGCACCACCCAGGGAGCTGGCGGTGGGGCTTGGCCAGGGATGAAGGTAGAAGGTCTCATCTCGGAGGAATGTTGAACAACAGAGGAAAAGAGCTGTAAAAGAAAACAAATGGTGTCATAGAGACCAGGCATATGGGAGCTGGGAGCGAGGGGGAAGGCTCACTCAGGTTGTGGTTTGGTGCCAGGGGCCTGATGTCTGTCAGGAGCGGAGCTCAGCGGGGAGGGCTGGAGCAGGAGCATTTCTGCTTCAGATTTCAGCACTTTTTTTGTCTTCTTCTGGCCTAATTGAGTTGTTATGATCATCTCAGTCACTGGATTTTTGTCAGAAAATTAGGCAAAACGTATGAGTGCTGTGCACGAGTATAATTCCAATCCAAGCAGCCCCCATTTGGGCATTGCTTGGGAGGCTCTCATGGAGGAAAAAATACAAAAACAAAATGTTTTTTAATTTTAAAAATCCAAGTAATCCTGCTGAAATTCAAAGGATCAAGGAGTTCCTGGAGAATGCAACAGATTCCTACCTGCCCATGTCCCTGGTGGGGGACGTGCAGGCATGGCTGTGGCAGGACAGACAGACGAGGCTTCTGGGCTGGCAGCCTCAGCTGGTGCCACGGGGGGTAAGAGGGCTGCGTGCCCTTCCCATCCCAGCTGGATTTCAGGTCAGCCTGCCAGAGCACTGGTGCTCAAAGTCCTTCGGGAAACAGACTGCGGGCTCCTGGGCAGCGTGAGCTGATCTGCAGCCCCACCGCCGGTCTTTGTGCTCCACCACATTGCGTCTAGTTAAGTATTTACCCCCGGTAAGCAGGATGTGGAGAGTTTCCATCCCGTTCTGCCTGCTAGAGTACTTATTTTCAGAGGTACTGAAAGGAGGCACAAGACACCGGAGACCTTTGCAGAGGCACACAGAAACAAAGAGGGAAAACAAATTACCCGGCAAGGGAAATTAATTCTTAGAATAAAAGTACGGAGCGACCGCAGGGTATTTGCTGCGGCATTTCACAGCTTATGTAAGTGGTTACTCAGTGCTGTCAACTGACCAGCTCTGGACCGCTTCTGGCTTACCATAAAGCACTGCGTTCACCATAAATAACGGATTTAATACATTTCTGCTTCCTTCCAGCTGAAGCTCCAGGCGCTAGATCCCAGAATTTTGTAACGTTAGCCTTCCTCCAAGAGTCAGGTGCCAGAAATTCCTACTCTCTGGCAAAATAATTCCCCCAGTGTTTCGCTAGCAAGTGAAAGACGAACGCCAGCTCCAAGCCCTGTGGTGCTCTTGTTGCTCGTGTACCTGCCCTGTGCTGTCACACTGCATCCTGCAGCCGCTGGCTAACAGCTCCCCAAATGAGGCATTATTTACCAGAATCCTGCAGCTTTTTCTTCTCCTTCAAATACAGAGTGCATTCAGAAACACACAGGAAAGAGCTGAAAAATTGTGATCACCTCCAAGCCTGGAAGGAGACCCGTGTTATTTAAGGAGTTCATTCCTGGGAGCAAATTTCGGTGGCTGCTCCTCTGAGAGTTGACCTGAATCTGTAAACACTTGACCCAAATCCAACAAGGGAAGAAAAAGAGCCTTCAGACTGTCCTCGCGGCTTGCTTCCCACCTCTCCAAAACAAACAGACCACTATGTTTTGGCTTAGCAAAAATGTTGAAACAAATTACATTTGATATAAGTCACAGTGCTATTTCAGAAGTGAAAGCTGCAATATTCCTTCCAAAGCACGCTGATTCTTTACATATAAAAACAAACCGCCCAGCCAGGTCCTGCTGGTCCACGCACTGAGCTCCCAGACCTCTCCTCTCATAAATCCTATGCAGCTCCTGCCTCATCTTCTCCACCTCCTTACTCAGATCCCACAACTTACACGTGCCCAGTGAATACATCCACTTTGCTCTTTTTTCCTGCTTGGTTTATGTACTTGCTGTATTTCTTCATCAGAGAGACACTGGATATCCTGCAAAATTTTCCTTTTTATTAAACAAGTCAATATTTGTATTAAATGCAAACTCTGCTACTTTTGGTTAATTGCTAAATTCTTCAGTTTTCTCCTGTGTTGCGAGTAGCCGTGATGCCTGGCATCCCAGCGGCTCAGCTGGTGACAGAAATAAAACAAACAGAGCACCAGGCAGTCAGGACAGAGAGGGGACAGGTCACTGCAGCTTTTGGGGAGGAGGGTTGCTGTGGGCATCCAATGGCTCCCCCCGAAAGGACTTCCCATGAAACCAGGTTGACAGACAATGGGAAAAGGGAGTAGGAACAGCTCAAGACTTCAGTGCTACGTTGTCATGCTCATTTTTCTGGCTTTGGCCCCTCTTATGTCTGTTTGAGGCTGTACAAGCTTTAAAGGAAGTAGTTCAGAGGGAGCCTCCTGGGTGCCCGGCTGTGCCCATGGCCTCCTGTCCTGGCACTGGGCACCGCTGAGCAGAGCCTGGCTCCGGCCTCTCTGCACCCTCCCTTCAGGGATTGAGGGACACGGATGAGATCCCCCTGAGCCTCCTCTTCTCCAGGCTGAGCAGCCCCAGCTCTCCCAGCCTCTGCTCACAGCAGAGATGCTCCAGTGCCTTCATCATCCTGGTGGCCCCGCGTTGGGCTCTCTCCAGTATGCCCAGGTCCCTCTGGTACTGGGGAGCCCAGAACTGGACCCAGCACTCCAGATGTGGCCCCACCAATGATGAGGAGAAGGAAGGATCACCTCCCTTGACCTCCTGGCAACACCTTGCCTAACACAAACTCTTTGCCCAAAGTACCATTTGCCACCTTTGTGAAAAGGGCGCGGGCTCCCAAGTCAGTTGTGCACCCGAAAAGAGAAGCACCACTGCCAGGGCCAGCACACCAAGTCATAGCCACATTTTCCACTTCCCAGGGCTTTACCCGCATTGCAGGGTCTACTAGAAACCAGGTGCTGCCCCTGCCTGCATGCACGGAGCACACCACGCATTTTCAGAGCTCTGCAGTGCCAGAAAGCCTTGTGTTTCTGCTCAGTGACCTTCACCAAGCTCATTCCGCAAAGTGCTGGAAATGTGTTGGATGCCTGAACTTAGAGCAAGAGACAATTTAATTAGTGACTACTTGGAAACCTAATGTCTGAACAGCTTCACACAGCGCTGTAACCTTCGTATGTTGTCTCTGTCAGACACCGCTTGCTCTTCAGTTGCTATTACCTTTGATAGCTTCCTTTAAAAAAAAAATATTATAATTACTTCTGAAGAAATGAAGCAGCAGACATCTCGAGCCCGATTCCTCCATTTTCTGCTTGGTTATCTGCTGCTCTTATGCTATCTGTTATGTCAGTGTGCGCTTTTTCTAATTTCATAGCCTTGATATTAGTGCCTTTTTTTTTTTAACAGAAAACAACAACAACAACAAATTGCAGATAATTTCTCAGCACACTGGCTGGGAACTATTTGACTTCCAAACTGTATAGGAAATTACAGACTAAGGTATTTTCAAAATTATCACTTTTTTTTTTTTTCCCCATGGAAAATGTGCAATAAACCTCTGTGTATTTTTTTCTTGAAAAGCATAAAATGTATTTTTCTTTTTGTATTGCTCCTCATACCATGAAAGCCGATCATTTAACAGAACACTTAAAAAAATGCTGAGGCTGATTCTGTTAATTTGTTCATGATACTTCTTAATTCTGGTAAGCTTGTTCATAATATTTTCAAAATCTGATAGTCACTGAAATTGTCTTGCAATGTCTCTATACTACTGGCTCTGAAAGATCTTTTTTAACACTATAATTTTTTTCCAAAATGACCAACACAAGCCAATAAAAACAAGATTTTTGGCCAGAGAACAGCATACTTGGTTAGGCAACTGCATAAACTCTGTGTATCTGATAAGCTTATTGTGTAAAATTTTTTGATAAAGTTGAATTTATTGAAATTTGGTGTGCTTTCACAGGCATCATACATAATATACTCCTTATTTTTGGAATTTTTCAATACAGAGGAGTCTCCCTCCTTGGAGATCTCCAAGCAAGCTAAGAAACACATGGAGGCTGTCTGGGTGAAATGAAAACAGGAACAATTAGTTTAAAGGAGGGAGCTGTAGGTCTGAAATCTCACAGTGTAAGTAAGTCAGTGGACATTGAGGCAATTTGTATAGAAAAAGTTCACAGAAGCATGTATCAGATTGCTGCTTCTCAACAGCATTTGTTCATAAGGAAATTGCATGTTAAGAAATCTAAAATTTATCCTAAGCTATAGTCGGTAATTTTGTCCCCAGGTGGTTGGTAAATTTGGAAGATTTGGGGCTGTGAAAACGTTGTTGTTGTTGTTTTAAATGGAGTTTCCACAAGCAGGGATTTACTTGAAGAGTTGGTTCAAGGTTTGCTTTCAGTATAGCGCTTCTGGTGTGATGGGTGTGATCCAACATGTCCTAGCCTGATATGAGCTGTGTGGCTGCTACAGGAACATGTTACTTAAGGAGCAAAACTTGTGTCCCAAGGAAAGAAAGAAAAAAAAATCTAAAAAATCTCTTCAGAGATCAAGGCTGAGAAGGAGAAATAATACTTGTTAGCAGACCACCTAGTTGGAAAATCACCATGTTTATAGAGACCCAGTTCTTCCCTTGGATCAAAGCAGAAAGTTGCACACTAAAGCTTGATCAGAGCAATGGCTTTGCTCCAAACTAAGGGTGTTACTCAGTTGGGCAGCTTGAAACAGCAAGACTAGTTGAAATCTGTTGGACCTTGAAGAAGATCCAGATGCACAGAGTTGATCAGATGCTGGCCAGCTGAGGAGCAGGTAATTAACATCTGTGCACCAAAACGCAGAAGGCAGTTGATAGGAGACAATCTTAATGTGCCATGCAGCCTGTGTTTCTAATAAAAACATGATATTTAGTGTCTGAAGTAACTATGAATTTCGCTTCCAAGTTTCACCTTTTGAAGGTGTTTGTAAGCCACCCTTGAGAATCAGAAAAGAGTCAGAAAATAAGTGCTGTGAACATATCTCTCTGGCTGGTAACTGGGTGCTTCTGGGTCTTCAGTGAGGTCTCCAGCTTAGTCACTTCTGGTGACTAATGATCATTTAGTTTTCACCCAAATCACAGAATCATAGCATGGTTTGGGTTGGAAGGGACTGATCATCTCATTCCACCCCCCCTGCCACGGGCAGGGACACCTCCCATCACACCAGGCTGCCCAAAGCCCCATCCAGCCTGGCCTTCCAGGGATGGGGCATCCACAGCTTCCCTGGGCAAACTGGTCCAGTGCCTCACCACCCTCTGAATAAATAAATTCTTCCTAATAACTAACCTAAACCTACCCTCTTTTAGTTTAAAGCCATTACCCCTTGTCCTATCACTCCACTCCCTGACAAAGAATCCTTCCCCAGCTTTCCTGTAGGCCCCTTTAGGTACTGGAAGGCTGCTGTAAGGTCTCCCCGGAGCCTTCTCTTCTCCAGGCTGAACAACCCCAACTCCCTCAGTCTGTCTTCGTAGGAGAGCTGCTCCAGCCCTTTGATCATCCTCATGGCCCTGCTCTGGACTCACTCCAACAGGTCCCTGTGCTTGTGCTGGAGGCCCCAGAGCTGAACGCAGGGCTTCAAGTGGGGTCTCACGAGAGCAGAGCAGAGGGGGACAACCCCCTCCCTCGCCCTACTGGCCTCACTGCTTCTGATGCAGCCTAAGATACGGGTGGCTTTCTGGGCTGCAAGTGCACATTTGCCAGTTCCTGTCGAGCCTCTCATCAACCAACACCCCCAGGTCCTTCTCCTCAGGGCTGCTCTCAATCCACTCTCAACCCAACCTGTATTTGTGTTTGAATGATTTCACAGTATCATAGAGCACCTTCAGTTGGAAGGGATCCACAAAGGTCATCAAGTCCAAATCCTGGCTCCACACAGCACCACCCAAAAATTGGACCCCATGTCTGAGAGTGTTGTCCAAAAGCTTCTTGAACTCCAGCAGGCTTGGTGCAGTGACCACTGCCCTGGGGAGCCTGTCCCAGTGCCCGACCACTCTCTGGGTGCAGAACCTTTCCCTAACACCCAGCCTGACCCTCCCCTGTCCCAGCTCCATGCCGTTCCCTCGGGTCCTGTCGCTGTCCCCAGAGAGCAGAGCTCAGCGCCTGCCCCTCCGCTCCCCTCGTGAGGGAGCTGCAGGCCGCCATGAGGCCTCCCCTCAGCCTGCTCTGCTCTGGGCTGAACAAACCAAGGGACCTCAGCCACTCCTCATACGTCTCTGGACCCTTCACCATCTTTGTAGTCTTCCTTTGTATGCTCTCTAATAGTTTTATGTCCTTCTTATATTGTAGTGCCCAAAACAGCACGCAGTACTTCAGGGTGAGGCCGCACCAGTACAGAGCAGAGCGGGACAATCCCTTCCCTTGACTGGCTAGCTTTGCTGTGCCTGATGCACCCCAAGATATGGTTGGCCCTTTTGGCTGCCAGGGCACACTGTTGACTCACATTCAACTTGTCGTTGACCAGAATCCCCAGATCCCTTTCTGTGCTCTCCAGCCTCTTGTCCCCCAGTCTGTAAGTATATCCAGGTTATGCATTCCCAGGTGCAGAATCTGGCACTTGGTATTCATAAATTTCATACTGTTGGTGATTGCTCAGCCTTCTAATTTGTCAAGATCCCTCTGCAAGGCCTCTCTACACTCAATGGAGACATCAGCTCCTCCCAGTTTACTATCATCTACAAACTTACTCAAAACACTTTCAAGTTCTACCTACAAGTCATTTATGAAAACATTGAAGAGAACTGGCCCTAAAATGAAGCCCTCGGGAACCCCACTAGTGACTTGCCACCAGCCTGATGTAATCCCATTTACTATAACCCTTTGATCCCAGCCCATCAGCCAACTGTTAACCCATCTCATTATGTCTATCTGAATGCTGGATATTTTATCCAGAAGGATACTGTGAGAAACAGTGCTGAAAGCTTTCATGAAATACAAAAAGGTTGTGTTCAGCTGGGAGTTTATTATTACAGCAATCTTGGTCCTCCAACACCATCATCGGTGTTGAAGACAGAGACAAAGAAGGCATTAAATGTCTTTGCTTTGTCTATGCCCCTATTTGTGAGCTCACCATAGTCATCAACCTGTGGACCAATGTTTTCTCTGGCCCTCCTGTTGCTGTTAACATATTTTAAAAAAACCCTTTTTGTTGTCCCCCACAGTACTGGCCAGCTTCAACTCTAATTGAGTTTGGCCACATAAATTTTCTCCCTCCAGTGGCAAACAGCATCCCTGGTAGTCCTCCTGCGTTGCTCGAACTCACTTCCTGTGGCCATATACATTTTTTTCTGCCTAAGCACTAGAAGATCCCTGCTTAGCCACTCTGACCTTCTGCCCCACCTGCTTGGCTTCCAACATTTTGCAATTGCCTGTTCCTGGGCTCCTAAAAGGTGGTTCTTATAAAGTGACCAGCACTGATGGACCCCCATGTCTTTAAAAGCAGTTTTCCAGGGGACCTTACTAACTAGTTCCCTCAGCAGCCTGAAGTCTCCTCTCCTCTTATCCAGGCTTGAAGTTTTGGTGGCAGTTTTCCTCCTATCACCAAAAATGTAAAACTCAACTCTTCTTGGTCACTATGGTGAAGACAGCCACCAATCATCACGTCACCCATGAGACCCTCTCTATTTACAAGCAACAGATCTAGGAGGGCACCTTTCCCTTAGTATCTGTACCAAGCAGTTATCATCAAGGTGCTTCTGGAGTCTCCTGGACCTGTTTGTATCAGCTGTGTGATATTCCCAGTTAACATCTGGCAAGTTGATCTAGAGGTATCTCTTAGTTCCTTAAAGAACAATTTGTTGGTGTCATCAAATGTACCTCATTGTACCCAGCACCTCATGGAGCAGGCTGAAGGATCTCAATAGCATTCAGTCCCTCAAATTTTGGTGTGCTGTTCCGTAGCTTATCACTGGTGAGGCTGGTTTTATCCCTTTCCATGAAATCGTTTTGGTTGAGCATGACAGTCACCCATGGTGTTTTTGGTGTTTCTATTGTAAGGCTGAATCCTGGAGCTGTATTGTCTTGCTCTGGCAAGATCCATCTCCATGTGGTGTTTGTCAGACAAGAGGTATCTTGCTTCTGGTATTGGGATTGGTATGGGTGGGAGGTGGGTGGAGGGCTAGAGAGGTTGTGGGTAAAAAAAGGTAGTTCTAAGAAAAGTTATTTCAAGGTCTGATCTTTCAACTAGGTTGTAATTATCCAGCATTTTCCAAGATATTTTCAGAAGGAGGAGAAATCTTATGATCTTGGGTGGGAAGCTTTTTTTTTTTTTCCTGTCAGTCTGCACGAAGTACATAAATACTCAGATACTATCGTTTCATCATATCAAATTAAGGAAATTAGAGTGGGAGGATTAGAGAAATTTTTAATTACCTCTGGCTCTGCATCCAAGGATTTTTTCCATGATGAAGACAAATATGCTTTTCACCACCACCTCCATAGAGAAGCTCCAAGATCACAAGGAACTTCTCCGCTGAGCTTCAAACGGTGCAAACCCCATGGCTGTGGCCAGATCTGCTTGCTGCAGTTGAGGGGTTGACTCTTAATCTCTTCAGTTTAGGATCTTGGGTTGTTTTAGTTGTCTGCATGTAGAGAGGTTGGTACTGTGCAACTCTGCTCTGGGCTGTGCAACCCCTGCCTGCCTGCCCCTAGGGGGATGCTGCAGCTCAGGGACAGTCCGTGGGCACGCTGACAGCCTTGTTATAATTAAGGCCCTTATGTAGGGTATAGTGTGCTGCATATGTCCCTCCAGCACCTTCATCTGGCTATGTCCATAATGGCAATGCAGGGTGAGAACTGATCTGGGGAGTCTTTATGGTTCATTTCTTTCCCTGTCATCTCTAGTGTCAGCCTTGTTTTTTCTTACTTTGTTTTAGGTACAGCTTCACAACATATTTTTCTGCTCCTTTGGGGTTTGCTGTGCCTGGCTGTGGTTTAGGGTGGTTTTACATCTTACTTTTGATGTATCTCTGAGGTGAAAATATTTACTAATGCCATCTCTATCAGGGACTAATACAACCAGGTGTATTAATATGTCTTCTCTGCTCATTCTTTGTCCTTTGAATGATATGTGAAAATCCACCCAAACTGACCCATGGTCTCTTGTTTTGTAGAGTATACATTTATAATTGGCTTGTGAGGTCAGTGTGTGTGTGATGTTTTCATGTTTTCCAGATTATGACAACCCCCCTAACAGCAGAGACTCTTTCTGTCTTGGGAAATGATCTTTGGAAGATGTCCTGAGAGCATATAAATAAGGTAGAGTTGGACATAGAAATGTGACCTTCCCTTCTTGGGCCAAACATCAAATGGCAAACAGGGAGTAAGAAGGGTGGCACATTAATTGAGTTATTTAAATGTATTTAGTGGGTGTTGCTGCTGGGTAGTGATGACATTATTGGGAACCTTTTGTTACAGGGAAAGATGAAAATAAAATTAATGGCTCCTGAAGGCAATTACTCTTAAAAATCACAGCTTGTTCCCTGTCTTGGGAGCTCAGTGGGATGATGGAGCCTTTGTATGGGGCCAGAAAGGCTGAACATGAGAAGACCTGACGCTTGCTCCCATGCCAGCTTTCTCCCTGATAAATTCCACCAGCCCACTCACTCTTTGCTCTTTCCTCTGTTAGACCAAGAGAAGGTCACCCCTAGGCAGCTTGCGGGGTTCCCAGGACACCTACACACATGCAGGAGCCACCTCAGTAGTTCAAAACAGGGTTTACGTGGTCGTTTGTAGCTGCTGCTGCCAAGGGGTGGGCTGCAGCCTGCTGCTGGCAAAGAGCCTCTGGGGTGTGCAAGGCACAAAACCCCTCCTACTTCACCCCACTAAGCACAGGTCACTTCTAAAGTGTTTGTGAGTGCCCTTCAGTGCACTTCATACAGCTGAAACAGAAGTAACGATGGCTGGAGCCAGTCCTTCTAAATCCAACTTAAAATGGTATTTTACCTAAATTTCACCTAAGGTCACTTGAATTCCACTTAAATCCAGTTAGCTTTCTGCCTACTTCCATTCGTCATGATGGCACCTAGTTCAGATGATGTCTCCTTGCTAGAACTTCACTTTCCTTGTGCCTAAAGTCAGGAGTGGGAGAATGCTTGGAGCATCCTGCTCCAGCTGTTCCTCTCTAACTCAAGCTTTAGAGAGGTTCAGGGGGATGCCTCTAATGCTGAAAAGCCTAAAAAACTGCCACCTAAGTGTAATGTCTCTTCATATGGAGCTGACACCACCATCTCCCCCGAACATCATGCCCTATGGGTTAGATCCTGGTTGCAAGGTGGGAGACCTCTGCTCCAGGACTCTTTAACATGAAGAAATCTGACAGCTCTCAGCCCCAACCGCCGGTCAAGGGAAAAGTGTGCTTCACCATTCCTAGTGTGGTCCTGGGAAGTCATAAACGCAAGGGTCATGGGGCTAAATAGGTGAGAGAAAAGCAGGAACCAGAATATGGCATGGGAATGGATAGGAGTTGCTATCACCTTTTTAACAGAAGTCAGCGATTTCCCTGGAGGGGTAAGGAGTGAATTCCAACAAGTGTTTCTTCCATTGGTTCCCTGCACAGTGAAAGAGAAGGGGCAGCACCTAATGTGGCTGGTCTAAATTGCCCTCTGGAGGCACCTGAGCTCAGTGAATGGTGAACAGAGGGCAGCAGAGGATTAACTCCTTGTGGCCTGGATTAGACTCTGGAAACTGGGTCCCCACTGACTGTGTGGGAGCCTTGGTGTCCTGGTACCACTTGGCTGTACTTGGAGCTACCTTCTGACGTACCTCCATCCACCTGACGGTGGGACTAAATCTGTGGTCAAGGCTCCTTTTTAGGGGTGGAGGAGGAAGCACCCGTTTCACCATGAAGAATAACCTGGGGGGCAGGAAGCACTTCTGAACAGTTCTTCAGATATAAAGAAACCCAGCACTGATCTCACACTGCTTCTCCGATGGCTGAAACCTCACCCAGGCTTTAGGGGAGCGGGCCATCCCCTTTTCCTTCTGTTAGCAGCCTAAAACTCAGACACAAGCAGGCTTAAGGCAGACGCCCAGTCGGGGTGTAAACCACCTGGCTCTGCAGGGAGAAGAAAGCAGCAGCTGCATTTGGAAACTCCCTGCAATGAGCCTCTTTTTTCTCTTATGGGGGCACAAATAAAGAAAACACATTTTTGCATGCTTAATGGTTAAGCACTAAGTCTTTAACTAGCTCTTGTTTGAGACTGCCTGTGTGATTGTCCTATACTAAATTAGTAATCATTATGGACTTGTGAGTGATCACTTGGGACAGGGAGCCTCCTGTACCATTCAGGGCAGTTCCCAGGCAGTCATGAATGTCCTGTCTCCATACCCTGGTACCTGAGGCTGTTGTGCATGGCAGGACCTTGGTTTGCAGCTCTTCCTTAGGCAGCATTTTCATTAAAAAGGGTGCAGGGTGACTCAGAAGAAAATCTGAGGTGGCCATGACCAAATGGCCTGAAAAATGTGGAAATTACAGATGGACATGTTATTCCCCAGTCCTCATTAGCTCTAGTGCATGGTGCCTTCAGCAACCTTGGCTCATTTGTGTTGCAGTTTGTGCCCTCTCAATTATCACACACACCCTGTACCGAAACCTGGAATCTCTCTCGCTGCTCTCTGCTCCATTCTGCCTCATTTCCTTGTCCTACATACAAGCACTGTCAGTGAGGTCTCTTCCCTTTTGTAGATGTCTAGTCTCCGCCATTCATGAATCATGTTAGGAAAGACCTTCCCGCTAGGCAGGTGAACATCACCTCTGTCGTGCACGTGGTGCCTGACTGGCTTCAGTCCAGGTTCAAACTAAAGGGGATGAAAATAAAATCGGTGGGCTGTTGTCGGAGCTGGGGAAGGGGCACTGGCTCACCTTGCTCTCTGCTCCTGTGCTGCTGAATGGCATTCCTGGACATTAATGAGCACAGGAGCAGTTCTGGCCGCAGACAGCCCCAGAGCCACCCTGAGAGAGTGAAACCTGCTCTGGGCTTAATGAGGAGATGGGCTGGAAGCATCGCACTGTGGCTCGCTCATTAGCCTGCGATGGGGAGAGATAAAGCCAGAGATTCGCTTGGTTAATTCTGCAGCCAGAGTCATTGCAGGGTTTCTGAAGAGAAGGAAAGGATCTGAGAAATACAAATAAATTGGATTGATGCGGTTAGTCAAGGGCATGTTACGGAATCATTTGATGCTTTCCCTGGAGTTATCTTTTAGAAGAAAAAGACTTTGGGCAATTACAAGACTGACAGACAAAGAGTAAGTGGCTGCATCTCCACTGCTGGCTGCTCACTCTGGCACAATGACACCACATCAGCTGCTTTCCTTCCCCTTCTCCTTCTCCTTACCTTTCCCCTTCCACTTCCCCTTCCCCTTTCCCTTCTTCCTCTTCCCCTTCCCTTTCCCCTTCCCCTTCCCTAGGGGCACACAATCCTGGGTGGGGATCTGCTGAGCAGTAAAGCCTGCAATGGAAGAGTCTTTCCTGACACCCTGCCCTTTGACGACATCTAAGCAAAGGAATTCTGGAATAGAAAAGAGAAAGAGAGCTTCAACTCAGAAAGGAGTATTAAGAGACAAGGTCCCTACTTCTGCTGCATGAGAGCATCAGTGCCCCTCTACCGATGTCTGAGCACAGTCCTGAGCTGGGCTTGGGTCGTCTGTCCCTCGCAGTTAATGAGAAGGACTCCTCCAAGTACTGCCCCTAATGCATGCTGCTGAATGGAGAGCTCTGGCCTTCACGTTTACATGCATTGCAAGATCAGCTTGCTCTGCTCCTCGTCTGAGCTAATTTCTCTGCCGTGGAGATACTCCAACTTTTCCCCCTATTAGGTTCTCTTTGGTGCATCACCAGCTGCCGAGGGCAGAGACTGATGTTCATTGCTGAAGAATTTCCTCGATGGCCTAATTAAAAATGAAGAGCTCACTTGATTAGACAAATAATTAATAAAGCCTGAGCCTCTGCTCTGGTGAAAAGTTGCCCAGAACATCTGTGAAGAGGAGAGCAATGATGGTTTGGGGAGCAGAGCGGGTGTCCCCAGCCCAGCCCACCTGAGCTCTCCTGCACACATTCTGGTGGGAGCCTTCCTCTCTCCTGCTCAGAACCTGTCCACTTCAAATATAGACAGAAATTCGGGGAGAAAAAAAGTATTTAATTGAGAATAATCTATTATTAAAAATGTTTCTTGTCTGTTGCTTCTGCCTGTCCTATGAGTAGTTTCCTTCCCTTAATTCCTTACTTTCGGAGTCACCTGGATAGTAGGAGGTTGAGGAGGCAGAGGATGCTCTGTGTCTGGACTTCTGATGCCAAATAACACAGCAGGCTTACAGGAGACACAAAATATGCCATGGAAAAAAAGTTGCACTCAAAGGGTGGTCACCAACAGATGAGACCCCCGTGGCTGTCTGCTCTGGAAGCAGCTCTGTGGGGCTCTCTCCTTCCCCGTTCACCTCCAGACCATTTGGAGGATGGAGCTGAGAAGATGCTTTTGCAGACAACGCCAAGGTGAAAGGGATGGCAGGCTGGGATCTGGGCTGGATGCAGGCATTTGGATGCCACCAAGGTTTAGGGGTGTATGCAGACGTATACCGACAATACTGGAGTAATAACAAGAGATCAACTGAGCAAAATTGATGTGCACTTATGAAATGTTTTGATTTAACACTCATCTTCCTAGAGAAACCCATTTTGGCCACAGATCTCCACCCAGTTTTGTTTGTGACCCACAGCATCACCTGCAAAGAGCACAGTGTGAAGGCAAGCTGTGCAACCGCCGGACGCAAGCCTCGTGCCTCCCTTTTTTGTGCAAAAATCTGCTCTCTAGTCACTCCTGCGGCAGTAATAATTGCCAATACCACCAAGAATTTGCATTTCTGGTTATCTTAAAGCTTGGCATTTCAAATGAGAGACTTCACGGAGCTAATTAGCACACGGGCTGATTAAATGCTAAAAAAAACGCTCTAGGTAGACGGAGCATCCAGGCTGTTAACCCATTTCCCAAAGGCAAATGCATCTCTGCCTCTTTAAGCTTTACCCAGAGCGATCTGAATACTTGAATCCACTTGGGAACGCAGTTCATACCATCGACCAGATTTTGCCTGTGTGCTGGGGGGCCCAGACGCTGCGTTATGGGGTGGTGGCACATCCCCATAACCACACCAGTGCCTGCCCATGCAGACTCCGTGCTGGCAAAACCGATGCAGTGAGCCAGGCTCAGCCCGTGTCTGCAGAGACCGAGAGGAAACCTGAGGGGAGCAGGAGCAGCTCTGTGCTCACACTCGCAGCTGACTCTTCCTCAGAACTTACGGAGCTAGCTGTGGCTTTTCTGTGGAAGTTAATGAATGATAGTAAATAATATTTCTTTGTGCTAGGAGTGAATAGTGCCCTCTATTTGGACATCGCTGTGTGATAACGCTTTGTATTTAACTCAGCTTCGCAGCAGAAGCGCACTGAATAATTCATTGCAAGTAAATTATCTGAAGAATACAGCCCTTTTTTGCCATTTGCCAGCCCAGCCTGCTTCCTTTGATGCCCTTTTCCGCAGCCAGCAGTGTCTCTTCAGCAATTTGGGCAGCCGACACTCAGCGCACGGCTTTTGTTAATTGTGAGTGCGTGCCTGCATGTGCCGGGGGGGCAGGAGGAGGGTGACGGCCTCTTTGTCTTGCTAACGGGATGAGCAAAGCTGTGAGCGGGAGAGATGGCAATAAGTAATGCTGAGCATGTTCTTCACCTATGAATATACAGAGTACACACGTGTGCACATGCGTGTCTAGCTTTTCATACGCACTGCTGTTCAGAGGGCACAGGTTCCCAGTAAATCCCACGGTGAGTCTACACAGAAGGGATGCAGATGACACCCTTTGGGGCTGATTTAGGTGCTCAATGTTACCTATAAAACCCATCTACTCCATATTCAGACAAATAAAATCTTCTTGTACACAGCCACGGCCAGTAAAAACTCCGTGCTGAAAAGCAGAGGGATGTCCCCAGGCTGTCCCCAAGGAGGGAGGCAGAGCTGGTGTCATCTCCAGCCCCAAGGCTCCCATGGATGTCCCATGGATGCTCCCACCAAGTGGGCAGCCCTGTTGTCATGTTCCTGGTTCCCACCTCTAGAAAGAGTTGCTACTCCTGGGAATTTTGCCAAAAAGCTTTAATTTCATCAGCACTTGATGTTTCTGGCAATGGAGCCCCCAAGTCTGGTGGCACGGGGCAGCCTCTCTAGAGTGGCTCCACATGGGGCCCATCGGAGCTGCACTGAACATGGAAATTCCCCCGCTAGCAGCACTGGGCATGTGGCAATATGTTATTAAATCTCAAGTTTGAGTCTTATGGAAAATGAATGCACGACAGAAAATCATGAGTTTTCCAAGCTTTCCACACAAAAGTTCTGCTTGCTGATTTTTGTCGTTTTGTCTATTTATTTTAAAGAATAAGGGCACCTTTATAAAAAGGAAGCATTTTTCTGTTTAAAAATATCAGTCTATTTTTTTTTCCTTTGGAAATAGCTAAGTTGACAGAAAAAGAAACCTTAGATGCATGTTTTCAGCTGTTCCTTGTAATCAATAACACCCACTTAAAAAGAGCTGAAATTAAGCATCAGCAAGGGAACAGGCTGAATCTGTCACATTTGTGCTGACCTATTTAGTAGTCACATTTGCTAAGGGGAAAATGAATCAAAGCAATCCAGTCTCCCGACCCGAACCTGATGCATTACCTTGGGTTGGTTGGGTGTTCATACCAATGCCCTCCAAGCACCGTGTGAGGACAGCACTCAGATGCCTTGGCTAGGGTCCTGCTGTCAGTGGGGACATGATTTTCAGGAGATGTAAGAGCTGGGGACATGATGCACGGGGACGTGATGCTCAGGAGATGCTGAGAACTGAGTTTCTCTATCCTGGGAATAAGTCTCCTAAACCTGCTCCTTCCTGAGGTTCCTTCAATGGACCTGTGTAGGATGTGAGATGTTTTAATTTTGGTTTGACTTGCAAATGTATGGAGATTCATGGTAAAATGGGTGTGCTTCTCCCAGTGGATCTGCCTGCTGAAACCGAACCCTGAACCACTGTGTATGGCACACGCAGCCACGTCGTGGAGCTGAGCTCTTCTGGTGTCACCTGGGTAGAAGATGGAAGAAGTGGACACGGACAGAAATAAAATAGCAGGGGGCTTTTAATAACAAAGGACTGTGAATTCTTTCAGAGAAGATGACACGTGTGGTGTCTGAACTACTTTGTCTCTGGAAAAGCAAGAAGTGTTGGGGGCTGAAGGCTTACTGCTGTGGTGGTTTACACCACTGTCACTGATAACTCCAGGTACGATAGACACTGTCCCCTAGGAGACAAATGATCCACACTCCATGAGACAGTTTCTCCCTAAAAAACAAAAGGTGGGATCAATTTTCTCCCACAGATTGGGTATATTCTTTATTCATGATTTTAGGACAGTAATGAATCATTCCTCCTGTAGCCAGCGCCTGCATTGCCGATACACGCATGGAGAGAAGAAAGTGTCTGTGGAGCTATTCAGGGAGAGCGTGTCTACTGAATTTAGGTGTCTAAATATAGGCAGAGAGGATCTCCCTATGGACTCCCTGTAGGGCATCTGCTTCTTCCTGCTGACTACACTGGAATTGCAGGCACTTTCCCGAGGGGAATGCTGCATTAATACTGGAAATGTACATGAGCAGTGACTGCCCAGGGTATAAAATGTTCCCCTTACATCTCTGACCTGCTCAGGAAGCATGTCCTCTCCCTGTCATCTGTGGGCAGTGTTTCACAGCCCAGACCTGAGGAGCAGAGAGGCGCCAGCCCCATGTATGGGAACTCTGGAGCCAGTTCCATGTCTCCTTTTCTTTGCAACCTCAGCTGGAACTGCCAGCAGTCATAGGGCCAGGCCTGTGGGGGTCACAGAATTACATTACAGAATGGTTCAGGTAGGAAGAAAGCTCTTGAAGTCATCTGGTGCCACCCCTGCTCAAGCAGGGACACCCAGAGCAGGCTGCCCAGGACCACGTCCAGGAGGCGTTTGGAGATCCCCAAGGAGGAGACCCCACAGCCTCTCTGGGCAGCCTGTGCCAGGGCTCCGTCACCCGCCCAGCACAGAAGTGCTGCCTGGTGCTCAGAGGGAGCCTCCTGGGTGCCCGGCTGTGCCCATGGCCTCCTGTCCTGGCACTGGGCACCGCTGAGCAGAGCCTGGCTCCGGCCTCTCTGCACCCTCCCTTCAGGGATTGAGGGACACGGATGAGACCCCCCTGAGCCTCCTCTTCTCCAGGCTGAGCAGCCCCAGCTTTCCCAGCCTCTCCTCACAGCAGAGATGCTCCAGTGCCCTCATTATCCTGGTGGATGATTTGTAGGCTGTGGATCTGCTAGGGTGTGTGGATGAAACACAAAATGCAACAGAGCCTGTAAAACAATCCTGGGTCAGGAAGGACAGGGCAGTACCTGTGGGCTGGGATGAGACAAGCTGAGCTGGGTGAAACACCAGCAAATGAAAACTCAGTCATCATGTGAAATGGTGGTTTCACATAATTGGTGTCCACAGCAGGGACAATGTCAGCCCAGATTTCCAGTGGCAGCAAAATGGCATGGACACCCAAGTACCAGACAGCTACAAAAAAGTTCATTAAAACACTAAGTAAAGAAGGGAGAATGCACCTCATACTTAGAAATCAAGACAAATCACGTTTTCTTTATAAGTTAAGGAGGTTTATTTTTTTTAATAACTGCACGTGAAGCAGGCTTGTGAAGTTAAGTGTTGACCACCACCATGTCACTGGAGGTCACCATCTCCCAAACATAATTTTGGGGGTACTATTACCCATAGCAGCCTCCCAGGCTAACCTTGGGCTACAGGTGGGTTTACGCCACCTCCTGCCTGACCTCCTCTCTCCCACCACGGTATGGCCTCAGCCTCTTCTCCCCGCATGGACACAGGGAGCATGGGCAAGGACCTGCCCTGCCCAGGGCACCTTCCAGCCCCGCACGCACACCGCCCATCTCTGGCACTGCTGTGCCGGAGGCAGAAGTTATTTGTTCAGTTCCTTGCACAGAGTTGTTGCATTAAACCCCATGCTTTGGCCGGCTCTGCTATATTTCAGGGCCTGATTCTGTGCCAGCCGTGGAAGAAAATCAGATTTGAGAGCATTCATCACTTTATGAGAGGCTATGAATTCCTAACAGAAAGCTAAGTAAATTCATATGCGGAGTGTATTAAAGCTATAAATATTTTGGAGTGATGGGCCCGGGCTAACAGCTCATTTTACAAGGGGAACTGTTGTGCACCCACGTCGTGTGGGTCTCCTGACCACGTGGCGGGGTGGGAGTTTGTTCCCAGGGACCTGTTTGCAGACTTGTGGCTTTTACAGCCTTTTTGAAGGTGAGAAAAGTGAAGAATTCGCACAGTAAAAATTCCTGGCAAAGTCAGAGCCTACAGTTTCTGCGTAATAAACTCATTACTGTGCTGTTGAATTTACACACCTCAGACAACTATACTGTAAAGTCATATCCCAAGGTAAAAAATGCAAAAAATTCAGACTTTGGCTTTGCTAAACAGTTTATTGGACAAATTCTTCATTTTTTAAATCTAGACAGGACGCAGAAGTACTGAATACTTTTTTTTAGACCTTACCACACTGAAAAAATATTTTCAAAGGCTCTACTTTTCAAAATAATAGATAGATCTCTGTAACAGAAATTAAAATTGGAAATGGAAACTTGATAGGGAGTAATTTTTTCCAGCAACACAAGAGTAGCTGGTATGGTTTCTGATTTATTTAGAAAATAGGCATGTGACCACGTCCAGTCTAGCAAGAAATATAATCACATAAACAACCTTATTGGACTTCTCTGGGACTATTTACACATTTAAGCCAAGCCCAAGCCCAGGCATGTTGCTGAGGTTCACCTTGCAGGCTCCTTATTTTATCGCTACATGGAGAAGTACAACATCATTTGGATGCTCGTACACAGACCGTTTTCCAGTGGGCAATGAAAACTTACCAAAATCCTTCAGTTCCCTCTGGCCTCAACTGCTCTGATCCATGGAGACCAAGTTCTGCTTGAAAAGGAGGCTTTGGGGCATGGAATTCTTTGGCTGCTTGCTCATCTTAGGTTCCTTGAGTCAAAGGTGTTTCTGGAAAAGGGACGGTGGTGTCGGACATGCGTTTCATAAGCAGCTGTGCCAATAAAGCACGCGACCACATCCCTGCCTCCTTCCTGCCACCCCACCAAGCTGGCTCCCCCAGCTCTGCGAGGGGACAGCCCGTCTCGGTGCTTTCAGGGGTGTTTCAGACAAAGCTGGTTTGTTCAGGTAAAACACTTGCAGTAGGTAACTTGCATTTACAAAGCTGCTATTGCTTATTCTGAGGCCAGGGGTTCGCATGAAGGGCTCCCAGTAGCAAATAACGAGTGATCTCTTGGTGGATCCAGCTGGATCTGGAGGAGATCTTCTCTGCCCCACCTTAAGCTCTTTGGGAACAATTTATACCCCATCTTCTGTGAAAATTGTCCATGGGACACTTGACAATTAAAACAATTCCTTCTTGTTCAGCCCATTTGCTGACTACGACTAGGGTAGACACACACAGTGAACATCACCAGCAGCTGGTACTGCTCCTCTCTGCTGGTGAAGTTTGTGCTCACACATGGAAAATGGGTCTCTCCAGTGGCTGGCATTAGCTGCTCAGTCTGAGGAGGAAGAGGAGGAGGAGGAGGAGGAGGAGGAGGAGGAGGAGGAGGAGGAGGAGGAGGCGGTGGTGGGGAGCCTTCCCTCTTCTTTCACGGGTAATATCAGAATTACAGCTGCCTTTGAGAGTGGTTTTGTAGCAGTTTGACAGGAACAGTTTGTGACAAGAGAATCAAGTGCAGAGAAATAATTTCTGCATTGAAAACACCTCTCTTACACAGGGTCACTGAATGGCTAAATTCTGAAATATTTAACTTAATACAGTTGGCAGTAGTTACCACACTACTTGTCCTCGAGGAACTGCTGACATTTGCAGTGAAGCCATTAAGAAACCTCGACAAAATAAGGCCTGGAGCAAACTTACTATTAAGAAAAAAGAAAACACTACAGAGTGCATTGTACATATTTATAAAACACAAGTGATGACCAAAACCTTTAGGCCCTCAGTGCGGCAGCCATGCCTTAACAGGAATGCTCAGCACCTTTAACCAAAAAGCATTCCCCTTTGGACCCTGGTGGATCAATTAGTTTGTCTCCACAGCCGCCTCCATACAGAGATGTTGTTAGCTATTGAGAGTAAGGGAAATCATTCCATGAATGACAGAAAGCTGCCTGGGTGCCCTTAGGTGTTACTTAGGGCTCGGTTTGGCCAGCAGACGTCCTGCTCCACCACCTTCTGCAGTTGGCAGGAGCGGAGGCCTCCTCCATGGGGATGTGGCCTTGCACAAATACCAAAGACGAGGCCTAGCGTGGGCGCTCGCTCCCCCCTCTTCCCACATCAGCCCTTGCTGAGGGAGGTTGGGTCCTCCTCTAGGTGATTCCTCAAACGCTGTGAGCACATCAGGTTGCCCTGAGGTGTCACTGAGGTTATCTCCCTATTTTATTCTGGTATTTTGAGTCTGGGATAAAGGGAGATGTTAAATATTGAGGGAAAGCATGTATCATAGACATCCAGTCATCGTATAAAGACAACCTGAATATTGTACATAAGACTACAGCTTTTCCTCATTTTTTATAAATTTTTGAAGTTATTTAAAAAACATCAGCATTGTCTGTTACAAAAGGTTTTATTTAGGTGTCTGAGCCAGCTACCTTCTCCTCAATTTCCCATCCTGATGACTAGCAGTGACCTGCTGAGGTATTGCTATCTTTGCTACAGACATGAGCTAGGTGGAGTTGCAAGCCCTTGTCAGGAGTTTGGGTCAGAGACCTCCTGAGTTCCCTTCCAGCCTGAATTATCAGTGCCCCTACGTTTTTATGGATTAATATGAGTGTGTCTGGCTCTATCAGACTCTGGGTCTGGGGAACAGCAATGGGAACAGCCATCATTGTGCACAAACTGCTGTGTCCTGCTTAGGGTGAGGGGCGGTCTGGACTGGACATCAGGAAGAACTTCTTGATGGAGAGGGTGGTTAAGCATTGGAATGGGCTGCCCAGGGCAGTGTTGGAGTTCCCATCCCTGGAGTTGTTAAAGAGATGTGTGGACATAGCTCCACATAGACACAGGGCCACAGATTAGTGATGGGACTTCGCAGGTCAGGCTGATGGTTGTACTTGATGTTCTTGAAGGTCTTTTCCAACCTAGATGATTCTCTGATTCTAAGACTAATCATGCAAATAGAAACAGGGAATAGAGGAGGCAAATAAGTCTGCCAAATGTCACAGAGTGGAATGGGAGCAAAGCTGGAAATGAATTGTAGACCACCAGACCCTGAAGCAACATTACATCTCTTCAACAAGGAAGGAGTTGGACCAGCAGGTATTAACAGAAACCTGGTGATTGGAGGCAGGGATAAAGGGACACCTTCAGTTTAAAGGCCACGCTTCAGCCCCGAGATCTGTAGTCTATTCTAGTTGAACTCTATAAACTGGTTTAAGCAGAGAATGGATGTTACATCTTCCCTCTTCCTGAACTGGGCTGTACTTGAGAGATAAAGCTTGCAGGGAAGAAGCAATATCATTTATGAGACTGACAAACAGATTTGAAAGAGCCCTTACCAAAAAATACCATGAAAATTCAGGCACGTGGATCCTTTACTAGGGCTAAAAACAAAGTCAAATTTTTTTAATGCAGGTCAAGAACAAATTGCCCTAAATTTATACTACATTAGTCTCTGAAATGACCCAAAAGGCAAGGTGGATAGTGCTTGTGAAACAGCTAGGATGCTCATCCTTTACAAGCTCAAGAACCCCTGTGGGACAGAAAGTCCAGGCGAGAGAGGCCATTTGTCAGTTTGCTTCATTTTGTTCTTGACTGCCGTGAGTGGGGAGTCATTGCCGCTGTTTCTTCCCTAAGTCAATTACTTTTCATTTGTTTATTTATTTTTCCATGAGGCATTGCTGCTCCAGGAAGGAAAACATTGTGGAAACGTCTCTCTGACCACTTGGCACTAAAACTCAGGCATCTCCCCCAAAGCAGCCCCCCTATACTGCCAGCTGGAGGCTGGTGGCTTGGGAAGACTCCTTGAAGCCTCCTGCAGAGACGGGGCAGGGTCCTGGGCATGGACTATTGTCACTCCTCAGGGCTGAGGGGCAAACCTTAGCCAGTCTTTCATGGTCACATGTAAGCAGTGTCATTTAAAAAGTTTTCAGTTTTTCAACATTTTATTTTTAATATTCCCCCAAACCCAGCCCTCTGGGGTGCTCAGGGGAAGGAGCAGCAGGGACATCCCTGATACATTGATGTCTCCCCAGCAAGAGCACACCTGGAGCCACTGCATATTGGAGTCCTCAAGGGTGCATCTGACACTCTGCAAAGGTTCAGTACAATCCATTTCGGATCTTAACAGCATTTAATTCCTTTAGAAAGCACCGCAGACAGTGATCTTCTCCATTAGCACTCGTTTCTGTGCCTGTCACAGAACAAGCCTCACACAGCAGCAGGGTGTATGTCTTTCAAGACGGGAGTGCATTTTAAATCGTACTGGGTCCACATCCAGCTTGTTCACCATATGTTTAAATTTGAAAGCACTCTAGCTTTAGCTACAGCTCAAAAGCAGACACATAATTTGTTTCACATCGAGGCACTCTTGGATATGCTTTTACTTCAGACTAGCAGAGATAAACGACTTGCTGGAAGATATCATTTGTAGGACAGAACATTTATATTGTAGAGACTAGAGATTTTTCTAAGGCTTTATTATTGCTGCAATGAATCAGCATTTGCTACTTGATGTAATCTTGGCAGCATGGCAACATGCTTTTTGCCATTTCGAAAAGAAGTGCAGAGTAGCTGTTTTATTTCAAAATACCATCATTTTTTTTCTTTTAAAGGAGGTGCACATGTAGACCTATTACATGACAGGTCTCAGGATACACACAAAGGGTTTTCACCTTTGGAAGGTGACTATTACAGATCAGATTTTGCATATTACCATTTTTATTAAAATAGCTAAATATGAAAAATGCAAAAAGGAGAATTTCCAGTAAAAAAAAATTGAGCTTGTAAACAATTATACATGCTGGTATACTACCAAGCGCATGATATTTTATTGCATTATGTAGGTCTCTACAAATGCCCTTCTGTTCACTGATATAACCATTTGCAGGATTAGAGCCCAAAATAGTAAGTCTCTGATTCTGTATTTTCAAGTTAACTCCCACCCTGAATCTGTTGGAGATAATCCATTCTGTCTGATACAGAGCTAGAAATCTTTTTACACTGATAATACCTGGAAATAGCTTAGAGCACTGGACAATGTTTGTATTTTTTTCAGAAATACTGAACGATTTAGGAGCAGAAGCACCTTTACCAGAGTGCAGTTGAATAGACCAGGATCTGAAACTCCACCATTGGCCAGAATTAACTGGAGTGGGGGATGAAAACGGAAAGCTAATTAATGAATTTATGCAATTTCAGATGCACTGTATGCATGCACACATGCACAGATGCTTAGTTTAGCACTGCTATTCCCTCTTGCCTTCTCGATAATCCTGCTGATGTTAAAGAATAAATCTTGCTCCCCTCTCTTACTTGCTCCCCACCCTAATAGCTGTTACCTGAAAATCTCTCTCTGCACCTCAATATTGTTCACATCATCCCCTCAGCTGAAAACACTACCCAGCCTCCAGGTGAAAATCAAAAGGGTAGGAATTCTTGCTTGAAAATTACCAAAATTTACAAAAGTTAACAGCATTGATGATACACATGGTATGAATGATGCCACCCAAAGGGGAGGAAAAATCCTGCAGTCCTTCCCCAGGCAAGATTTACAGTGGCATCACTGGGACTTCTGCTTCAGCGATAGCTTGTAGAACTATAAAAAACACCTAAAAAACATTACAAAGAATATAAACTGAATTTATGACTTAACAAATAATATTTAATATATAGCATTGAATGCATACACATCAGTACCAGTGCTGTAACAACAAAACAGAACTCATAAAATTAGCAGCAGTTTTTGCAAGTACAAAAATACACATTTTTTCAGAACATATATAATAGCAAAATTTATCAGGATATATTATACAAACTCAAAGCATTTAGATAATGCATTACTTTTAATATATTATATGATGTTTTAGATGCTGCATAATAAAATTACATGTGTTCTGCTTGCAATAATATATAATGCCATTTACAGCAATGTTAAACTATTCACAACTTAAACATGAACAGAACAGCCAACGAAGCACAATAAATGAAACACAGAGTTGGGAGGTGTTAGTTACAAGCTTCGGCATTTATCTTTACATATTTTTGAGCTTATTTTTTTTTCTTTCTTTCGCAGTGTGAAAGAAATAACTACACCTATTGAACATACCTCAGAAACGTACAGAAAACAATACACTTATTCCTTGGAGGACAGTGAAGGTAATACCTATCAGTTTCAGAACAGTAGTATAATACCACAGTTATGGATTCTACACTGACTTTGCACGCTACATCAAAACCACAAAGGACCGGGACCCACATCCGCAAGGCTCAACACACAAGTGGTCAAGGGGAGAGTCCCAGCAGGAACCCTGCTGCCTCGAGAGGCTCACAGAACAGGTCCCTCCTCTTAGTTCCTGGGACCTCATCAGATTTTTCAGGAGGTTTCTGTTTGCTTGCTTTTAGCAATTTTTATTATTCTTACAATATTCTTGCAAAGCTTTATGTGGGAACATTAACAGTTTCCTAGAGAAAGAAAACTCACGAATTCAGGGACTGCTCAATTAAATTTGAACAGCCTGGATATTAAACTTAAAATGAACACACACTAACACCAAAGGCATTTTCTTTATGGTGTTTATTTTAAGCATTAAGATTCCTCCGCAAAAAAGCTTTGGTCAGTCTCTTCAAACTTTGGATTGCTGTAATGCTCTCCTAGACCTCCTCTTTGATCTTGGATCATGAAGTCTCTCTTTTCCTGCGACTTTCAGAGGTAATGGCTGAATGTCAGGCTTAATCAAATAGCCGTCGACTCCTTCAGTAGGTTTCAGGGGTGCTGGCCTGCTGTTGGGCTCCACCAAGCCCCCCTCAGCCAGCGCCTCGGTAGGTTGTGGAGATGGTGGCACCCTGGTGGGTGTGACCAAATAGTCATCAGCCACGTCAGCGGCAGTCTCTTCGTGTTTCTTTACTGACTGAAAAGTGCTGATATCAAAAGGGGAGGAGGTTTCGGTTGGGGTAAACACAGATTGGTCTGAAAACTGAGAGAAAGCACTGTCCAGGGAGCTCATTGACGACACAGACGGAGATGTCCCAGGAGAAGACAGGCTAGAAGAGCTAAATCCTGAGCAAATATTTAATCCCTCAGGCGTTGGAGGCAGGAGGCAATGGGACAAGTCTTTCTTTTCAACATTTTGGTTTGTGTTGTCACTTTTACCAATGTTAATCCCTATAATCAGGCTCTGATTGATAAGCTTTTGCCCTTCCATCTGCAATGACCGAAGCTGACGGAGATAGTCTTCATCTTCGTGAGACAGGACAACGTCACAGCTGGCTTTGCGCGCTGCCTTCTCATGACTGTTGCCACTGTGGGTGAAGCTGGGGGCAAGGAGGCCGATTGCAGGCTCTGAGGAGCGCCTGTGTCTCCTCAAGGCTTTGAGGACACCTGAGGTAGCTGCTGAAGAGAAGCCCAATGCACTGGAGCAGAGAGACTCCTTCTCTGAGTTTTCTTGCGAGGAAAACTTACGGTGTACATCAACAGAAATCGTCAACTGTTTCGATTTGGTTTTACTTTGGATTTCATCCACCTCTGTCTGCTCCGAATCGCCGTCGCTCAGGGTGAAGACAGACTCCCTGCTCCTGTTATCCTGATCTCGGTTCTTAATCCAGTCGCTGGAAGAGGAGTCGGCCTCATCGTTCGCCTCATTTTCCAGGCTGTCGTAGGAAGAGTCGTTCAGATGGAGGGAAGCCACATCTGCAAGGATAAACCAAGCATCAGCATGGCAGTGACCAAACCACCCTGCTGACAGGCAGCTGCATTTTTTTTTTTTTTGCTTTTACTTTTAGGAGCATTTGTCATTTAAAGTCTCTTCAAAGAGAAACGTCAGTAATTTCAGAAATAAATACTGTCTAAATTTGGAAAGGAAAAACTGAATGAGTGCTAAGTAGCAGTTCAGTCAAGAAACACAGGATAATAGGACAAATAGGGGTGAAGTCTCCTTTTTTTTTTTTTGAGTACTTCAGCAGTAAATAATCCAGCTGCGAACATTAATTTATATACAGAGTATTAAATCAGCAATTTATTGAATGTTTCTTTTTGTTAGTGAAAACATCATTTAACCTTTCTTTCCCTCTTCTAGGAAGATGAAGAAAACAGGGCATACTTCATGCTTCTACGGTCTTCCAGAAATTACATTTTTAAGAACAACACTATGAAGAAAGTTCCAGTCTCTGTTTAAACAGTCACCACATTTCAACTGAGCTGTGCACACCTGCACCCTGCTCCATATATGCGGTAATTGGCGTCGCATTAAATCTCTTTTGCTCAGGGCTATGCTAAGCGGACTTATCTCACACTGCAGCAGAGCTCACGCATGGGCAGTTCCCGTGCCTCAGTGCCTGCCTGAAAACTTGCTCAGCTGCCATAACCCACCATGGGTCTGAGCTCTCAGTCCCAGCACAGCAAGATCAGAGAATTACAGAATGACTGAGGTTGGAGGGACTGTCAGAGGTCAGCTGGCAATCTGCTTCAACCCCTGCTCAAGCAGGGACACCCAGAGCAGGCTGCCCAGGACCACGTCCAGGAGGCGTTTGGAGAACCCCAAGGAGGAGACCCCACAGCCTCTCTGGGCAGCCTGTGCCAGGGCTCCGTCACCCGCCCAGCACAGAAGTGCTGCCTGGTGCTCAGAGGGAGCCTCCTGGGTGCCCGGCTGTGCCCATGGCCTCCTGTCCTGGCACTGGGCACCGCTGAGCAGAGCCTGGCTCCGGCCTCTCTGCACCCTCCCTTCAGGGATTTAGGGACACGGATGAGACCCCCCTGAGCCTCCTCTTCTCCAGGCTGAGCAGCCCCAGCTCTCCCAGCCTCTCCTCACAGCAGAGATGCTCCAGTGCCTTCATCATCCTGGTGACCCTGCGTTGGGCTCTCTCCAGTATGCCCAGCTCCCTCAGGTACTGGGAAGCCAGGAACTGGACCCAGCACTGCAGGCGTGGCCTCACCAGTGCTGAGAAGGGAAAGATCACCTCCCTTCACCTGCTGGTGATATTTTGCCCGACACAGCCAAGAATACCATTAGCCTTCTTAGCAGCAAGGGCACACTGCTGGCTCATGTTCAGCTTGGTGTCCATCAGGACCCCCAAGGCCTTTTCTGCAGAGCTGCTTTCCAGCTCGGTGGCCCCCAGCACATACTGGTGCCTGGGGTTGTTCCTCTCCAGGTGCAGGACTCCACGCTTCTCCTTGTTGAACTTCACAAGGTTCTTGTAAGCCCACCTCTCCAGCCTGTCAAGGTCCCTCTGGATGGCAGCAAGGCCCTCTGGTGAGTCAGCCACTCCCCTCAGTTTCATGTCATCCACAAATTTACTGAGGGTGCACTCTACCCTATTGTCCAGATCACTAATGAAGATGTTATACAAGGCTGGACCCAGTATTGACTCCTGGGGTGCTCCATTGATAACTGGAATGCAACCTGGCTGTTCAGCCCGATTCCACGTTCTTCTACTCTTAGGGAGTAGAAACGCATTAAGAGTAGAAGTAGAAATGCAGCTTTAGAAATATATTAAGGGGAGACCTGAACTTCCAGTCAAAATCAATGCTATCACAGTGCTAGAGAAAAGAATATTAATGATATTCTGGAACATGCTGCATACCAGTCAACTACTCTGTTGGACATTTTCAGTCCCCAGTTCCATGACTTTTCTGTGCTAGGAGCAAAATCTGCCTGTCCCATTAAAAATCTGGAGAATCTCTCTCTTTTGATAATAAATAATGCTTTCAGCACTCATATAATGATGTGACAACTGTATTATAACCATTGTTGATCATTGGCTTTCTGATATTCTGAGAAGACATATGCTGGGACACAAATTATATATTTGAGATGAAACCCTCTCCAGATTTCTTTCTTCTTTCCTTCCTTTCTTCCTTCCCTCCTTTCTTCCTTTCTTCTTTCTTTACATCTTTTCTTCCTTTCTCCCTAACACCCCCCATTTTTTAAACATAGTAGCTCAGATGACTGGAATAGGAACAAGGGATTATTTGGGACAGCACTTAGAGGTGCTCTAGCTCTGTGGTAAACTGAATCACTGACTATCACCAATACTTTGGGTAAGGTGACAGAGACAACAGCAGTATCTGGGAAAGACATGTGAGTCAATCTTCTGTCTGGCTGTGTTTAGCTGATAGGATCAAAACATCATCTGCATTACCTGAGCCATTTTCTCTCTTGCATGTCATCAGTATTTCTCCAAAGAGGGAGTTAATCTCCTCTCCAAAAATCCTGCAGCAATTCTCAGTGAGGAACTGCACCAGACTAGAAATCTGCAACAAAGCAATGGCAGAGAGATGTCCTGTCACATCTTGCATTATCACATTCAGGGCAAACACACCGTGCAGAGGAAGAACACGAGCAACTGCCATCCATGAAGTGCTCTCTGTAAAACAGTCTCAGTGCAGAGGCTTACCCCAGACGACCTGCAGCAGGCCTCCCCATGGTGGGCCAGCCTGGGGCTCTTGCCATGAGCGATCCCCGTGAGCTCTCCCAGCACACTGAGCCAGGGCACGAAGGGATGTGGCTCCACGGGGCGAACAGTGGGAGCCAGGGAGAGCAAGGCAGCATCTTCTGAGGCATCATCCCATCTTTCCTGTTATTCCCTGTCTCTAGAGTTGTTTTTACCAAATGTTTGCCACATAACATCAAACTCCATCTTCTTCAGTAAAGGCAGATGACATTCATTCCCCACTGTCTCCTTCCCTGCTACCTTTTGCAATCCTCTCCCCCAACCATGTCCCTTTCTACCCTGGAATAGGGTCCAAATACGCCTGTCCTTCTTGCATACAGATTTGCCATTTTTGCTCTGTCCTGTTCAAGGCTACAACAACTGGAGATCTTTTTGGTGACAGAATTCCTCTGCTAATGCACTTCTCCCAGGCAGATTATGAGAATGAATCTATGAATGTTTCTGTAGCCCTGATAAAAGGACAGGGATCTGAAGAGGTACTAACTATTTTCACATTTGTGGTTATTTTTGTTTAGTACACTGCAGTCTCCCACCTTTTTTGTGAATTCACTTTCCATATCAGGAGTGGAGGAAACAGGAGGCCAGAGCAGGCTAGGTGCAATGCAGATAGCTAGATTAAATGCGTTCATCTGGTTCTCTTCAGATCGCATTTCTATACCATGTAGTACGCCAAAGATGTAACGTAAGAGAACAACGTTAGCTCTGGGGAGTTGCTCTATTAACCTGAAAGCATATACAAATGTAAGTCTTCAAATTAGTGACTGGAAAATACCAAAGCTTTGAAGATACCATTTTCCATAGATATACAGAAGTCAAGACAATGAAAATACAAGAACAGGGTAAGATGGTCCACTAATTGAAGCAGGCAGTGTGTTGATGGGGCGTTCTTGCTCAGCTGCTTGCCCTCATTATAGCACATCTCTAAACAGTTTCCTGGGATGCCACGAAATACCCTAACAGATAATTAAAATTACAGTCTGTCAGACTAACGAACCACATGCAAAGTATGACACAAAACTGTGTTTCACCGAAGTTGCCTGATAGTTCACTATTCAATGTGAACTATCCGTTGTCACTACCTGCCATCAAGTTGCCATAGGCATGTATACACGTACAGAAGTATGCACGAGGTCAGCTAGTGTACAAAGCTCTGCTTCCCATGACAGAAACTTTGCCCACTTTCTGTTTTATATCACCTTCCAGTGTGTAGGATTCCCTTCTCACTATGCTCCAGTGTTTTATTTACAATTCCATCTTGGCTTCAAAACGGTCACTAAAATTTGAGATGAATGAGGGGGAAATATGAGGAACTGATTTCAGCTGCTCTGTCACCCAGCATGCACAGGTTCCCTGTGGATGACTCTGGCTTTGGTACCAGGCAGAAATCCAGATCTTGGATAGCATATTTATAAATATTATAAATATTTTTTTTCATAAAAAGATATTTCATTTATTTACTGGCATCCACAAAAGGCAGAAAAGTGTGACAAAAGAGTCATAAATTTGCCCCATACAGGCTCTCCCTTAAATATAAATGTATGTTTAAATGCTCCATTATATGCAAAGATATTTTTAGCATCTATTTAAAGTTGTGGTTTTTTAATTGCAGGTTGTAAATTGAATGTTTGGGATTCTGCATTCTGGGATATAATTTTAAAGGAAGAGAATACAGAGAATTTAAGTAACTCTACCTTTGGATGCTTTTTATCTTCTCTTCATTATTTCCTTGATCCATCACAGAGACCCACTTATCACAGAGCTGGGATGACAAAATGCTGCCTGGGATGTTGCGAAGAAAATCCTTATCCAGAGAAAAGAAGAAGAAAATGTGAACAGCTATTCTGGAGCGTGGGAGGAAACAGGAATAATCTACGCAGATACAAGAAGATGGATCAGTAGGACAGCACTAGCTGACAAGTGTCTTGATCCACAAAAAAAAATCAGAAAATCATCTGAGATAAAGACGTTCTTTGGATTATGCTAGAAGTGAAAATTTTCCTGACTTGTCCTCACCCTTTCCTATCAAAATAGAGGTATTTGGATGCTTCATCTGCTATTGTTGAACTAAAAAAAAAACCCACCTGCATTGGGGCCAGTTATTTTGATACTGTTTGTCTGCCTTTACTTATCACCTGAGTCCATCTGTAGCCCCTGTTTATCCTCCTCAGATGACAACCTTCAACCCCACCAGACCACAAGAACTCCAAGGCATCTCTGCCTGCCTTGTCCTTTTTGATATGGAGTATTTGTACCAGTCCGGGATAGTCTTCCTGCTCCTGTCTCCAAATACCTCAACTACTGGCAGGCGAACTGTTGAAGCTTGGGAAGAAGCCCAAATCCCAGCTTCCCAAACACGTTAGGGTAAGAGAAGCTATGGTGCACATGAATAACACATTTGCTCTTATGTGGTGACTGCCCCCATGCTCTTATAGGTGTGCCCTAAAACCACCAGCAGACACGTAACAGTGTAAGTCTCACCCATGAAAACCTCTGATGTGGCAGCAAGAATGGTTTTCTGTGGTAAAACTATTCCCCCAAAGCAATGCTTGCTGGAGAATGGGTATTACAATTTCTTTTAAGCTAAAAGCTATACATAAACAGATGTACTGTAATAAAATATGAAGAGAGATACGCTCCTTGTGACTGGTGTTCTGCTGAAGGTGTGCGATGCTTTTTGCACAAGCAACGTTGCTTTTAACATACGAGTTTGTAAGGAAAGATAATCCATCGGAAAATTAACCCCAATATTTCAGGCAACACTATATGTTTGCAAGGGTCTGTGGTGTAAGATATTACTGATGAATAAAGAAACAGGTCTGCAAATTCGCCTTTCTAGTATTTCATTGACTTTAAGGAGAGATTAAGAGAGTTGCAGGACCAGGATGTAACTGAGACCTCAGGAAAGCTGGCAGCAAAACAAGCTGACCAGTCCTCTTCCCCATCCTAATCCAGTGGTAGCTTCCTTTGGTGACCCTCACGTTAATGTGCCAGCCCATTCTTAATTCAGCCTAGCAACTCCCCTCTGGGCTTGTCCCTGGTGAAAAGCCCGACTTGTTTGTGCCCAAGATCTGTGCTGCTCTCACACAAAAAGGGAGAAAGGAACATTCTTCACATACCTTAAACAAAGATGCTGTCACAAATATGGATTCACAGGCTAAGTCCACTTCGGCGCCTGAATCAAGCTTCTCCTTGAGCTCTTTGCAGGTTTTTGCACTTCCAGAGCGTCTGAAAATACCCTCAGTAGAAGGACCTTCTTGGTAAAGGAGGGAAAGCATGTCCTAAACAAAATCAAAAGGCAGAGAGGCTTTCTCAGAGACATATTTTATTGTCCACTACCACTGAAGTGTGGTTTTACCACTTCTGTCACAGGCAAGAACCTCTGAGTCCCCAAAAAGCTCACAAGTTAAACGCAAGTCAAGGCTCCCTCCAGGCCATGCCAAACTGCACAGCAAAGCTATGGTCCAGGGAACTGATTTTGGAAAACGTCCCTTCAAAAACACGGTGCCACCACTGCAGAGCACGAACCTCGTGCGTGATCTCTTCCAGGATCTGTACAAGTTTTAGCCAAGTCATTGAAATAAATAAACACTGTGGTATGGGAAAAGGCTACCGTGTGCCTAGTGCAGCGCCCTTTGCAGGAAGACATAAAATCCTCCCCACTCATCAGTGTGTTTGATATTAGCACCGACCAGAGAGGAAGACTTCTGCTGCAACTTATCAGACTGAGGTCTGAAAAAAGGAGATGTTATCCAAGCTGGAAAGTGCTTCCTTTGTTAATATCCATCTGCACTTCCACATCAGAGCTGGATTTTACTCCCTTCTGCGTCTTGTGAGTGGCATTGCACCCTGCAAGCAGCTCAAAGGAAACAAGTAGATTTCTGCCCAGCTTCTAAAATAACATGAGGGCCTGATTTCTTCTGCTAAATAAAAGAGGAAAATGAGCAGAAATGCTCAAATCAAAGACTTCTCCCAAGATAAGATGACACAGTTTTCCCCAGCTGTTTAATTCTCTGCAGTCTCGTTTGGGGTGCCTCTCAGACACTTCTCCGCAGCCGTGTTCTGAGCAATGTGGGATTTGTCATGTCTGTCTCTTTTGAGGGGAAATGCATGTAGACAGTCTCTGAATTACGTGCAGGCAGACGGTGGTCTGAGGACCAACTTATCAGAAGGGATGGTGGGGGAGAACCTGTCATCATTAAACCAAGTTACTCTAATGGCTAAGCAGCAGCTTGTGGCTTCTTTCAGAGTCTGGGCTGTAAGGTCAGTCTTCCTGACACACAGCAATGCAGATATCCGTCAGGAAAACTATTTTCCTAATCTTTACTTTCTTAATGCTTCCTCTCACTCTGCAGAAGTGGAAAGCCACTCGCGGCTGCGCAGACACGTCAGAGCAGCACCTTTCGTGGCAGCAGGACTCGTGGCAGCATTTCCATTTTCCTTGCTGGGACTTACTGCTGTCAAAACAGACTGAGCTCCAGTGCCTGAACAAACACTTTTAAAATATATTTTGAATAAAATACCCACAAAATAAAACGGGGAAGGCCCCCTTACAGTAGTAAATCCAAAAGAATCACATGAATGAAGCTACTGGTGTACGACAATTCGGTGTAACAGTGCCTAAAAGAGAGCCCTTCAGCTGTGAAAAGCAAGCGTAGAGCTTTGCAGCAGGGCTATCAAACATGCCTGCACCATTCATGCCTGATGTTTCCCTTCTCTTGCAGGTGTATCCCACAGAGTACCTCAGAAGCAGTTTTCCATTCTCCAGAGACGCATGAGAAATCAAAAGCGAGTTATATTTTGGGCATAAACACGGTGTTTTAAGATTCAAACCACAAAGTCTACCAAGCTCCGATGCTATACTTAGTAACTTAGATATGCTAGATGTAACTTAGATATGAATTTCTGAATATTTATGTTTTGGAAAAATTTCCAAAATGCAGCACTGGCTCCTCTCTTAGATGGGGAAAAAGAGAGACCATATTCTTACGGAGTCCATCTCTGGCAGGCTTACTTAAATAACCTAACTGATAAAAATGTACAATTCCCCCTCAAAAGGAACTAAAAACCAACACTATTACAAGACTCAAAAAGTCCTGGTATGATTCACTATTCAGGCAATGCTAAAGCAGCACATCAAGCACAAGCTTTGGAGACAAACCATCTGTTACTATAAACTGATATAACCCCACTGATTTCAGTGGGGTTCTGGTGAGTTGTGCCAGATGGAAGGCAGTCTGCTAAGAGGAAGGGCCCAATCCTGCAGGGATCATGGTGGGCGCTCTTCCCTCCCCCTCCACAAACGTTTCAATTGCTGCATTAATAACAGGGCAGTCCTCAGGACACCCTCCCGACCAAAAAATGCTACACATCTATCTTAATTGTGCCTAGGATGGGCTCCAGGATGTTTCTGATGTCCCTGGACTGGGTGGGGAGGGAGTTTTGAGCACCCACAGCACAAGCACTTGCTTGACACAAGGTGAAAAGATGCTGAGGTGTTCCTGAAGCCTCCAGCCATCCCAACCATTTTTGCAGTGGCAATGCCAGATCAAAAGTGAGGACCCAGAGTGCTGGGATGCCTTCAAGAAAGGCTCTGAAATTGTCTGCTTAAGGACAGGAGGCATTTCTATGCAAGCATGGGCTGCCTGCATTGGACAGCAGGCACAACCTGACTGGAGTCGGGGGTTTTACTGAGACCTTGGGAGTGGTTTAAGAAGTGTGCGTGAACATGGTGTGTATTTACACCGTGTGAGTGAGGATTAGGGAGCCAGCCGTACAGCATGGGCTGTAAGGAAGCAACAGCCCGGAGCAGTCGACCCACCACACACTTCTCAGGCTGTCTGGTACTGACCAGGCCTGATCACAGCATATGTTAAAAACCAGAGTTCTTGCTGGGAAGCATAAATGAGGCTTCCTTCTGTTTGCTCTGCTCGAGTAGTTTCAGCATCCCATTTACACCGCATCCCCATGTTCTCAAAGAAATTCCACCACTGTAAGAGCCAGCCCCGAGCCTGGGACTCACCAAGAGAGGTTTGGGCAGGTTGTCATCCTCACAGATGGCTGTTAGCAAGAGGCCAAAGAGCTTCCCAGGAGCAGCAGATGTTGAGGAGAGGGGCACATTGTCCAAGTGAGTGCCTGTGCCACGCCAAAAAGCCCAGTTTATGATAGATCTTTTCCTTTTAAACGACTTCTGGCTTAAGTCTGGGAAAAGAGAGAGGTGTTTATTAGAAGAAATGCATTTCAATTCTAATTCCAGTATTTGTTTTGTGGTGGCTACTATGGTTTCAAAGGAAAAAATGACACGAACCAAACCAACTCCTTGGCACCCAGCTCAGCCTAATCCACCACGTGCATACCTGTGTGTGTGTGTGGAGACTGCGCTGCCCTACCCACAATCTTGAGAGGCTCACCAAGACCTGCACTGCACGGCTAGAGCACAGCACCAGCGCCTACCCCTCAGTGCAGGATGGTGAACCTCAGCCCAGCGGCTTCCCATGGAGCTGGCCTGTGCCCAGTGACTCGTTTCCTACCCACAGGTGCGAACCACAGACCTTCTCCGGAAAAAATAGGTAAATAAACACCACTGCCCTCACCTTGGCTGACCGTCCGGAGGCATCCTAGCTCCACTCTCTCCACAAGTAACACCAGAAAATCGCAGAATCACAGAATCCTCTAGGTTGGAAGAGACCTCCAAGATCACCGAGTCCAACCTCTGACCTAACACTAACAAGTCCTCCACTAAACCATATCACTAAGCTCTACATCTAAACGTCTTTTAAAGACCTCCAGGGATGGTGACTCAACCATTTCCCAATGCCTAACAACCCTTTCAGTAAAGAAGTTCTTCCTAATATCCAACCTAAACCTCCCCTGGCACAACTTTAGCCCATTCCCCCTCATCGACTGGGTGAGACGTTGTCAGGCTAGGAGAAGCCGCCACCTTTGCTCTCCTCTCCGCAGAACTAGCGTGTCCTTACTGACCACGACGCAGGGATGGTGCCTGCCCTTTGATCAACGCTTTCCAGATGGCATTTCAGCACGCTGCCAGCACACTGATGGGCTCCATTTGTCTTCATTTATTTTAATGTATTTCATTAGACAGCTAAAGAGCACCGCTAATTGAAGCCCTTGTTTGCAGTGCATGAAGAAGGAAATACTGATGTTAAGACACAAGGAGTTTTCTAACATAACCTCTCTCAACATCAGTGAGTTGAATGCTTCTTAAAAGCATGGGCTACTGTTAAAGGTGAGTTGACACCATTTACGATGGAAGTGCTAACTGGGAAAAACTCATTCCAACATATTTTTCCTTTTCTGAAGTCTTCAAAGCCACTCAGCTTTGATTTAGTAGCTCACCTACCTTATGCACCTTTCTATTAGCTGGTTCTTTCACCTGGTCAAACATTCAGCTTTCTGCTGTTGTGGAGGGCAGAGGGTAGAAGCAAGGCTTGCAGAAGCATGGATCGCAGTATAATACCACATTTTTTTTCTCCTGTACTTCATTACATCCATTTTTTAGCCCCAATAGTGATTTTCTGTTATACATCATTCCATTCTGGAAGATCATGCTCCCTTCGGGAATGGGTGGAAGTCTTTTCATTAGAGGCTTACAGGATGAAAAGTTACAGTTTTACTCAAAATGTGAGCATATGAATGCTAAAGCCCGATGAAAAATTCTTTTCATAAAAAATAACGAGGATATACATTTTAAGCAGTCCAAAGCTTCATGAAATATGAGCTTGGCAATGTCTAAGGCTTTACTTGACACATCATGTTTTGGGAGAAGATAACTAAGAAAAACTTTCAAAACAACGTTTTTTCTTTCGGATGAGCAGGACATGAGCATGTGACTGTGGTTTGCCTCTCTTGCAGTTCTAGTCACCCAGTCACTAATACATTTTGGTGGTTTTTTTTGTTTGTTTTGGTTTTTTTCTGGTAGCCCTGTAGATCTGGCAGGAGTAAAAATTAAGGAGAGGTCCTGTTTTGGAGACACAGGAATAGCAGAAATGAAAAAAGAAAAAAAAAAGGGTCTTAAAATGAAGACCTTAAAAGAAAGAACTTTTCTTAAGTCTCTCACTGTTTGCTCCACTCCTGAAAGCCAAAGCCCAAATGGACAAGGTGACCGAATGGAAATTCTACTTAAATGCAGCTCTCCTGGGGCAGGAGGAAAATCTTAAGTGGTGTTCTTCAACATACCAGGACGGAAACCAACAACTAATGCACAGCAGTGAAATGCCACCTCGCTTACAAAATCAACACTCACCAGTAACAGAACTCATGTGTTTCCTATCCCTGTTTCGAAGGGGACTCAGAAGCGTCAGGGTAAAGAGCAGATGAGAAAGGGAGGACGAGAACTTTCTTCTCTTGAATCTGTGCAAAGTTGCATTGGGTGCCCAGCCTCCTCTCAGCCAAGACAGATGCACAACTTGCACAGGGAAACACCAGCACTGCACCCCAGGCCTTGTTATGGGGGATAATTCTAAGCCCAGAATCAGAATAAAGCAACACTATTTTGGTTGCAGATCTTGCTCAGAGCTCACAACAGCAGCCATCTGCCTAGGGATCAATTCTACGCATACTTTATATGCAGGGAATTTAGTCCATTCATTGGTAGTGGCTCAGCCACCCAAGTGCCATTTCCTCTTCCCATAGACTAACCAGAAACTTCCCAGTAAAGCCTCAGACCTAGTTAAAAACCTAGCAGCCGTTCTGACCAAATCCCTTTCAAACAGTTTTCGAAGATCTCCTTCCCGTATTGAGACCAACTTGCTTACATTTTGCTTTCTCTTTCACAGATGATTAAATAATAATCTGGACGACAGATGAGCCACTGACAGCAGTCAGTTCTTTCAAGTTAAACTTCAGGCAAATCAATATTTACAATATTTTTAGACATATGTTCATAAGATACGGCTGGCTAACGTGGGGTATGTTGGTACAACCGGGCGGCTTCCCCCTGCTGCCCCGAGGGCCGGGCGTCCAGCCCAGCAGTACCACCACCACAGGGTAAATGTCACCCTTGGCCAGGTGACATTTGGTTAAAAATCTTATGCCTCTGAGCTTTCCAAGGGCACGTGCCGTGTCTGCATGAGGGTTACAGTGAGATGGCTGCAGGTGTCAGCTGAGAGCCTTGCTGGAGGTGCTGCTCAAACTCGGTTTCCAAGTTGCTGATTTTATTGCATTTAAAGGAAAAATAAACAGAATAATCTCAGCGCTCAGGTAAATCCCAGAATAGCAATCACTTCTTGAGGAGGAGGTAAGGCCTCTTGTCCCAGTCTGGGATGGATTTCTCTTGAGGGAAGGACGGAGGAAGGGGTGGAGGGAGGGTTACACGGCACGTGGGCAGCGAAGCGTGGGCTCCCAGACCCTTCTCCCTGTGAATTGCCCTGCACGTGGTGTTGTGCCTGGCGGTCCCCCACAACACCACAGCTCCTGGCTCTCTGATCAGAAGACAAGCCCCAAACCAGATCACAGCCTTGGCTTGCACACAGGTACCATTTTCCATTTTCCAAAACCAAAACAGGTGAGGAGGAGGCGGGAAGAGCACACCGAGCAGCACGATAATCTGGTTTGCAAGCAGCCAGACCTATGCATCACTTGGAAAGGTTCTGCTAGCCAAGGATGAAAGCAGAAAAAGCCTCTCCTCCTCCTGTGTATCCCATCCCTGAGCACGACTCGCAGCCTGCCCCGGGCGTCTGCTGCCCCAGCGCCAGCCTGGCCTCCCCTCCCGTGGCTCGCACCGTGCTGCTGACAACACATCTGCGCTGGGGCTTTACGGGGCTGATTTGCATTCCTATTTTCTCTTGCCAGTCAATGTCAGCTGCCAAGCGGGGCCTGTAAACCTAATTACACCCCTTTGCTAGATTGCCTCACTCTTGAAATATGCCGTGAAGTAATATATGATACAAATTACCGGGGGTGGGGGGATGAAGGAGCGTGGAAAGGAAATTAATTTATATAAAATGCAATCAATTTCCAGAATAATTTGTAATAGGCACTGATATAACCTTGCTATATTTAATTTCTAAAAACATTACAAATGGATTCTACTCATACGTTGTGGGAGATCTTGGCTATTGGGGCTTGCACAGGATAATGAAGTGTGCTTTTTATTAGTATACAGTCATTAATGGTGAGCTAGGGCAGAGCTCCTAATTAAGCTTAGTGTGATAGTGTGTTAAGCACAATAAAAACACATTGTGGGATGCATCCTTATCATACAGCATTTGTAGTCTAATGCCCCAGTCCTGTCAAGATCTACTCATTTGTTTTCATAGAATCACAGAATGATTTGGGTTGGAAGAGACCTTAAAGCCCATCCAGTTCCAAAGCCCGGCCATGGGCAGGGACACCTCCCACCAGACCAGGTTGCCCAAAGCCCCATCCAGCCTGGCCTTGAACACCTCCAGGGATGGGGCATCCACAGCTTCTCTGGACAGCCTGTGCCAGGGCCTCATCACCCTCTGAGGGAAGAATTTCCTCCTTATACCTAAACTAAATCTCCCCTCTTTTAGTTTAAAACCATTCCCCCTTGTCTTGTCATTGACTGCCCGAGCAAAAAGTTGCTCTCCATCTTTTTTTATAAGATGGAGAGCTCATGTTTTACTCACAAGCAGTGAGCAGTCACTGTGTCATTGACAACAGAGTGCAAAACAGAGAGCAGGTGCTCATATTTTTGCAGGATCAAGGCCAAAGGAAGGAGAAAATATTACTATCTTCATTTCGATGAGAGAAATGAAATAAAGAAGTTGTATTCACTCACTTCATCTAGGTTCTCAAACCCAGATTCATGCCCAAATTCATGCCCAGGCTGTGCCATGTGAGGGATCCTGCTGAGGGAGATGGGTACTTGTTTAGCACCTTGGTCAGATAAAAGATGTTGCCAAGTATTGTATGGGAATTCTGTGCCAAAGTGAAGCCTTGACTGTGAACCACAAAACCACCCTGCCTTGCTGTAGAGCACAGCGAGGGCTGCAGGGAGAAGCTCTGCTAACAGACTCAGAAAAAACAGGGGAGAGATCTTGTCTTTCTTTTGCTGGTTTTAGAGCAACCCCTTGACAGGCAGCTTGTCAAAATGTACCTTAACAAAAAACGGCACACATGCAACAGCACGCTCAAATCAAGGAGAACTACACAGCAAAATCCCCGTGCAGCTGGAGCGAACATCTGTCCGCTCCTCTTCGCTTCCCACCCCCTGTCCCAGCGCATTGGCTTCCCGCAGCAGAGCCAGGACGTGGGCAGGCTCTGGAGGAAGGAGGCTGGCAAGCAGGGCGACGTACCGTGCAGCGGCGGGCACTCGGCCAGGCGGCTGGGCTTCAGCACAAACTGGCACTGCAGCTCCTGGGGCAGCTGCTCCGTCAGGAAGGATCCCTGAAGCTGCCGGGGGCAGGCACAGTGCTTCGACCCGTGGGGCATCGCGTCGCGGATGTGGCTGATCTTAATTCCAAAGGGATATTCGTGGCCTGTGCAAAGAGAAATTGTCATCGTCTGGGTTGGATTGGCCGGAGACTTGCAAAACTCCCATCTATCTCAGAGGGAAAGCAGATTTTGCAAGCTGGCCAGCAGCAATTTCTTGGTAACCTCAGAACTGACACTTTTCTGCATATTTACACTGGCACAAATCATATGCTGACTGATACGGAGTTACTGTGTTCAGTGTAGCTACACAGATGTAAAAGGAGAATCAGATCTATTACAGTTGTATCACATAAAAGCCTGTCAGAAAAATACAAGTGAATATTTCTGCAACCAGCGTTCATTCATTCTACCGCTTTACTCGCGCTGCTCCAAGTTTAGGTACTCGCTTCTCACACGCTTCTGGCAAGAAATGCGATTTTGGGAGCAGTCGCCTGTCAGATTTTTGCTGAGCACGCAAAACCAAAGAAATCCAGTGTGAAAGTGATCTCCCTGCCTCTCTGTGGTAAGTGCAACCACCTTCGGCGCAGCCAAAAGAGACACAATCGCGGTTCCTGTCTGAGGCTGGGACAGGAAGGAAGCGTTAATTACGGGGCTGATGCAGATGAGCCGCGGGCTGCACTACCCAGCATCTTCAGGGACTACACAGAGGCGATTCATTTCGGGGGGAGCTTTCAAAAAATGCCACCAGAAAGATAGTTTTTTGGACTTGTCCAAAGACGTGGCAATTGAAATGTATTAGATCTGAAGCTAGGAAGTTTTTGTTAGCTTGCACTTGGACTTGAATGCTGCTAGCAGAAGAAACAATGTTTGACATTACAGATGGAGTGAAACTGAAGCACAGTTGAATTCTGCTTCTGATGTGCAGAAAAAAAGCCGGCCTCGTTTGATAAACCTTTGTGTAAATATCACGAGCGGCATCAGTTTACTGTCAGGTTCTTCTTTTCCACAGACTGTACATTGAATTTGCAGGGAAAGAGGGTCAGTCAGTTAAAAAGGTCTTCCCCATCTCTGACCTCTGGTTCTACATTTATAATCACAGCTGTGATTTTATCTGACTAAGCTACACATAACGGTCTAAAAGTCAAAACCTGGTACGTTTCAAAGACAAAACAGCCTGCAGTGTCTATAAGGTACACAGGTTAGACATTTTATAAATATTAATGTTGTCCGACTCCAGCAAAGCATTTGTAGTTGAGGCTGCTTTGAGAAGGAATGCTAAGATTTACCAGAGTTAGATTTGCAGGAGGAAAACAGAAAATCCACATATTTTTCTCATTCTAATCGTCTGTGAACTCTTACATAGCACAAGTAATGCGGGCTTCTATGGGGAAGGGTTCTTAATAATGGGAAGGGATTTATTCTCGGTGAACCACGGGCCAAAATTAAATCACCCCATCCCACCACTTCTCAGCTTTGAGTTGATTCCTGGCGAGGGAATGTTTTCAAAAGCATTTGAGAAAGCGAACAAGCAACAGTTTGCTCCTAGTCAGAGGGGAGCTGTCAGCCAGGAAGAGAAATACAGGACTGGAAAGTGCTTCTTGAGTTGTGGAAGTAGGGAATGTTTCTCAAAACTCTGCCGAGTTGTGCTGAGGAGGGGGGCAGAGTAAACAATGCTATGGAAATGGAGGAAGAAATACGGTAGAGCTGGACCAGCTCCAAGGAAGGAGGAGGGGGAGCGGAGAGGCTGGATCTGTACAAAGACTGAGGCTCACGCAGCTGAAAACAGCAAAAACGGTGCAGGAATAAATGAACTTTTTCCAGTGGATATGACACAACCAGACACAATCGCTCTTCAAAACAAAAGATCAGCATCTGACTAGCTCCCCAAACAGGCAAACTTGCATGATGGGGAAGTAAGAGGAAAAACGGGGGAAATAAATAGAGGAAGCTTCACGTCAGTATTCTCTGCGTTTCTTGCTTCCTTCAGCACTAAAACCTAATGGGTGAATGCTGAAAAATAAAATCATGCCAACAGCTTACCAATGAGAGGGTATGGAGCATCTTCTCTTCCTGAAATCACCCACAGCTTGTAGTCTTTTTCAGAGCCCTATGAAACCAAAATTAAGAATAAGTTTCTCAGCCATTACGAATAGCTTTGTGTGAGGTTTCTCACAACACAACACCTACCCTGCACCCTGCCACTGGCATCAACAGAGCCCTGCTTACTTTCACGGTGCCCAAATTTGCCACCATCCAAGTTTCTGAATTCTGTCACTTGCAATGCAGTTTGAGCAGCCCTGGTCCATCTCTGAGCTGTGAGAGTGGCCAGAACCCATCCTTTCTGTAAACACTGCGCAGCTTTCTAAGGGGGTTATCTCTTGGTAGGAAAAGGGGGTGATCTGCCCCAGTTCTTGGCACTGCTCCTGGATGCAGAGGGGTTGAGGTCGCAGCCTGCCAGGACTCAGGATTGCTTTTGAGGTCTCACCAAGGTGTAAGCCATGCTGTTGGTGAGTCAGTCCCTGTCCCACGTGCCTCCCTGCTCCCAGGAGGCTGGAGATGAGGCAACCTCCATCCCGGAGGAGAGACAGCTCTGACGGCCCCACGGGGTTACGGATAAGCAGGACAAGGCGGAGGCCTGTTGCAGAGCACAGCATTTAGGTTGGAAATGAGGAGACTTTTCTTCTCAGAAAGAGCAGTCAGGCATTGGGACGGGTTGCCCACGGAGGTGGTGGAGTCACCGTCCCTGGGGGTGTTCAAGGAGAGGTTGGACGTGGTGCTTAGGGACATGGTTTAGTGGGTGACATTGGTGGTAGGGGGACGGTTGGACCAGGTGATCTTGGAGGGCTTTTCCAGCCTTAATGATTCTGTGATTCTGTGTGGAGTACAGTGGGCCACTCGTGTGAGCTAAGATGACCCTTCACCTCTATCCTACGGATCAGGGCAATCACATCCTTTGGGATGTGTCCTGGCACACAGGTGCCACCAGCCTCTCACCTGAGACCTCAGCTCCACCACTGTCCCAGCTTCTCTACGTCCCCTGCAAGCAGGACAAGTTCAGCCTCACCAGTGAAGAGCATCCCATGCTGCACGTGGGAGAATGGGACAGGGCAGGAGCCCTTTCACCTGCAATCAAGCACCTACCACAGGGGCCAAGGCAAGGATGGCATCCAAGGGATTCCTGTAACTCAACGCTGTCCCAAAACAGCCTTGCTGGCCCTTTGATGCATATGTTTTGTGTTCAAGGACTTGAGAGTGTTGGGTGGTGCTTTAAGGCTGCTGAACCCTCTTTTAAAATTCACTGTGGAGAGGATAAATCAATCCTACATCAAAGGAGACAATTTCCAGAGGATCGGAGAATGTGAACAACTTTGGGAAAAGCCCTGAAAAACTGCTGATTTGAAAGCAAATTCTAAATACTGCCTTTAGCACAAACAGACAAGACAATGTTACAGTTTAACTGAAGGAGGAGAATGGCGCATTATTTCAGATATGACAATGAGGCAACAGAGCTAGAAAGAATGACATTTAATATAAACCCCTCTCAGGACAAAGAGTAACAGCATGTGGATAAATACACACATGAAAAGTGATCTCTTACACCTTAAATCCCTTTTCAGTAACACTGCTAAATCAGGGTAATTAAAGTCTAAATTTTTCTGGCTACAAAAGGTGATAAATACCTAGCGCTGGCATTTATTTAGCTCTAAAATTAAACCCTACCTCCTTTTAAACAGATTTGCCTACGATCTTGCATTGTCTGGCCCTTTACCCAGTGTCCCCAAAGCTCTTGAGGCTCTGCTTGGTGCACGCACCTGGTGTAATGCCGATACGCCCTCTAAAATAAAGCCTTTGCAGTTCGCTCACTGACTGACAGAGCTTTCTGGGCCATATTAGCACTGCTGTTAAGTTAGCTGGCAGGAGGCAAAAGGAAAATAAATAGGCTTTAGAGACATCTCTGGAGCCTCAGGGCAAGCCGCCAGGAGCAAATAAATACAGCTGAGGAGCACAAGAAAAGGTATTTACTTTTCCCTTTAAATGTATATATGGAAGGGTTAGTGGCTGTGAAGGGGAGGCAGGGGAAGGTGAAGAGCTAGGCAGTGCAGTTTCAGGAGGCAGACTGCTCAACTCCCAGCTGCAAATGTTGTCCTTTATGGGCTTTGTGAGGCCAATTGTCAGTATAAACGTGGCGGTCCCAGAAAAATCAGCAAGTGGATTGTATGGAGAATATGCAAGTACGGAGCTGGGAAACCGAAGGCCCTTCTTTCTGCTCCTCTTGATCATTTGGAAGAGAGGCTCCATGCCATTTTGCAAGAACTAGTTGTCATTTTACCAGAGAAACCACAGAGGGAAAAACCCTGACGCATTAAAACAGAGTGAACTCAGCAAAAGTAACAGCCCCATTAATCACCCAACATGTGAAATGTAGTTTTTATAATTGCCATCGAAGAGTCATAGAGCTCCTTTCAAGTGGTTCTCTCTGGACATAAAAAAAACCCTTGAGACGGTGCCTAAGGAAAAGCTCCCTCACAGTTAAAGCAATCCTTGGAGGGGGCTGGGTGTTTGATTGATATACAGGCTACAGCTTAATTTATTTAGCTTGTCTGACTCTACTGCTAATCTTGTGATCTGTCTCTAATGAAAAAGGCTTTATGCTGTGAAGATGCAGTGAAAAAATGTAGTATGTTACTTGGGCACATAATTCAGTGGGCAAGATTTTACATCTTTCAGATGGCTTTCATTTTTTTCCTGCTCTAAATAAAAAATGTAAAAAGGAGGAAAGGCTTGACTGTGCTGCATACAAGAGAACACAAAGCTGAAACCGAACCAGCTCCTCCTCCAGCTCACCTCAAACAAAATATTCCTTTTTGATATTACCATTTTCCTGATTTTTCTGGACATGAAATGAGGAAGTGCAAACGATACCTGTAAAACAGGTAAAAATGAAACATCCTAATAAAGACTTGCAGTTTTAACATAGCACAGTCTCTTGATTTTGGTTGCACACTGGGGGAGACAATGGGCTTGATTTTAACTCACATCATGTTCTCTTCGCCTCTATCACCTCCAGAGCTACCTTAACCAGACAGACTACAGGATCTTGAGCTGGGGCCACAGCCCTAGTGTAAATCGGATGTTGGAGCCATAAAAAGATGGGATAGAAATTGCTGTGCCCAGGAAACACCAAGCTAGAACAATAAGCCCCTGGATGCACTAAAACCTGTATAAATTAGGGATAATGAATGCTAGGGAAGGTAAATTCTGAGACTACTCTAACTTTGGCTAGGGGTCCTTGGAAGCCTCAGGGAAGCACAAGTGTGGCACTGGGTCAGACTTGTCAGAATCCTTGTATCTAGATGAACATATGCATCCAGACTGACACATTTAAAAATACCTTGTTACCCAAAGAGCAGACTGACAGGCCAGTTAAAAACCTGTCATCCAGGAGCTTCTATGTCCATCAGCATTGGTTAGAGTCACATTGTGAAACGATGGGAGAAAAGGACTAAGGGAGTCAGAGTTCTTGTCTCTGGCACTGATTCCTGCTAACACCTGAGGCACTTCCTTTTCTGGTTTAGAGAAAAGGGAGCTAGTTTAGACACTACTGGATCTACTGGGAATAGCTGCATCTACTCAGAGCACTATTCTGAGGTATCTTAGGTATCCTGGGAAGACCTCTTTCCACATAGTTTCAGGCCATTGCTTAAATTGGGTGCATTCAGATTCTGTGCGATCACTCGGTTACATTCGTATCTCACATGACACTGAAGATCCACGGATATTTACAGTGTCTGATCTGGACACTTGAGAGCAGCGCTTGTATTTGTAATCTGAGGACACAGCTGACCACGCGTGTTTGCGTATTTGGAAACTAACAAACAAGCAGGTCAGTAGCTTTTCTGTTCACACTGAAGTATGCAAAAGGAGCTGCATCACATTCTCAGTTTTTGTGTCTCAATACCTCCTCTCATGCATCAGCAAAATAGATTTAAAAGCAACTTCAAGTATGACTGATTCCATACAGGGATGGGAGTCTTATTCAACACTTTTAAGGCATTTGATTATCTCTGGAGGTCTATATATTAACAAGGCCCTTTTGCTTCATTTCAACAACACTGAATTGCTATGATAAAGGTTTTAAATAATATTAATATCCTAAAACTTGGAAAAGGTGCAAGAGGAGATTTGATTATTAAAAGTGACTACAAAAAGACTCATTAAAACCGGTGCAAGTACTTACAGAAATTCCCAGCTGCTGCAGGGCCATGAGAATTACATCATTTGCTGTATCAACATTGGTTACAGTTAGGGTTTTTGACTGTGAACAGAAAAAAGGAGAAAGTGGTATTAAAGATTTGGATTTGCAAAGAATATCTGAAGTCCAATAACTCTGCATAATTCATTGCTGAAAAAAAACAGAGAGTTAAAATTTTGCTTCATAAGTAAGTTACACCACAGAGAAAGACCCAGCTGCCTGAGACAGAGCTTTGATTCCTCTGCCTCATCGTACACTTTCTGTATTTGCTCCCTGCTTCCCCAAGAGCTCCATCAAACAGGCAGAGTGCCATGATTAGTCGGGACAAGATGTATGCAAGTTGCCTTTGGAAAAAAAAAAAAAAAAAGAAACATTTCAGTGATTTTTTTTTAGTGAAAAAAGAGGTTCTCATATCAAATGTTAATCACTTCCTTCCTTTTCTATTGAAGATCTCCCTGGTAAGAAAACACTGTACATAGGCTGTTCATCTCTATATCCTTTGCCACTTTCTATATAGAATTCTCAAAGCTAGATTTTGGCTTAATACCAGGAACACTTCCTCTTGGTAATCTGTCCTCCTGTTAAAAACACTGCCTCACTAGCATCCTCCTGACTCTGCTGACCGGCAGATCAGAAAAGCATGGGTCGGCATAAAGCCCCTCTTTCTAAGCAGCTACGGCGCCCAGCACGAAGGGCTGGGCTTTGTGTTGGAGGAAGCAGGGCTTTCTGCAAGGCAGCTTTCCCAGAGTGAGACTGCAGCACCTGCTGCCTGGCACCAGGCTTATTCCCGTGCAGCGGGACACCGCTCCCTACCTTCACGCTGCGTCGTGCTCCTCCGCAGGGCTGGGCATCTCAAGCACACCAGGATTAATGCCTCCATCCCCAGCCCCGCCAGGATGTGGCAGTACCACCCGCCATCACCTTGCAGAGGCAAAAGTAAGCGGGGAGGGCACGTTCGGCGTGCCTTCTGCTGGCATCATCACAGCTACCCTGGCCTCAGGCATAAGTTACGAAGCCCTCCTGATACACAGGCAAGTTTGGCTCTGCTAACGAGACTACACAGCTGCTGGATGGGAGCTGGGTCGTGGCCAGCGTAAAGCCCTGGCAGAACAAATGCGTGCCCGCTTGCAATAAGCCACCTAAACGGCCTAAAGGAAGGAGGGTGGTAGAGCCAGGATGTAAATATTCATTGCCAGTCCCAGGACGGTTTGCTATACCCTGCTGCTCTGCGTATTTGTATCAGTTTTATACTGGCCACAGGATGTTCAGGTGAATCGACCCCCTGACATTCTGCGTTTAAGAAAAATCTGAGCTGTACTTGTGTGTAAGTCCCTGATGGTAGCAAGCTGCCATGGCAATCAAAGGAAAGTAGTGAGAGTACTGTATATCTTGCTTGAGGACATATCTGAACGCTCATACCATAAAAAATTTAACATTTGCCCAAAGCAATGACATCTGGCTCTCAGGAGTAGGTCAGCATATTTGCATAAGTTTTGCTCTGGGCTAGAATATGATAAAATGGTTTGTGCCTTGCATTCACCATTCCCTGTCCTCCAAAACTGAAATAATTCTTGGGCATCTCCAGCTGCTGTAGCACAGGGAACACAGCGCCATAAGAACTATTTGCATTACAAAGTTTCCATCTGCTCCTCCACTGCTTTATTACCGATAATAGCTAGACTACAGCATGTCGTTTCTAGGACTATCAGGATCAGAAAAAAACATATTTGGCACATAAGCTAATTATAGCTAAGGAGAAAAGGCCTACAAAAAAAAAATCACACAAAAAACAAGAAAGTTCAACATGAACTTTGAGTACATGCACACCTTGATCTACAGTCCTTCCTTTGAACTATCACAACGATTATTATTGCTCATTAACATTTCTCTTAGCAACCCAGCAATTCTATTATAATTCACCTTAATAATGCTTTTCTGAAAAAAGGCAGCTTTTTTTACGCTTCTTTCTGTGCAAGTACAGGATTCTAAGCAGAGATTCACTGTTGGACAAAGATCTCCAACAAAGTCTAACTTCTGTGAAAACTTCTCATGTTCTTGCAAATGCTCTTTAGGCTTCTGAACATGAAATGTAGATCTTAAAAACTCAGTTTGAAAGAAAGGACAAATGTCTAAGAAGCAGAGAAGAATGGATGGATTATCACTAAATGTTAGGGTATCCCTAGGGAACTGCCTACCTTCAAGAATTTCCTTTAAATTGGTCAAAAATGGCTTAGTAAAAAACGTGCAAATCACCCTGTGGACAATCTTTCTTTACCAATTTACTTTGCGCCTACAACGTACCAACACCACTGAGCTGATGAAAACCACGTTTAAGGCAATTTCAGAGTGCTCACATACATAGCTTTACTGATTTACAATCATTCTAAACAATAAAACAACACATTGCAACTTTGCAGAATTGAATGAAGGCAGCTGTGGGTTTAAATCAGTTTTAAAAGGAAAAAAAAAAAGGAACATTGTACTGGTATTTCTTAAAATGCTTGTGCATAAGTTCCTCTAGATGTGTTTCTTGGGGCTTTAATTCATGCAGTCTGGCTTGTGTGCTGGATCCAGTATTTCTCACCAGGAATGCTGTCTTTAAAAAGGAACTCATATATTAGAGACAGGAAACACATTTCAGGGCTGCATATGCTGAGTCTTCTAGAGGGGGCTAGATTCTCAAAAGAGATAGCAACCCAAAAGAAGGTGTCCACCCCTCATCCCAATATCCATAGGATTTACAGATGAATAGCATTCATAGGTGATGTGAATTTAGATCCCCAGATTAGCTCGAGAGCACTTACATATGCACAGGTTCCAACGTCCTTTGCAATTATCTTCAGAGGAATGCTTTTAGGATAGTCTTTTTCCTTCTCTTCTCTTATTCGACTGAAAAAACAAGTACAAAAAAAGTAATTTGTTAATACTGAAAACATCAGACTGAGATTTTAAGAGTGATCAAGCAGTAACTGGACAAGAAGCAAATCATTTCCAGATGTAGTACAGTAGAAAGATCTCTGACGAAAGGAGAGCCTCCAGCATTATCTGGAAGGGATGATGACCATGCCCCCCACTAACACCCTGTTGTATCAAAATTGATACATTACAGGAATCAGAGTAAGCTGCAAAGAAACCAATCTTAAAATCTACATGTGGACTTCCCTGCAATTTTAATTTTAAAGAGTCCATCAACACGGCATCACTCTCCTTTAATAAGAGGACTTGTTCCCTAGAATCTGTGTCCTGGGAAGCCCACACAAGCCTGGCTCCTGCTGCCCTGGTTCTCACAGCTCAGATCATACTGGGTGCTCTCTGAAGACCTGAGAGCTTATGAGCCAAAGTTGTGCCCAGGAATCTTATGCTTCACTTTTACACCAGCCCTGAGAAGACTCACCAAAACAGACAATCCACATCCTAGATTTGGATTTATACCGTAATTATCGGGTAATTCAGTGACTATTTGAGACCATGACAATTACTTATGAAGGACGTAAAATCCAGAGGAGAGGAGTTGCACAGGAGGGACTCTACAACAAGGCCTAACTATGAAGAATGGGCTGCAGCAGAAACAGGACACTTTTAACCCCCCAAAAAAGATCAAAACCTACTGATCACTGTGATGCCTTAGGCTGCACTATCAGCTTCTACTGAAATCAGTTACAGCCCATTGTCCAGAACATAGAAAATGACTGAACAGGAGAACAGTGAATTAGAAATCATCCCCAGTAAAAATGATTTAAACAACCCTGTGAACTGTAAAGAAGCAGATAAAGATACAAATCTCAACCAGAAGATCTAGGTGTAGAGAAAACAAAACCACCTATAGTAATATTCTGTCCAAAATGCTGTCTGAGACAGTCCTATTTAATCAAAAACTCTTGTAATACCCTCTAGCTTGGCGTACGTTTTATAAGACCAAAGTTAGCCCCACTGCTCTCCATTCAGATAGGATACAGCCAGTCATGAGCAGCAGATAGCTTAGAGCAGAGGTTCCTGAGCTCAGCTTGATTAGACGCCATCAGTGTTGAAAAAGCCCCAGGCTCAAATAGAGCGATGGTGGCAGTGCCTCCTACAAAAGTGTAGGGCAGAAAATACATCACTAATTCCTCTGGTTTTGTGTTGAGCCACTTTCAGTCATGGGGAAAAGTTCTCCTCCTCGGGCAGTGATCGTTGCATGAAGGGTGCATACAGTCTTCTCCAGAGAGAAGGTGTGGGATGACTTTTTTCTCAACATCTCTTTGAAAGAGCTTTTATCTATCAGTATGGCATAGTATGACAGCTCGGGGATCACTGGTCTAGATGACTGGGACTCTTTGCAATGTCTTCAAAGACTCAATAATAGAGTACCTTTGCAAAAAAGAGAGCCATGTTTCCTTTTGTTCTGCCGACCTGCAAGAGTTACAGAAAAAGGGACAAATCAGACGTCATTCCAATACCAAAACAGCCCTTGTACAGCCCACAGTGAAAAGGACTGCTTCTTGGTTGCAATTTCCATAAATACATACAAAGAATAATTCTGGGGGAAGATTTGAATGAAAAAACTGTTTCCCTGCAAAATGAACCGAGAAGCCTCCCATGGAGATCAAAAGCCCCAGATATCATCTTTATCACAAAAATCAAAGCTTTACCAGTAAATTCAGTAAGAAACTGATGTGCAAATAGAGAAGCAGACCACTTTAAAATAAAAGCTTAATTCAAAAGTTTAGAGGTATTTCCTCAGGTGTATAGACTTCTTCCACTATTTTATTTCTCTTCTTATTTAATACTTGGTTTACCACCACATTAAAAAGTACATATAAACCACAATAAAAAGGTCCCATTTTACTTAGAAATGTTTAACTTCGGACTTTTTAAGGCTTATCTCATTTACACACTTTCAAGGATACAAACCTATCCAGTGAAATGTAGCTAATAATAGGACAGTGCAAGGAATTTAACCTAATTTTGTGTCAACTTTCTTGATCTAAATCCTGCCCCAGATGGAGTAATTGCTATTCCCACTGCTGCTTATGCAAATCAAGTTCTTCACATTTTCAGAGCAAGAATTTAGGGAACTACAAACCTACTGAATGATGCTGCTTCAGGGGCGTGCACTTCATAAACACTAAAACTGTGATACTTTGGATGCTTCAGTTCTGCAGGATATGCTACCTACATACTCATGCACGGTGTTTCAGACTTTCTGTGTACTTCCAGACATACAATAATTTCACTTCTATAAAATCTCTGACTCTGTTCTGATTGACGCTATTGCTTTCATACTCACCTACTTTCTAATAGCTATAAAGGATCACGTACTGTCTCTAGATCAAAGCTCGTGTTTATTGGCAGGAGTTCAACTGAAAATCAATAGGAAATTTCAGCTTTGTTTCAGGATTATTAAGCGAAAAAAATCATAAATAGCACAGACAGCTTAACAATGAGCAGTTTGCGCACAGCATTTTCTTTGGATATGGACAATGTGACATACAAATTAAGCTGCATGCGTCAGCTTTTGCTCTCTGTTGGTAAAGAGGAAAATGCATTTTCCAAGACCCAGCCAAATCACTTTGGCTAACCAGCTGGGATTTAAGTGGGACGGTGCCCTCCCTTACCCACAGTGACGACAGAGCCCTCCTGCTGAGAGTAAAATTAGCCTAATCATTGAAATTACCTCTATAGTCTTTATGTGTCCTACAGCCAATGCTGCAAAGATGGACCAAAAATCTTTGATATTCTGCTTTAGGAGGAATTTTGACATTTTCTCCGGCACAATTTAATTAAAAAGAGAAATAGGACAAGGTCAGTATTTCACTCTATGTTTCCTGCTACTTCCAATACAAGCTTTTCTGCTTAAAATTGTCATGTGAGGGTCTCTTTGATCCTTTCATTAGCCTGACTGTTTACTACAGCTTGTTCATTTTATTAATTAACCAAAGCGTTTGTCAAATTATATCCAAAAAAAGAAAATTCCAACTGAGCAAGCTTGCAGCACAGAGTATGCTCTGCCAAATCATATTTCTCACAAATGTTTAAGTGATAAGGGAGTAACACTGCCACATTTGCAGAGAGAGAAAGAAAATGAGACATAAAGGGTGACTTGCTCAAGCAGTAGAAGGAACTAGTTTAGGAATCAATACATTCTTGTTTCCTATTCAATGGTGCTGAAATGAATCTGTGAGAGTCTCTACCTGTCAGCCTAAAAATGTTTCAGTAACTTGGTAAATAAAACATATTTCTTACCTGAAATTTGCCACACAGTTAGTGGTGGGCCAGCCCAAAACAAAGGACCTTTCTGGGTCTGTGCTGCCTTCGCAGACTTCTTCTGTACAAAATGCTGTCCACATCTCACAGAGACGTGCTTGGCACTTTAGTTTGAAATGAGAGTGTGACCTGCCGGCAGAAATTCACAGGTATGTCACACACATGAAAACACAGCAAGACAGGTTAAACAACCCAGTTGTTCTTTTTCCTTTGGGAACATCTGAAAGGAGTTGATGGAAGAAGCACTTTGGCTTTAGTCAATGAAAACAATGTCTTATTTGGGTTGCGTGTAAAAATATAGCAATTTCTGATCTAAATGGGATCAACAGATATTTTATATGGGGAATAAACGGGTTACTTGTGCCATCCCTAGACATATCCTTTCCTGTGGGGAAACTTCTGCCCATGACTGGAGCTCCCCTCCAAATCATCTCCACTTGCAACGGACTCATCTTTAAGTGACTTCAATGTCATTGAGGTGTTTATAGTATAGTATGATTGCTTAGCTCCGAGGTCAACAACTATGGAGACTTTGAGTAGCAACAACAAGGCCAGACTGAATGTAGCAGTCCTGAAGAACAAACACAAAACTGCCACTTGTGCTCACCGCAGCACAGGTCACGTCTGGCCTCCATGAACTAGCTGCATGGTAGCTTTTGGCCTACATCACTCAGAGAATGAGCCAGGACTTCTCTGAATCACAGAACTGTTGAGGTTGGAAGAGACCTCTGGAAGTGATCTGGTGCCACCCCTGCTCAAGCAGGGACACCCAGAGCAGGCTGCCCAGGACCACGTCCAGGCGGCTTTTGGAGATCCCCAAGGAGGAGACCCCACAGCCTCTCTGGGCAGCCTGCGCCATTTTGGTTGCCCTACATTGACTCTCTCCAGTATGTGCAGGTCTTTCTGATACTGAGGAGCCCAGAACTGGACCCAGCACTCCACGTGTGGCCTCACCAGTGCTGAGTAGAGGGGAAGGATCACCTCCCTTGACCTGCTGGCAATACTCTGCGTAATGCAGCCAGGAATACCGCTCGCCTTCTTTGTGGCAAGGGCACATTGCTGGCTCTTGTTAAACTTGTTGACTCCCAGGACCTCCTCGTCCTTTTCTGCAAAGCTGTGCTCCTGTGAGAACGCTTCGTGTGTTCTCAAAGTATCTACTCATTTGCAAAAAAAAAAAAGATACTTTACATGATTTCCCCAAACTTTTTAAATTTGTCCTTCCTTGTATTTTATCCTACTGAACGTTCAAGTACAGTAAAGCTATGAGCCTGCTGGGCCAGCAGGGAAAAGCTGGAGAGAAAATGGCCCTTCCCTGAAAATGCTCTGCCCTTCTAACTTAAGGACCGCTAACAAGAGCATGTCAGCTCATCACAGTGTTGCAAATGTGGATGGGGACGGTGCCAGGCACCACGGTGATTAGTGCTCTATAAATAAATATGCCAGGTAAGCAGTTTCTTACAGCTCTGGTACACATGGACTACCTTCTCGGAGATTAGTCTCATTTACAAGGTATTTGATTTAGGACAGACTGAACTAATACAGTCTGCAACACGAAAGTACTTGAAGCTTGTGGCTTAGATGAACTTGCACCACCCTGACTGGTCTGAGGTTTCCAGCGATGTTGTGCTAACAGGTGTCTCTGGAGGGAGCATGGACAAAAACCCAGCAACATTTACAGTGGTCGGTAAGAAAGGACCATGAGTGCATATCACAACTGGCAAAAAGGTGCACTACAGAATACTGTAAAACACCATCCCAAGTTCATGTATTTTTTAAACTACACTTGTGTTTCCTGTCAGCTGTACATTTCACTTCTCTTTAATCTATTACACTTTGTTACCCCACTCAAAAGAAGCTTAAAATATAGGGGAATATTTCAATACGCACACCAGCAAATCAATTTGTGATCTAACAGGTAAGATGAATATAGAAATGGCTGTAACAGACTGACCACAGAATGAACTGTAAAAATGTATATTTACAAAAGAATACAGACATGAATTCTGACACAAACGTTAATATATGGATGCCTGGTCCAACTCTACCAACAAGACTGTGTTACACCGGGAATCACTTTGTTGAGCTTCCCTTTCCCCCCAATTTCTTTTTTCAAATACCCAGTACAGTGAGCTCTCTACATGCTGTTTCACTTTTTCAGCATTTACAGTTCATAAAGCCAGACCCCTATAGTGCCAGTAGCGGGTGTTGGCAGGGTGTTGGCAGAAGCACAAAGATGGTCTCCCAATCACGCCTGATGTATATTCTTACCCTATTTGCCATGCCTAGTCACAGCTCTCAGCTATTATCAGTATTCAAGTGGCCTGGTTTCCAGAGGCGCTGAAACAGTAGCCTCCATTAACATCTAAAGAGCCTGAAGTATAATTTTATCTCTATCTGCCACGTCCTTTATGCAGTCCATGGGTTCTCAGCATTTGGGAAATGCGGGCCTTCCATTTAAGTGCCAAAGCATTACCTCTAGAAATGAATAAATCTTCACTGACTAAGGCAGCAGCACGACTGAACATTTGAAAAACTGAAAGAATAACAATCTATTTTTTAAAGACAATTTTTACCTAAGAGGATTTTTTAAGAAAGTCCTGTAAATATCAGATAGATCCAGACCGCAGTGAAATCAAGAGAAAATTCATGAACATCGGTGGTGTAGGTATCGATACACCCCAAGTTGTTTTACCTCCACAGAGCAAATTCAGTTCCTTTTGCTTTCTCTAAGTGGCAACTGGATACCTTGCGGCTGTTAACAGATGGAAGATTAACTTCTCACTAGATTTGCTAATCTCCTTCATAGAATCATCTGACAAAAGCATTAATGGAGCTACTGGGAGATTGTTACCATAATTCCATGTATTTACTCAACCACTAATGTGTATATCCAGCCACGCTGAGAAAATAACATTAAAATGTATGAGTATATATACATGCATGTGTTATGAAGGAGAAAGAGGAAACCCTTTCTCTGTGCTTCCCATACAAAACCTTACATGAGAACCTTGATCAATGAACTGAAAGGCCCTTGAAATACCTACTCTGCCAAATTAAAACACATACTCTCTGCAAGAAATTTAATCAGTAAATAGAGAACAGTATAAAATTTTACATTCCTAATATTGGTTTAGTGAGAAAAACTCTTTCACTCAAATAATTTATGACAGCCTTCACATGAAGTTAAGTAAAGGAAGGGGCAGCAGAGAGACAAGCACAGAGCAAGTATTAGTCTTAATTGTTCATAAGCTAGTTAATGGATGAACTGAAAAGATTTCTACATTTCAAAAATGATTAGAAAGTATCAGAAAACAAACCTACAGGCACCTTGTCCAAAGTCACATGCAGACCAGCTGTGGAGAGGGCTCACCCTCCACAAATTTCCATGGGAGCAATGCCGATTCCTTGCCTTTAAGCAGGAGCTCAGTGCTGTACAGGAGTTTACTCAGCCAGCTCATGAGCCACAAGATACTTGGTGCTCTCTTCAGAAAAATTCTTGTACACATTTGCTGATCATACAGCAAATCACAAAGTCTCATTACACGTGAGCTCCCTTTGTGCAGTGAGTGGCTGCCTCCAGCTGAGACAACACTGCTAGAGCACTGAGCCGTACCTAGGCTCTCTCTTAGGTGTGTATATGCCCCAAGCTGAAAAACTACCCAACACAAAAGAATATTACAAATCCTTAGCACCTGCACATGGAATAATTCTGAAATTAAATCATATTCAACTGTGTCATTAACTCTGTCTAGATATTATCCTGGTGACATGGTGTCCTGACTTTGCATCCCCTAGTAAAGTCATTAGCAATCATTGCTACGGCTGCATAGCCATACATACCAGCCAAGTTTTCCTTCTATCAGTAATGGTATTTTAGTATGCTGTATCTTTAAAAATGCTGTTTTTAAAACAGTATTCATTAGTGACAGCTCTGATGCTTTAATTGCTGACAGGGCAGCCACAGAGAGAACATCCCGATGAGTTCTTTAAAATACATGAAGTAATATCACTCAGAATACTATTTTTACCATTTCTAGCAAAGACGTGCTTTTTTTTTTCTCCCCATTTTTTCACACACAAAAGCACAATTTGTTCTCTTTCACCTTCTTCAAATATTGCAGACTCCTCACCACATCAAATCAAGTACTGTAAGAGCCATTATTACTCCCCAGGAGCCGTATTTCAGAGTGGTTACACGGAGTAGGGCTTTCCTATGCAAACAGTCCCACTGGGACCCAGTCAAACCCGCAGTGCTGCACAGCCCAGCCTGGGGCTGTAACATCACTTCTGCTCAGCACGTTGACCAGGCTGGGAGGGATTCATCTCACCTGGCTTCAGTCCTCTGCAGTTTAGGAGCTTACACCTCAGGAAGTGGGACTATGCCCACTGAACAGCCAGGGAGAGCCCCCCAGCAGTGTGACTGCCTTCAACACCGTCAACACTTTCCTAAAAGTGTGAGTTTGCCACAGGGAGGTGCTGGTTTTCTCCCCGTGACACAAAAGGAGCCTAGAAGCCTAAGTGAGTTACAAGTTCGTAACATTTGAAAGCCTAAATTAGGTGGGGTGAACCCCATCCTAAACACGACACAAACACAAATAAATGCAGTAACAATATTACTGCTACTGCTGGTAGAATAGCAAGATTTCCCATAAATATCTTTACATTCACCACTCACCCATTGCAAAGCATGTTTTGGGTACTATATTCTCCATGTTGTCACACCACATAAGGTTAAGGAGTTCAGCGAGGGGGGTTACGTTTACTACATGTGATTCAAATTGACACAGTTCAGATTTCTACAGCAAATGCAGATTTATTCTGGCTTTTCCCAGCAGTCACTGAAACAACTGCTTAAGCGTCAAGACAGATTGCAAAAGCCGAGGATTCACATCCAGATTACCCACCCTGTGAAACCACAAACAGTGCCTAACAGAGAACGAAGCTGCATCAGAATCCTTTATGGTTCTTTCCCCGTAACAACAAGTGAAAGCACCCTCTAAAATTGCCTTAAACCACAAATGCTGCATGAAGCTGGCATGCTAGATGCAGCTTGTAAATCCGATTTAATTGTGAATGGTAGAGTGAATAATCAGAGCTCAGCAGCAAGCCTGACTGCACATGCACACAACCCAGACTGCTCTGCACTGCTTCCCGTCCTGTTCCCTGTCCCCATGCTCCTCCTGGCACAGCACAAGACCAACACTGCGGTACCGCCTGCAGTCCCTGGTTTTATACAGCTGCCCATCACTGGAGTGTGTCGGAGCAGCTCCCTGGTTAAGTGTTAAGGCCTGTAACCTCTCTGTGACACAGCCTCCCCACAGGGCTGAAGATGGCCTGTCTAAAGCACAGCTGTCAGTTCAAGGCAGCCCCATGGACACAGCTGAGCTCTGGTGAGACTTTTCTGTCGCACTGTGTCCCCAAAGCAGGGAACATCATACAACACAAGCAGTGTATTCAGACATCTGCTACTCCTCTAAAATGCTGTGGCCTGGACTTCCTCTCTGGGTTATGGGGTTTTCAGAAGGGCCTAGAGAGGTCAGACACCTAACTCCTACTGACCAAATAAAAAGCTGCTGTATGATTTAGGGAAGATTTACTACCAAAAAAAAAAGCATTAAGGAAATCCATGTTATGCTTTGCTGAGAAAAAAGGGCTGCTCTGTAGGGGCACTGCCCGAAGTGCCATACTCACTTGGACTTGGCAACAACCAGAAGGTCTGTGAAGAGGAAAAGGTGTCGCTCCTGGGTCTGCAGGCCCGTCTTCAGCTGCACGTGGCCGTCGAGGAGGAACGTCCTGTTGTGGCACATGAACGACTGCACAAGGGGACATGCCTCGGGGCTGATGGGGGAGAAGCAGCCTTCCCTGAGAAAGGAAGCAGAGAGGATAAAGGAACACGAGTGAGGACCAGGCAGTGACATCCTACACCTGCCGCCAAAAGGCAATTTATTTGAGCACATTTCAGTGAAGGGTTAGAAAGACACTAATGACACCTCATCCATCTGATTCTTATGCAAAACATGCTAGGAAGTGTCCTTAGTGAATCTCTTACAGCACAAGCACATGGGTAGCAATGACAATAATTAAAATGCAGCCTTCTCCATTTTGCCTATTTCTATTTGTCTCCCTTTGTTTGCATCCTTAGAGGAAATACTGCAGCTTCTGCAGGCTCCCCAAAGAGAGAGGAGGCATTAGCATGATGAAGGGATATCCTCAACCCCTCCTTAGTCAGAAGGGGACCCGTATTCAGGTTTAAGAGCAATTTATAGAAATTATTCAGAACCGAGGGCAAACATGAGGTGCAACTGAACCTTGCTGGAGATGGGCCACCTGCTAGACGCAACACGAGAAGGGGCTGCTCAGCCTCCCTCCCTCAGCACACGACCCACAGGCACTGAAGCAAGCTCCTGTTGCAGGGTTTGGTTGTGTGCCTGGAGCAGGGCTGTGCTGGTCGGTGGCTGCGCTGTGCTGGATAACCCAAACCCGGGTCTAGGGGAGGCAGTGGTACCGTTCAGGCTCCCTGGTGGAAGATGCTGATCTTTTCCAAGGAGGTATCGAGTAGGTTGCAGTCAGACTTCACTGATAGTAGTGACAGGGTTCCCTCGGTCCTGATCTAACTGTTCAGCCTGATATAAAGTAGCTCATTAGTTATTGAAGCAGAAATAGCAGTTTCTCTATCATGACGGTCAGCTCACTCACCCAGACAGCATATCCTTACTTTTTGAACCTTGCTCTAGCAGATGTCTGTTTATTCAAAGCTGAACTGCATCAATGTGAGGGGCTGAGGGGAACACTCTCCTCCTCTAGGGCTCTTCAGGATCTGATTGCAGCTCAGGCTCTGCCCTGGAAAGCCAGTGATGTGGCTCCCAGTTCTCCCAGGCAGATGAGAGAACTGAACCTGGGTCTTCTGTACCTGTGCCTTGCCAAAGGAACCTCCAGCTTAAAATCAGGACCCATCGGCATCTTTTCCCCAGATTTTGTAAATGCACCTTTTCAATCATTTGATTTCCCTAGAGGTGCCTCCAAATGAAACACTTCCTTTTGGTTGAATGCAACAGTTCTGGTTTTTTTCAAATGTATTTACTTATTTTTTCTTGTTAGAAAGAAAATAAAAGAAAGAAAAAATAAGCTAAAACGTGGTTGGATCATCTTGGCAAGGAAAGGCTGAAGTGAGCAGCTTTGAGACTACAGCTTATTCCTGTCCCCACTGGAAAGAAAGACAAACACTTACTGATTTTGCTGGGGCTTTATAAGAAATGGACATTACAAAGTGAAAGTCTCAAAACACATGGGAGGGATATGAAAGAAAACAAGAGTGAGCAGAGAAAACTGTAATCTTCTTTGAAGATTACAAACCTCCTAGCACCTCTCTTAGAGCCTGGCTGATTTCCCACCCTTCTCTCCTTGATGCCTGTGGCTGGATTACTCAGGAAATTATTTAGGAAATCCTGACAGCAGGGAGAGAAAGGATAAGCTCTGAGATTGGCCTACATTAGAAGGACATGCTTTCACTGATCTGTAAGGAGCTGGTGAGGATCTTGGTTTCCTTGGTTTCCACCTTCTGGTTGGGAGCCTGATTTTTTTTTGAAAGAATTCCTCAACTTAATTGACAGTTTTTCTCTTGTCTTTAATTACCTACTCCTTCAGGGGAAAAAAAAGAAAGGAGGGGAATAGCTTGCAGAATGAATAATGCAAACTTAAAGTTATTTGATTGTTCCTACACAGAAGGGATGTTCAGGAGTGTGGAGATTAAGGCAGAGAGAGGAGCTTTGGTCGGACACGTTGGGTGTTTATTGGTATGTGTGGCCAGCGACATGAGCGGGAGGAACAGCAAGCACCTTTCCTACCCGGCCACTTTTGTGTGACCGGGATTTCACCAATTCACCAGTTCATCCATGACTGGTTACTGGGACTCACTTTCATAAACTTCCTAGCAGCACCTGGCCCAGAAACTCCGGCAGAAATCAGGAACGATGACCAGCCCACCTGTGTAAACGCCATGCGTGGCCTTTACCTCAAAGGTTAAGCAGCAAAATACTCACTTATATTTCAATCCAGTAACAACAATAGTCAGAACAAAACCTTTCATGTTTCACTGCTGTAACCAAATCAGCAGAAACGTTCATAAAATCATGCTGAAGTGCCTGCCCCTCCCAACGCTCCCATAGGCTCACTCTCATACATCTTCATACAGACTACTGAATTTGATCGTTCCTCTTTGCCTATTTTCATCATCCTGATTTGTAATCCCAGGAACTTCCCACGTTAAACTAAGCAAAATATCTGTCATGCAGATGAGCAAAGGAACGTGCAGTGGGTTTACTGATGCCACCAGGGGTCGAGCAAATTGAACTCAGTTTTTGTAAAAGGGAAATGCAATGTCATAAATCGGTCATCTTAGTGAAATCTGGCTTTTGGACCCAATTCATTCCATATATCTCTTGCATGTGAACTCTAATAAGAGTTTAATAGAGTTTACCCGACAAGCCTTTTAACAAAAAAGTGAAAATATTTTTTTCTTTGAAACAAAGTGGAAAAAAATCAAAGCCATTATTAATTCAACCAGGCCTTCTAAAGCCCATTGACTAAGGAACACGGGGGGAAATTCACCAGCAGTGACAAAAATGGATTTCAGAAAGCATGCTTTTGATCCTCTCAATTGATGTTCCTTTGTTACATGTCATGGACGAAACACAAGTTTTGTTACAATGAGGAAAATGCAGATCAGCTATACCCTCAGGCGTGGGGATTTATATAAGAGAAGTGATTTTGGAGTTCAGTTTGTAATAGCTCGCTGATTTTTCAGGCCATTAAATCAATCTAATTTTTAAAAAGTGCTAAGCACTCTTGAAAATTCCTTCTAACACAATTATGCAAAAATCAGTCCTTAAGCCAATGTGACTTCTGATGTCATTAATAAAGTAAAAGTCAGTGATGTGGGGCCTTTTCTGAATTCTGAATTTGTTAAGAATGAGCTGTGAACTAATTTCTGAAAGATGGGGTTATCCTGCAAAGTCAGCAATCAGTCACGTTCCACTTTGTGTAGGAGCCAGGCCAATACTGAAATTTAGATGGCATTGCCATTGTATTTGTCTAGTCTCAAGTGGGTATTTCTGCATAAACATACTATTTTGGGGTCTGAGATTTCCATGCATGGGTTTAACCAAGAATTTGAGGATATCTACAGTGTTATTCAGGAATAGATTAAAATCGTTGTACTGCCTGAAATTAGTGGAAAGATAATTGAAGACTTTTCTCCTGGCATTTCCAGGGCCTAGATTTTACACCTATTATTTTTCATATTAACCAAAATAGGCATTTTGTGCCTTTTTAAAATACGCAGCGATTTAAAAGAACACTTCAATTTTGTGGGTGTAACGTATGAAGCCGAAAGCTATCAGTAGTCAGCCAAACACTGAAAATACATCCCCACGGCATTCAGCATGAAAGCAAACACATACAGTGCTCACTTCACCAATGCTGTATTTACCAGAAGCCACAAAAGCACAAGGAATACTTGTTCTTCCCCCTATGGAGCTTCCTTGGGGTTTCCTCAGTAAAACATATCTGAACAGTATGATCCCCAAGGTATTTATTTTAATTCTTAGTGCAATGGAGATGTCAGCTTTACCATCTATTTGTAGTGAAAACAACGGAAGAAGTTACATTTTTCCAAGGAGAGTTTAACAGCCTATGTTAAGCTGTTATGAAATCCACGATCCAAATGTCATTTATGCCAACGGGAAGCTTCCCCCCTTGATTTCAGTGGATGATGACCTCACTCTATCTATGATTTAGATTAAGCTGTAAAATGCCTCACGGGAACAATCTGTTCTCCAAGGTACTTAAGCTGGAATGAGCTATTGCAGGTATCTCAGCTGTATGACATCCCTCTTGCACACTGCTCATGCTCCATCCTCAGTCTCACTCCGTTGTTTTGGCTACTGTCCTATGCCAGAACTTCCGTCCTGTGATGATAACTTCTGCAGCTAAGAATACAGCCCTGATGCTCTCTCCATGGCTGATACCTATAGAAATAAAACAACACTCTGCTCTTTAACCTCTGAAGTTAACCTCATGCCAAACCTCCTCGTGGTGCTCGGAGACCACAGGATTATTCTGTATACCTCAAAATCCAGTTCTGGATGCACCTAAAGAACCCACAATTTATCTTTAGGAAAAATACAGCGCAGGAATTTTCAACTTCTGCCTTTACTTTCTCATCACTGAGTCACAGCATTGGGCTAGAGCAACCCACTGAGAGAAGCAGGAGCTATTCACACCCGCTGGAGGCTAGTGAAAACAGCAGCTATCTGCACAGTAAGAAACGTCTGCAGTCCAGCCCACATTACGGACTTTTGCCAAAATGGATAGATCAGTCAGGGATGACATGTGATTTGGGACTAGCAGAGATATTCCCAAAAGGAGTTCTGTCAAATTCCTGTCATTTTCCTAAAAGAGCTTATACTGGAAATCAGGTAACAACGTTTGCGCTTTCTTTCTGTGTCTCCTTCTCAGGCACTTAGGCTCCTAAAACTTCCTGTCAGAAGAAACTTCAATGTCAGCTTGGTAGATGCTCGCTTCATATTTTTGCTGATGAGGCAGGCTTTCTTAGCCGGAGCTCTGAAGCCAAGGTTGTTTGCTGTTGGAAATCATTTAACACGTAAGGCATATTACCCCCATTGTGTGGTTAGACAGTATTTTGCATCCGAGATAACTAACTCATTAAGGTACTGAGAACTGTTCTTTAAGCAACCAAAAGAAAACAGCTCCGATGTAGTGTGCCACCCTGTCTCCCCTGAGATAAGGCAGAAGAAAAACCAAACCTGTTACACAGCAGTGAGCACTGATCCGCATCCCAGGGCTGCTCAGAGTGCACTCAAGTGCAGCGCTAACATTTCAGGACTTCAACACCTATCTAATTTCACCATAAATGATGTTTTGGATGTGTCTCATACCACATCCTGGCCAACCTGGCAGCATCATGATAACGGATCATCACGTTCTGTGTGTGAAAAGAAAAAAGCAAAAAAAAACACAGTGAAAGAAGAGCTTCTCTAGTACACTGAAACCAAAGGGCTATGCTTGGGACTGAAGGCAAGGCAACAGAAATGGTCCTGCATATGCTCTTGATGAATTTAGCCTCTGTCATACTGGTAGCTCATTAAGGTGCATGGCTTGAAAAGAATCCCTGCCCATACTAGAAAGGCTGGGGGAGGAAAAAGGGGTTGCAACCACTTTACACACAGCAGGTCTTCTGAAATTCATCAGCAAGGGACTTTGTCTTTGAAGAACAGTTGTGGGACAATCAAAGTCCTACGTAGGTTTTTTTTTTTTTTTTTCATATGCTCAAATCCAGCTATAGATGGAAAAAGTCAGAAACTGGCAAATGGCTGTGTGTTAACACTAGCTAGCTGGAGATGTCCTTGCAACACAGCTTCTGGCTTGGCACAAACTCACAAACCATTTTATGGATGGAGTAAGATGTTGATGATGAGGATGCCCACAGCTCTGCCTGCCTGCCTTGTCCCCACCAGCTCTTTGGCACAGCCATGCCAAGACCTGCTGGCTTCAGGGCTGAGCAACTCGCAGCTCCTCTTGCCATGAAAGAGGCTCCACGCAGACACGGCTCACCCACACAGAGCGATCTGCAGGTTCAGAGACCTATTTAGACAGGCAGATTTAAAATAAGTAAATAAATAAAAGTAATAATAATCCTTTGCATTTGCAAAGGTGCTAACCACTCGCTACTGCCACTGCCTTGCAGCCACGACTGATGCACTGGGAAGCCACCCACGTGCTCAGGATCTTTCATGTGTCCTCCCACTTCAGCTTCTCATGATTTGGAATATGCATTTCATCTAAGCTTATGCAGCACTTTATTATAATAAATAATAATTATACCTGGAGGGTGAAAGTAAGCACAAAAAGGATCAGCCTGGAGGGTAGGAGTGCTTTCCAGGAAGGTGGTAGGTAAGGTATGAGCTGACAGAAAGTTGGTATGCTGTTGTAATCTCAAACTGACTATTTATAGAAGGGACTTGGATAGACAAGCATAAAACTCTTAATCACATGGACTACCAACCTGTTTCTGAAAATCTGCTGTCAACTTGATTCCTGTTCTGCTAAGGGAGCTTCTTTCTGAGGATGCTGGGCACGTTTGCTTTTTGTTATCTATGGTAAATCTTACACAGTTAAAGCAGCACTCTGTGAAAACAGCACAGCATTCCAGAAATAGCAAGTCTATTTTCTGCAGCACTCTGTTCAAGTCTCCTAGGCCATCACTATCATGTACAGTAGCTTTTGTGAAACGAAACACATGAGATCTGCTCAGTTTTTTAAACAGCATTATTTATTTTCTAAGTACTAAAATATACACTCTTACTTGAGTAAGGGTGCCTTAGTGGCTGCAATGTCTTTCTTTTTTTTTTACAAATATCAAATTTGAACAAACCAGAGGCACTCCTCGCACTGCCGTGTTCTCCTTTAGGGGCTATGTCTGTGAATCTCACCGAAAGATGGGCCCCAGCTGGCAGCCCCTGGCACAGGCCTGTCCTCACTCTACCTATCCCAGCCCGGGCCCCAAGCCAGCCGCAGCAGCAAATGCTGCACCCCAGATAAAGCAGGGAGCCCCAACGGGATCACAGAGCCTTCAACCCCACCTCCAGCACAGGCAGGGCAAGAACCTAATGAAAGATTAATATTAATAGAGCTTGGGAGCAAGTTTTGCCCAGATAAATAGATAATTTTACGTTTTAGGGCTGAAATCAAGGCTACCACTTCCATTTAGGTCATCAGGTACTGCTTCTAAAACTCTGCGTATACATTTTAATTCAAAACACATTGAGAAATTATTCCAAATTATATTATTTTAGAATTATGAAAGTTGTTTTGCATTTGAAATCATACTCTCATGATGTCAAAATCTTGTTAAAAATGAAAAAAAAAATGATTACAGTGAATGAACATGGTTTACACTATACGTTCAAGGTGCCAAAGTGTGTATTTTTTTCTGCAGTCTTCCACAAATGAGTAAATGATTAAAAATGATTAAGACTGCAGTAAAACAACATATAGCTTTAGGGTAAAAAGTATCTTTAAGAAAAATCCTCACATATTTCAGAATGGAAGCTTGGCAGCTTAACAGCAAACAAACTGCACTTAAGTAATTTTTACATAGCCAAAAGGACAATATTTTCTGCAGAGCAAATATGTACTACAGCGTGGTGGCTGGAGACAGGAAACATGCTTGTGGTTTGGTTTACTTCCAAGCTTTTTTTAATATATATATTTTATTTTAACAAACAGCTGCAAGGTGTTTACACTGAAAATTTAGTATCTGATTCTCTATCAGTATAAATTAGCACCGCACGTTTCGGTCATATTTTGCCTGTTTCCACCAGAAAAGAATTTAGTGCAAGTTATTTAAGCCCTATTGAAAAGCTCGTATGGTGTGGGAGTCCTCCAGTCCTGCCATACAGCTCAACTGGTGACCACCAAGTCCAAGGGATTTTGGTCTGACTCTCCCTGGCAGGGGGAGAAGTTGAGGGGAGGATATATTCCCCTGCAGAAGTCAATAAAACCTGTTTTGTCCTCGGGAAGAATGCATCCTCTGTTCCTCAGTGCAGTTCCCATTTAATTTGGAGCTTCTCGTGGCCTACAAGAGGCCAGGAAGCACAGGCCGCCTTTGCCTCTTCCAGCCTGGCTCCATCCTACCCCTTCCAAGGTGGGATACAGGGGAGTGCTCCGGGATGCCAGCTTCATCTGTGTCCCCCTAGAAGGGTCCAGTATTATTTTAGTAGCCTGAAGGGATATGGTTTCTGTCCTACCTTAACATTTTTTTGTGAAGCAGCAATCATAATTGGGACATTTAAATCCCACTTAATCACGACAGGGACATTTGAAGGCGTAGCTCAACTCAGCTGTTTGTGAGTTACCTCAGGGATGAAATTAACCCTTCCTCCAAGTGGGAGTTTCAAGTGTCTTCTTGCAAAATATATCACAAGAGTTCAGTGCAGGTCATGCAATAGCCAGGCACTCTGGGCTACCAGGAATAGCCAGGGCATGCTGCAGAGCTCAGCAGAAACAGGTCTTGTCAAGCTAAGGTGCACGTGTGAAAAGCCTGGTGTGAGCATCTCTAGGAATCCCTTCTGGCCCATCATTTATGGCTGTCAGTGAGCCTGTAAGCATCTGCACACCCCACTGTCAGCAGCTACCTGGTACACAGGCTGTAAATGAGCCAGAATAAGGCACTTGTGGGACTGTGTCCTTTTAACAGGGAAGCACAGCAGTTTCTAGGTGACTGCTCAAAGGTTTATTGCCTTCCAGTCACCTCATGCAATTACCAGGTAATACCAGGGCGTCTGCTCAGGGTTTTTCAAAGTCCTGGGGCTCAGCGCTCATTCCCCTTTAGTCTCTGATTTTCCCATTCTTCAAGAATTGGTTTACCTAGGCTCTTCTCCTCGGCTTCTGCCACATGGGTAGTCTGCAGTTGGGCGGCAACGAGTTTGAGGAAAAGCAAATGCGTTCAAAACATTACAAGACTTCAAAAAATGCGGCCAGGTAAAGCAAAGGTAGAATCCGCCAGCGGCTGTTCCCCGGCTGCCCTTTTTCAGGGGAAAACCTGCTGATTCTAAACAAAGTAATCACATCCAAAGCAACCTATAAATAGCTGCAAGTGCCGCCTTTAAAAGATAAGCCCCGGCACCACACTTTATCCTCCCGCAAGCTGCAGCACTCTTTGGACCCGCTGCCACCCGGCCTTGCCTCTGTCCCCACAGCCGTGGGGTGAGCTCCACAGGACTCCAGCAAAGACCTGAAGCGAGGATCTGCCCAGCCCCTGTCTTGGCACAAGCTTTTTGGGACCGATTCCCTAAGAGGGACAACCAATACGGGTGCCTGTGTCAAGCGGGATTGTCACTTCACTGCACCTGTCCCCGCTGTAACAGGAACAAATCTGGCTTTGGTTTGCTTCAAGGGCTTTAAACCATATTTTGATACTCGTACTACAGCGCGGGAATTATCCTATTACACTGAAGAGATTACTTGATATGACTGCCGCTGCCAGCTCTCACATGTGTAATGACCCAGATTCCTTATGAACAGCCAGCAGACAAATTAGTGGCAGCTACAGGCACCTGTTTACTCCCTTATAACTAATGCCTACACATTCGAGGAGTTTTTCAGAGTGACTCAGGCAGGTTAGTCAGAGGCTTTTACTCCAGCAGTGGCCTGAGCTGGGGGAAAAAAAGCTGTTAGAGGGTTCCCCACATCCCTGCACCTGATGGTAACTGGTAATTATACAAGTGAGAAGCGGGCACAGGCAAGCTAGTGGCAAACAGCAGCAGCACAGAGCAGGGGGAAACACAAGAGCCTTTTACATGATGACGTTTTCCCCCACATTTCTTTGAGCCTTTGGTTTACCAGAAGAGCTTGCTTGTGTCTGATGAGTAACCTAGTAGTAAAAATGCAATGTAAATCAGCAAACCTGTCCCACTCCTGGACAGCCACACTGAGCGTGAGGTCGCTCATAGTTGAGGGGTTTGGCAACCAACCATGTCTCCAAGATGAGCTCCAAGAAATGAGATGGTCTGAGCAGTCTGGGAGACAGGTTTACTACCAGAACAACATGCAGAAGGAAGAGAGGGAAGGAAGGTGGATGAAAACACCTCAGCTCTGTTTATTCCTTCAGGTGAGGATCTTTACCATGAGGGATAGAAAAAGACGTTTCTACATTTTCTGAGCCAGAAAGTGTAGTGCTCACTGTAGTGCTTACAACCACTTGGAGCTATGGGATGTGAAAGGTTGAACCTGGATGTGTCAGTGGGTAACATGCAAAAAAAAAATATGCTGGGAACAGACATAGTAGTTGCATCAGTCTTTTGGAAGTGGAAGATAAGTCACTTGAGGATGTAGAGAACTGAACCTGGGTGACTCATTTCCACTGAAAGAACACCATTGTGGCCAGCAGCTTCACCAAAAACAATGCTGGTCTGTGGGGACCTGCCTGGGGAACAAGCTAGAGATGCCTAGCATAGCTTACACCAAGCTTGCTAGATGGCACAAACCCTTGTTGCAACGCTGACCGTGGTCTCCGCCCACCAAAATACCTGATGAGCCAGACTCCTTCACACCTCAGCCCTGATACTGCATGTTCAGACTGCTGCCCTAAACAATCACTGAAAAAAACAGTGCTCCAGGAAAAGTGGACTCAGCCAGAGGTTTAAAAGACAGCAATGTTTGCAGCTGCTTCTGTGAGGGCCACAGAAGAAATCCAAAGGCAGACTGTTATTTCCGTAGTGTGATTACAAACTTCCCACCAGCAGTTTTGTAGACCATGAGAAAGCAACTGGAAGAGGAGAAGTGATGCTGTATCAGCCGGGAGAGCTCAATGTGTATTTAATGCTGGCCCTTGTCGGAGGTGGGAGCAGCAGAAGCTGCACATCAGCCTGCACATCATTAGAGGCTTTCTGCTTGTTTACACAAGATAAATGACCACAAAGAAGTCTGAGCGAGTCAGTCCTATGATTTCCTCAGGTATGCTGCTGCCCAAACTGCTTGGCCAGACTGTCATTTGGCAGAGATTTTATTGTCTAAAACCAGGGATACACAATGGCTGGACAAGGGCTGTATTTTGCCAGGACTCAAGGCTTAATCCAAAAATACCCCAAATGGCTGAATCCAAAAGCACATGTGGGCAGCGAGACATCTGGATGAGCTGAACCCGGCACTCATCCTGATGAGTAGTGCCCCTTACGGCCTTTGCTTCCAACTGTCACAACTCTATCCAAAGGGGAATTGGCTTAAAGCACTAGTGTTAAACTATTAGTTATTTATTGTAAAATTAATCCCCCATTTAAACTCCAATCCCTCCAAAACCCTGCTTCCAAGCCCGCGTTCTTTTTACCTTCGGTTCTTTTCTTTTAATAAAAGGGCAGCATATCTCTGAGAGCCTCAGCTCATTTCAATCTCCAGATGTACAAACATTGCTATAAACCACTTTGTATATAATAAATGAAGAACCAATGTGTTTTATCAAAAACAAAGATATGCACACATATACACACATGCTCACACACAAAACAAAACAGAAAGAAACCAGCAGGGGGACAGGAATGCCAGTCTTGCAGTTAAAAGGCCATTTGAGGCCTCAGAAAGTTCACTTTGTTCCTTGTTAACAGTTAATAAAATTTTATCCCCAGCTATTACTACATAAAAATAACTTTTGCATTCAAGCACATGGTGTAAGGAAACAATACTCCAGTGTCATAATTAGCTTAAATCAAGAGCGAATTAGAAATTCTATAAAAATGACAACTAGAACAATATCATCATGTTATTTTAATTATGTGCAATTCATTTAAAAAGGAAGAACAATTTGATGCAAAATAGATTTGTCTTTCTTAAACTTTTCACTATTTTTATACAAATTCATGTTTCCTCGCCTTGCTTATAGAAACATGATATACTGAGGGGAGAACTCTGGGGAAATTCTCTTTCAGAGATTTATGCCCATTCAGGTTAAGGATAAAATGTTAAAGCATCAAAACTCTTCACGAAACAGAAAATTTCTGAAAAAATCCTGGTCCGAAATGTCAAGGTCGAATTAAATCTACAAATTAAATCCAGAAGTGAAGGACCCTTCATTTGCATTCTTGGCTGCATCTTTAGGAACAGGATTTTTGCTCCATCTTGATGACTAGAAACTTAATTTCTAATGAAACTTTTGCCATAATGGCAGCTTCTCACAAAAAAAAAAAAACAAAAACAAAAACAAAAAAAAACAAGCCCTGAGGTTTCAGAGAGGGCCTGCAAGGGCTCTCCTCCACAGCACGCATCTTCCTGCAGGTGAACTGAGGCATTGAAGAGCCCTTGTCACTTATGACCAGGCCATTTGGGTGCCCAAGGGCAAAGGAGAGGTTTTATTTCAGTTGTTTGTGTGCGTGCCTACTGCTCATTAACCCAACAACAGCCTGCAGCAGCAGCAGTGGTCCTGGGCAGCGAGGTGAAGCAATCCCCCATGGACAAGAGCACTGCCACATATTTGATCTCTTATTTGAGCCAGTACAGATCTTGTACGCCCAGTGCTTTACCACACCAGCTGCTTCAGTGATGTCTGATTTCAACCCACCGCCATCCCCGGACCCCGCATTACCCAAGTTACAAACCATGGCCTTGACTCACCCTACAGCCACTGCTGCCTGAGCAGCCATAAATCTTCCACCACCTCTCAAAGTGCTGGGTTTGAAGTGATTTGTCACCCTGCCATCCTCTCCCCTCACCGCCATTTTGCAGCCTTCAAAGACATGCCCCAAATGCAATGCCTTCATTTAAAATGGGAAAAGGCTGGGACAGTATCTGACAGTATATTATTCCTCCTGTCCTGGTTTTGAGCCCCTCTCCCCACACCACTACTAGTGCTGTATAACGGGTTCAGTGGTAAAAACCCACACTGATTACAGGTGTAACACTCACAGGCACACACAGAAGCAGGCACACACACAATATGGCAGCCTTTGTTCTGCAAAGCCGCTCAGGTATAGCCACCAGGCACCATTTGTCTCATGCCACTGCTGGGCTGTACCCTGCAGCAGGGCAGCACTCAGCCCAGCGGGTGCCATATTGTCCCCACTCCTCACCTACAGCGCTGTCATGGTGGCTGGGGGTGACATGGGAGTGACAGCCACGATGGCCAAAGGCATGGCGTCTGCTTGCAGTCTTTTCTTGTGACAGCCCGTGAATGAAGCGGAGAGGTGCTGAGCCTCACCAACCCATGGTGTCTTGCAAAGATTATGTTGCAGAGGCAAAATTAATTGCTACCATGGAAACGAGTGAAGAATGAGCAAAATGATTACAACTGGAATACCTATTTAACAAGTTAGTTATTCACACTGAACTTTTATTCCATTCCTCTCCAAAATCAGATTTGTCTGAAACACCGAATACTCATCTTTCCTGTGAAAAAGAGACAGTTAAGGCCTTCTGGCAATTTATATTTATTAGAAGTCTCTATTTTTGTCTTCATCTAGTCACATAGCTTGGATCATCCACATATCTTCTGACTAAAACCCTGAAAACACAATGTCCAAGACTTCGGGAACACTTTGTATTTGACTAGAGCCAAGTGGAACGCATTACTAGATTACACATATGATCTTCGTTATCTGGGATATTTAGCATTTGGCACTGGCCCCTGGAAGATAACATGCCAGAGTCATCTACTGTGCACTGGGAGAAGAAAGAGTAGCCTCTCCATGAGCAGCACGACCCTGCTTCTACCTACAGAACAGAAAAAAACACCTCAGAGATTTCTGAAATCCCCAGTCTATACCTTTAACTTCTTTGACTGTAAAACACGAATAATAAAATTGGGGAGGGCTGGCTTTTTAGGTATTTCCTTTTCAGGTTCTGCAAAGGTTTGTTCATAAAACCTTTTAAAAATGATACCTAATTTTATTTTAAAACCAGTCTTGCTTCCAGCTTACACCAAAATAATATCATAAAGATGCTTAACTCTGTAATAAAGAGTAGTTTCATTATTGATTTTTTAATGTCTTTAGCATGCAGAGGAACATATCTATAAATGGTTATGAAGACTCAGATATGTAAAATTACATTACTAAGGCATATAAATAATTATATTATTAAGCACGTAAAAATATCACTTTGGAAGATCTTGTGAGGCATGCATTAGCAAAAAGGAAGCTGCTAGCAACAGCAACACAGAATTTGGCTGTCCCTGTCAAGTATCCTCCACATGAACAGAGGTCCGCCAACACAGAACAGAAACTTAGTAGCTTGGGCTGTCACACGTGAAAATTGTTTTGAGGGACAGCAGAATAAAGGCTGAAAATTTGGTTTGAAATAAGTCTTTATTATTAATGTCAATTATTTTGAGAAGACAAGACCTAACGCTTAAAAATCAAGGCCTCAGACATTTCTGTTTCAAACCCATAATTTGTGTTGCACTGAAGTATATCATTAAGTTGTGCAGTTTTCATTAAAGAACACCAAGAAAAAAGGAAAATTAAGAGGAAAATTACAACTGTGCAACAGGTCTAGGGCCAAATATAACTAACCCAAATCCTTTACTGATTTCATACATATTAATGGCGTTAAAAATCAGACTTTTTTTCTGCATCTGAGTATCAGCCCAGAAAAATATCAAAAGCTTACTTTTTTGGTATATTTCTAGAATAACTTTGTTCAAAGTGCTTCCAAAGAAGACATGGGATGATGTGAAACAGTCTTTGCATGCCTATTCATCACTACTTTGCGAGGAAAGATAAACTGTACAAAAAAAAAAGGAGCAAAACCAGGAGGCAATGAATAGTCTGCATATTTTTATCTGTTGGTAGTAAGGGCCTGAATTCCAGTATAATACCTATACTATTTACTATGTTCCCCTGCTGCCTACAGTTACAATCGAGTGAGATGGGGATTGCATGGTTGCACATCTGTACAAGACCATAACATTCAAAGTCATCTCAGAATTCCTCCACAGGCCAAGTTATCGTGTAGCTCCTTCTATATGGCTGATGTGGCAAGGCAAGATCTGTAAAGAAGGTCTAACTTTCATTAAACCAAATGGTATAGCAGGGGAAAAAGAAGACAAGCTTTTAAGCACACAAGACTTTCCAATTAGCTTCTCTTTCAGGACTGAAGAGCGCAGCGGAACAAAACACTGTCTGCTTTTTCCAGCTAGATCTTGTCTCACCTGCATCCTCCTGCTGTCACAGCTACAGCAATACTACCATTAAAAAACCTCAGTCCTCCGAATGCTGAAATAGCCATCTCCAGATGTCACAATGGTTTCTTTGAACAAACACCATTAATAAACTTTAAACTGCCCAAAGGTAGGTCTCGAATGGCTGCCACCACGTTTTATGAAAATGCCCTGTATATAATCCAAGGGCACCTGACATATAAAATGGCATAAAAATACAAGCTGACTTGTGCTTCTAAGTATTTCCTGCCCTTTTAAACTTTGCACTTGTTCATTAATTTCAACAAATGTTGAGGTGAGCCAGCTGCTGAGGTGAGAGGATTCATATAAATCCCTCAAAGATGTTTGCTAACTTCAGATAGGAACTTTATTATCTACAAGTCATTAATCAACCATTAACAAGTAAGTGTTATGGAGTCCCGCTATTAAGGTTCATTGCCAGAGGAGAATAATGGATTTTGCAGGCTGGCTGTGTCTACAAGAAAGGGAACTATGAGCTGAGACAGTTCTGAGATAAAACATTTGGAGGAGATTAGAAAACACGGGAAGTCATTTTGTTGCTCTCTAGCTTGCCTTAAGAGAAAGGACTTCACAGGAGTTAAGCATTTACACAACAAACTGAGGAGAAAGTTCAAGCTCATCCATCAGTTTAGTGATGAAGAGGAATGTGTTTTGCACAGCCAAACAAGGAAGTCAGGCATAGGTGAGAATTATTGCTCCTGCGAACAATAATAAACACTACATCATCCAACATGTTAGTCTCTCACTGATAGACTTCAAAGCCACAAAATCACCTGCTCTGGCCTCCAGGGTCCTCAGACTTCACCAGACACCTCTCACTAAGGTCACAGACTTCAGTTCAAAACAACAGGAGCAGCTAAACTGTGGCACGCCACAGGCAGAGGACAGGCAGGGCTGAGGCAGAATCCAACAGCTCTGGAAGTGGCAGGGTCTGTCAGGCAAAGCATTGCCCTTCCTGCAGAACAAGGCAACATTTCCCATTCTCCAATCCTCTACACCACAAAGTTTCTGCCAACTGGTCTTACATAAAAAAGAAAAAAAAATCCTTCTGCACACCAGATCTGGAAAGAATTTTGACCTGGACTATATAAGCAAGACATACTTACACTTAAGAAACAGTGTAAAATTCTTAGGTGCAAATTTACATGCAGAGTATTATCTCACTTAGAGGCTCTCCAGCTATGGCCAATTTCTGATACTTGTGGACCAAGCAATAAAACAACGACAAAAAAAGCAAAACTGAAGAGAAATGTTTATGTCTGAACCCCAGCAGGCAAATGACGAAGTTCTGAAATATGAATTCTGAATATAGTTAATTTTTTTTTTTAGTATTGGCGACTGTCTTGAAGGGAATGTCCTCCCTTCAAGAATGTATTAACAGCCTGAAGGGAAGACATTTGCCCCATCCCTGGAAGTGTTCAAGGCCAGGCTGGATGGGGCTTTGAGCAATGTGATCTGTTGGGAGGTGTCCCTGCCCATGGCAGGGGGTTGGAACGAGGCGGTCTTTAACGTCCCTTCCACCCCAAACCATTCTGTGATTCTGTGACTCTCTGTGCAGACACAGGCGTATAAATGGCAGGAAACCCTGAAGTCCAAGGGCTGAGGGATCCAATCTCTTGTCCTCTGTACCCTTCAGGTATTGCTGCTCCCTACAGTAAGAGTCCATCTCTAATTTCAGAACCTCAGTTATGAATGTGTGATCTATGCCCAAAAGGTGGTATCACAACTATGCACATTACAAATACAGTGAAGAAATTGTAGTAAATGGAAAATAAGTATGGTAGTACAGACAAACAAAACATTTCAATATTCCCATGAAGGGGTTACAAAATACCTATTCAACTTATTTTAAAGACTTGGAAACAAAGTCGGAGAGAGGCCACGGAAGAAATTTTACAGCCAGAACCAGAACACACGTTGCTGGCTCTCGGTCCTATGCTCAGGCCACTAGACTACACAAAAAGGTGCAAACGCCTTTAGGAATTCATTTCTAAGTTTTCTCTTTCATGTCATAGCCAGTAAAAAGACCTGCAAGTAGTTTCAACTCATTTTCCTTCCCTATTTTGCAACTCCGATGTTTTCACAGAATACTTTCACAGGTTTCTGAAATACTGTGGAATTCTGTGTGATGACAAATATGAAACCAGGTATTAGTTAGATCAAACACAGAAAACTTTCCAAAGCTCACATACTGATTACTTAACACACCACAGTGTAGGAAAAAATATTCCTTACAAAGCCATACTTTAATTTCCCTCAATAATGTTTCTTAGTAAAGAGCTCTACACAGCTGGAAGCATTAACAGCCTACCAGATGGTTCACTTCTCGATAAACACTTATGTTTTGTGAGTTTAAAGTCTAATGAACTGTAGGTGCAGGAAGATAAAATTATGTATGCAGAGTGGTCCAAATGGCAGGTCAGGGGCCACAGGCAGACAGTGGAAGAGCTCCACAGAAGCTCCCATTTCTGTGGTAGCTTTACATTGGGATAGGAAGGGAGAAGAAATGGCTGATCCTGGCAGAAGACATGATGTGCTGAATGCTTCACACTTGCACACACCCACACACTCAGTCCTAGAAGCTCCTATGGGAGGATGGGAGTAGGTGGTGACCACCAGACCCTGGCCCACAGCATTGTCCTAAACCAGCCTGGGCTTCCAGAGCTCTGGAGAGACTGTATCATGCAGCAGATCCATGGCAGGAACTAAGCTCCAATTAAATGGTACGATCCCACAATAACCATGCCCGAGATATGCCTAGTACTGCATGTACAGCCAGCAAAACTCACTGACTCACCTTGAGACGGATCTAGATCTGTTAAGAGCTTTGACAAAGATCAAAGATGGTGCAGACTGGCGTCTTTGGGCCAAGCTCTTCATTTTCTGTTTGGAAAGAGAGACAAAATGAAATCATAGGTGAGATTGGGAACCATTAGTGTATGCATATGGACTTGTCGCAAACAGACTCCAATTTCAGGCCATGGGAAAAAAGGATAAGTTACTGCCATCAGAAAATTTGGGAGAGGAAAATGCTTGCAAAATATCACGTATTGAGAAAAATAGGAGCATGGCCAGGAAGCCCATGATACAGAAAAGTTGATCATTAGTGTCCATACAGAGATGCTTGAGGTATTGCATGCATGAAATAAACATCTAGAGCATTTCCTAAAACACCGTTTGACCCTTAAGAATCTATTGTACTTCAAGTGTATCAGGAATCCAGATGGTGATTCAAATTTCAAATGCTTGATACATTTCTGTGCCTGGCCTGACATATACCGTAAATTAAGGTCTGAATTCTACCCCCCTAAGACTACCTGCTACACAGGGCTAAAAGTTTCTTCCAAATCTTTAGAACTCTAAAGAGGTATGAACAGTTTTATTCCCTATTAATCTAACTGGAGCACTACCTCTCGTCTCTCGGTAGTCATTAATGACATTTTTTTCATTCCTGATCACGTATGGGACAAAATAGGGAAGTGAGAGGCTGGGCAGTTCTCAGAAGGCACAGAAAAATAGGAGGGAATAGGCAAAAGGAAGCACTCAAAGACGGAATGCAGCAGGAAAAAAAAAAAAAATAAAAAAAAAACAAAGCACAGGTAAGAGATGAAAATATCAGTAGCTATCAAGGGAGTATGGATTCCCATTGAGTGAAGTTGAATACCGCAATAAAAATACCGAGCAAATAAACAATGCTGTTTTCCCCAGAGGCAGAAATTTTCAAAAGCATGTGCTGAAGACAGAAACACACATTGCCCTGAGCACAAATATATTCACCACCGTATTTTTTCCCCTTCTGCAGCCAGAAATAGGACTGAGGAGTCCTGGCCCAAACCCTGGAGCTGCTCTAGGAAGCGGTGGTGCAGCCTCCTGCTGCTGAGGTGCGTGACCTCTTCCCTCACAGCCTCTCCACCAGGAGGATGCTTGTTACCTTATTTAGCTCAAATATTTTTCATAGTAAACCGGTGAACAAGAGGAATGAGGCTGAGCACCTTCCGAGACCCAGACAGACCGGTGTCCTGTGCTGTCCTCCGCACCAGGCTGGGCACCGCCGGGAGCACACAAACAAACACGCCTCTGACAGTCACAAACTCACTGCTCGCGGCTAATCGCAAAGCAAGATTTTCTCCCTTTACAATAAATTTAACCACTGAATGCCAAGATGCCCAATGCAATACATTAGGGAACAACTGATTTCTGCCCATTTATGCTCTGGACGTGGCACGCATTTTATTTGGGCAGGTGCACAGTAAGCTTCACTCTGAGGAAAGAAATTCTACAGCAATTCGTGTTTTGCTTTGGACAAGTGTATTTCTTTTACTCATTGTAATGCATTTGTTAGTGTTGTTTGGGTTTTTTTGTTCCCCTTTATTTATGTAGAGCACACTTGTTTATTTTTTTAGATATTCAGTTGCATAAACTCAACTGTAATTTTAGTTCACCCTTAAAAATGATCCCCTCCTACCCATTTCTGTCATCAAGAAATAACCTTCTCAAGACCGATAAATTAGGTCTGGTCTGGGACCCGTTAGATGTCTTCCATCCAAATGAAAGATTTCACCTAACCATCAGTTTTTGTAGGAGTTCATACAAAGCATCAACTCCCAATCAGAAATTCACTGCAAGTCTCATTTTCGGGCAGGTGGCTTTCAGGGGGTGGTTCAAACTGGAGCATCTCAGCTCCTGTAAACACAGTGGGGCTTGGCGATTATTTCCAGAGATCTTACCTACTTTGACTGCTCAGGTCTGAAAAGAAAGCCACTCAAAAAAAATGCAGCATTTTGAAATCATAGAATCACTTAGGCTGGAAAAGTCCCTTCAGATCATCAAGTCCAACCATCAGCTAACACCAAGTCCACCACTTAAACCCTGTCCCTAAGCGCCTCATCCACACATCTCCTAAATACTTCCAGGGATGGCGACTCCACCATTTCCCTGGGCAGACCATTCCAGCTCCTAAACACTCTTTCCATGAAGAAATCTTTCCTGATATCAATTCTAAACCTCCCCTAACACAACTTGAGGCCGTATCCTCACATCCCTGGGATGTTTCATAAATCTCTCTCAATTATGGCAATCTTTTTCATGGCTGGGCTAGCAGTGCCGCATAGCACCTGTGAAATTCCAGCCTTGACTTAAATATCTGAGGACTAAGGTAAAGCTTAGGACTACCACAAGTTTGACAACAGCTGATATGACCGGCACAGCCACAGACAGACCCAAGGCAGGAGGGGATCCCAAGAGGTCTGTGGTCCAGCAAGGTCTGTGTTACCTCCAAGCAGGAGATTCCACAGCCTTTCTGGGCAGCCTCTTAGTACAGACCGAAGCTGTTAAGCAAAACTTTAAAAAAAAAAAAAAAAAAAAAAAGAGCCTGAAAACATGAAAAAGATCACTGATGAGATCTGGAAAAGGAAAATTTTCACAGCAAAAATGAAGTGAGTCAGGTCAGCTGTATGCAAATAAAAACGTTACCCAGAGACATTAACTACAGAGATTGTTTATAACCTCTTTAATTAGGGGTTGTTTTGTTCTTGTTTTGCCATGTACAGAGTCTGCGGGGTGAAAATAAGAGTCCATCTTGATGACTTGACTTGATTTTATTTTGAGAAGGAATAGGACAAATTCATTTTTGGCTAGGTTGGACCCACATGTCTGCTCCCCTTCGTTTCCCTGCTGCTACATGTGCAAGGATGTCCCCCTGGCAATGTGGAGAGGAGCAGACACATCCTGGACAGCTGCAGTGAGAGCAGATGTTTGGGAGCAAAAGGAGATGCAATGACCAAGTATCGAAGCATGGGACATGGAAAAGCATTTCACAACGTGTCCCACATCATAACCTCCCATTTTTTCATGTAAATATTAGAAAGGCCAACACGGGGAGAAATCCTCATACTTGCTGGCTGAGTCACAGCCATGTGAAATGTATCATAAAATCAGGATCCATAATGAATGTTTACAGTGTGCCAGATGCAAAGATGATAATCTTGTATCAGCCGGGGCAAACCAGAGTTATCTTTGCCTTCCTCACTTTCAAAAGCTTCAGTTCTCTCCCCTCTCCCCTCAAGTTCAGGTTTAACTTCATACTTTCTGCATTTCTGCTGGTGGTTGCCTCGATTCCTTTTTTAACTGAAACAAAAGGGTTTGCTTTTGTGGTTGTAGGACTGGGGGTACGCTTCACCGTTTGGCTAGTTTCTCGTCTGGTGTAAACAGATGTAAGGCTATAGATTTCAAAAGAATGAGCTTACACCAGATAACGATCAGACCTATGCTCTGAACCACTATTTTGTAAACTCTGGTGGTAGGTGGTTTATGAGCAGATCGGCCCACCGTGCTGAGGACAGTAACCTCGCAAACCATGACTGGAAACCATGCTGTCTCTGCTCATGAATCAGAGCCCTTCTGGGGAGCAGGGTTAAAGCAGAACTTCCACAAGTATCTCACAAGTCGGTGGCTGCAGGAATAATCTACTTCTGACTGCCTATATCCAGCTAATTTGGCTAGCAGCTGAAGTGGATACTGATATTGTATGGAATTTATGTAAATGAATATATCTGAGGTGGGATATTAATCCCCACTCCACAAAAAAAGGAAGCAGCAGCATCTGCGTGCTGCCTTTAAAAAAGCATCAAACCGAAGATAAAGCACTCTCTTGTGATTTGTGTACATCACTTAACCACGTTAAGCTTAGAAAGAGAATGGCAGAACATAAATAAAATAAAGAACGCATGAAAAAACTGCGTGGCACTTACTATTTCTTTTGTGGTGAAAAACAACTTAGGAACCAGATACGGAGCATTTATAACATTTTGCAAGTATCCAGAGCAGCAAAACTCTGTGCAGCCACCCTGCTGCACCTACTGCAGAGGTGTAGGAGGTAGGAGGTAGGCATGAGCAGGAGAACACGGTGCTGCTGTGCTGTGCTGTGCTGGGCTTCCCCAGCAGCACAGCACCCATCCTGCCGGGTTGCTGCACATGGCCAACACGCAGGAGGATTCCCCCCACCCAACTTCAGCCTTGCACACCTGAGCCACCTGCTCCGTGCTCCTTTTCTTGTCCCCAGAGAGAAAAGGACACATTCAGCGTGCAGTTCACCTGTCCTGCTTTGTTCGTTAAGATGAAACGAGTCTTGACCTAGAAGTGCCGATTTCCTCCACCCACTGCAAAAGAAAACTAAGGCGACCAACGGGGCTGAATTAATCAGCTCAATCCTCTCTTTGCTATCTGAGTAAAGGACAGGGAGCAGAAGAATTTGTGAGCTTAACACCATACAGAACAATTGTCCTCTTAGTGAAGGGCTTGAGTTAAGGATGAAGAAATGGTTTTACCTGTATGATATGTAAGAGATTCATACATGAAATAGTTGAAGAAGGCATTCGTCTCCTAACTGACAGGTGGACGCAGCAGAAATGCCTCCTCAGCAGTTTGCAGACACCCTTGCTAAAAGCCTCCCCAGAGATGAAAGGATTTCAGGCTCCTGATTTACAGGCTTGCTCCAGAAGTGGGTCAAGGCTGGGCCATGTGCCTGGGTCATTTCACTGGGTGACAGGGACAGCACCCAGATGTACTCAGGATTGCGCTCAAGTGGCTAAGCTCTCCCTCCCGCTGCTTTATTTTTCTAATAAAAAGAAGTCCGATTTTAACAAAGCCTGCTCTATAAAACTATCTAAGTTAATAACCATGAGGGATTTCACCCATGCAAACTCTGTTCTTGTTGTCTGAGCAACAAAACATATCCGTGAGACACGTTTCTGGTTCAGCTAGACAGGAACCAAAGCGCAGAACACAAACCTTTACAGAAACCCGCACAACAAAGTTCAGCTCACTGCTTGACAAACATTGAAAAAATCAACACAATCCTCATCAGCCGGGAGGTAATTTTCCAAGACAAGTGGGCATCACTCTCTCCCCTGTATCGCTGGGCTTCTTACAAGAGGCAATAAATCCCTTCTTCCTCCACGCCATAATCCAGTGGTTGTTAGACTCATGGTGTACGGCTGCCTAAAAATACCAGAAATAACAAGAATCTCTTATTCTTGGGCAGAGCAAGAAATGGCCCTACAGTGACCTGTAACATTCCTGAGCCCTTATAAACAGGGTGAGAAGATGGCTGTGTGTGCACTGCTGGCTCGGGCGGCCGAACGTGTGCCTGTGTGCCCGAGAGACGGCCAGGTCCCGCGGGGAGCCCATTTACCATCACCACAGAGCAGGTGACAAAACTATGTGCTTGTGTTTATGCTGGCAGGATACTTCTACTTACAAGGAGTTTCCTAAAAAGAAAGCCATTCTGGATGGAGAAAATGATGGCAGGGAGGAAATAGCTACCAAGAGAGGGGAAGAAAACGCCGCTGATCACGGACCAGCAGCTGCTGGAAAGCATGGGGCAGATGGAGACCAAAGGTGGAAAGAAAAACCTGATGAAAGAACCTGCGAGTAAAAGAAAAAAAACATCTCACAAAGGATGCTAAACCTTGGAAGCCTGGATGTAGATGTGTTGGAAGGATCTCAGCCATTTACATTAAGGGCTGGAGATGTGGAAGGTAACTACGAACGTGGATGAAGGCAGTGCTGAGCATTTAGCCTGGGGGTCCTGCTGGCAGCTGCACTGCGCCCGCTGCTCAGACCTGAGACTTTGCCTGTGGTGGCTGTGATGGAGCCCAGGTTTTCCTTCCGAGCCCCACAAAGCAGGAGCGTTAACACAGAGACACGATTCGGCCCCGGTTTCTGTGCAGCAAGGCTTTCTTTGGAGCAGCGACAGGTGACAGAGGGAGCAGATTCCCCCCACTACACATGGATACTTCAAGCAGCGTTAAGTAAAGAAGTAAAGAGACAACAATGTGCTACAGGCAGTTCTTGGGTGCTGGCTTCTACAAGGCATGCTGAGTCCCTCTCCTTCCTACTGCCATCAAGTGGGACTAAAACAAAAAACAGAAAACCAAGACCAAGAAACATAAAAGCTAGAACACATTGTTTTGTGCATTACCTTCAATTTCTCTCGTGGACAGACAGAGGAGGGATGGCTATTTCAAGTTCTGAACTGAAAACTGAATCAGCAGCACCAGGCACATCACAGAAAGCTATCACAAGACAGCACAGCCTGCCGAGGTCATTCCATCCTAAGGACCTTACATGGATGAATTCATTAAAATGGGGGTTTTCTGTCCTCATCAGAGATGCTACAAGGTATGTCCGCAGGATGACAGGAATCATCCAATGTCCAACACATCACAGAATTGATCCTGGAGAGCTGAGAATTCTGGCACTGCATGGTGTGATTTTGACAACAGCCCCCCAAATCCTTGGCCAGGAGCAGAGCAGAGAGGACAGATGCTCACAGGAAGGAGCAATCTCAGCCTTAAGGAGCTTTACATCAAAAACATATATATATAAGGGCATGACAGCCAGGTGTCATCAAGCATAATGGCAAATACATACTTGATTCATCTTCACAGGCTAAGACAAAGAAGAGGATGAAGATTATGTATGATTGCCTTTTCTCTTCCAATTCAATTTGCTTGAATTTTATCCATTTAGTACACCATCAGGAAAACAAGTTTCCTTTTCCTGACAGCAAACTGCTGCCCTATGTGTGACCAGGATCACAAAGAAAAATACTTTTATGGTAATAGAACCACATTTTAAGTCTCAAACAACAAATACTGTTGCACAAAATGGTTAACTTTTTGTACACATTGTATAAGTAAATACAAAGAACTGCCGAGCCTCACAAAAATTATAAGTAGTCACTTGAAATTTTCAAGGAGGCAGCAAAAAATCCTAAGAGCGATTGCTTATGTTAACAAATATTGTCTTGTGTAAAATATGCGGCATTGGATGGAATCTAACCCCTCTGCGAAGGGAGAAGTGAAACACCAGAAACTTATAAATACAGTTAAATGACCACAGCTGTTACTGCTGACACAGATATACTGGCATAAAAGACATGCTGAATAGTTTGTTTTGATAAATCTGTAGAAATAAGCTCTATCAGTAAAATCACTCTTACTCACGTTACTTCAGCCCACTTCACAGTTGCATCAATTTACTGGTACTGGTTACTAAACCAAACAGCCAGTACAAAACTTCTCTGTGGGCCAACCGAGCACTGTCCAGCAACCCCAGTAAGTCCAGTAAAGGGGGGAATCTGGCTGAGAATTTTCCAAAAGCATTCACTAAGACATTGGACTTCAATGTCACGTTTCAGCAGGGTGTCTCGAATGCCTTACAAGCGTTTAATAGGGAGAACCTCCCAGCGTGCGTGAGGCATGCTAGCAGTGCAGACTGCTCTGCACAGAAAGGAGAGGAAGTGTTCCCCCAAAAAATAGTCTAACCAGGCACACAAAATACATGAAGTGAGTCCTAGACAATTCCTATCTCTTGGTCTTATGATGTGATCAAGCATGTGATCCTTCAGCTTTGTTTTGACAGCCAAGTGGAAGATAAAATAGGAATTCAGACGACCACAGAACAACGCAGCAAACCTCAGCGAAAGAAATTTAATTTGGCAAAGGTATAGCCGCAATAATAAAAAGGGAGAAAGGTTTGGTGGTCGCTCACCGTGCTGTATTTGGGGGCGTTTGTGTCAGAACGCAAAACAGCGTTAAACACATATTTTCAACAGTATCTTTCACCTTGCCACGCTGTGTCACCAGGATCAAAGCTGATCTCTTGCCAACACGTTCCTCCGTACAACTGCACGGACCCACACCAGCAGTGCAATCTCTCCTGCCATAACAAAGACTTGCAGGATTGTCAAAAAGTGTGGTGCCTTGGCACTGTGCGGGAGTCAAAACAGAGGTATTCAGAGAGACTTGGGGGCCTCAGTAAAGAAAAAAATACTCAAACTGCCATTGAGATCCAGCTTCACGCCCAACGTTGAACAAGCAAAAAGGCAGGAAGCTTCCACCCCAGTGAGGCACAGAAAGGTGGTTTGCTGGGATGCTCACGGGAGCACCAGGACCGTGGGGGAGCATCGGGGCGCTGGGCTGGGCTGGCTGCACGCTGCTGGGCAGGAAGGTTTCCAAACGTCCCCCCGCCGCCTCTGCCTGCACGCTGAGGAATTCCAAGAGGGCTGCCAAGATCCGTAAAAAGTAACATCCCCGCTCCCCTGTCAGCGCTGGCGAAAACAAGGTCTGCGTTCCTTCGGCGGGAGCAGGAACAGGAAGCTCGAGTGCTGCCATCAGTACTTGTCCTCAACGCCGGATCCCAAAGCAGACCTCGTAGGAAAGCAATTTCTTCTTCACAGCACTCGAGCATCCCTTCTCGTTCCAGGTGGTGTCTGGCATCGGGGCAGCAAGGTACATGGCACTCGGTCTTCAGCAAAAATCAAAGAAGTGGAAGAAGGAAAATCAAAGCCACGCGTGTAGCTGTCTCAAATTAGACTGCAGGATCAGAGAGGGTGAGCATCCTCTCCATCATTTCATCCAGCCAGGCAGCAGAAGACACTCCACCACTTTGTGCAGGTGCACTGTGCTCCCTCTTCAGAAACCTATCGGGTACGAACCGCGGCACCGCGTGGCACGAGCCTTCGCTGTCCAGGAAAACACTTCACAGCGATCTCTGCCCTGGGCAGGTTGGACGCCGCGTGCCTTGGTGGGACACGGCACGCACAGACACATCCCAAGGAAATTCACAGCGTCGCTTCCCAGCCCAAACTGATGCTCTGGAGGAGGAGGAGAGGGACCGGGACCCCTCCGGGCACCGCAGCACCCCAGCCAGCCAAGCCCCGGGCACCGCTCGGCAGCAGGGCTGGACACAAGCTCAGCCTCTGCTGCCACACATCCTAACTTCATGCCATCAGGTGGAGGGATTTAAGAAAGGACACTGTCACCTGGCCACTCGTTCTAATCCTGCCAGCATATTCGGCAGCCAGCGGCACCGTACTCCCCTAAAGACAGACAGTGCCTGGAATTAAACGGCACAATTGGTGTGGGAAGGCACCCGGCTCCACCTCGGGTAGAAAAACACTACAGCACTCGCTATAAACCAAGGGGAAAAAAGAGTTCCTGTTCGACACAGTGGGAAGAATGTGCTTGTTACAGCTCGCTCCTTCCCACAGCGTGCGCGGCACAAGCAAGCACCCGGCTGCGTGCAGGAGCGAGCGTTTTGCACTTGGCCGTGTCGGATGCCGCCACGCCACCCATCACGCAGATTTTACAACCAGCTTCGGATTTGGGACAGCGCTCGTTTTCGATCGGGCGCTTCTCAGGGAAGCCACTCGTCCATTTCTCTCCCCAAAAGCACGTGTGGGAGCACCCAGCAACCCCCCAGCTCCAGCCAAACCCTTCCCCAGCCCCCCGGGACATTCCATCATCACCCCCCGGGGCTCCCCTGGAAGACCACCACACAAACCCCATTCCTGCCACGCATCCCCACCGCAACACCTGCACCCCGCAGAGCCCCCTTCCCCAGCCCAGCCCTGCACCAAACCCCCCCCGGCTCGCCTCGGGCTGCACCCCGGTCACCCCACAACCCCTTCCCCAGCCCCCCCAAGCCCCCCCTGGGGCTGCCCACCCGGAGGAGCCCCCCAGCTCCCCAGGAGCTCCCAGCACCGCCGGGATCCTCCTGCAGCGAGCTCTCCTGGGGACACCCCATCCCCATCCCCATCCCCACCTCCCCCGACGCCCCCCCCCCCCAGCTGCCCGCCGAGGGTCCCCGGTGGGGCACCGGCACCGCGGGGGCGAGGCAGGCACCACCACCGGCCTCACCTTCTTGCTGTCGGCGGCGGCGAAGCCCCTGCCCTCGCCGCTCACCGAGGCCGAGCGGGCCGGCCCGAGGTGCTCCTGCTGGGGGGACATCGCGGCCATGCGGCCCCCCGCCGCCGCCCCCGCCCCGCCGCCGCCACCGCCCGCACCATGGACAGGGCGCGCCACCACGGGACACGCCCCCCCGGCAGGCCACGCCCCCTCTGACCACGCCCACACAAAGCCACGCCCTCCGTCGCTCCCCCCCCCCCACTGAGGGGGGGGTTTGAGGCGCATGCGCCCCGCTGGGAAGCGGGGAAGGGGAGGGGGGGAGTGTACTCGTCATGCGCGTGCGCGGTGTGGGGCTGAGGCGAATTGGGGAGGGGGGATTTGGGGGGGGGCTGTGGGGACCCCGGATCAACCCCTCCCGGCTCCAGGCGCCCTGCACAAGGCAGGGACCCTCCAGAGACATGGCGTGGGGGTGTCCCCGCTGGAGGGGCAGGAGGCGGGGGGGGGCTGGGGTACTGCCCTGGGGGGCTGAGGGGTGCTGAGGGGGTACTGGGGGGTGCTGAGGTGTCCTGGGGGGTGCTGAGGGGTGCTGGGGGTATTTAGGGGGTGCTGAGGGGTGCTAGGGGGTGCTGAGGTGTCCTGAGGGGTGCTAGGGGGTGCTGAGGGGATGCCTAGGAGGTGCTGAGGGGGTGCTGAGGGGTGCTGGGTGGGTGCTGAGGGGTTCGAGGGGGTGCTTAGAGGGTGGGGGGGGCTGCTAAGGGGTGCTGAGGGGTCCTGGGGAGTGCTGAGGGGTGCTAGAGGGTGTTGAGGAGGTGCTAAGGGGTACTGAGGGGTGCTAAGAGGTGCTGAGGGGATGCCTAGGTAGTGCTGAGGGGTGCTAAGAGGGGCTGAGTGGGTGCTGGGGGGTGCTAGGGGATTCTGAGGGGTGCTAGTGGGTGCTGAGGGGATGCCTAGGTAGTGCTGAGGGGTGCTAGGGGGTGCTGAGGTGATCCTGGGGGTTGCTGAGAGGTGCTGTCATGCTCCAGAAGGCCACCAGCAACCTGTTGGAAGCAAGTGGATGGCACTGGCCCAAGGGCAGCCATGTGGGAGTAGGCTCTGAGTAAACCCCGTCTGGAAACTGGGAGGAGGCATGCTGGTGGTAGGGGCGGTGAGGCCGTGGAGGAGCTCTTTCGCATCCTGCCTTTCTCCACGTTGGGAGGTGGAATTTTATCTCCTGCCTTTGTGGTGGGTACAGGCTCTGCGAGCGTTTCCGCCTGTGCTGAACACCAAAAAAAGGCAGAAAAAGAGACGCCCTGCCATCTCATGTGCAGCTGTTCCCATCTCCCGCCTTCCTTCTGTACCGGGACTTGGTCCAGCTCTGTAAGGTCACTTCTCCTCTGGATCAGCTCCCGCCAGGTTCTCCTGGATGCACAAATGCTCATGGCAGCGGCCACTCTTGCCATGTACGCCTGAAACAGCGGGGAATGGCGATGTTTGGTGTCACCTCGCGTGGCCACCTTGGCAGGTTGTGTAGGCCCAGCAGCTCCACGGGACAGCGCTTCAGTGCTCCCATCACTGAGATCGATGTGGGCACCTGCCCTCTGCTTGCACCCTGCTCTCTGCAAGTCAGGGGAATCGTGTAATGGAAAGCGAAGGGAAGATGAAATATTAACGCCTGGGATGCAGCCTGAGTGCTGCTGCCTCCTCTGCAGAAGCACTGGGCTTTCCCACATCCAGCTCTTTGCTGTTCCTCACCACCCTTTTAAAAAAAAAAAAAAAAAAAATAGAGCCGTAGATGTTTATGAGCACTTGGCTGCTCGGTGATAGCTCTTGGGTGACACCATGGTGGTGTGTCGGGGCTCAGAAAGCCCCCGGGGCTGCCCCGAATGTCCTGATGGAGGAGAAGTAGACAGCTAGGGCAGAGGTGTGTGTGCACCATGTATGTAGTTGAGCCATTTCCCGCTCGTTGAATTTGTATGCTCTTTCATCCGACGTGACAAAACCTTGGCGGCACCCAGCCTGACACATCCGATGCCGGGGCAGGTCCCGGCGTGGCTGCGAGAGGGCTGAGGAAAGATTTGTCAGGGGAGGGAGGAAGCTGTGTGCTACGTCTATTCCAAGCCCAGGATGCATTTAGCGATTTGGCACCCTGCTCCCCAGAAACGTTTGCAAGTGATGATATTCTCGGTGATGGTTTGGAAATTAGGCTGTGAGTATATATTTATTTTGCAAAGGAAATGTTACATAAGCTTTCCTAAACGCTCGCACGTGCTTTTGAGGTGTTCTTTTATCTAATCCCGCAAGCGCATTTCCTACGATGTTTGTTGAACGCCGACTCTTTCACCTGCTCACCGAGATAAATAGATTAAAATCCTGCCGTTTGGTTAAGCAAGATCAGAGAAGAAGCTTCTCTGTGCACCGTGAATGCAGACATACAGCCGTAACGTAGCATTTGCCACGTGCTAACTTTTGCACACCTTCAGTTAATTTGCTGTGCCAGGGAAGTGCCCGGGAACCTTCATCCATCTCTCTGTGCAGAGGACGGGTGGGAAAAGCCCTGGCTCCCCCTTGCTGCTTGTCGGGGCTGTGGATGATGCCGTGGGGATGCAGCAACACCTGCGGGTGCAGAGCCGAAACTCTTCGTCCCTGCTCGCCTGCAGCAGCGCTCGGATGTGTAATTGCACCAAACCATCCTTAAACTGCACCGACTGCCATCAGCACCAGCCAAAAGTCTGCGGGAGCCCTGCCCCAAGATGTGCAAGGCTCAGAAAATAACATGCATGCCCGTAGAGAGATTTTCTTTCTGTTGCCTTGGCCACAGTATTAGAAGCAAAACACTGTGGGGATAAAGGGGGGATTGGGACGGAGAAATATATGGGTGTAGTAGGGAAATCGCGTTTGTGCACGAGACACGGGAGAATTACTCGAGGGCAAGCCCATCCAGATGGAAATGCAAGCCCTGTAAATCTGCCACGTTAGGGAAAACCGCAGCGAGCTGTTAGCAAACGCTGGGTGCGGGGACTGCTGCTGCCTCCAGGTTTTATGAGCTTTCCACGCACGTTAGCACCAGCAGAGGTTCCCTTCCAAGAAAATCACGGCATCCGAGGAGCCGCGGTAGGCGAGGAGCAAGCGAGCTGTACTTAACTTGCACTGGATAAATACAATTCCCCCAAATCTGCCCCAGAAGGATATATTTTCGTGAATACTAATTTTATGAAACCCACAAGCGCCTCGTGCAATTAAAGCCACGCAGCAGAGCAGAACTGGAAACTCCAGAGGCAATTACATGTACAGTGAGATCAGATGCAACAACTTTCTGTTCTGATAACCTAATACCTCGAACCCAATGCTGCTCGTGTATTATGAGCAGCTAAAAATAGGGCTGTATCCTGGACAGGCAGGAGCCACGCTGAGGGAGAAAACCTGAGCAGAAAGAAAAAGCTGGAGGAGAACAGGATGGGTGGCTTAACAGCTTCACATCATCCTCAACTCGGAGCAGTCCAGCTGGTTCCTGGTGTAAATTAGAACATCCCTTGGGAACACTGGCTAGAAGGCATTGCCTTCTTTTTCTGGAATTCAGCACAGCAGCTTTGGGGGCAGGTGGGAAGCCTTCACTGCTCATCTTCACGGGATTTGCTGCTGCTCCACGCCAAAGAGGTTGTGGTAAGCGAAGAGCATCCTCCACGCTCCATGGTCCCTGAGGGTCTGGACAGAAGAAAGCCCAGGAACCAAGCCCTGTCCTTCCCTTTTGATAGTAGCTTGCTAATAAAATCATTAAATACTATGTGAGTAATTGCAAAGTGCTATTCACAAATGTCCTGGGATTCAAGCCATGGCAGTTATTAACGCTTTGTGCACGTCGGTTGACATTAACAGAAAATACCCCGTTCTGTCCCTTCCCGAGGTTGCAGAGACTTTCCAGTTTCGGGCTTTGATTTCAGGACCAGTGGCCAGCTCGAGCCATCCTCCCATGGCCGCAGCTGCTGCCCAGACACGAGGAAGGGCTGTCACAGCCTGGCCTCGCGCAGGAACCCACCGCCCATCCTGCTGGCTTTTAATATCCACTTCAGCCTTATTACACATGCCGTGTGAAACTCAGCCCAGCGCATCAAAGAGAAGTCTGCCTTTGAAGGGCTGCATGTTTCCTGCATGCAAATGCAGCTCTGATTTAATTAAGCTTGATTTTGTAATCGGCGTAGTTGAACTGGTGCAATTCTTGTGAGCAAATACGGCTGGCACAAGCTCCTCGGCGTGCGTACGGCCTCATGTCAACACCACCCATCAGTGAGTGACACTGGATTTTCCTACCATTCATCCTGTCCCTATTTTTCCCGTATCTTACTTCTGATTTTTATGCTTTATTTCCTTCATTTGCATTTATAGTCTCATAGATTGTTTATATTTTGTTTCTCCGCATTGAAGGTTTCCTTTTGGTCATTTTCCAGAGCTCAGCCTTTCAATTGCAAATTGCGAGGCAAAATTAAAAGTCACTGACTGGAGAGGCCTCGCTCAGGAGCAAAGTATTAGACATGAAAGGACAGCATTTCATTTAAGATAAGGCCTAATCTCTTCCCTTTGTGGGCAACATTTCCGAACTGAATCTGAACACTTGCTCTTGGAGCTGTTTAGCTTCTGCTCTCAGCTAGGTGGGCAGCGATGGAAATACCCAGAGCTGAACCTGCAAGGTGATCCTGAGCACAACACGCAGGTGCCATTAGAAGAAGGGAGGTTGGCTGCCTACGAAATAGTCAGATATGTGCAGGACACATCTCTTCAGAATGAGCTTGAGCTTTCATAGACCTCACTGTGTACCCACCACACTACGTGGCTCCTTGAGAAGCACGGGCGGTGATGCTCAGCAACGGGGCTGGTTTCTATTCGTCGACATATTCTTGAGGGAAGACAACCTATCACCTGAAATCTGACGAGACTGTGTTAGCAGATGCTAGTCCCAAAGTTCCTGTTGAGAAGCACGACTGTCTACGCACAGCTCATAAATAACCCGTACTTTGTTGCTGCTGTTATAGCTAGGTGTTGCTGACGGACTCCCTGGAGCTCCACAAAGCACTGGCCATGTAGACAGCCAGATTCCCATCTCAGTGGGTTGAGGCATGGAGTAATAAATTGCATAGCATAACTAAGGTTGGCATATATGTGCCCAGTGAGGGTTATACATCCATAACAGGAACATTTACAGTAACTAGAACGGGAAATTATTGGGGTCACGTCAAGAATAGAGCATCTTCATTTTATGGCTGATGGGATTTGAGTTTATGGGAAACAGAGAGCAGACTGTTGACGCTGGCTTTTTAGGAGATGCCAAGGAATCTCCCATGAATGGGGGACCCTTAGAGTATAACATGCAATCATCCATAAAAGTTATCACATTATCATCCTCGCTCTGGAGTCATTGCAGGCATCGGTTTCTCTATTTCACAACCTAGACAGATTTTACTGTCAGTGTGTTTAAGAACCCAGAGGGCCATATTTTTTGTCAGTTTGTGTTTTTAACACACTGATGGATTGTTTGGCACTTCTGGTCCCTCCCTGGATTTACTATTTTCCAGTCACCAACTTTTCCTAACAACCTGTGGGACTGTCGAGCTGTGAATGACAGACATTAAAAAATTATGGGCAAGATTTTTAGTTGTCCTTTCATGACACACTCAAATCCGTTCACTGCAAGAGTGGGATGCTTTCAAAACTGACTCAGATGAATAAAAAATGAGCTAGACATCCTCCCGCGGACTGGGACTCCAAGAGGAAATAGCTATATTTTTCTTGCACAACGTGTTGAATTACTCAATATAACCTGATGGACATATCTTCAGCTTCTATAAGCCCAGGTGGGAGCCCAAACTTCCCTGCACTACATCGAGCAAGGACTTGGCTCTCCTGCCTCTCTCGGCCTCTAACCACACAGCCTGTGGTTTACAAATTAAACGGCCCATTATACGAGGATGGAAACTCCTGGATCTTCTAGCTGATGGGGACAATGAGGACTGTCAAGACTCCAAAATGGAGTCTGGCTTTTGCCACAGTGCCGAGAGGTTTAATTCCCTCCACCACCAGCAGGAAACACGTTTAGGGCAGCCATCACTGCTGCTGCGCTGCAGCTCCCACCACAGCCTCTCTGCTTCCCGTTTGCTACTGTCAATATTTCAGTGTTTTAAAAGAAAAAGCAACAGTTTCAAAGTGAATCCAAGCTTTTCCTGACACCTACACTGTAATTGTAAGACGCCGATTTAGGGAGGGCTGCAGAAGATATCGTAACCGCATTGTCAAGCAGCTTTACCTGCGTCTTTCCTGAAGGACGCCTGGATAACTTCCTCGAAATTTGCAGTGGTGGGGATTTGCAGGCTCCCTCCTGAGCCTGTCTTTGCATTGTCCCTGCAATTAGAAGCTATTTTTCCTGAAGTCTGGCTGAAATCGCCTTCTCCTCAGCTAAGCCTATTACAACTTGTCCTAAGCCCAGGGGATATGAAAAGAGTTTATTCTTTCCTCCTTAGAGCTACCTTTTAGGTATTTGGACAGTATCTGCCCACAATCCTCTTTTCTATACTAAACAATACCTAATCCTTCAGCTTCCCCTTGCAGTTCATGATTTCTGGACCTCCGATCAATCTGGTTCTCTCAGTTCTTTCCATCTGGTGCAGAGCCTTTCTAAATCACAATTTCCAAAGCACGGTACGTATTGTTTGCAAGGACCACGTGCACGTGTTTCTCTTCCTTTCACACCCCACCTCCAAAACAACTGTTTCACTGCTTTTTTATTAGCCACAGAAGGGTGTACAGGGAGCCTGGCAGCACAGTGTTAATATTTTACCACATATCAGTTGTTCCCCACAATGCAGAAAGCCACCTAGCAAGGAAAAATGTATTAGTTTCATGTTTCCTAAGTGTCATTGTAACTGTTGAAGCCATAAAAATTATATGTAAATCTATTAAAATATTTGGATAGTATAAATTTAGATAAGATTCCAGCAGACAACCATACTGCACTAGTTCTTAACATGAAAGCTGTGACCCAGCTCTCCTACTGTATCAGCAGCATGTTGGCCCTGATTATCAAGCAATGCACTGTCTCAGGCTAAGAGGTTATTGCTTTTAAATTAGCAGAGAGGTGGTCAGTCCTGAAGAGCTTGGATGGAAACCTAAACTGTAGGATAATGGTGGGCTTGAAGTATTTTAGTGTTCAGGCTTCAGAAAAAAAGGGTTTGTAATGGTAGTGACTCCCAGATGCTTCAAAACAGAAACTGTTTCATAAACCTGGTTAAAAATTAAACTCCTATAGATCACAACATTGGGAGAAAATATCCAAAAACAAAACAAAACAAAACAAAACCACCTTCATTAACCTATTTTGAAAACAAAATCCCTTCTCTGGAAGAGTGAAAATGTTCATTTGCTGCAAATGCTGAGGTTTTTGATCAGAATCATAGAATCATAGAATCACCTAGGTTGGAGGAGACCTCCAAGATCATCCAGTCCAACCTCCGACCCAACACTGAAGCCAAGGGATGGGGTGGGAAGGGAGATGCAGGGGAGAGGAGGCACAGGGCTGGCAGTGCGATGCTGCTGGTCCATGAAACAGCTCGTGCTATGGGAGGGAAGAGAGGATGGCAGGGAATAGCCATGTCTGACCACCACTGGCCTTGGTTTGGTTGTTTGGTGCCAGGACACCAGCAGGGGTGCCTGGGGAAGCTGATCTGCCCAGGGGATATGGATATGCCAGCTGGGCACCATAAAGCCGGGTGTCCATGGCATTAGCAATACAGCATTACTGCATGCTACCATACACGGCAGCACAACTTGAATACAAGATCACCTTCCAATTATTTTAATGAAACAGGAGGCAGCATGGATAGTCATTAATACAGCAGGATCAGGATCTATCCATGTAATTAGAAAGACTGAAGAGAGCACTAGAGATGTAAGCTAAAGGCAGGTCTGAGCAGAAATAAAGCAAATGGCTTTTATGGGTGGTCACTATTAGATGCCCCATGTGGCATCCTCCCAGGTTGGCACACAGGTCCACCAGCTTCAAATCTCACATATTTGCAGTCTTTGAAACATAGCTGGCTGTAAGAATGTGTACTAGACCACAAATAAATAAATAAATAAATAAAAGGTTAAAATTAGTGTCAAAAATATCATTGTGCATTTGTTAAATAGAAACCTGAACTAGTAATCATAGGCCTACCCTGTTGCTTCTGCTGCCATTCGGGCTTCGCTGCTTAATGCTGCACAAAAGAGGTTTGCGGCTGGCTTGAGGACTTACAGGTCAGTGGAAACTGTTGATCCTGAGAGGCCTGTCAAGAAAACACGTGAATTATGGGTTTTGGCCAAGTCATGTGGTTGCTAGGCCAATTTTGGTAACCAAGGCAGCAAAAAAATCCATTTCAATGAAATGAAATTAAAATGCATATAAAAGTACAGTCTGGATTTCGCAGGATTTTTTTATGCCTCACAGTATGACATAATGACACATATTTTTATGTCCCCAGAATATTTCTGCTGGTTTCAAAAGGTTGAACTGACACTGATGTCACATTATCCACTTACTCTAAAATATATGCTGGCCTTGTGCTTTATTTAATACTTTGCAATGTTATTTGGATGCCATAATTTTACAGTTACCTCACTGGATCGATGAGGAAAAGTAAAAAGCTGCCAGACGAAGGTTGTTTCATGTACTAAGTCATCAGCAGCCCAGGCTTCTCCCAGCTTACCTTTCCTTCTCCACCTGCACGCAAACTCATTAAAAATGTTCCAGGAAACCTCTGCCTCTGCATTAGCATGCAAGATGCTCATAAATCATATTTCTTTAACGGGGGGTTGCGATCTGACATTAACGAAGACTCTGGGAAGGGAACAGGGCCAGGAGCTGGGCCGGTGCATGTCCACAGGCCTCCGGTGTTATCAGTGGAAGCCCTCGGAGTTAGATCAGTGCCAGAGCTTTCCCAGTCTTCTCTGTTCAAAAGTTTCTATTGGCAGAATAATAAAAATCCCCCATCACATCTTGTGAATAGTTTACATTGCAAATTCCTGAGTCCTGACTGCTGCGGCGTGCGGGTCCCAAAGCACAGCGGTGTTGCTGCTGCCCAGTTCAAAGCCTGCTTCCCATTTGCTGCGAGGCTCTCTTGGCCCATTCCAGCAACGTAAAAGGCTCCTTGCATTAAATGAAAGATCCTTTTCATTGAAGGCCCCCTTTGGTGCTGGGGAGGTGGAAGGGGGTCCGAATGCAAATGCAAAGATGTGCTGGGGCCTTGCAGGAAAATTTGGTGGGTACTTCTCTAGGTGGCATGGTGGCTCTCAGGGCACAGGAGAGGATCCTGTGCCTCGTAAGCCCTGATGTGGAGAATAATGTCACTTCTCTTGATTGTAACTTAAAATCCTGGCTTTTACACCCCAGCAGATCAAGGTTACTTGCAGACTCACTAACCTGCTAACTAACCAAGATAAGCCAGGATATTGCAGCCCCCTGCCTCTCCCCCATTCGAGCCCTCTGCATTCCTCCCTTCTACTCTGGGGTGGCCACACTGCGTTTCGGGGTCACCAGGCTGTGGATGCATGGCTGCATGGCATGGTCACTGTGCTCTACGGAGTGAGCTGCCCTTGGCAAGGGGGATGCATGCTCCTGGACATGCCTTCATCCAACACCAAGCAGGGAACTTCTGTTAGCTCTGTGTCTTGGAGACTGAGGGAACCAAGGTGAGCCTGTCTTGCCAGCCTGTGGTTTTGATTGTTTTATTGCTTAATTGGTGCATGGGGATTGATAGCTAATTGGCATGTGAGCATTAGCAAATGAATAATGTGCATAACAATGGGGATAACAATGATTTACTCTGCCGGAGAGTTGCACTGAAAAGCTAGCAATCGCAGCGGGCTGATTACAGAAAGCTGCTTCTTTTACTCTGTGCTTTGAATACTATAAAGCATGGCTGTAAAATAAATGCTATTTTGTTAGGCAATAACTGTGTCCTTGTGCTGAATTAATACCTATGGATTTCCATTATAAAACTGATTTTACTCCTGGTCTATATATTGACCGATGCGGAGCAGGTATCATTTTGTTGTCAAGTGAGAGCTGTCGACCCAGGAGCTCTCTTGGCTCAGATGTCGCTCAGCACCCTTTGTAGGGCACCACAGACCTGTAGGGCCAGATCGTAGCATTAAATCAGCTGTGGTGCATGCTCTCATATTGACCAATAAAGTAGCGATGTTTGCTTCTGAGTGGTACCAAGGAGTTACTGGAGTAAAAGGTCATATCCTCACAATATTGTAGAAAATTTCACAGGATGGTAATGAAAATAGAAAGAAAATAGAAGTGTAGCTCAATGGAGTAATTGTGGCTGATATAAAGTCACAAGTATCTTAGTTGCCCTGTATGAGGGACAGCGGGAGCAGTGATATCCAAAAACCTCTGAGAACTTTGATTATGATTGATTTCAAAGTTCAGGTTTTCTTTCAGCATTGTCATGTCTTCCTCTTTATCTTCTACAGCTACCTACAGCAAGGAATATTTTCTCAGGTGCAAAAAGATGTATTTTCCCTTGTTTCATCCCATTTTATTAATTGTTCATCTGAATATCTGCTGGCATTAGTCATCTGCTCTCAGTGGTGCTTGCTTCCCACCTGTGCCTGTGGGGACTTTGAGGACAGCTGGCAGCAAAAAGCAGACTGTAGGCTTCATTCTGGGCACAATATTGCTCCAATTTGTATTGCCTTACCCCCATCCTTGTCTTTTAGACCCTATTGTTGTGTAAGAATGAATCAAAGGCCGGTCTCTCTGGTCCCCTATGAGGCTTCTCTGCTAGCAGTTTTGTTATCCTTCATAGCGCTGTGTTTGTAGTTTTCCAGCCAGTTTTCAGTCCATGTGACAATGTTCATTTCCAGGCCAATTCTGATTATTATTCTTTGGTGTTAGATACCCTATCATTTGCTTTACTAAAATCCCAGAATATTTCCTTTACATCATCACCTTTGTCCAGTAATGGTAAAACTCCATCATAGATGTAATCAAGGCTGTCTGGCAAGATTTTTTATTTAGAAACACATGGGGCTTATTGCACATAATTCTGCTGCCCTCTTGATGTTTCCTAATTACATGTTCAATCTCAGTGTTACATTAGTGTGGATGGAAGGGGGGTGCATTAGTTTCTTACTCGACCAATCTTTTCTTATGCATGTACACATTTCCTATAATGCAGAGCACACATGCAAGAGAGCCGTGCTATTTTTCCATGTGGTTTAGGCTGTTTGTGTATTCTATCATTAATTCTCAGCAAGAAGGTCATCCTTTCCCCCCAGATGTTTTTTACTTTCACAGACCAGAAAAAAAATTGCTCTCATAACTTGCATCGCAGATCTAGTACTTGTAAAATGCATTCGCCATGCCAATGCTGTAATGGTTTCAAGAACTTTCTTTATGCAGGGCTGTGGTTTACCACCATGCCACAGCTTACCACAATTTAGCATAGAGCTGTAGTTTTTAATCAGTAAGCCAAGCCTCGGCCAATTTGAAAACACAGCGATTGGGGGGTGGGAAAGATTTGGGAGAGATTTGCTGCACTGATTTCTTTCAGCTTTTCTACGTACTTCCATTTTTAAGATTCTTCTTCCAGATGCATACCATTGAGGAAACGGGTGACAATTAGGGAACAGTTATTTCTGTTCAGCTTTCAGATTCCCCAGAGGAGCAAGATAGCCCATGTAGTTGGTCAGTTTGATCTCACATTACAAAATGTTTGGGCATTGGCAAATTGGAAAATTCTGAAGGAAAAGATTTTCAAATGTATTCTCAATGGTAACTGTCACAATAATGTGGAGTGAAGGTGGGCAGACATGTTTGTTTTATACCTGTCTAATCCTATTTTAGTTATATGTACATTTCTTCAAATGCAGTCTGCATATTCATGGAAGTTTTTGAGGTTTAAATATGTTACCTACACTATTTTTTCTTCCCTCGGTAGAATTTTTATCTCTATGACTGTACTTCTGTGACTGCACAATTTACTACTAACTGCAAGGAGAGTGGATTTGGAAATAAAATCATATATACATAATAGAGAACTGACAGGGACAAGTAAATAAATTACATTTTTCATGTATCTGTGAGCATGGGGGTTGTATGCATGCATATACATTTTGTCCTTGGAAATCTTACAAATACATTTGATTGAGGAGATGAAGGATGTACATTCAGTACGGAACATAAAAATGAACCCGTTGTTTGGAAGGGGGTGGCTCGTATTTTTGATACGTCTGAAGTTGAATTTCTTCAAATAGGGTCTCTATTTTTGCCTTGATAGCATGAAAACACTGTTGGGACTTGCTAGAAAGATTTATTTCACTGACTGAAAGCTGAGTAGGCATCTCTGAGCAGCTGGTGGTAAGGAAAGGAGATAGGCTGAATTAAATCACCGTAATGAGCAGGTTTGGATTTAAGGAAAAACAAATTTTAAAACTGACATCAAATTCCAGTTGTGACTTTTTCCTCAGCAGAGACCGGCTGTGACTACCTTACATTGATCAAGATATAAATCTTTTGATCTGGTACCATAATAGCCATGAAGTCAGAGATAATATTACTTGGTTTAGATTTTGTAGCATCCACTTGACAAGAGGAGGCAAGAGCTGTGTGGTATGGCACCACCACAGGTGTCACACCAGACACAGGATCGAAATGGTTCATCTCCTTTCCTTATCATGGGATTTTCACTATGACCAAGTCTGTGATAAAGCAATATTTTTTTTTATCAGTCTTCCTGCAGGCAAGGACAACAGCTGTGTGCAATTCAGCAGCTTTGTATGTTTTGTCCAGAAAAACATTCAAGTGAACTTGCTCCACTTGCACAGGGGCTGAGTTCCTCAGTAGGCACTGTTCCCTGTGTGCCCAGACCTTGGACTTGCTGAGATGTGAAGTGAGTCAGCTGTGAGGGGCTGCAACGCTCCAGTATCGTGGGGTTTGGGAATTCTGGTCACATCTCTAAATTAAATTATCCTGAGGAAAACTCCTGAGTCACCAAATTATCTCAGAACTATTCTCTGTTCTGAAATTGAAATGCTCAGATAACTGAGTTCAGCTCACTGTGGTGCAGTCCGAGGCAGCAGAATGCGAAGCGGTGGTACCCAGAGAAAATGAGGGGTGATGGCCAGGGGCATGCAGTTGGGGATGTAATTAAGGTGAATCAGATTTGAGTCTGAGGGAAATCTAACTCACTAAGTCCATTATTAAAAACAAAATAAATAGTCCAAGCAAGCCAAGGTTTGAGATTTTCTGGATTGTGAGGATCAGTTCAGTTAAGACACTTAGTAAAATAGAGTTTAATTCAAAAAACTCAGCTACATAAAGAACTAAAGAGAAAAACATATTTTCCAGTTGCTTATGGTTGTTGTCATCCACAGGCAAAGCAATAACAAATGACACCTCTGTGGGCACTTGTCTGTAAGTGAACTTCCCACTGCGAGAATAGGTAAGAAGAAGAGGTGGAGAAGAGGTTGCTTCCCTTGTCCTTTCCAGGGGTGGTTGGTTCTTACCTTGTTGTGTTTATGTCTTCCTCACCTCAGTCTCACAAAACTCAGTATCACTTTATAGTAATCCAGGCTTTTTGGTTCATTACGGTAGCAGATCGACAGACACCGTAAAACATGTTGCTTTTCCCCATGGAGTAAAGAGAAGGTCTCCTTCAGGATAAATCAGAGGCATTATCATCTCTTCTGTGTGTCCTGGAGGGTTAGCTGCCTCTACAAGCTTCCTCAGCCCCTCCTGCTCGCAACCATGGGAGGCCATAACAGGAACCAAACTGGTGTCCCCTGCCAGTTGTGAGGGGAACACACATCCAGCCCTTGGAGACAGGAGATGTCCAAGTGGTGGGGGCTGAACAAGCCCACGTAGTTTCCTCCCTCCAGGCCTGAGAGGAGCCCAGCACCAGCTGGTGCGAGCAGCAGGGCAGGGCCACCAGAAAATGGCTGCAGGAGTTTGGCTGCGCCCTTGCTGGAGATGGTGGAATGCGTGGGCCTCCCCACCGGCGCTGCCCCGTGCCGGGTCCCTGCTTGCTCGGGAGCTCCTAGTTTGGCCCCTGAGGTCCGAGCTTGCCTGGAGATGCGTCTCAACCAAGCGGTGTGGTTATGTGGAGAAGATGGAAGCCACGAACTACCAGCGGTGAGGACATTTCCGAAAGGAGGCCAGGTGAGGCAAACTGTCCCTTTTCCTTGGTACTGCTAATACCCATCCATGCCTTGGTGAGTTGAACAGGGATGAACATTTCCTCTCTACATAAGAAATCTTTTATTAATCTGGCTAACAAATTTCCAATGCCGTTCCGTGGGATACCTCAGACAATAAATCTTATATCAGTTTAGTTTTCCCGCTCTAAATCCTGCTTTTTCGACTGGTTTGTCATTCTTACCTTTCACACCACGTACCGTGATGTGCAGCCACAGCTCAGGAGCGTAATGGGATCGCTCCACACCACTTCCATCCCTTGGACCCCTCTCCCATTAACCACCTCAAAAAAAAGGTTAGCTGAGCACTGGCACTTCCACATCTCTGCAAATATATCCCATGTTTCTTGACAAAGCTGTCTGCTAGCTCAAAAGGCCGTCACTCATGGCATGCAGTGACTTCTCCATGCAAAGGGTCCGGTTCCTCTGTTGTGCAATCTGTCCTCTTCTAATGTCACAAAAAAAGACGTTTGCCATTTCCTCAGCACACAGAAGACAGTCGGATATTTTATGGGGTATTGACTTTACTGCAGTTGGGTGCAGTTCTTTCCTGTTCTTTTAAGGAAATAGCAACGTGTAACTCCACTGTGAAGATATAAAAGCTGTGACTGCACCCGTACCCCAAGCTGCTTTTACAGAGAGGCCTACATTACAAAAAGGATGGAAATTATGGCTTTGTTCTGGAATTGTGCTGCTGGGCATCAGTCAATGGGAGCATCTATCAGTGCTTTACATGCCCGTGTGAAGTTAGCTGGTTTAAAAATATTCATCTCGGTTTCTTCTAGCTACAGTTACCCACTTTGCTATTTCCTAACAGAACCAGTTACTGATGGTTTCCCCTTTAGAGTGGTTTCCAGTGTCGTCATTCCAGTTTGTCGTGACAGGCTGGGCTGGCTCCTGGTGGCCCCAGAGCTTTGGTCCCCGTGGTGGAGGACCACCAACACAGCATCACCAGCCAGATCCAGCACCGCAGGGCACCAGCTTCAGTGCATCATGGCCCAGCAGGCACACGTGGGATCATCCAGACAGCTCTCTCACACTTTCTCCCCGGTACTTTTCCGCTTGCCTGCTGATGCATCTAACCTTATTTTTGAGGTCTGCTAAATATACAGCCAGCCATAGGCTTCAGCAATCAAACCACAGAACCCAAACAAAAGAAAACTCATTCCTCATTTCCCTGTTTCACCCGCCACCAGACACAAACATCTAGAACACTTCCCCAATTTAAACGTGTGATTTTCCTGCTAGTGCCTGCAAAAGAAAACCAACATCCTCTCTGGCAAATGCCGGCCAAGCTGCGATGCAGCACTGCACATTTCTCTGCCATCGCCCCAGAGGCTGGCCCCTCGCTCCCTCATTTAACCTAAGAGCTGCTGCTAAAATCTTTTCTAACTGCTGGATGTGTTTTTTAGCGCTGTGCTCTGGATTCAATGCCAATGGGAGGGCAGAGCAATTCTTGGTGGGTCTTGCACAGCAGCACCCACAGCCCCTTGTACTGGTGCTGGAGAGCTCTTGTATCAGTTATCATCACTTGCGTTCAAAAGAATAAAACCACCGCATCCTTTGATTGCCTTAGGAGGGTAAATTTCCATGCTTTTAGGTAGTATATTTTTTAAAAACATGATATTCTGCAAATAGATCTGCTATGCACAGAATGAAAGCCTCAGACCAGCAACCCCAGCCAACACATTATGAAAGCAAAGTGGCTGTAAATGATCTCTGTGCACAAGTTCACTTTGAAAAACAGCTCCTTGATGTCTGTGGAAATCCGCTTCTTTTATGCAATTTCCCTTTTTCTGCAGCTCTCAGGATAGCACGGAGAAGCATAGGCTGCTTCTGTTTCAGGGTAGCCTGTAAGGAATAACTGTGAAGTCCAGCAAAACAACAGCAACTTTTTGGAAACAGAGGCCAGACCTCTCTTTGCTCCATTAGCAATGTAGCTCTTCTGCTTCCTTTGCACTTTCTGTAGACACTCAGCCCCACAGAAGCCACCAGCTTCCCTTCTACTCCACACAAAAGCTCTTTCGTCCTCCTTCCTTCACCCTCACCCACTTACCTTCACTTTCCATGTATCCCCACATCCCGATGTTCATTCATTAGTGACCTGGATGATGGGGCAGAGTGTACCCTCAGCAAGTGAGCAGATGACATAAAACTGGAAAAAGTGGCAGATACACCATGCTGCCATCCAGAGGGACCTCCAAGAGCTGGAGAAATGGGGGTCCTGGTGGACACCAAGCTGAATGTGAACCAGCAATGTTTTCTTGCTGCAAAGAAGGCTAATGGTATCCTGGGTTGCATTTGGCAAAGTATTGTCAGCAGGACCCATGTCCTTTTCTGAAAAACTGTTTTCCACCTGTGTGACTTCCAGCATGTCCTGTGCCTGGGCTTGGTTTTCCCAAGGTTTAGGACATTGCACTTCTTGCTGAATTTCATGAGTTCCTGTCAGCCCATTTCCCCAGCCTGTTGACGTCCCTCTGGATGGCAGCATGGTCCTCCCTGCTGTATCAGCCACTTCCCCCAGCTTTGTGTCACCAGCAAACTTGCTGAGGGTACACTCTGCCCCATCATCCAGGTCATTAACGAAGATGTTAAAAAGGACTAGATGCTGGGGTACATAGCTAATGACTGTCCTCCAACTAGACTTTGCACTACTGATCAGCACCTGGACTTTTACCTGGGCTTTTAGCCCTCCTTCAGCCCCTAAGTACTTCACCCTTTAGCAAACAGCTAAGGCAGGTGATCCCTGCATTGTTTTAATCTCCCTTCAGGGCACACAGTGGATTAAAACCTCTGGTGGTGCCAGGAAGCCACCCCTTGCTCGCCTTCCCCCCTCATCCCAGGAGCAAGTGCTGCAGCACACCCCATGTCCATGGAAGTGCTTGCATCCCGCACAGCTGCTGGGGTCCCTCAACAATATTCCACCATATGGCACACCGTCCCTCTGCTTTATCACATGGAAAATATCAAGATAATCAGACCTGCCTAGCTGTGATTCATGTAACCATCTGTCTGGGCTTCCCACTATTCGAGTGCTGTAATACCCAGCCTGATAGCCAGAATATAAGCGGCCTTTTGCTGTCCAAATTTCTTAATCTAAACAAACATAAAAGGCCAAATTCTGATCTGGGTTCCATTTGCACAAATCCCATTTGTGACATTAAATGGAGCCGTATGAATCAGTGCAAGCATGGAGTTTGGCACAGGGTTTTCACACTGATTTATAGTGTCCATCTGGCTGCTCCTAATCAAGGAGAGCCTGGCCTGAGCACAGTTTTTAAACAATGACGGTATACACAAAACTAACTCGTAGCCACATTTGTGTTTGGTACCAGAACTGATAGCACAGCTATATCCCTGTTACATCACGTTTACACAGCTCTGAGGCTTTGAGACGTTGGCCTATCTGGTCAAATGGGGCCCTGCCTTAAGTCTTCTGCAGTGAGGGTGATAAACTTTTAAAGAAAGTTTGGCCATGGACAATTTAACTGCTACCAAAGACTGCTTCTGTAAATTGCTCTTCACCACAGGCTAACACACGTGTCTTCAGCTATGGGGAAAAAATTGGGAGGTAAAGTGCTTGGCTCCCAGCTCTACAGAACAACCAAGGTATCGGTTGCATTTAACACTACCCTGGGCAGGCATGGCCTCCAGAAATGTACTCTGCCCCCTCTGTGCCATCAGGACCCATGCAATCCCTTTTCCCAAAGGCCAGGCAGAGCATCACCCCAGATCCTGCTCCTGGCCGCATCCAGCCCACTTCTGGTGTCAACATGAGGCTTCACAGGGCACAAAGCTTCCCTTTCCCATCCACCATGTTTCTGAGGCTGGGGACCAGGGGCTCACTGGGGCAAGGACAGCACACAGCTGCCCAGCAGCCCACAGTGGCTTTCTGAAGCCACCTGGCCGCAACTTGAAATGCTATTAAGATCTCTGTAAGCAGGCAGCACATCACCCTGGGAGGTGGAATTGCGAGCGGTGTTTCCTCTTCTTGGAGATGTTTGTGGGCTCACACACCTCTGTGTGGCCAGGCACTGGCAGACATCCTGGATGCAGCAGCATGTGAAAGAGAAGTCAGCCAAGGGATGGAGAGGAACGTCAGCTCACCTTCACCGAAGAGCAGGCTGTGAGGAGCGACAATCAGCGGGTGCCTGCAGGCCTTGCATATCCCGTCCCACCCCTGCAACCAGGGCAAGGCTGCAATGGGATCCAGCTCCCACTTTTCAGCTCTGCCAGTGCCGTGTGTCTCAGGCCAGCTGTCCCACAGAGCCACGCTCTCCATGGGGTCCGTCTCCTGGGTCCAGCCCCAGCTGGCTTCCCTCTGCACAGAAATGGACAGCGATGGAGGTGGCAGTGCTTTTAAGCATCTAAAGGTCTGCTGTAAGGAAACAGGGAACCTCCATAGACAAGAAGTGATGGACGTAACTAAACCAGGGAAGAGCAATGAGAGCCTCTCCAATGATTTCAGGAGACTTCAGCTGAAGGGTTTTCAATCTTCCAGTCCTGGAAATAATGATATTGCATAGCCTATTTTCCCTACTAGTTTCTGTCTGCTTCACGCTGCTGGTCAAGTGAAAGCCTAACAGCAGCCAGTGAGTCCAATTTCTTCTGGAAATGTGTTAGTACTGAAAAAGGGAGGTTTTGAAACTAAAGTCTGCATTCTCTTTGTAAAAAAAAGAAAAGAAAAAAAAGAAGAAGAGAAGAGAAGAGAAGAGAAGAGAAGAGAAGAGAAGAGAAGAGAAGAGAAGAGAAGAGAAGAGAAGAGAAGAGAAGAGAAGGGAAGGGAAGGGAAGGGAAGGGAAGGGAAGGGAAGGGAAGGGAAGGGAAGGGAAGGGAAGGGAAGGGAAGGGAAGGGAAGGGAAGGGAAGGGAAGGGAAGGGAAGGGAAGGGAAGGGAAGGGAAGGGAAGGGAAGGGAAGGGAAGGGAAGAGAAGAGAAGAGAAGAGAAGAGAAGAGAAGAGAAGAGAAGAGAAGAGAAGAGAAGAGAAGAGAAGAGAAGAAAAGAAAAGAAAAGAAAAGAAAAGAAAAGAAAAGAAAAGAAAAGAAAAGAAAAGAAAAGAAAAGAAAAGAAAAAAAGAACTCCTGAAGTTCCTTCTAGCTTTTATGGCATGCCCAGTACTTGCAATATTTTAAGACCACAGTACTTGAAATCCAGTGAACATGAGATATTTGTAGCTTGCTTTTAAAAAATAAAACTGTTTATTTTCTTCAAGCTTTGAGAAAAAAAAAAATCTTTACCTAGAAACAATGGAGCTTGCAGAGTGGAGGTCCAAAAATCAGCCAAAAGGCAAATTAAGTGATGTGAACCAGTTAATTTTAAAATCTGAAGATTTCTGAGTGCCAGGAATCGGTGACACACAATTTGCATACAGACAATTAAACGAGTCTTCTAATCAGTCATCATGATAGAAAGTCTTTTGGATGCTACCCACAGGATCTGTTATTTTTATAACCCTTGGCTGTTTTAAGTTATTTTTTGAATTACTCTCTCTCACTGCAGCTTGATTTTACTTACCATATAGCTGAAAAATGAAAATGTGTTAAATCTAAAAAACAGGAAGAAAACCAGGAAAAAAAAAAGCCCTAAGTTTCCAAAAGCAATATTGCCATAGCCACATTAAGCCTACTGATCACTGCTTGCACAACTTTCTCTGAAAGTGATGTCAGGAAAGGTATCTGTAAGGCAAGATGGCAGGGCTGGGGAACCTACATTTGCACATTTTTGTCTTTTTTTTTTTTTTTTTCTTAAGTCAAGAAAGTCTCAGAAGTTCTTGAAGAGGGCAACAGCCTGGGTATGTTTGAAGTGGTACGTGATACCCCTTTCTGCAAAGACTCGTATGAAGAAGAGGAGTTGGAGCGCTGATGTTCATTGCATAGGGTCTTCCCAAGCTGTCCTGCACTGTGTCTCTGGCATTACTCAACCATACAGGTAGCAGAGGGAAGCTACCCGTGTAAGGAAGCTACCTCCTGTAAGGAAGAATTATTTGTTGGGTGAGTGGAAACCAAAGGATTAAGTATCTTTTTCCAACAGAAGGGAACACAAGAGAGAAGATATGGGAGCTCAGGGGAAAACCTCAGTTCTCCTCTTTCCCCTGGCACGCAAGCAGGAAGCCCGGGTTCCCCCAGAAACAGACCAACTGCTCTGCTCACAAACCTCTTCTGCTTTCTGGGCCAAGCCAGCAGCTGATGCAGACCGGTGCCCAGTTGCTCAGGACAGAGGGGAGCTGTGTGGAGGCACCTCAGCTCTCGGCTTGCACCCTTTGCCATCCTCCCTCTTGTTTTCCAAAATGTGTTAGCAGCAGAACAAGGGCTCCAGCGATAATGATACCTCGCTTAAAATTTTCCCTGTTAATAACATTGCCTTTTTTCTGCCCTTAAGCCATTTTTAATCCCTTCCAGCATTTTTCTGCTTATTCTATGCCGTGCTTTCTGACCTTGCAGTTGAATCTGTAGTGCAGTGTGGTATTAAATGCACCCCTGGCAGTTGGATGAACCGTGCCTACCGTTTCCCCTCCGTCCACTAATCCGGTAAGCAAATTTATCAGGTATGACCTACATCGCTGCTTGGAGAGCGACTGTAATTCACACGATAACCTCTCCTGGGGCTGGAAGACACAAGCATGTAGCCCAAGCACCTTCCTAAAGGCTGCCAAATTCTGAAGTCATGGTCCATGACCCAGCCCCGCTCCTTGTTTCCTCCAGCATGAAGCGAGAGTGAAATTAAAGTCAGTGGGGTGACACATGAGTGATTCTGGCACGGATGGGAAGATGTTCAGCTCTGTCATTTACGACGCAAGGTTATATTTGCTTTTAAAGTTCTACCACCTGGAGAGCCTCCTGTCTCCCTCTTCAGACAAAGGCTCACAGAGCACTGCTGGTGATTCATGTGCTGTGTCCGGAGCTGAGCCGCCAGCAGCAGCCATGCTGAACCAGACGGCTTAAAAGCATGGGGCTGGGAAGCACCTGGGGCGATAACGCCGTCCAAACTGCGCCAAGACAGGCTGTACAACATCCGCACCATCCTGGATGGATGTTTCTTTGACCTTGTCTTTTCTCATTATCCTTATAATTAGGAAGTTTTAAAAGGAAATCTCTCTGGCTACAAATTTAGCTGATCGCCTCTTCTGTGCCAGGCTGCTCCCAAAGGAGGTAAAGGACAACAGGTAGGAGGGCTTCTGAGTGCTCATGGGTAACTTCTAGCGGTTTCAGGTCAAAATCCAGGCCAAAATGAAGACTTCTTACCGTCTTGCTAGTGAAACTGCTGTCAACATTGTCATGCTTTGTAGAGGACGAGTACAGGCAGGAAAACAGATGAGCACCTTCAGCGTGAAGGTGAATATGTCTTCTCCACTGGTCTCTCTCCCATGGACTCAAGAGAGGAGTTTGCTTCTCCTATCTGTCCTGGGAACGTCCCTTGTATATTCTGTGCTTGTCACTACTCCATGTGATGTCACCATTGAGAAAGAAAAACCGTGAGTTTCATACAGAACATTTCACAGACACAAGTTCTTGGAGAGCAAATTTGTGCCACTGATTTTTCTGACCATCTCCAATCTCAGTCCTGTCCCTCACAAACCAGATTCAGCTGAAATCTCTCACTGCATCTTTCTTCTCTAACCTCAAACCACTTTGAAGCATGCTTCTGCACTTTCTCTTTTATTTTTGACATCACTTAACATACAAACACCAAAGCTCCCAGCTCTGTGCAAGGATACTTATTGCTCTCTGACTTGAGAGCAGTTTGACCAGGATTTGGTTGTTTCGCAAAGCTCTATTAATGGAAATATTAAATAACATGTCAGATGGAGCAGGTTTCAGACTCCCACGAGACACGGGCGTGATGTAACATCTCCGTGGAAACACGGCAGCGTGGGGCTTGGCAGCACGTGGCAGCGGTACTACACATCGAAGGTGTGGGACGACCGCCGCCGCTGCCCACGGCAACTGTGCAGCAAATCCTCTGCCCTGCCTGCTAAAGGCACCTGCACAGCGACCGACTTCCAGAGCTAAAAGCTGTGAATTACATTCCCTTTATTAGAGACCTGAGTAGCAAAGGCACAAAAGGCACTTTTGAATTGCCTTCAGTGGCGTTTCAGCACGTCCTGATGTACTCTGCTAGACATCTACAGGAACAGCCAGGCACTGAAGTTGAGAATGTGCTTTGATGAATTGTGACCCACATTTAATATTTAACTTGAATAGATTGGTTCTCTAGTACCAAGATTCTTATGGGGAAATTTGCTTTTAGGCACCAAGGAGAAACTTTATTGCTCTGGTTTGAACAGTGCGCTTTCATGAGTATGTCCTTAATAATTTTGGGTAAGGCCACAGATGCATCTGTACACAGGCAAATGAGATAATCTGAGAGGAATAAGTCAAGCCAGACTGCAGAAAGAGATGATATTTAGACTGGATGAAGCAACACACAATGTGAGACGCTGATAATTTGGAACACTTTGTACGAGATTATATTTCATCAAAAAAAAAAAAAAAAAAAAAAAGAGAGACAAAACAAGTTCCTTTTTTCCCACCCTCCTGAGAAACCACATTTATGCAAGCCTTGGGCATTAACATCTGATCAGCCTTTCCCCACAGCAGCAAGCAAAGGTTTCTCTCCCAGCTTCCCAGCCCATGCTGCCAGTCCTACATCTCCCGTTCAGGAAGCTGTGCGCAGCAGGTGTAACTCCTGCGGATAACAGGGCTGTTCCAAGCTGCACCAAAGCCCCAAGCAGGGCTTTTTGGAAGCAGCAGAAAGCTCTCCTTTGGCCTTGGTGGTGGGGGATGCACTGGTTCAGCAATTCACCATGCAGCCTGCAAGTGCAGGTCCTCTTTCAGCATGGATACAGGAGCGTATAACCTTCTGCACAATGAGTAATTCCCTTGGCTTTATGTGCACGGGCTAATTTGGATGTGTTTCTTTGTGGGAATGAGTCTTATGTGTCATTATTATTAACATAAACATACGCCCAGCATCAACATAAAGCTGTTCCAGACACAACCACTGAAATGCAGCCACTCTACCCCAGCTCCTCGCTAGCGTATTTTAGGATAGGTTAAAAAGGAAGAGGAGTCACTCTGCATGGAAACAGCTAAAACCAGAAAGCAACTGAAAGATCATGTTTTCCTGTTTATTGGCCCTGGGGATGCTTAAGTGCATGTGATACTCAGTAGCACAGGTTACAGCGAGGACATGACCATCTGTATGGAGGCACATTTCTGGGTATGCGTGAAACACAGAGAGGTTGTTCATTTCTATATATTATTCATGTGATCTTTTTTCTTAAAGTACCTAGGTGAAGGCACTGAAGAATGATATTTTATGTCCCTTCAGGGTGGAACTCAGCTCAGTAAAAAGGGAAAATAAAAGGCCTAGATGTTAATCCTAAATAAATCCTCTATTTAGGGGTGAATTTCAAACACCCAGTGCAGCAATGCAAACTTCCCCAACCGTAGCATCCTCCAGAGCCGCTCAACCCTGACCTGGAGAATACCACCTCCAGAGCTGGGAAACTGGATGGTATTTTGTTTTGCAACCCCCTCTTACTGTAGTGAAATATTTCCAATAAAAATAGGATCTGTTCATTGTAGGCTTCCAGCATTGCCAAATGACAGCAGCACTGGGACTTCGCAGTTTAGAAAAATCCCTTGTTCACCTTTATGTGATGTGTGAGATCATGGAAAGACAGAGCAATCCGCCTCTTGCCTGCCAAACACCCAATCACCATTTAAAAACTTTACAGCATCCCTTGGTGGAGGTATATTAGCACTATTTAACTACTCACAGAAAATTTCAGAGAAAGTAAATTAGGAGTATGAAAAACAAGAGATAAACAGGGCAACCCTTATAGCAGGAAGAAACCACAAAAGGAGGGAAAGTATGTCTTGGGAATCTATTTTCATCCTCAAATGGGCATAGAACTTGCTTTTAGGTAAACAGAGGTTTGATTATAAGACAGTAACGTGTGTGTTTTTAGGGACAGTAACAGGAGAGAGCATCTCCCCAGCTCGTCTGCATGCCGTTAGGTAAGTGCTCAAGCATCTCCTGCTGTTATTAACAGGGTCAAACAAGTGCAGCAGGATCCATCCTCATGGCCTTCTGCCTCACTGGTCCCAGGAGGAGCCACTTGACAAGGGACGCAGAAGAAGGCAGGGATCTGGATGAAGCTTTGGAGGTCTCAGCGTTGGAGGTGATGCTCGAAGCAGGTCAGGAGGTGATGTAGGAGCTGTGAACCCAGCCCTGGAAGCTGGCAGCTTGAGGCCAGGATTGCTGGGGTTGCAGTGAGCAAGCAGAGCAGATAAGTGCCGGTGTGCAAGTGGGATCAGCTGGCCAGACACACATACAGCCTCACACCACGGACTGGGAAAAGTGCCCACATGCTAACGAGTATGTAGACACAGCAATTAAATTGTAAGCGCTTTGGATTAGCACCATCTGTGCCATGTTCATGCAATACCTATTGCAACGGGCCCTGGGTCCATACTGTTGATATCCTGCCACAGCACGAACATCCAGAGCAAGGAGCTCACATTTTTCGTGACCACTGCATGTGTTTTTGGAGAAAGTGGGGGAAATAATTATTTTCAAAAGAACATCTTGTTACAACAGTTCTTAGAGTAGCTCGGTCCTGAACTCAGTAAAGCTTTCCAGCTGAGCAGCATGGCAGAGACATATGAAGATTTTTGGACTGGAATGGGGAAGATGGACTTGAGACAAGTCTGAGGAAGATTCAAGTACATTTCCAGGCAGAGACAAGTGATTCATCACACTTCTAATAGCAGTTATAGGCATAACTGCAAAAGTGGTAGCACGACACGAGCAATCAGACTAATTAAGAGGGACCAGGATGACATCAGTTCTGAAAATCAGGAAGATGAAAAGATTTTTGGTGCGATATCTTCAGGGGACAGGCTGAAACTTCCCATACAACCACCAGATCAGAATTTACAGCTCAAAACATGCATGAAAGAGCAACCAGGAAAGTGCTGAAAACCACCAGGGTCCAGTCAAGCACCAGGGCAGCAGCTCATTTCCTCTGCTTGCAGGATAAAACTTTCTGTTTGTTGTGCCTTACAGCCTGGCAGCTCAAGACAGGAAAGACTGTAGAGATTAAAAAAAAATAATAATAATTCCTGGGATAAAATTAATCTACTTGCTTTTGTATCTGTAAGACAGCCCATGCTTTGTGGGGAGCGGACACGTGCAACAAGTTTTGCATCTGTCAGGGAAAAAGGCCACCCTTTGGTGCCAAATTTACTAGAGCATTCAACCTACCAGTGATGGAACAGCACTAGTTCTGAGACAGAACAATAAGACAGGGCTTTGGCAGGGTGTGTGATGTATCTGGGGATATACATTGTAAGATTAACTAGGTTACACGGATGTGCTACAAGGTTTGCCAGTGCCACCTAGCATTGCACTGGCCTAAGTAGGGGCTGAATAGGAATTTCTTTTTTACAAATCCAGACGTGCTTTAGAAATCCAGCATAAATTTTAAATAAATAAATAAATAAATAAAAATGTGATGACTGTAGAGGATACATCTAACCATGCTGTAATATCAGTTATAGGCACAGGTACTGATTGTCACTGGTCTTTCTGGAGAACCTGGTGGTTGGGCTGAAATCTTAATTAAAGCTCCCAGTGACCTCAGTGAAGCCAGTGTTAATGCTTTTTCCCACTGAGTTTGCAGAAGTCTCATTTTTGAGCACTGAGCAGAAGCTGCGAGAAGAAGGGTCGAATGATTTAGGTAGTACCTGAGGATTTCCCTGCACTCAGTTCTCTACTTCATGAGTGATTTTGCACAGTCTTGTGCAGATTACACTGTCTGTGTTGTGCAGACCTGCCTGCAAATGTTAAATGCTGCTGTCCCACAGACTCACCCTGGCCAGAAACCCCAACACAAGTCCCCTCCTCGCGTAGCAGCACAGGCAGTCTGCGTGCACGGCTCTCAGCTTGCAGCGAGCACCTTGCTGGAGCATGTGGCAGCAGAGCCATGCCACATCTGGCCAAGATTTCTTTCCAGGACTGATCCACGTCCTGGAACGTGGAGTCTCCCCGGCAGCTGGATATAGGTGGTCAGGCAGATTTTGGTTACCCAAGCAACCCCCATGTTATGATTCCTAAACAACTGAGATGTTGGAAGGCTGGGGACACTTGAGGGAAATGGTTATGGAAAATAAAAACAGTCTTCCAGCCATGCAGACACGCTGTGTGGTAAGATCTATTTATTGAACTGCTTTCAACTCCTCATCATTTTCTGGCTGGCCAGCATATTACCAACTATCACACCAGATATTTTATTCTCCTGCTTTTCTTTATTAAATCCTAACACTAGTCAAAGAAGAACCTGACCTGAAAGAGGGCAAGCGAACGGCCGTCAGTGCCCTGCAACGCGCAGCACAATGAGCAGCGTGGTGCCCCTTGAATGTGCTGCCTGCAATCAGCCATTCCCAGCTTACAATTGTTTCATTAGGCTGAAGGAGCTGGGAAACGCTGGCTGAAACTGTAAAATAGGATGATGATGATTGCTGAAAGCCCGGGTGTGAGATCCTGATGCCACACCAGCCAGCATTGCTCCAGGAACATCAGTGCAACAGCTAAATTCACCTGACACCAGTCATAACCTCTTGGAGATCATCTTCATCATCACATTTTGAAATTTCAGTTATCCTCACCTGGAAACTGTTTTGATTTGGGAAGTTCAGTCTCACACAAGCTGATTTCCAGCCTCCTGTGCTGAATGGTTTCCATTGCAGATCTGCGCCCTCAACCCCGATAACCTTCATCCAGCTTCACAGTTCCTGATCTGAATCAGTTCCCCAGACATTTAATTTGAGGCTCGTGATTAATTATGTAGGTAGCTTGTGCTAATCAAGGACTTGTTAACTGTCAGAGTGCCCACCTTGTGAAAGATTGCATTTCTACAGCAAAAGGTGCCCTCAAAGGGAAAGCCAAGGTGCAGAGCTGGTGAGGCAGAGTTTTGTGCCAGCCGATGTCATGAATTTCAGCTCCAGCAAAATTAATCAGATTCATCTTAATCGTCTCTGCCTTCTCTGAACCATGTTTGCAAAGGTTAGCTGGCACTCACAGGATACAGCTCTAACAGAAATGCTGCCAATTACTTGAGATGGCCTATCAAAATATTTTCAAGGTGGGTGTTTTGCAAGTACTAGTACAACATGAGTCACCTCTAAAGTCAGCCCCAAAGTAGCAGCGACTGTGATAAGCAGGCTAAATCAAATCAGTTGGTCTGAGTCACACCTCGTATTCATCAATTTTGCAGTGATTTGGCTTTTCTGATAGCCAGGCTACTTGCCTGTACCCCAGTAATGCAGAGGGGAGCGCCGACCAAGAGGACTAAGTAGTCCCATTTGGAAGTCAAAGGAATACAAGTGACCAAATTTCACAGGACATAAGACACTCGAAGACACTCATCCTACCTGGTTAACTTCTATCCTTGGCAGGGTAAAACAACCATTGGCCTGAGCAGAGGAGAATATACAACAAATATACTCAGCTCTGAATATACAACTGATGCACAGTGCGCCAGACGACAAGCTAAACAAGGAGATTGCAAGCCACTTCGGATAAAAATGGACCACAATGCTTATATTCCACAGCAGTCCCAAACGCCCAGCTGCCAAAACCAGTGTAACAAAAACAAGATAAAAAAAAAATACATCTACACTGGTATGACTGTAGTTGGGTAGCCCTAATGAGCCTCTACTAGACCAAGCCTTAGGGCAGCCTCTGGACACCTTGAGGCAACGTATGCTCTCCAAAATTAGACAAGAGACAGACACTGCTCTCTCCTCCACCAGCCCTATCCTGGTCTTACTCTCTGCCTCCCCCTGCCTGCATCTCCACAGCCCCCTCCTTCCCATCCCACTCAAGGTGCTGAGCACCTGCTCTTAGAGGGGGCCATGTACCTAAAAGCAGCCATCAAATGCAGCTGGGGGGAAAGGGCTCTGTATCTCTGCTGGCTGACCAATTATACCAGTCCCGTGCAAAAATATTTTTAGGACAAAGTGTGTTAGACTGGTTCATCCTTACTGGGGGTTGTGGAGGTGGTCTGGTTTGCTATGGAAATGATTGATTTGCATAACAGCAAATGTATAAAGTCGGGGCAGACACTTTGACAAGTTGGTAGTACTAATTTGAAGACTACAGACTGATTTGTTAAAATAATCCTAGAAACTAATGGTCTAACCGGTTCCCATGGGATGTCAGTCTTAAGACCTGTTTTCATTAATAATAAGTAATATTCTAGTAGTGAAAGAGTATTTGGGGCGGTCTCCTTTGCAACCTTGAACTGTGGCATCATGAATCTTAATGTAGCAAAAAAGAAGCCACTGAGAAACCTTCTTGTAGGCCGGGATGAGACATGGGATGGACAGAAATTTGATGGAATGTAATTTGCAGAAAGAATTGTTGTTAGACACAGCTTTGGAAGCTGCACAAAGGGAAACCCATCTGTCATGGACTGCCACTCATTCAGCCACCATTGTTCTCTGGCTGATCAGGTTGACAAGTTACAACGTCCCACTGCCAAAAATGCAATCACTCTTATCAAAACAGGGCTAAATAAGGATGCTTTGGACTCATTTCTAGAGCTGAGAATTGTGCCTCAATGACAGGTATGCTGCCCCTCATTGAGCAGGCTTTACTGAAAAAAAGGGTGATGATTTGGGGGAATTGTCATGTCTAGGATGCTTGTTGTGCTTTCAAATTCAGACAGATGATCACAATTTGAGGTGTGACTGCTTCTTGGCTACCAAAATTACAGAGAACCTCATCTGAAAGTTTTAAAACAACCAAAGTAGCCAGCTCCAAAAAGCACATAACATTCCCCAACTATTTTCAGCCTGTTCTGCAGCTAAGAAGCATACTGACTGTTGAACAGCACAACACATTTGGGATTTGAAAATTAGCATAAAAGATTTTAATCCTTTTGAGTAATTTTTGTTAGTGATTAATTGGTCGTTAACAAAAGATATTGGCTCATAATTTACCGCAACATTAGCCAAATGACAGAGTTTCAAAATTATGACTCTTCCCTGAATAGCACACTCTGAATCCATGCTTGATACATCTGGTCTCCTATTCTTGAGTGGAGATCAGTGTGGAAGTTAAATCAAGAGAAGAAGCAAGGACTATCATATCTGTAATTAGCTGAGGATCTCTTAGGAACATCAGCACTCTGAGGTTTTATGGTCCACAACTGTTTTTGAAACTGTTTTTTGTGCTCTTTCTAGGCTTTGTGCTGCTGCTCAGATTGCTCATCATTCACGTCATGATGAGGTCTTCTGGGGGGAGAATCACACATTGCTGGAGTTCATATTGAGGGCTGCCTTCTACCCACCTTAACGTGAAACCATGGAAGATGTGATGGTGTCTGGTGTGCTAAGCCATGAAGGTGACAAGCAGCCTCATTGCCTGATGAACAAAGAGTGAACTCATAAGTCAGATGGTTGGCGTCACTGCTGAGAAGCCTTTACATCTGGAAAGCACCTGTAGAAGCTGCCAAATCCCAGTTACTCCATTTTTCCCACTGGAGTCAGTGGCAAAGCACCACTAGACCAATATCTTACACTTTTAAAGCCTTTCTATTAAAAGAAAACAGGCAAAAACAACTAATAAATGTTGTTTAATTTAGAGGAATTGGGCCTTTTAATATATTAATATCCAGTAACAAGAGAGGTGAGCTTCCTGGAGCTGACTAATGGGCACAACCCATACTCAGGGTCAAGATATAATCGGGATCCCTTACTTCAAACTAACCTGAGTTTAATTTGTTCTATTTGACAACAAAGCAAAGAGTCCCCTGTGCTCCAGGCAGGGGTGGCCAGACAAGGGCTCACCCAGTGTTTTGTGTCATCCACTACAAGAAATGCTGACGTGAAAACCAAATCTTGAAGAAGATCTGAACAATTCAACTCCTTTATAGAGGTAGCTGGGTACCTTGGACCAGTGACTGTTCAAGGTCAGATGTGCTTCTGGAAGCCTGGGGTTTCTTTGATTGAGAATCTAGTAGCAGCTTTAAAAATAAGGAGGCTGCCCTATCTGGCCACGTCCTTGCTTTCCATGAGCTTTCCCTGGAGCCAGGGTGCCCCAAGGTGAGACAGGGCTGACCCTTTCATCACCAGGCTGCACTAGCTCAGGAGCAGCATGAAGCACGGCCTTTCACAGACAGTCTCATTTCAGAAGCCCCTGGAAATCAACAGTCCCACTGAGCAGAGACTTTGTGTGCATGTGCATGTTTGTATGGAGGGGCAGACTGATAGTGTCCCTTTATGCTATAATGGTGTTTATACTCGGGGTAATGAATTACCTTCTTCCCCAGTGACAGTGTGCAGGCACCGGCCTGCAGCTGTATGCTCACTTAGCACCGACAGCAGTGCCAAGAGATGTTTCCTGAATGCCATGCAAGCTTCGCTGCTCTGTTGCAAGCAGGAATATTTTCCAGGCCATTATCCCTGCCCTTCACCCTATCCTTGGGTCAGCCGAGGGCAGGTGTATTACCTCCTGACTGGGGAGAGCCCATGGCCAGGCCTGGCTTGAGCTGCTACCAGCCTTGTCAGCACCCTGATGCCCGTGGGGATCACCCCTGTTCATGTGGGTGCCTCCCTTCTCCACCAAGCTACGTGCCCCAGCATGGGCACTGCAGGTGGCTTCACCCAAATCTGCCCCTGTAGGAACATGGCAGCAACCTAACCCCGGTGCAGCCCACCTAGCTGAGGCTCATCACTTCGGTACCCGAGCAAATAGGTGATAACTGAGGGAGCTGCCATAAATCCTACACCCACAGCCTACCCAAGGTGAGCAGCATCCTAGTGCCCACAGAAGGAGAAACCGTCGGTCTCAGCCACAGGTAAGCAAGAGCAGGACTATGTGTAGACGTGGCCTAAGAAATAAATGCTGGTGAGTAACAAAAAAGTAGGGTAAACCAAAATCTTGCAACACAGCATATATCTTGCCATTTCTTACATTTCTCCTGTTGCCTCTTCTAACCATCTGTAATCATAGCAGGCTGTGCTCTTCCCACTAGAATTACTCAACATTTGCAGGGGTTAAATGACCATGAGTAGAGCTCAGGATAAGCAGGCACTGTAAAGTATGCCCTTATTAACCTCCACAATCCTCTCTATGGTTGTTAAAGGTGGTGGCAATTTTGCTATACATTATTTCATTCCTTTTAGTACTTTCCTTGAAATAGATTTTCATTTCCAGTTTCTGTTTTTTTTCTACTAGAAGAGAGGGGAAAATATGACACTAGCTCTCTGTCCTTCACTCTGCAGGGAAAAGGATAAAAGCCAGAGGTCTGTGGGAACAGCAAAAGGCCATATTTATATCCGATTCTCCTCCATTCTCTTGATTTATACTAAATGTATGTATTAAAAATACAACCGGGTACTTGCAAGGGCATTGTCAATTTCAAAATTACCACATCTCTGCCTGGAAATTACTTGCTGTCCCTTGTTACAAATGAAACTGTACCTCGGTATAAGTGAAAACAAGGTAGAAGGAGAAGTGCCTGTTATTCTTTCCTTTTATTTTTTTTCTTTAATTTGTGCATTCACACAGCTCTCTATCTCTTGGCAGCCATCTATTGCCTCTTTGTCTTAACAATCACTCTCCCTCTTTAGAGGTTGTTTTTATGTTTGCATTGGAGGGAAAAAACATTTTTATTAGAAAAATGGTATCAGGAGGTGGGAAGAAGACAGAGACCCCTCCAGCACTTGCCAGCCAATTAAATGCAAATTGGAGGAAAAAATTTAAACAAAAAGAGCTTCATTTTTGCCTTGCTACGACTTCTAATAATGAGCTCACTGCTTGCTTTTCTGTTGTTTGCTTCTGTGCACCTAAATCACCTTATTTTAAATTAATTATGAGTAAAGGTGCCCTTCTAGAAAGCATCCTACATGGTGTTGGTCCCCAACCGGGGCTGCCCAAGGAAAAGCTCCAGAACATCCCCTGGCGTGTGGTGTCCCCACAGCTTGAATCCCCCTTGAAGAAGCAGCAGGTGGCTTACAAGGAGCTGGATCTCCCCTCACCCCTGTGGCTCACCCAGCCTCAGCTCCTGGATGAGAGCATGGACAGAGTGCAAACCAGCCCAGGGTACCAAGCATGCTGGTGCCCTGCTAGCTACCGACTCATTTGCCATCATCTTGGATTTCTGCACATAAAAGTGCGTGTGTGTATGTGTAAAAACATTTTATACGCACTCATATATAGGAAGGGAGAGGGAGGGATGCCGTGGAGGGGGGCAGAAGTCCCCCAGGCGTGGGCCAGGTGTGTTTTGCCCCAGGGCTGCCCCGCGCCAGCCCCAGCTGTGCAAACAGCCCCAACCTGCCGCCCTCCCTGCCCGCCCCAGCTACGGGCTGGCTCTGAATGCCATAAAAGTTATGAATAACGGGTTCTTGTTCCCCGCCTGCTGGTGTTTGACCCTGTGCAGGTCAGCTTTTCCAGATATCCCCCATAATTGTTACAGCTGGAGATTTGCTGTTTGTAAGAGCTGGAGTGAAAACCACCCTGCTCCTGGCTGCGGCTGTGCCGGGGACATCGAGTGCGTGGCTCCCACGTCCCGGTGTGTCCCAGCCCAGGGCCAGCAGCGGTGACCTCTGGGCCACCACAACCACCCCTGTATGAGAGAGGAGACCCCCCTGCCGGCTCAGCTCACAGCTAGGACTGGGTCATTTTGGTGTTGCAGAAGCCACAGCAAAACCACAGAAGCCACAGGGAGCTCAGCGGGCATCCCCATCCAGTGGTTGTGCCACTGCCGCAGCAGTCCACAGAGCTCGAGCCACTGTGTTTCCAACAGAGGCATTTTCTGCTGTGTGCTACCCCTTTCTGTGCTGATTTACCTCTGGGGAACTTGTTTTGTGGTGATTCCCCCTTGAGTTTCCTTGCAGCTGCACAGTGCAGCCCTGCATGCCCCAGCCCGTGCCCGTGAGCACCAGTGGGGCCCTGGCTCCCCACCGCGGTACCCCAGCCTCCTCTCAGGGCTGACCTGGCTCTCAGACAGGCTCTGGGGGAAAATCTCACAATTTTAGAAACTAACCTACATGGGAATTGCTATTTGTTTCACTCTAAAGATTAGCATGTCCCTCAAACCTGCTAAAAGGTCCTACCCAAGCAAAGCCTGGTTTCACACAGGGCCTCCCGCCTGCAGTCAGGTGAAACCACTCCCTGTCCTGTAGCCACGCACAGAGGTGGCAGAGAAGTCTGCGAAATCCCAGCAAGATCAGTCAAGGTGACATCATGCATTTTTTCTTCCATTAAATTTTATCTGGAACACCATTTTTACCCAGCACCACTCTCCATGCAAAGTTCAGGCTGTCAGAAACACACCATTCACCCAGGCTGCATACACTGTGCAGCTCCATTCCTCCAAAAGCTCCCTCTGGGATTTCCTGCCTTCCCTTTTGGAGCCAGCAGCAGTGTGGGAATGACTTTGCTGTGACACAGCTCTGCCAGATCTCTGCGAAGAGATCCTCCAGCCAGAGCATGCCTCTCCCCACGGCCATGCACAGGGTATCTCCTACCTGCCTTCCATGGCCAGGAGCACTGAAGGGGGATCTCTGCCACCTGTCTCCTCTGAGCTTGGGGACACTTATTCACAAAGGCACAGCATAAAAAGCAGGAACCAGTTGTTACTGCAGAATATTGCTTTCAGCATACAGATCATTACAGACGTGCTAGAAGACCCCCCTTCATCGCCCCTAGGAGCAGTTTTTAGGTGCCTCATAATAAGTATGCTTTCCAAATCTTTCATAAGCTGAGCATCAAGTTATGCTGTAAGACTTTTCCAAATTCATAACCTTTTTACATTCAGAAAGAAAGGGCAAATATTTGGTGAACCCATAATAAATTGAGGGTGGATAGATGGAGGGATATTAAGAGCAGAATAGTCTATTCTTAGAATTATGTAAATGTGATTTAAATAGAGTTTCTCACAGAGGTTGTGCAGAGAGATAATAGGAAAATCACATTTCTAATGTACCAAGCTATTTTGGAGTCTGGATGAGTTATTTCTCTGAAAATTAAAATTTTTCCAACACCACCAAAAAAGAAAGAAAAATCACTGAACTTTATTTTAATCAAACACTAAGTTTATTCAGGTTAGTTTTCCAGTACCTAGAAGTTTCTTGGGGTGGGAGGGTTACAAGGGGGGGCTGATTCCTCACCACAACTCATGCATGAGCTTTCTGGGCTCTCAGCAAGGTGACCATGAAGTCCTGTCCTCCTCCAGCAAGTACCTCAGGTATTGCTTTTGGGGACAAACCAAGCATGCCCGCCATGCTCTGAAGGATGCTCTATGGAAGGGATAGCAAGGAGGTGCTTTCCCACACTTCATACACACTGGCAGGTCAGCAGTGAGACACTAAGCACCAACACCCCTCCTGGATTTCAAGCCAAATGACTTTGCTCATTATATTACTCCTATTCCTGTTGCTGCCTTATTGTGTGGCCCTTGTGCTGGACACACGCACACCCACACCTGTGATCTGGTGCAGAAGACCCCCCCTTACAGCCTCCTAGTGAATATGCAAGCACTGTGGACTCAGCACCTTGTGGGTTATTTGAAGAGGGTTATTCAAAGTGGGCTGCACACTCGTGGTGCTTGGAAGTCATTCACAAAGCAGCAGACCCCTGGGAGCATTCCTGGCCAGCAATCCAGCTCTCATTTCTTTTGCCCCACCAACCCGAATATTTATGAGGTGGCATGTGATGTGATGGTATCTGGTTCCACATGTAATGCTGATGTCATGTGTTTTAGATTTAAAATGCCAGTTTCATTTTGTAGTGCGTAGTAATTTGTTTCTTTGGCAGTCCATAAAGAATTGCACTCAATCCTGGCACGCCTGGCTGTAGTGACACGGAGGTGGAAGCAGGAGGACCTAACACACTGGTGGTTGTACCAACAGCTGTGCAGGGCGAGCTCTGTGCCTAAAACATTGGCTGACATCAAGACATGGCTATGCATGCCCAGAGCACTTTCTGCTCCAAGTACTTGGCCAGCAATGAAAAAAATAGTTTTGCCCCATCTGGGCGATCAGTGTTTGATGTTAATACCCACCCAGCAGAGTTTGATGTAGAGATGTGGAATACATCTGCAAAAACTGCAGTGAATAAAGGTATTGCTATCAGATACACACACATCCGTCACAAAATGTGGATGAAATTTCTCATACATTTATGCAGGGAGCAGCCTCTTTCGAGGCACTCCTGCTGCTCACAGAGGTGTCTGTGATGTGCTGGGGCTTCCCAAACACATTGGTGTGGATGCTGCTCCCTGGCTGATGGACACTTCATGGCTCCACAGGCATTTCTCCATTGGGTCACCTCGAGTGTGAGAGCTCAGGGCAGGGTTTCAAGAAGCACCAGTGCTGTGGGAAAATTCATTCAGAAGGGGATGACCAGGCTGGTGTATAAAGGGCTCTGGGAGCGAACTGCTAGCAGGATGCATGCAGGACCTATTCTGCCCAGATAATATCAGCTCTCTCACCTGTGTACGAGTTGTCAGCACTGTCTCAGCTCCACCAGCCTGGGGTAAGACTCTCATATAGCTGTGCAGGCAGAGACGAGCTGTGTCTGAAGCATTAGGTGGTACCTGCCTTGAGTATCGGCGTAGCAGCACCACACTGCACTGTGCTGCTGTGTTTTGTTACTGCTTTTACAAGAATCCAGCTGCATTAAAGTGAAGGCTCCTGCTGATTTCGGAATAGTATCTGTGTTTGGATCAGTAAGAAAAATCGTGCAGATAGAGTGTAAGGAAGAGCTGAGAGAGAAGAAATAAACACCCTGAAAACTGACAGGAAGAGGAGAAGAATTTGTAGAGGATTTACTCACCCAACCCAGTTACAGAAATAAGCCCCTCTATTGACTGATACACCCGGTGGGACCCCTGCATCAGCCGCTCCAGCAAACCAGGGGCTCACCCATAGGTGAGGGTGGTCTCTGTCAGGGGGCAAAAAGGCTCCTGAAGGTCAAGTGGTCTGCAAGCAGAGGCAGGAGATGAAACCATGGTGCACCAGGTGAAGTCATTGACCTTTCTTTAGGACTGACACAGCGAAAGGAGCTGGTGCAGGTCCAGAACAACTGCTCTGGGTTTGGTCTGAATGTATTAATTCCCTGATACTCAGAAAAAATATGTGGGAGAGCAGAGGATGTTACCAAGAGAAAAGATGGGAAGGCGCCAGCCCCGTTTCAGCTCTGGGAAAGGGACGGTCTGACCACATTTCTTTTTGTCAGCTCTGCCTGTTGCTTAATGAAAGGTGCTATCTCCTCCCAGATCTCCCTGCCTGCGCTGGCCCTCCTGGTGACAGCACCACAATCATTTCCTCAGCCGAAGCACTCTAATGCCAGAGTGATAAGCGCAGCACAAATGCCCTGACAGGCAGGCTAGATAAGGTTCTACACAACATGACAGAAATTTTGTTTTTACTGGCCCAGCCAAAAGCTCGGTAAGAACTGAACAGTTCATTCTCGCGGCACATCTAACCTTTGCTTTTCCAGACTGGAGAAGCCTGAATAAATTTTGGCAGGCAGCAATCGCTCAGGTGCACTTTGGGCTCCCCGCCTTGCCACCGCTCCTTAGAAGAGACCCAGGGGATGCATTTCTGACACGTCGACTTCAAATTTCCCCTGTCAGAGAGCACTCATCAAAACAGAACAGGGAAAGGTCTCCAGCACCCGGCGGTGAAGATGTGAGGTCTGTTAAAGTGTGGTCAGGAGACAACCAGCTCATGGCACACGCACCTGTGCTCCTGCTAATGAGCTGCAAGAAAAGGTGTTTTGCAAATATGATTGCTGTTCAAAAATATATAAAAAAATGAGCATAGAAATTTCAACATACAGCCTGCTTTTGTTTCCCACTGGTGGGATGAATTGCCTTATGACTGTACCATGCGATAGTCTTTCATGAGCTCCTAATTTCTTTTGCAGAACTTCAGCCTTCTATTACTTTCAGATAAATCTCTCCAGCGCTTCTTCCTTGTGAAGAAATCCTCAATATCTGAACACACGTAACCTGCATACAGACAGCTGTGAATCCTGCACAGCCTGGAGAAACAGCTGTGACAGGTAGAACTGCAGAGCAGTGAGAGAATCTGGCTCCAAAAGGGTGGAAAAGAAAAATGGTGCCACTGCTGGGAGGCGGACAAAGAGCAGCCAATACTTTGTCTTTTTGACTCCTGTTAACAGCATAGGCGATTTCTGGTGTAATTTAGGGACAGAATTAAACTTACGGCACAGCACCACCTTAAGTCACACACACAATCACAGAATCACTAGGGTTGGAAAAGACCTCCAAGATCATCTGGTCCAACCATACCCCTACCACCAATGTCACCCACTAAACCATGTCCCTAAGCACCACATCCAACCTTATTGTCCTCCCAGTTCTGCAGTTCTGAATACAAAGAATTACAGGCACACCAAGTCACGTAGGAGAACATATTTCCTACCCACAGCTTCAATGGTAGCAGCAGAGGAGAAAGATGGATTAGCAACCCTAAAAAGTGGTTTTCTGGACCACGTGATGAGTTTTAGAGATACATTTTCTGGACTTCTGTGGTCTCTGCTCCCTGCTAGTCTGTCCCACTTCCCTTTGACAGGAACCTTTGCTGCTGATATATTCCTCTGATGTGTTTTATTAAAAATTTCCAGCGACGGAGAAGCCAGTGCCTCCACAGACAGCCTACCCCACTGCACCACTGTCTGCACCATCAGAAAGTGATCCTGCATGTCTAGCCCAAACTGCCCTCGGTGCCTGTCAAGGCATCAGGACTCCTCGTTCCATCCCCTGTGGGTGTGGGTGCCATTGCAGCCCGGGGAGCTTCTTCCACAAAAATTAATCATGGGGTTTCTTGGCACTGCCCCGGGGAATTTGGCTAGCCAGGGGTCCTGCCAGCACCACCCATTGTCTCCAGTGGTGTCACTGCTCAGTCACAGCTCCTTTACCAAGCCCATGTGCAGATCTGCAATAGGGGATGTGTTGAAAAACGTCTTCCTGCTCCTCCTTCTCCGCCAGCTGCATCAAGCAAGGGGCTACACGACTCGTCCCCGTGCTTCACCCTGAGCAACTTCAAAAAACAACACAAGGGAGGGATATTAAAAAAAATAAAATAAAAACAAAAAAATCCACTTGAACTATTAAACTTAAAAAGTAGATGAACTCCAACTCCAGAAAACTGGCAGGTTGGGATAAATTCAGTTAGCTCTCCTTGTGCTCAGCAAAGCCTCTGCAGTTAGGAAAAAGTAGCAGTTCCTTTCCTTTAAATCTGGCTCCAGAGACTGCACTGCATACAGCATTCGTCCAGGGCAAACCTTGGGTGATCAGGGTTTTATCAGCAGCTGGGAATAGTTTGTACGCAGAATATCCATCACCCCCGTGCTCTGACAGCACACGATAAAATCTGAAGTTGAAAGGAATGTAATCTCCCATCTCATCAAAGAGGAGAAATTTGTTGTGTGTTGGTCTTTCCTTTAAAAAAAAAAAAAAAAGGAGGAGGGGGGAGATTATGCCTCTATATCTTTCTAGCCTGAACCAACCACAAATGGCAAAGCCTGCTGCTCTATTTATGGCTCGGCAACTTCGCGTAACCATGTTTAAAATTTTTGCTGGGATTGTTGTCTTGGAACCCTTCATTTTCAGCTTGCTATAAATATTAACTCATTAGTGCTCGCAGTATCCATATCTGGGAAAAACACAGCGAGGGTGAGATTTGTCTCATCAAACGTGAACCACCAAAAATGTAGCTGCTTCTTTAGTCCAAGCAACATTTATGTCTCTCCATTGACCACAGCAGAGCAGGATACACAAGAGGTACATGTTGGATGGCTAACATTAGATGAGACGTTCATCAATGAAGGAAATCTGAAGACACCCTGTTGCTTAATCCCCTTTTACATCATGTTCTTTCCTGCAAAGCTGCCTGGCGAATGCCAGGAACATGCCACAGCTGAGCATCTTCCATGCAAAATTAAGTATGAAAGGTGGATGGACCTCATGGTCTTCTTGAAGTATCTTCAGTGTCTGCTCTCTTTTGGCCACATTCATTTACTTCGTCATTATTTTAGGCAGGGGTTGTTCAGACAGGACGTTGGATGATTTGGTAGGTGAGTGGCATTTGTATAGTCAGGAAGGGTTTGCAGCTTTTCCTATGGACAGAACAGGTTTTAATTCACTTAATCTCCGCCTAAAATGCATTCCACAGCCAAATCCTTTGAAATAAAGGTGCTCTGCCTCCCCCTGCATCAGTGGCAGTTGGAGGAATGTGCTCAGGACATTGCTCTGGCCCGCTGCTCTTGGTCAGAGGCAGGGAGAGCTGCCACACTGCCTGCAGAAGTGATTCTGTGTGGAGAAGAATGATGCAGCCAGGACGGATTCAGCTGCTTTATAGGAAGGGGATCAAAGAGTTGATAAATGACAAAATAAAGCAGATAATTTGGGAGCATCTCTCCTAGCTGTGATGGGACCTTCAGCAGGGGCAGGACACAGGTCTGACACGTCACAGAATCACCGAGTCATTAAGGTTGGAAAAGACCTCCAAGATCACCTGGTCCAACCATCCCCCTACCACCAATATCACCCACTAAACCATGTCCCTAAGCACCACGTCCAACCTTTCCTTGAACGCCCCCAGGGACGGTGACTCCACCACCTCCATGGGCAACCCGTCCCAACGCCTGACTGCTCTTTCTGAGAAGAAATGTCTCCTCATTTCCAACCTGAACCTCCCCTGGCGCAACTTGAGGCCATTCCCTCTAGTCCTATCACTGGTTATCTGTGAGAAGAGGCTGACCCCCAGCTCTGCAGAGCTCCTTGCTGGGACTGTCAGCACCCACTGGCCATGGGGACCAGGGCAGACCTCCGTTCTCCTCCCTCCTTGGGCACAGCGGCATTTCGGGTCCCCTGCCTGGCCTCCCATGGATGGATCTCATTTTCCATTGCAAATTGAGGACAATAATTAAACACTTCTCCATGACAATGCAGCTCAGTCATGAATGGAGGGTTTCCTCCCAGCTCTGGAGGGCTGGACCCCTCATTTTGGGATAGGAGGATGGGGTCGAGAAGACAATCAGGGCTGGGGCATGCAGCAGGAGGGCACGGCCGGCCAAGTGGGACGTGCTGCGGGCTTTCTGCAGGCAGTGCTGACAAAGCATTGCCACTTGTAACTGAATTACCAGCCCAGGATTTACGGCTGGAGTGAATTTAGTGCTACTCATGTTACTGAAATAAAGCTCATGAAGGAGAATTAGCTGGAGTCAGTGGCCGTAAATCAACCAATCCCCAAATCTCCGGGATGTCAGGGGATGAGAAACGCATGTACTTGTAAGCTCACACAACGGGCTGCTTAGAAAGCTGGCCTGTATTTCATTTGATTTGTCCAATTAATAACATATACTGCACAAACTATATATACTTCACTGTTTCCATTTTTCCTTTGTTAAAACTGCTGTGTTTCCACTCCCTCTCTCCCCAGCTCCACAATTTCTCTTTTCCTATTCATAATATTTGGTTAAGAATGCTCCCACCATTTCAATCCCATATTAACAGCAAGTAACATTTGGTCCCCCCAAAGTGTCTCATGAATTAAAACAAAATATTTGACATTATTCTAATGTAGCCACATCGAGAAAGAAAGCTGGCGAAGGCAGAAAAGGAGAATTTCCCATGATGGATTAGATCAGAAAGACTTTCATAATGCGGGTGCCAAGAATTAGACCCTTAAATTCAGACTAATTTCGTAATCCATCCTAACAGCGCTTACACGTGGTTTCCTGGACGCTGAGTAGCGGGCAGCTCTGAAGGAGCTTTTCCAGGTCATGCATTTGGATGTTGGAATAGGAAACTGGACCCCGTTTTTCCTGTGTCAGGAGCAGGTCACTGCCTGCTGCCAGCTGCATGGGCGGACACTTCCCAGCCAGCCGGGTCCCCACGCCACCACCTCTGCCCTGGGGAAGACAGCAGGCACCTGGGCAATGTAATAAACCTCCCTGGACCCTTAGGCTTCATCCTTGTGTTTCTCCCCATCTAGAAATTAAAATCCCGTCCCCGTTCCCACGCAGGGTTTCTACAGAGCCAGGTCACTGCCACCAGCCCCATGACCACAAGTCCAGGCTGTTTTGGCCACTGCTTTCATAGACTGGTGCTGCCCTGGGTACCTCAATACATATTGCTGCAGTTCCTCAAGCTGAGCTAAAAACACTGCTCTGCCCGTCACTATTCGCCTCGGCACGTCGGGGCAGGACTTTGATGTAAGCAGAAAAACATTCCCAGAGATACGGGCAAATGAAACACTTGCTTCAAAGGGCTTCTCCGCATCAGGCTTTATCTTTGCTTGGTAAGTTTTAATGGCATGCACATCGACAAGGATATTGCGGGAACACAGCGAGCCTGTAGTAGAACCTGCCTGATTTCATAAACCACACTTGCCTAAAAACTGTAGACAAAATGGGGCCATTACCTGCCTTTCTGCACCTCCCACCTCGGCTGCTTGCTGTTCTGCCTTTGTGTTTATTTTCACAACAAAACGTGTCCTCCAGTGCACAGCAAATGTGTGGTCTGGGGCAATTTCTCTGCTTCTGAAATCCCAGCCACTGCTGTTTATGCTAAAACCCAGGAGAAATGAGCCCTTACAGTGCTTGGCATCTTGGCGCACGTCCATCCTGGTGGGCTCTGGACAGGTGATGCTGCTGGCTCCGCACTTCTCTCCACATTCAACACGGGGGATGCATTTGTGGCAAACTGCAGGGGGCTTCATCACCTTCTCTCTGTTTCTGCGTGTCATTTTACATCAGGCAAAAATATAATATGCCTTATTTCAGTAATTACTGTAGCAGACAGCTTTGTAGCTCGGCATCTTTGCAAAAAAATAAAAAATAAAAATAAATAAATAAATAAAAGGAGCATTTTTAAAATAGCTTCTGAAAAGTTTATGTGGATACAAGAGAAGGAATTTTGTTTCTTTTAGGCAGGTTCCTAAAGTAGTAATGCACCCCGGCTGAGACATGATAGGGCTGTGCAAATAAAGCCTTCTCTGCTCATCTCTTTCTTTTGGTTAACCTGAAATACAACACTTGTCTGCAGAGAACTTGTTCCCCTGCAGGGGATGGCACAGAAGGCAGAGCAACCAGGTGAGACCTAGACTAATAAACCCATTGCAAAAGACACTGATTTTTGGTCTTCCACTCCCAATGCTGGTCAAATATGTTCCCCAAGAGCAAACGTATCCTCCCTTGAGTGTCCCATACCTTATACCTTGCTGATGACTGCCTTTGGGAAGGGTTCAAACCACTCAGGCTGCAGGGGGACACTAAATACATTTGGAGGAATGCAGCGAGCCCTTGGATGAAGGAGGCATGGCACCTTGCCCTCTGGTTGCAGCACTCCTAACCAGAAAAATATTTTTCCAAGTGAACCCCTCTAGTGAAGTCAGGTTAGCTTTATGCTTAATTACAGGATGATGTAGGGGCATGCTTTCTATTGCAGAAAGCAAATAGTTTGCCAGAACTGTGTTTTTAAAGTAACCTACCACAGATAAAGGGGTAATAATAACCTACGCCAGATGAAGAAAAGAGATCAGGATCTCTTGCCGCTTCCCATTTTTGACTTCCCAAGGGGGTGAACAGGGGTAGGAGGAATTTGCAGCATGCTACAGAAGTCAGGAGATTTGGGTCTGTATCACGAAGACAGTGGTACTGGCCTGTTCTCAGTTCCCTGTGCCTCCTGCCTGCCAGCCCCAGCCGTGGCAAGGTGCAGGTAGGAGCCAGGATCAGTAACTTCTTCCAAAGCCAGAGAAACATCATTAATAACGTGGAACTGCCAAATCAAATGGTACGTGGAGTTTCCAAGGCTGATGCATTATCTCAGAGAGGCTATGCCATTGCAGTTTCTGCATGGGGGCCTGGATGTTGACAAAAAAGACAAACGTCATGCCCTGTGCCAGATCATGTCAGCGGATCATCAAGGTCAAAATCAGAAGTAGTGTGTGAACAGGAGAATTACCTCGATCTCTGCTATACCTACTTAGGCTGATGACAACAATAATGGTTTCAGGTAACTCCATGGGTCTGCGCATGAAGGATGACATTTCTTAACAAGAATAAAAGCACGAGACCCTGCTCTGAAATTAATGTCCCATGCAAAACGAGCTGGAATTCATCAGGACTGCAGGAGAGCCTTTCAGCCTGCAGCCGGGAGCTTCAACTCTGGCCAGCAAAGCCCAGCAGAGCGGGCTGCTGCTGGCCCTCAGCCACGACCCGGGAAGCATTACTTCCTCTGTGCAGGAAATTACGGGGCGTGTTGTCAAAATGTTGCTTACACCTGCTAGCAAAATGTAGATAACTCCCTGAATTTTACGATAAGGGTGCTCTTGCACCGGATCATCCAGTCTGTGTTCAAGCAGAGTCTGTGTTCAAGCATCTTCTTTCCAGGCACTTTCTGCTCTTTATTTTATGCTACCAGGTCGCCTGCCTCGGATATCTGAAATGCACAACCCCCAGGTACCTGCGGCCCTCTGCAGGCACCTGGTGCTTCTCTCCAGAGCCCACCACAGCAAACCCTCTGCGATTCGGAGCCATCGCGCCGGTGTCACGGCCGTGCATGGCACCTCAAGACAGAAAACAGCTCCTGGAGAGCCCGTGTGGATGCCTGACAGCACGCGTAATGGAAACAGGTGACATTTAAACAGCCCGCTTAAGTACTTCTCTAGTCCCCGTTAGAGTTTTGCAGCCCTCCTTTATTTAAAGAACAAATTTCTGACACTTAGAAGAAGTTAAACAACGTGGTTGAGAGTTTTAACATAGAACAGCCATAACGCTGGTCTTTCTCTCGAGAAAATTGTTCGAAACGTCATTAAAATGTCACTGCTGAGGATATGGAAATATTTGGATTAAACAGTATATTTACTTTCTAAAAATGGATGCAGAGAACAAAATAGGAACTAGATATACAAACATACAAAACACACACATACACAGAAGCATTTAAGAAGCAGCCGACGCAGCATCTGTTTGGAGAGCAGTGAGCACCGGAGGCATCCAGGGAGGAGCATTCCCATATATATGTTAATATATATATATAAATATATATATATAAATGCCGAACTTCAGCCATTGTAGCTAGTGTAGCACTATTGGTACGCAATAACAAATGCTGACGAAATCCAAACAAAATCAAGATTAATTTAAGGTCATATTCTATGATGGCCTTTGCTTAAAGTGGTATCCTGGTGGAGAAGGACTGAAGTAGCTGTGGATCCCCTTGGACACATCCAAGGGGAAATCTGTTACACATCCCAAGGGGAAATCTGCAGCCATGTATCACTCTTGCTCTGCTGAGACAGGGGGTGGATCCTGGGTGATGCAGGGCTCCCCAGGAACACTGCCATGGGATGCAGACAGCCCCAAAGGTCTTGTCTTGTTTTTCTTAGCCGGTGACTGGTGTGGCTGACGATGTTGGATAGGAGTGATTTTGTCTGTGGGCTTTCCCCCGGTATTTCTGCCTCCCTTCCTTTGTGCTTGGCAAATGCAAGGCAGAGGCAGGTGATGCACCATTTTGTGCATGGGGAATGACAAGGCAGCAAACCTGTCTGACTTCAGGCATTCATTTCCCCCTTTTAAATACTGCAATGGCCTTATCCTTCTGGGCACATGCTCGCTGGGTTTCCAAAATGTATTAAAAAGCAACACCTGCTCTCTCAGTGCATCTCAGACAATCTTTTGGATATAAGATGTACCAATCACTGGTACTTAATTGGTTAGGAATTACTGTTCAGCATCCCTTTCAGTTACTACTGGACAGAAAAAAAACTCCTTATCACTATAAAACACTAAAGATAATCTAAAAGAAGCACAGAGGTGTTCATTAAGCATTGTCTGCACTGTCATTGATCATCTGTCCTATTTGTCAAGCACCACACCAAGGTCCTCCCCAAAGCATTTTTAAGTCACAGGACCACAGGATGACAGAGCCAGCAGGTGGGAAGGGAGCTCAGGAAGGCAATCTCCCCATCCTTACTGGACACAAGTTTTGGTTTTGCTTCTCTTGTGGATCTCCTCACCACTTATATCTTCACTGCTATAACCTCCTGCTTAACCATTTCTTGTTCTGCTGGTGGGGAGAGCTAGTTTGGTGCCCAGGTGGAGCCCCTAATTTGCAGTAGATTAACTGCAAATTAAGGACTTCTGTCTTTCCTCATTTATTCTCTTCCTTTCTACATTACATTGCTTTTTTTAAGCTATGTAGAAATCTAACATGCTTGTGGGATCACAGCTTTAGGACACATAGTAAGGTGCTTCCAAACATTGCTCACATATGTCCAGGTCAGTTTTCTTTACTGACAATTTTTCTCATAAATACTTCCAGCTCTGAGAAACTTGGGAAACTCTTCAAAAGCAATTTCCCTGCAATACGGGATTTTGCAAGTCATACCAGGGCTAGACCTGTATTTTCACAGTCTGTTTTCAAAGCTGACATCATCGAGTCTCTGTCTGAAAGCAAGGGTAACTCTGGCAGTCTGACACAGCCACTCGGCTGGGTGCGTCTGTCCTTCCTGCATACATCAGTTATCCTAGTCAATTTTTACTGCTGAGGAAACCAGAGATCAAGCTAAATGCAGAACAGAAATGGCCCTTCCTTCATGGTGGCTTCATTTTTGTCCAGTAATTGGCAACAGGCACCATGTAAAACTCCATGGAGGCTGTGTGACCCTGCATCATCCACTCAGGTGAGGAAAGGATAGCAAATAAAAGATTATGCTTTTCAGGAAATAGGATTTGCCTTAAGGACAAAGCAGAATTGACAGCTAACCAGGAAACTCTGTATAGCATTGTCACAGCTTATTCTGCTTTGTGTTGGCAATGTTTGCCAGGTGAGTCACAACAACCCTTTGACCACTGCTGCCTTACCAAGAAGATGGAGACAGACGGTGTTACCATGATATCAGTAGCGCTCCTGTTGATAAGGGATAGGAAATATTTGCTATAATGTCTTCCTGTTAAACTCTTCAAACTTTTTTTCCCTTTGCTTGAAGAAATCTCACCTTCACCCACCACCCCTGCCCTGAGAAAGGTCTGCCTGGGAGTCCCTGCAGGTTGCCCAGAGGAATTTTGAAACCTTCAGTGGACTGAGGATGCAGTGCTTCTCCGTCCCTGCTCTCATCTTCAACCTCTCTGAGATTTTCTCATTGCAAACATCCCGTTCCATCACATTTTACCTAGGGCCTCAGAGGCAGTGGAGAGCTCATCTCACTTGGATATGGGAGCATGTGTTTGTGCACACCTAGATAGACCTGCAGGGACAGGTAAAACGACCAATATCGTGTGCACTGCCAAATCAAGAAACAGATACAGCACTTTCAAAATTGAAGGGGCAGCTTTTCTCTCACTGACGTGGAAGTAAACTCAGGTTGAACCACTGAATCCAGCAGAGCTGCTCTCCTATAACAGGCTGAGGGCACATCTCATCCGTGTCCCTAAATCCCTAAAGGGAGGGTGCAGAGAGGCCGGAGCCAGGCTCTGCTCAGCGGTGCCCAGTGCCAGGACAGGAGGCCATGGGCACAGCCGGGCACCCAGGAGGCTCCCCCTGAGCACCAGGCAGCACTTCTGTGCAGCTTTCTTTGGCCTCATGAGCTTCTCTGGCCTACTGAGCTTCACAGGAGAACATAGCTTTTCCCACCAGCCTGGCCCATCATTTGCCCACTCCTACTGTGAGATGAAGCAGTACCCACAGAGCTGGCCTTGTCATGCCAGAAAAATCAGAGTTCATTCCCCTGTTGACATTCTGGGAGGTGGCACCCTTACGGGGCAGATCGCACAGAGGCTCCCCATGGAGACACAGGAGGCACTTTCCTTCAGGCAAGGTGCTGCCGCAGCAGGGCTGGACAAAACTTTAAATAAACATCAAATCTTTAATCTATTCATCCATCTTATGACAACAAGTACAAGTTGCAGCAGATGTGCAGATGTCCAAGCAATGTACATCTCCTAAGGTCTCCAGCACATGCACTTGGGGGATCCACCAAGGCTCCCCCGCACTGGGGCAGAGGACACCAGAGGGCTGGGACAGACCCTGTGCTCCAGTTTTGTAGCGTTTAAGCAGTGTTTTACGGAGAAGCACAATGCACAGAGCCTGTTCAGGCACACAGCAGTGGCAAAATGTTTTGAGACTGTGGAGGAACTCCAAATCTGCTGGATGTGGAAAGTGAGAGCAGAAATGGGGATGGGACATTGTTTGAAATGGGAAGACCAGTCCTGCCTGCATGCTGGCTTTACAAAATCTGGCTGCTTATTTATATTCCCCTGATATTTCTTGTCTTTCTCCGGCACGGAGTAAATTAGTCATCTAGATTACGAGTTATTTGAGCAAGACAAAAAAAAAATAGCTTGCCTCTTTCTATGAGGTTGAGTTATTTGAGAAGCAGTGCTGTTTGTGTCTGGCATAAGCCTTGCTGTGGGAAATGATGGAGGAGGAGAGAGGAGAAATTATTGATGAAAATGGAAAAATTCCCATGTTCATTGCTGCAGAGCTGGAGCTTCCCAGGGGTGACTCAGGGCTTCCAGCACATGGCGGGGGGATGAACTTCACCTGAAAATCAGAAATGGCAAAATTAAGTTATGCATAAAGCCAACAGCATGATCTTTATTTTGGGTAACTCTTCCAACCGCTCTAACCAACAGAGAAAAGGGAAAGAGCAAATTTCTGGGGTCACCAATGAAACATCAGTTTGAGCCACCTCGAAATTTGGGAAAGTTTAACTGAGCTTTCTGGTGCTCAGAAATATAGTTATACCTGGCTTAACAAGGAGAATAGGAAAAAACATCAAGCAGAGGGTTAAATAAGGTGATATTAACCAGTCTTTAAAGTAACTGTTTCACTGTCCTTCTCCTCTGCTACAGGGAAAGGAGGGCATGGACCAGACAATGAAAATAGGAATTGTTGTGCATTACTCAGACCTTGAACCAGGCTGCATAAACCATTATCCATCGTTAAATGTCAGCTCTGGTTCATGCTTGCCCTGATAATGAAATGTGCTTACCTGGGAGATGCAGGTGAGGTTCACCGTGCTAGCCACGACATTGCCAGCAGCCTCCCTGCTTGCTGTGGCTGGCTACCCGTGGTCACCTCCTTTCCCACATCTGTCAGCTTTTTGTCATTTATTATCTTCTTACGCAGCTGACAAAGTTTTCTCAAGCCTTCTCAAAGCCCAAGTAATGAATAATAATCTTTTCCAAACTCTAGATGCGCTTTGACTGTAAAGCTGGTCAGGAAAAAGCAGAGTGCCTCATTTCGTGGTAGCAGCTCGCTTCCTCTGACCTGTGTTAAGGAAAGCACATTGCACATACCCAAATTTTCTGTGACATGGGATTATCATTCTTTGCTTTGCCCTTTTTTTTTTTTTTTTTTTTTTTTTGCATGTCGTACAACTTGTTACAAAGTCTCTCACTCACCCAGGATAAGAACATTTGCAGATGTAGAAGACCAAATCTGTACACTTTTAAAAAGTAGTTTTAACTCTCTCTTCCGCTGCCAACATATTTTTAATAGTGTAGCAAAAAATATATTCCAAGTATGCTCATCTTGCTTTGTAAATCTTATGCAGTCAAATAACTGGCAGCTGTTGGGCCAACTGCTTCCCATTTCAAATAATAATGATTTATTCATAAAAGGATGTTCAGGCAGACCTCCTCTCCTCTCTGTTCCACAGACACCTGTTTAAACAAAACCTCCTCACCTTGTCCATCCATGGAGTCCTCTCTGCTTTGCTCAGGGTTGGTCACGGGTTTCCTCTGGTGTTTTGCTTTCTGAGAGCACTTCTGATTGGGGATCCTCCTTTTTCAGCACTGGCTCCTCTCTCCAGAACCCCAAGCCCTAAGGTTTCCCAATCTCAATGGTCCATGAATGGAAGCCTGGCACAAGACCTACCACCTAACTGGTGCCTCTGCCTCACGTCTCTTTGTTAAGTGGAGGACTCAGGACATGCTGCTGTTGCTCAGCCCATGCATCACCGATATTTGCAAGCATCCCACCACAGTCACAGCTAGCAGGCAGCAGGTTTCTGCTTCAGTGTGCAAAAGTTCAGCTTTGGACAGCCATGCACCCCCCCACACATTCCCAGTGATCTGCTGTTCACATTCACAATTTAAGCTATTTTTTCGCCTACGACAACCTTCAATAGCATGTTCTCCCAGAGAATGGAAATTATCTACAATTACACTTGCTCACTTTAATTTCATTCCCTCTGATGCAATTGCTGGTCCCAGCTATTGACATTTTCTCTGGATGATCTGCACGTTGATATGTCAAGTACCGATGTAAGCAAGTTGCTTTTTTCTGCGTTAGAAAATGTTACACAAGTTTCCATTCCAATGTTAATCTACAGCAGATTGTATGAGGAGATAGATGAAGCACTATACTGAAGGAAAATGCATGGAAAAGATGTAGAAAAATCACTGGTTTATTCCTTTGACATATTTTTCCAAGAGCATCATTCTGCGTGTACCTCTTAAATCTAAGGTTTTAACCTGAGCACAGCTCTGAGGGCTGAGACACTTGAGACAACATGAGAGAAGACCACAGTACCTCCTACTACAGCACCTGTAGGCATTCAATAATGTTTGTCTAAGAGGTGAAGTTTGGTCAGCAGCCTGTGGAAGCAGCATCCACCTTTGAAGCCACCAGGGAACGCCGGGCAGGAGGCAGAGAAACCAGTGGTTGCTCCAAGGAGTGTGGTCAACTGTGGTGGCCAAAGTCCAGGACCTGGAGAAGAGGTGGCATGTCAGGGGCTGGGTGCAGGACGTGACTGTCAGGCAGATACTGAGAAAAGCTGGCAGCCTGCACTAACCAAAACAAGGAGCAATTTTCGTTCATTAAGTTCAGCTTGTTTACCAGCTATTGAAGAGTTTCCCACTCCCCCAGCAGGAGGCCCGTTCCCGTTCTTTCAGGGATGCCCACTGCACAGTCCTGGGGATCCTGTTCTGCTGCCAAGCTGCTCGTTCAGCTTCACTGTGACTGTTAGATTGCATGCCCGGACACATGCTAAGACCCGGCATGATGGCACTTATATTTTCATGAAAATAGAGAAATTCATCAGAGAGCGCAGAGGCGTGAGAACAGCAATCCAGTCCTGGGGTGACAGAGGACCTGCCTGATCCTGAAAGCATCAGCAGAGCCCTTATGCCCTCAGGACCAAGGCAGAGACAGGAACAGCATCTCCCAGGATAAAAGACACAAATGTAAGATCTTAATTTCTTGTAAGACAAAATGCATCTTGCATCTTCTTACTGTCTCTTTTGCATACAGCCAGATGTAGAGTAATTGCCTTTGTTATTAGATCATAGGCTGTCAACTTTTTGTTTGCTAGGTAGCCTTGTGAGTGTTGAGCAGGATGTTTGCAGGGTTCCACCAGTGCCTTTTTTTTTTTTTTTCTTCCACATCCCGGTCATTTCCAAGCACAGCACTTCCGTGCACAAGAATAAGGTACAGCAATGCCCTGGCCACAAACTCAGTAACATCAGTCCTGACGTTTCTGTAGAGCCAAGTACAAAGAGGATGTACAGGACATTCGTGTGCCCTGGAAGAGGTGGATTTACATGAGAAGAAGGAGCAAAGGCCTCCAGGGATTGAGATAAACAGATAGATGCTCTGGGCTGGACTGGAAGGCATTTGGGGTTATTTCTGTACGGACGTGTTTCTGCTGTGCAAGGAAGTACATTGAGCACAGGTGTCTGTCCACCACCCATCCAGACCCAGTGCCAGCACAGAGGCTGCCACCTTCTCTATCAAGTGGGGGACTTTTGTGGCCAAAAGCTGTGGCAAGGGAAGAGCTCTCTCTTTGCTCCCCAGGGAGAAAGGGAAAAGTCTTGCCTTAAAGCAGTGCTGGCCAAAGCCAGGGGTCCCTAACATTATCTTAGCCTGCCTTTGTTGCTGCCATCATCCCCACTTTCTCCCCAGAACATGAACCACAGCCAGGACCTCATCCTTGCTGCTCTCACTTCCCTTCCTGGATACATTCTTAGATGGTGCTCAGCTTCCTTGCCTTGTTTGTGATCTAGGCTACACACAATCTCTCTGAAACATCTTGAGAAACCACCATAACCCCACATGCACTCAGATTCAGGGTGATAGTAGACCCTCAAGAGGACCAAGTTGTTACTTGGTGGGAGGAAAACTCACTTTGCACAGTCAGGATTCTGGTCAGGGCTCCTACTTAACCATCCACTCTTCTAGCAGAGACTGAGAGATTTTATTGAGGAAAAAACAAACAAACAAACAAACAAAAAAAACCAGACTTGTGCAAGTCACTTCAAATGCCACCAAAGAAGACAGTGGTAGAGCTCAAAAAGCAAATTGTGGGCTGGAGTGACAGCTCCAGAGAGAGATGCAATGTAAACCCCAAGTGGGGATGGGTAACAGCAGGAGGAGAAGGGGGTATGATGAAGGGATGTCTGGGACCTTCTCACCTCAAATGGAGAGAAGAAACCAACTCCTTGCAGTGGCAGCAGCAGTTAAAAAAGGTACTTTGCTGTTTATTTGCATGCAGTGATTTCCCCAGTTTATGAACAGATGTAATGGAGGTTCTGCTCTAACAGGCACAGATTTCTAGGCAAGCAAGGAAATAAAACGTGGAGCTCTCCTGCTTATAGCCCAGTTGTTTTCCAGTCGTGTAGTGCTGAGTACTGAGAAATTTCTGCCTTTTAGAGTAGCTAGAGGAGATACATTTCATTTGTATAATATCTGCAAGGAAAAGCTGGTGTACAGGTAAGATTTTGTCAGCAGGGACCCTACATAGGTTGCGTTAGCCTTTTGCTAATTGGCTAGCAAAGTCCTTGTAAGGGGCTATCGGGCAGCCAGCAACTGAGACACCCCATCCCCAAGCAGACCAGCTTCACTGGGTACATGCACAATTACCCAGGGCTGCTATTCTAATATCATGTAAGAGCTTGGAGTTAAGGTTACGTTAACATTTAGATACTCTGTCTTGTTTTCTGGAATTTATAAGTTAGCAATAAAGAAAAACACTCAAAGAAGAGTTGTTTTCTGGCAAGATTTCCAGTGAGAAACGTATGCAGAGTTTGAAGTTGAGGAAAAATTGCTTGAGTTTTGAATTATGCAAGTAAAAATGTTTTAAGATGTATTTCATCCGTTTGGATTGGTTTCACAGGAGCAATAATTGCAGTATCTGAAGTTAGAAAGTAAGGTCATTAATTGGTTTTATCACTGAATATTTTCAATTATCGTTGAATAATTTCTTATACGAGGAGAATGCAGTTTAATCCAGCTACAGACCACAGGATGTTTTTCCCTAGATTCTCTCACGTGCACTTTGTGCTGATGAGCGCTTATCTGTTGGAATAGTCCTGGCACCACCAAGCAAATTATTCACACAACTGCTAGAAAGGAGAGGAGGGTGGGACAGGGTTCCCTGCAGCCACAAGTGAACGCAAACAGGTCATTCAAAGCTGAGAGCCACGAGACGGAGAAGACAAGGAGTGTGCATTCCTTCTGCTGTGGGAAAATGGCAGGTGAGTATGCACCTTCCCAGGAAACCAAAATACTTGTTTCTATTTTCTTAGGTTTTATATGTTTTGGTTTAATTTATTATTTTTTTAAATAGTTATTGAATAGCAATAGAAAAAAAAAGAGGAAAGTGAGAGGTAAAGGAAATATATGAATGAAACTCATAACATACACCGTCTGGTGTACACAAGGCTGATGTATTGGCACACAGGTGTGTCACAAATGGTTGAAAATTATTTTGACTTAATAACATTTTATATTTCAAGTATAATTCAACTGAAAACATTCACAACTTTCTTCAAAGGTGATTCAGGTGAGAAGTATTTTTATTACGATGGCGGAGATTTAAGTTTTATTACTCTTTAATGAACTGGAGTGTTTGCCACATGACTTCCAACATACATCATCCTGTCTATGGGCAGCACTGAGGATTTTGAATTCCTCACAGGGAAGCTTCTAGGGAAAACTGGAGGCTAAAATTTCTCCATCTGTCTTTGTGATTCTTCCATTCATCAGGTTTTGAAAACTTAAAAACTCATCTAGCTGATGTCAGTTTGTAACTAAACAGTTTATATTTGATGTGTACAATGCTCATTACTAAGTATTCACTTCATTTTGTTAGTCTGCCCCAACAAACATGAGAAGGTGAAAGTATACGCTTAATTTTGCTTCTCTTGGTGTGTGTGTTGAAAACGGCTGTATAAAAAACATTACTTGTCACTGTCTATAGAAGAACATTTATGGGAATATAAGGGCAGGGAAGATATGTTTTAGGCTAAAAATAATTGCTGTAGTGGGTAAAATGTCTCCCATGACTTTAAGGGCAGTTGCTTCTATGTAATGTTGTTTTTGTGTTTATTGCTGGAAGTTACCCAGGGTCTGTGGTTAGAAGAGGGTTATCAGGCAGCAAAATACCTTGCACAGGCTGGGCTGGGCAAACCGAGCATCTTGGTGGCTGCCTGCAGAGCAGTGAGAGGGAACTCCTGGCTGTGTATAACAAGCTTTAGCCATCCCACAAAGACCAGGAGCATTACACTACCCAGAAGGTCATTAACTGAGTGTTTTCGGGCACTGCTTTACACAGGCACCAAGACCAAATATGCTCCTAACAGAACTAGGCGTGAATCGCAGTTGGAGAGACTCCAGCAACACAGTTTTTGTCTGCGTTAGCCCGCTCAAGTAAACTAAAATGTGTGGTATTTGTCCAGCCTCCCTGCACTTGGGCTCGATGCCACAAGCAGCTCAGCTGCTGGAAGCGGGCATTTCTTGGTGGGACTGCCAAGGAGCCAGGCCAGAGCTGCTGAGACTCGACTGGGGGTCCCCACAGCCAGAAGGTGTTGCTCTACATTGTGTGGTGCCTAAATAAAAAGATGTCCTTAGAAAGACAATTATTTCCATGTCTTTCTTTTCAATTTATATTTACAGCCTTTAAATATTTTATAACTATCCTTTCTTGCTTGCTTTTTGTCCTACTCTCGATCCATTCATTGATCCATGCATCCACACAACACCCAAGGTAAGGCTTCCTTTCATCACACCAGAACTGCTCTCTGTGGTAGAACAAGGTCTATAGGAAAAAATAGGCTAGGGGGAAAATGTCCTCTCTCCTTCTGCCGCTTCTCACTTTCATCGTAGACACTTCTGGTTTCCAGATAGGCAGAACTTTAGGATGGCTAAGACCAGGAAACTTGGGATGGTTCTCTCTGAGAGACCCGGAGCTGGCACTGCATGGTGCTTCTGTGCTGTCCTCAGCGCCAAACAACCGTCCTGGGCATGTCCCATGTGCTAGCTCAGACACAGCCCCTGGGCTTGCAGGACGACCTGTCTGTTGTGTTGCTGCCGTTGTAGGAAAAGCTGCCGTTATGAGGAGGCACCTCCAGGAGCATCTGTGAGCTTTGGGAGCAATGCAGACTGACAGGAGAGATGTGGCCGCCTGAGGAGCAGTTGATGGCAGGTGTTCAAGAAGAGGTACGTGGGACAGATGTTTGTGTTTTGGGCAGGGATGCCAAGGAGATTAATGCTGGAAATATGGGCAGCATGGCTCAGTGGCTGCTGCTCATTCCAAGCTGGCAGCACAGCAGGTGCCCTTCTGAGAGCAGAGCCTTCACCTGCACACCACGCTTGGGTACGGGTTGGAGGTGTTTTTTATCCCACTCCATTTAAGCAGTGTTCAATGTGGGAAGCAGCAGAGCCAGGCCAGAACTCGGTATCCCAAGCCATGCAGCACCGCTGGAGTGAGTGAACCCAACTGTCTGGGTCACTTGTTCGTTGATTTTCTTTAGGCAAAGATGTTTTACAAAATGAGAAAAACATTCCAAAGTGAGTGCTTATTTTGCAGTCAGCAGCAAAGGCTGGAGCTCCAGACATGATGTTATGCCAGGACCTGACAATGCAATAGTAGGAGTCATAAAAATAGCACAAAGGCATGAGCTAACCTGCTCTCAAACATCTTTTTTTTTTAAATTATTAATTTAATTCCTGATATCACATTTCTCACCTTCATTTCACTATTTCTAGGCTGCTTTGTTATGCAATAAAATGTTGTTTCCTTCGGCTATTTGCTGTAAAAATGACTCTAAAAAACAGATTGTGAATGAAGAACAACATGTGCCAGTTCTGTCAAAAAAGGAGACTCAGCCCACAGTTTGGCAGAGATACAGGAGGAGCTCGGGACTGTGCCAAGGAGGGGGCCAAGCCCAAAATAGACCCTGGTCTGAATAGATGTGTAGTGATGCCTCTGGGCCAGGCAGCTTGAACATCTCCTGCCTGCAAACCATCTGCTTGCTTTAGACCTGCAGTGTTCCAGTTTGCGTGTATTTGCAGGGAAGGAAGGAAGGCAGGAAGGAGGGAGGGAAGGCAGGAAGGAAGGAAGGCAGGAAGGAAGGAAGGAAGGAAGGAAGGAAGAATAGGAAGAAAGGAGGGAGGGGCAAACAAATGGTTATCTGTTACTGTAGGGACAGAATAATTTCTGCAGTAACACGCTGCTATTTCAGAAAGCTGCTGTTGTAGAGAAAAGCTTCCCTATTAAAATCATCAGACAAGTTATTTTTACTTGCATCTTCTCATTGATCCTTAAAATTGCTCTGATGACATCTCATTCTCCTACAAAGCACATGCAGTGAACACCTTGCCTTCTCCCTTTCCTGTATCAGTAAGCTTTTCCAGACCTGTCACCCTAATGCTTCTACTAGCTCTTTCCTGGATCCTCTAAAATACTACATTTTTCAGCACTGTGCAATTGAGACTGGCCACCGCCAGAGTCTTCAGTGACCTGTGCATTCTTCTTCTCACCTCACTGAGCCTTTGGCATATTCAAAGGCTCCTCTGCATATCCTTCAGCAGCCCTGGGCTCTTCTGAGGCTTTCCTCATCTCTCTGGACACACCTTCATGATTATCTCATCCATTATCTTGTAGCCTTTGTCCCTCTGTTTTCCAACTCGGCTTCATGAACTTATTCTAAACAGTGCCCCTTTAAGACCCAAGTCCTTTGGAGTAAGACTTGTTCTTTGGACAAATTCCAGATCCACTATGGCATTGTTTTGGTGCTGTGTGTACTGCACACACAGCAGGCAGCTCTCTGTGCAAAGACAGCGAGGACCAGACCTGCCATGCATGCCCTGACTAGAGCTTTGTTACCTGGCCTGTGAGACCTTGCTTCACATGACAGAGATCAACCCAACCTATTCACATGAGTCATGAGACTGGACCCTAAATTGCTTGTCTAGTGAATCAGGACAACAAATTACCCCTCTGCAGGCACTTCAGTCTTGCCCAGGACCTCTTAGATGCCCTTGAGATGGCACTGATCTACAAATCACGTACAAAAGAGCTGTATCTGTGCTAGTCCTGGGACTGCCCTCTAGAGGCAAGGCCAGCTGGCCCAGTGGCCTACAGGAAGGTAGATTTCTTAGCCTCCAAAATTGTAGCCATTTGGAAGCTATCCTTGTTAAAGAGCTAGGGATAGTATAGACAGTCAAGTTGCAGTGCTCAGGGATGTTCCCTGGCCTGTTTAATTTACTAGGAGAGGTGTAGCCAGGCTTTCTTTGCTATCATGCATTACAAAGGTATTCGGCCTGTCTGCGCCCTTCCTCAGCTCTCCATCACTTCCCATAGCAGACTTGCACTTTCTGTCCTTCCAGCCCCCTTTCATCATTCTGCTTTTGTCTCCAGACCATTTCTACCTCATGTAAGCAACCCTGTTTCCTCCCTGCACCCTCTCCCGGGTGCTTTTTCCCTGTCTCCACTTTCCAGGCACTGCTTTGAGGGTAGCCTCTAGTGAGCTCCTCTCTGCTGCCCAGGGGAAGGCCGTGCTCCCAGCGTGTGTGAGAGGCCTGGTGGGAACCTGGAAAAGGGCTCGCTCCAAAGGCTTGGAACAGTACAAGCTTTTCCAGTCAGCAGCTCTGTCTTTGTTTATTGCACATCAAGGCTCTTTCTGATGTTCTGTCGCAGGGGTGAGCTTTGCCTTGGGCGTGATCTGCTTTTAAATTTCTAACAGTGTGTGAGCATCATCGGCCCACCAGCCAGCACTCCCACCGAGATGGTGATGCCCTTGGCAGGTTGTTGTGTCAATGCTTCAGCAACACACACTTGATCCTATGTCACTGGTGGGTCCCAATGAACCTCATCACACAGCCCTGCGAACCAGGAGTGACCTTCACGCTGACCTCCTCTGCTCCACATAGCAATAACGCACTGACCCTTCAGACCAGTTTAGCATCAAATGGACAAACCGGACCTGAGTTATAGGGGCTACCTTGCCTTTACATTTCATCTGTTATGGCTGAAGCAAAGCGTTATAGCCCCAGGCAGCCTGCAGTGGCTCTCCAGCAGCCACACAGCACTTTGTCAGTCCTGGGCAGCGTGTCTTGTAGTGGTGTTCTGCTGGCTGGAGGACCTGCTGCTCCCCTTTGCAATGGCTGGGGCACTGTGATTCATAGCACTTTCCTCAGAGAATCCATCTCAAAACACACAAATGGATTTTGACTTCTTTTATAGGATCATTTTTTCAATTGAAAACATGGAACAAGGCACAGCATCCAAAAACAGCTGTGAAAAAATGCATGCTTTTTTTCTTACAGAGTTTGATTTGTCTTTGATGAAAAATAGAGGGCGCAGGGAAAAAGAAGGCTAATGCTTCAGTTTTATTTTCCACTGCGAGCCCAACGCTCTGGAGCAATTCTACAACAACATGACAGTTCGTTCTTGCAATAGGAGAAGGGAAAGAAATTAGAAGACAAATGAGCGTCACAGGCAAAATAACTACAGAATAACGAAAATAAGTTTAAAATGAAGTGTACTGTATTTGGGCAAAGTTCTAAGGTGGAAACTAACAGAATTAGTACTGTCCCACTTTTCAAGATTTGGTTATACACTGGTATAAATAAATAAATAAATGGGAGCAACTGTAACACTTGAACCTTCATCCCAGTTGAAATCTATTGTTCAGAAGCCTGTGGGCAGTGGGGCTTGGGTCTGGGTTTATCTTGAGGAGACTTCCAAAGTATTTCACCGTTTTTGCTTGATCGGTATTGCTGCCATTTGTGTTGGAGCAATTGACTTATGCGATTGTTAAGGTGCTTCTGCTGGGATTAGTGTCCTTGCACATCCATCTTGTCTAATGACAAAGTTTATGGCTAGCTCATTACAGTTATTTCAGTAATTTCTAGTGAATCATTGTTATGGATAGGGTATAAACTGCTGACACTGACTTGTGATACTGCCAAGAAACGGTTACGCTCCATTATAAACTCTTGTAGCTGAAATAACAGTGGCTTCTCTAGCACAACTCTCTAACACAAAATGGCATGTTAATGAAGAAATGTCACTGGCTGTTTTTCCTGAAGGTTTATGTCAATGTGAAGGAAAGGTGGAAGGTTGTAGGTCCCAGAACAAGCTAAAAAGGAAATCATCAGGGAAGATGGTTGACTGACAGAGGATTGAAACTCAGAGCAAATAAATGGCTAATTGTTATTTGATATATTCTATGTTCAGAGAAAGAGCTTCATTACTATTAATAAGTAAACAGAATGGTTCAACATTAAAATTTCACAATAAGATTATTTTTAACTGCAATAATATTTAGGAGACCAGAGCCTGTGCTTTGTACTTTGAAGTTATAGCAGGCTGATTTCCTTGGACATTGGGTCCCTGGAAAAGTCTTACCTTAATCAAAAAGATGAGGGCAGTCAGTGAAAGACGGAAATGCCCATGTGGGCATTTGCTTGGCACATGTCTTTGGAGGATTTGAGAGCAACACATTCACAGTCATATCCCAAAGCAGAGGACCTGCATTGATTTTTTTTTTCTCTCCTCATCCATTTAATCAATCCAAATGTAGCTCCATAGCTGCATAATATTCTCCAGGTTACATTTCCCTTTCTTTCTTCACCTTATGGCCCTCTTGACACAGTGAAAACTTTTTGAGCACAGTCATCATTAAATACAAGCACCATCTATTTTATTGGAGCCTGTATTTATTTCACAACCTCAGAGAATTGCTGGAGAAATTACTGCTAGCAGATACGACTGCAGAGACCATCCCTCGGGTACCTTTGCAAATGCGGCTCCTCGGAAGGTTCCCGTTAACCACCTGCAGCTCAGGACCAGGTCTGGAATTCATCTCTGCTCCTATCAATTTTTTAAACTTTATTTTTTTCTCTATAACTTGTTTTTAATAAGGCACAGTTACAAAATTACTTGGTTTATGTTCCTAGGGGCTGCCAAAATGTGAGCGATTCAAGAGGGGGAGGTTGATTTTACCCCAAGGCAACCTCTCTACAACCCCCTCCCCAAACCAAAGGCTACACTCCCCAGCTAGCTCTGTGCTCATGCCAACAGCCCGCCCTGGGGAGATTTATGTTTTCTCAAATGAAAGTAAGAAAAAGCTTACTCTGTGTGATGTGAAGGGCTGCATGGTCCTCCCGCACCCACTCTTTCCTGTTCTTGCTGAAGCGCCTCTCAGGTTGCTGAGCACAGGAGAGGAGAGAGCAGGTAACCCTGGCCATCCTCGACAGGCAGCATTCATGCAGGGAAAATGCTGCAGGGATTCACTCCTCTAGTGTAAAAGCCTTCTTCTCTAGCTCAGCTTTGTCTTGTTCTGCATGTCTGAAGGAATAATTCTGAATGGTACAAATCTGCTATTAGATCTTAGCCAAAGTTTTCCAGCATTATTATGACACAGCACATTGAAGTGCTGATATGAATGACATAGAGCATTTGGTGATGATTGATGATTCCCAAATAAACCTTCCTGTGTAATTGTCTTCTCTGTTTAAAAAAATAAATAAAATGCTGTGGATGCCGCATTTCAGCAAAAACTATAGTAAGGGAGATCCCAGCTGCTTCTCAGATGGGTCAAGTGTGTTCTGCTGCGACTGCTGTCTGTTGGCCTCCCTGCCAGCAAGGTCTCACCTGTGGTTAAGGTATCTTCAGTGGCCTCATGTCTCCTCCTGGATTGTATTACTGCTCAGGAAGCCTCTAAGCAGACATCCATCTTTGGTGGTTCCTCAGGGTCAATTCACCAAGATTACTTTTTCCAAAGAAACACTCAGGAACAAAATCACAACAGTAAATACTGGAAAGGATGAGCTGATTCCTGTGACCTACAGCACCTGCAGCAACAGCAGTAACGGGTGCACTTCTGTGGTCTTGTAATAAAGCCCTTCTCTTGACAGAGCTTTTGTCAGAGTACAGAAAGAGGGAAGAATTAAGAACGTGGTCCAGCACCACAGTAATTGCATAGTTTTATTTCAGCATTAAAAGTCCCGTTCATTTTACCACTTTTATGATACATGTTATCACGGTAACTATGAGATGTTTTCTCTAACAGCTGCAAAAAAAATCTAGGTAGCAGAAAGACAGTTTTTTCTAATGGATTAGGACATCATTATACCTGCATTACATGTATAATTGCATGTATATTTACATACATTAGGACAGCATTATACATGCTATCTACCAGAACATATATACTATCTGATTATATAAGATTAGAGAAAAAATTATGGTAAAGAAAGAAAGCACGGTCCAAGGCTGGCCCCACACTGACAAGAACAGATGCGACTCACTGCTTCCTCACAGGATATCTGTGTAAGATCTCATTTCCCTGCATGTGAAATGGGAATAATCCCTTTATCAGGAAGGTTTCATGTCCATAAATACATTAAAGACCGTGAAGAGTTCCAGTTTGGGGGGCAGAACAATATAAAATCATGTAAGATAAACTGAAGCCCATTTTTACGGGTTTTAAAGTCTGAATCATTTTATTTACTTAGTGATGTGTTATCCTCTCTCTGCTCTTTGTTTCCCACTATGCACATATAAAATATTGTCCACTAGCATGTCTGCTAATTTTTGCTGACTACTTTGTACAACTACTTCTATGACTTCTCTTAGAGCTCTCCTTGCCACTGCAGGGATTATTGTGCTAATAAAAACTTGCCATTCTTGGTGGAGTCCTTGGGTAGGAGATGTCTGTTTCTAATTGTTTTCTTATTGTTGGCTTTGAACTTCACATCTTTTGTACTGATGTGTGCCTTGAAAGCCCTTCTCGGGGAATATAGTATTACTAACGTGAGATGTTGATCAGCCCCCATGGCAGGATGTTTATGTGCAGAGGAATGTTTTGATCTGGGGCTATAGCCTAGCTCTGGATCTCGCCTGGGTTAATTTGGATGCTGGTTTGCTTGATTCTTACAAACTGCTTCACTCTATCTTGGTTTTACTCCACAGGCTTACTTCGATTTATCAATGGCCAGCGAGTCATATTTTTCCCCATTTTTACAGCTTATATGGTAAGTGCTGTGTTTTCAGCAATTCCTATTTAATAAGTAGAGAATTTCAGATTCATGAACAGTACTATTATCCTTACTCTTTTCAATTAATAGCAGATGCCCCTGAATTTGGTGTATTTATATAGTATTTGTTATTTTTGATTAAATACAGTGCAGTCTGTGGGACATGTACAGTACTTGTATTTGAGTGTTTCCAAGCAACATCACATGATTTTTATATCTGTGATAGTCACAAGGGACTACGAAGTGCTGGCTCGAAAGCTAACTTGCTGCTGCTGCACTACAAAAAAAGAGAAATTGTTCCAGATTTGCCATGCTGGCTCGAATCCTTGGTCAGACTGGTCTGATCTGGTCTCCTTTGCCTAGCACCAGCTGATAGCTGCAGAGGAGAAGTGAAACAAATAAACTAACAAAACCTGAGAGATACCTAGGCAGTTTACGACACAATTTACAACATCAGAGCACTCTTTCTTGACTTACAGAGATGGCCTGAGGCAGAAGACTGTTGTTACCCCTATTAAACCTCCAGGACAGCAGACTGAAAGGAGCTGAAGTGGGATGTATGGCAGTTTGGCAGGCTGGCACGACCCTGGCAGGGATCACTTTTGTGATGGAGGGAAGACGTCCCAACAGATAGGCAGAGGACTTCGATGTACCATGAGAAGTGACACTACTGCTGGTGCCAGAAAAGGGCCAGATGAGAGCTATTCAAGATGACTTGCGGAGATGACTCACTACAAGAAGAACATTGAGTTGCTCGAACATATGCAGAGAAGAGCAACGAAGCTGGTGAAGGGACTTGGAAATAAGGCTTGTGAGGAACAACTGAGGGAATTAGGGTTGTTTAGTCTGGAGGAGTCAGAGGGAAGACCTCATGGCTCTACACACTACCTGAAAGGAGGTAGCAACAGAGGAGGGTGTTGGTCTGTCTTGTCAGGTGACAAGTGATAGGACATGAGGCAACAGCCTCAGGTTGTACCAGGGCAAATTTAGACTGGATATTAGGAAGAGTTTTTTCACAGAGAGGGTGGCCAAGCATTGGAAGAGGCTGCCCAGGGAAGTGGTGGAGTCCATATCCCTGTGGGTGTATGAGACATATGGACATGGCACTAAGGGCCATGGTTTAGTGATAGGACTTGGTAGGTCAGGCTGATGGTTGGACTTGATGATCCTGAAGGCTTTTCTCACCTGAATGATTGTATGATTGTTCATCCTGGACATGGAATAGGATGAAAGAGATCCAGGATAGCACTTTGTTACCTTCTCCTCAAGCAAGGTGCACAGGCTGTAATGAGTGATGAGAAAAAAACAGCCCTGTGCCCCTGGGACCTGCCCCTGCACTGAGTGCCCAAACAACAAGCTAATTTCTCTTGGGCAGCTGGCTGTGGAAGATGCCCCTGGTAAGGTGATTACAGCCCAGCAATTCGATCTCTCTTGAGAAGTCACAGCTCTCAGTGAAATCCCTCCCAGGCTTAGGACCCAGAATTCATGTCCCTCTGATCACCAATCCCCCTGATTCCCCCACATCTCTTACAAAATCTCCCCCATATATGCTGGAACAGCAAAAACATTGGTTTTATTGGGGGCACTGCTACTTCCTGTGAGATTTTAGGATGGAGAATGCCAAAGGCAGGGTGCATTGGCTTAGGCCAGTAAGGAATCTGGTTGTGGGTTTAAAAACTCAATAACTTTGTCAAATGAATCAGTTCTGTGCTTAAATTCATTGCTGACTTCATCTAGAGTGTTCAATGCCTGGCAGGATGAGCTGTACACATTTTTTACAAGCACCTCAGCAGCCCAAAGACAGTCTGACTCCAGATATTTAGGGAGGGGTTCCAAAGCCACAGGGGCTTGTCGTGGTCTCTGAGCCACAGTTGCTCAGGAACCGTATGGTGCCAAGCAGGGTGCAAAGATCTGCTCCAGCCAGCATTTCTGGAGCCTCTGTTAGGATCAGCAGGCTCTCATGAAGCCCTCGTGAAGATGAAGACATGGTCCCACAAGGTCCTTCATCACAGTTTCCCTCCCAAAGACAGCGAACTCCATCCTTCTCATCAGCAGTGGAGTAACAGCTTCTGAACAGGATTTAAAGTACTTTTTTTTTTTTTTTTGTCCCAAGAAAATATTTAAATTCCCCTAAATTGTCTGTATGCTGGTGCTAATAACGTGATTTTAAAAATGGCCTTTGTTGCTGTGAAGACAAGCCAGTAACAGCATTAACACTGTTTTTACAACTTCTAACCCAGCAAACCTTCACCACCTCTCTGAACCTACAAAATAGGAGCTTGCGAGCACAGTTTGCTGTCCTGTCAGGATTTTAGGAGTCTTCTAGACAAGCGGGGTGTCTCCTGTGAGGAAACCAACCTTTCTGGAGTCCCTAGCAGTTTTCTGCTTCCAGGGATTTTTGTCAAATCTCCCAACAGTGCGTGAAGGTTTATAGTAAATAAGCAGCTCGTTTTAACAGAATGCCTTTGTTTCATTTTCCTTCTCCTTCAACAATAAAACACAGAGGTATAAGGATTATATTTACCATGTAGTACTTTCTAGCTTCAATTTAACAAACTCAGAGCAACATATGAAAGAAAAAAGTGGAAAACAGCTATCATATAACTAAAATCTACATATTCAGAGGCACATTTTTATCTCCTGTAAGTCCATGTGACCCCATTTTGTCAAACAAATGTATATACATAGCAATAAGCAGTCTGTCACACAGAAATACATACTCAGACACCATAGAGGAATTCAGATCAAGCCACTCGTGCCTGGATTTTTCACTATTTGAAAATCATTTAATCACTACAGTTGGAGGTTTTCAGCAGAGCTGACTGACAGTCAGGGCTGAATAGGGAAGATTGTGAAATGCTTATATGAACAACTTTCATAAATTATACTACACATACAACATTAAAAGTGCGAAAGTCTGTGCAAATAACATCTGGTTCTCAACATCATTACACCGTGACACCATCCAGCAGTTAGTCCAAGAGTTAATCCCTCTCCCAGTAGAAATCAGAGAACACCTGGGATGCGAGAAATCCTGTGGGAACAACACATGGAAAGAAAAAAAAAAGCCAACAACAACAACAACAACAACAAAAACAACCTTTCACTTCAAAATTTATTTTAAGACATGATTTTCAAAGTTACCTAGCTAGCAATAGAAACAAGTACCAACCACAGAATCTGGATCCCCTAGAAGGTAAGTTTGTGGCAGGTGGGTGCCAGGTTGGCTTTGGGACTTGTACAGATGAAGACAAATCATGCCTTGAAAAGATTCCATTGAGGTGGAGAGGATGAACGAGGGGAGAGCAAGGCAGAAGGGTAGCTACCACAGGGGCTGCCAGCTCACAGCCCACAGCAGAGGTCCAGGCGGCGAGAATGATGTCTCTGGCCTACGCTTGTACAGGACACTTCCCAGTCACAAGCTGGATATTCCAGTCACGATGTGCCTGGAAGTGCTCTCCACTGATGGGTGCCTAGGATGGAGGCCTACCAGAAGGAGCAGAGACAAAGCCAGGCCAGGAAAGAAAGGGGCACAGGAGGGACAAAGCCAAACCTGCTCTCTGCTTGGGAGAGTGTCCTTGTCAGGACAAAATCTTGGATCAGAAATTCTTTGTTCAGCACAAAACACTGAAGGGTATTTTGTCCCACCAGCCGCATGACAACTGTAATTATGGGTGACATTTTATGATTCCTGCATGCAGTCTGCCATCTTGCCATCTTGCCAGGGAGGGAAGTCAGGGTCACTGCCTGATAGTCCCCCTTTCAGATCCTTTTGTGGATAGGAGCTTCACAGGAAATCCACAAGACCTCTGGCACGGTAGCTGTTCTTCATGACAACTCAGAAACCCTGGCCCACAGCCACCTAATTTCATATAGGAGCTCTTCAGCACTCCCAAATCAACATCATCCAGCCCTTTTGAGTTGTAATTATCTAGATTACCTGTTTGGGCTAATATTTTGTCTTCATCTCAACCTTATCTAGATCATCTGACCTATTTGCCAAAGAATCTCCCCATAGTGAAGACTGAAGCAGAGAATTCACTGAGTTTCTCTACTCTGGCTTCATCACCTCTGAGTGTCCTTTTTAGATTTTGTTCATCAAGTGGTACTATCAGTTTCCTTACTGGATTCTTGCTTTTGAGATATTTAAATAACTTTTTGTTACCCTGATTTGCAAGGCACACTTCAATTCTTCTTTAGCTCTCTTATCTTCCTGTTCACACTCGACCTACCACATTTTATGGATGCTCTGTTCTCACAGTTGAATAATCTTTACATGTTGTAAATTACAGCCTTTTCACTTTCATAGTCTTCTTACCACTTCTCTTGAGCCACACAGGATTTTTGCTGGATGGATCTTTTCGCATGGTGTGTTTAGGTGCAGACATCAAGCAGGACAGAAAGGACATTTCCTTTTTGATAACCACGTTACCCTCTGCAGGTCTCACGCCTTCTATATTCCCATGCTATATCCTCACTGAATGGCATATTGCTCTTCCACCAGCGGTATAGACTCAGTCCTACTCCCTGACTCACAGGGCCACACGCAAATTGGGACACGTTCAGGTGGAGCCCTGCCAGAGCAGCTGGGACCATCCTGCCCAGGCACAGTCCCTGCTGGGACACAGACACAGTTACTCGACTGCTTCTGCCTGAGACCCATGAAATACCAAGAGTGTTTGCTGTTTTTCTTTCCTAAAATGTGCTTTTGCATCTGTTTCAGGCACATGTACAGTAAAAACAACCGCAAATCTTACAAACCAGACCACTAAAAAAATATAAAGGTTATGAGATGACTTATTGTTTTATCCTTTGGTCCCCCTCAATGCTTTGTACTAGGAAGATGACATCATTGGTCAAAAGAATAATTGGTTCTCCAGATGCGTGAATGATATCGAAGGTTTTTCTTTCATTATTAATGTTGTTTAACTGTATCTCTTTACCTATTGCAAATGTGCACAGGTAATAAAGCACACGTGTGAAAACGTATGTTTATAGTTTTAATATTCAAAGGTATTTTTTACTGCATTTTAGAAATAAAATTACTGTGCTTGATTTGTTGCTGCATCACTAAGATTAGAAAGGAATCGCTGAAAATGGTTGATCTAATAAGGAGGACATTTTGAGAAACTGGATTCAAAAATATGTATGGATTACAGGCGGGTTTTCAATGAAGAATCTGATTAGTTCATGATTTATTTTATACTTTAAAAGGAGAATGAATTCAAAGTATTTAGACAGCGTTTTGTGTCCCAGAGGTCTTGTTAGTACTTAGCATGGTCTTCTTATTTTCTGGAATAGTGCTGAAGAAATAAGTGATAGATCACCACCATAAGTGAAGGAATGCTGGATGATATAAACAAAGAATTATCAGGAAAACTGGAGCAGTATTACTTGTCTAATAAATTATTTTTTGGCAAGCATTGCATAAACATGCATTTTAATGTCTACAGTCTCTATTTTTTCTTTCTAGTGATGCAGTTTTATGACTGCACCCTCAACAATAATCCCTATTGATTGTCACCCTCAATTGTTTGGCTCCAGTCTCCAAACCAGTCAAAACTAAGCCTGTGCCTGGATGTGGGAGGAATAAGAAAAAAAAATAAAAGTTTTGTTTGTGAAAAAAATGTGCAAAGAAAGAGCCATAACATATGAGAGACTGATATTTCAGTTTAATCCCCATAAATGAGGTCCAGTGGACCTAACTACAGCCACTACAGCTAGCTGTCAGCCTTGGAGAGCTCGTGAGGCTCCCCTGGGAGCCAGCAGGGAGGCACAGGCACGAGCCTCCGAAACAGTGAGGGTGACTCACCCTCAGAAGGTGCCTATTTCTGACTGTGATGGGAGCTCACATGATGAACTTAAAATCTGGCCAGCTCTCGGGCTTTTAACTTATTTTGAAATGAATTCCACTCAGAAGTTGTCTGCAGTGCTCATACGAGCACTGGCCACGGTTTGCATCACGAGGAAAGAATCATATTTAACAGAGATTATAGAACTACACAAAAAGCATGAATCACAGTTTAGTGCATGATTGCTTTTTTGTATCCCACGGTAGTGTTTTGCCAGGTGGAGAGATGGATATATGCAGGTGAGCCACTGGAAAAGTACAGAGCTGCCCTTAGCCCTATCTGGCCTGAAAAATAGCTTTAGTACGAGTTTTGCACATGAACTGTGCAATATAGTTGGGGGAGAAGTCCATCACCCTCCAAATAAAGCCCTTAATCAAAGGCCATACATGGTATCAGATGTTTCAGCTTTCCTTTCTCACTTCAGTTTTTTTCCTCAGATGTAAAGTTTCTGAGAGCTGCCAGCTGGAATACTCCTTATGCCAAAAAATCCTAATTTTTCTCAAAGAAAATTTCCCAATTTTTGCCAAGAAAACTACATTTTCAGCAGCATGGAAGAACTTTGTCTTGGGACCAAATGATGAGAAAAACTTTTTTTAACACATCTGTCAAAGTTCTAGCAAGCCATTTCAGGGCTCCGAAGGTTTGGATATTCGAGGATTAGTAATATAGAAATGTTAATTAATACATACATTTAGAACAATGCCTTTCAGCTCTTTTTGCAATTTCAGCATGATTCTTTTCTTTCCAAAGACAACTTTGGATCAGAGGGTTTTTGTTATAACAAATTAGCATCAAAAAGTATACACTTAAGAAATTAATTAGGATTACAGACATTAAAAAGGATTGCTGTAAAGACATTGTTTAGTGCTTGAATCAAAAATATTTGTTGATCTGTTTATCTGCCTGAAGAAAAGGTAGTCTTAAAACCATTGCTAATCAGGGAGTTTCACAGCAATCCAGCCACCTAATGCACGGCACTTGTAATCTGCAGTCAATGCACTTTTGTTTAGCCAAGCTCCACTCCTGTTGTCTGGGGTGCTCTAGAGGCTCAGGCATCTGCAGAGACTGTGCTTCAGGAGCATCTTAACCCAGGAGGCTCTAAGCAGCATCTGTGTGCATGTACACGGAGTGCTTCTACATCACAAACACACTACGATGGGATTTTGTATTGCTTGAGCACTCATACTGGACTCCACCTGCCAGAAACTCCTGCTCAGTAAAATCAGTGTAATGGACTTGTTGTATTTTGGGCTCCCAGTTAAAGAAGGATATAAAACTAGAGGGGGCTTCCACATGAGTGCCTCCAACATGGTCAAGAGAGCTAGAGGTCATGGCCTACAAGGAGGACTTTGGGCTTGCTTTGCCTAGTAGAGGGGAGGATATGTGAAGGCTCTATCAGCAGCCTACAAATATGTGAGGGGGCAGTTGCAAAGATGTACAAACCCTTCTTGATAGTGGCAGAAATCCAACAAGATATAAGGCCACAGACTGTAGCTTGGCAAGTTCGGGCTGGGCACTAGTAAAAACTCCTTGACCTGGAGGGTAATGCAGTACTGGAAGCAGATACCAGGAGGCTGGGGAAACCTGTCTCTGGAAGTTTTCCTGACTTGGCTAGACAATGCCACAGTTGCCTTGACCTAGCATTGTTGATAGCACCAGGTGACTTGATGTAGTGCTGTTAAAAATAACTTTTTCAGTGGGAGGCTGGACTGGAGACCTCCTGGGGTCTCTTCCCACCAGCACTTCTATGAGTTTGTGAAATTGACTGCACAACTTGTGTGCAGTGGATCTGATCCTACTAGATCTCCTTTCTACCCCAGGATTCAGGGCTAATGCTGCAGGGTGTCAGTGCTCTGCTTGCACCTGGGGTTGTCTAGCCAATCTTCATCACTTTTTTTTACCCTTCCTTGGGTTGGAATCCAAGGGCAATCACACTAATCACAACTGAGAATAAAATCAATCCTTACCTCCTGTGAGCATAGTTGGCAGGGTAGGAAAAGTGTACATGAGCTTACATATGGATGAGCTCATGGCGAGGATCTGCTGTAATCTGCTGGCTGTTGCTGGGCCCGCTGCCAGGGAAATCTGACTGTCCCCATTGCCTTCCTCACAAAGCAGGCCTTTGGGATGGTTTGTCAGGTTGGGATTTTAGCTTTTAATTGGAGAAGGCCTGTTATTGCGGAATCTGAACAAATCACAAAAACCGCTTGCCATACTCCATAATTTGCTTACATTTACCAAAGCGTCTTCAGCTTGCATGGGTTCTCCAGGGAACCTTCAGTCTGTAGAAAATTAAGACAATAATTGTATATTTCTCAGTATTATCTAGCCAGATCTGCTATTAGTAAGCATGTTGTCATCTGGAAGATTGCAGGATTTGTGAATGTACGTTATCTCCATTAGCATCAGTGAGAACAGTGACCATAAATCCCTTCACAAGATTAATACACCAGAGTGTGTTATCTGCATTTCAGCATGCCCAGCAGAACAAGGAAGAAAGATGAAGATTAGCAGCATTGCTTTCCACTCATCACTGGCAAATTACCATAAATAACTGCCCTTACAGTAACAACAAAAAAGCAGATGATTAAGTGTTTGCCTGGAGGCCCATACACAGTCTGAATATTTAGCTTAATTATCTAAGAAGTGTTGTAAGTCAAAAGTATTGTCTCAGCTTACAGCTGTTATGAGATTTTCTTTCCTTTCAATAGAGATTTTTATAAGCTTGAATTATTTTCTCTGAAATGTTTTAATATTTTTGAATAAAATATGAAAAAAGAAAGAAAAAGTCTCTTTCAGCATTTTAGGTTGATTATACTTTATGCAGAGGACTGGTATCCTGTTTGCATTCCAGCAGAATATTTAACTTTTGCCTACTTAAAATTTACTCTAAAGATGCACTTGATGAATTCTTCTGTCTTCATTTACTGATCAGAAATGTTGTTGTGCTCAGTGCTGCGACCATCTCACAAGCAGATGTATTTCACTCTGCCTGCAGAACTGGTCCATAAGCACCTCACATGAACCTGTCAGAAACACAGGAGGGATGAAACAGGCTCTTGTTTTGACAGGCCGCTCAGATAGCAACACATGAAGCTAAAAATATCCTCAGATTTGCTATTATGAAGTTTTCAGTTGCTGATAACTTTTGCCCAACTTGAGTCTTTCTATCCTTGGTGTCCCTCAGGTTGATTTCCTTCAGAAACTTCCAGAGAAAACATGATGTTCAAAAAGAAGCTGGGGAACCTTTCTGCCCCCACAGTAATATGTTTTGCTATGAAGCTTTAGCACTCTCCCTTCCTGGAGAAGACCCTTGTAGTTCAGATGGAGGTTGCCCTGTGCTGAGGCTGAAAACACTCCCACAGCTGATGGAGTTTGGGGCCTCTGAAAACCACTGCTCACCTCCACAGGATTTGACAGCCAAATTCCCCTGAAGCTCCAGGTGTGCTGTAAGCATGCTCTAGCCTGAGGCATCCAAGGTCGAGCAGGATGTGGTCTGTAATGGTCACAGGGCCAGGGGTGGAAGGAGGAGGCTGGTAGTGCCCAGCCAGTGACAATCCCAGTTAGAGCCAGCACAAGGAGGCAGAGAAGGACTTGGGCCAGGGAGCCCCTCTTATAACAGTACAGCCCTGCTTGTGTGTTGCTTGCTCTCTTGCTGTCATCAGCCAAACTATCCCAACCAGCACTACCTGAGACATCTCTGCACAGTATCTGACTACTCCCTGGAGATGTGCCTCGAATCCCACTTAAATCCAGCTGCAGATACCTGACTGCTATATTACTGAGTTAACCTTATATTTTTAGACAGCCTTTAAACACTAAGGCAGACAGGAAGTAATGATTTAATAAGCTTCTTCACATATTAATAAAAATGCCTCCAAAGGCTGCTTATGCTTCTTATTTTGCTGAGACTAAGCTACGTTTGCAGCTCCAGAGTAAGGGTTTGTTAAAACTAAAGAGCTCTGGTCTTTCCGGTTTGGGATTGTTTGCTTCTCATATACAAGTCAAGTGAGTATTAAATGAGCCCAGTGTTGCAAGAAGAGGAAAAAGAGGGCAAATATAATTTATTTACAGAGTGAGTGCTTCACACAAGGTTCATAAAAACAAAGCATATTATGAAAAGTGAATTAAAACTCAATTGCTTCCAGGTTCAGTGAGTCTGATGAGCTAATTAAGCAATGCTTTCTCAAATCCAGTCCCTGAAGTCTCCAGAGACGGTAGGATAGCCAAGGGACACACCTTCAGACCACCTGCTCACTCTTTCATTCTCCATCACATCATGGCTCCGCAGTCTGTGCACCACACAGGAGCAGTAACACCCACCTTTCCATCACCAAATCCCTTTGAGATCCTCCCAGGAAAGGCTGGCAGCCTTGCAATAACCCGGTGTATCTCGCAGTGATCTGGTGTGTGCCATCACTGTCCACAGGGTGAGGTCTGAACTGCTCAGCTTTGTGTCATAGGCTTTCTCCAACAGGCAACAGCAGTTCCCCTTCACCTCCTCAGTTAGATGCTCGTACCTTTGCAGAAGGAGGATGTGGGATCTGTTTTGTCATTCCTGGTGACTGGGAGGTGCATTGGTATGCCAAGAGTGAAGTCAAACACGCAGACACTGGTGACAGCATTACAGCAATACAAGCAGTTACTTGCAGCAGATTAAATCCTGACAGTGTCCTACGTACAATGTGCAAGTTTCTACTGAATAATATTTGGTGTCTCCTCACTGAAAACTTTGCTTAAAAATCCTGCTGACTTCCAACAACACAGGGACAAGGTCCTCTGGCAGCACAAACTGATGTAATTCCCAGGTAAATGAGATTTCAGACCTTCAGAAGTGCCAAATTTTGGACACTACATTATCTGAGACTGTCCCTATCTGTGCCCAGTGCTGTAAATTTCTTATTAATGTGTCCACGTCCAGCCTCATGTTCTTCCTAATCCACATGTCAGCCCTGAGTTACTTAGATTTCTTTGCTTAAATCTTGTACTCGATCAATCCAACCACATGGCAGGAAAAGCTCAGGGCTTACAAAAATAGTACTTTCAACTAAGTCCTCTTTCACTGTTTTTTTTTTCAAATATTTTATTATAAACTTTCCATTTGGGTAGTTCAAACAACTGAAATCTTAACTTCATAATTTCTTCGAAATATTGGTCTGATTTCATCCACAAGCCCCTTAAACATATGAATGCACTGTATTTCTTGATTTCATTATGTTGAACAAATTCAAACCTAATTTCTAAATTCTGTTGAAAACAAACAAACAAACAAACAAACGCACAAAGACAAATAAAATAAATAATAATAATTAAAAAAAAACAACACTGACTCTATTGAAGATATAGGATGAATTCAGACAGGGAAGATTTCAGAATTTGGTCCATTTTTAAGTGATCTTTGGCAGTGCCTCAGGAAACAGTTATAGATAAATTGCAGTAGATTCTGTATTTTATAGAAATTTAATTTTGAGTCTTTTAATGTACAAACTAAAGTCATGATCATTATACAACATTAAGCAGATCTAGCTTTAGCCTGAAAGCACTGGAAGGCCATGGCTTGCTAGTACAAATAATGCATTCACCAGTCAGAGAGGAGTTTGTGAAGTGAGAGCATCCTGTGGTCTTCTGAACTGAAAACAACCACACAGACTCTATCACAACTGGAAATGTTTATAAAGGTCAAGAGACTCTGACCTTTGTCACTGCGCCTTCCTAAGGCTACTGTCAAGACTAGTAAAATTGTTGTTTCAAAGCTCCGTAATTCTTGTTTGTATTCTAAAACCAAGAAACATTCCTTAAATGGTAGGGGCAATATAACAGTGATTTTCAAACCTCACATAACACATAGTAACATATTGGTATTTTTATGAATCATGGGCCAAGTATGCTTCCAAACAGAATAATTTTATATTCCAATGGGTACAGTATTCATTCTGTAGCATGTCAAAAGTAATTGCTCTCTAAGCTCCAAAGCACTCTAACACACTCTCTCAAACCACATGCAAAATGGAATCTCAGAAATGATTGTGAAATTAACTGTTTTGGGAAAAATTAGTCTCCAGGTACCCAAGCACTTCAGATTGCAAATCCAGCCTTGTTCTAATACAATTAAATTGATTTCCTCTCATACAGACTTCTAGGGAAGTAGCTGGTATGTTGGTGGTTGAATATACTCAATTCAATAAATGTAAACATGAAAAGAATTTTTATGCAAAGCTTTTGTTGGCTTCTCTCACTGGTGAATTAAAAATTGGCAGTTATACACCAGTTTCCTCTTTCAGAAACTGAGATATTCTCTCAATTTAGATGTGATTTTACAATTGTGTAAGATGCTGCAAAATAAAAGGAACCACGACATACTTTTCAACATAACATGAAACTCTAGGTGGAAAATAATCTCTCTTGCCTATACCTTCATATTAGAAAATAAAAGTAAAAATAGGAAGGTAATTATGGCTCAGTTCAGATACGAATAAATAAATAAATAAAGCTGCAAGTCTTCTCCTAAACACTCCTAGTTTTATTCATTGTCAGTGTTGTCCCAGAAACTTTACCAACTTTACCAACAGCTTGTCTCAAGAGCTTTCTTGTAATTTCTGCTCTTAGTTTGACTGAAAATACAGGAGACACAAAAAAAAAAAACAAAAAAACAAAACACGTCTAACTTCTTATACAAATACATGGGATGATGATGATTTAGATTTTTTCTTATTTATTTCTCTTAGTATCTAGGAGATGTACATTTGAAAAGTTTCAACTTTCTTCATAAAACAAAACACATGCACTTTTTAATTTTTCAGATGGTCAAGGTATTATAGAAACATAAGCCTGGCACATAACTAACGAATCTTGTCCCACAAAGCAATGAAGTACTGGTACCTCTGTTTTGCAGAGAAGTCACTTAATGCTAGTGTAAGATCCAGAAACATCCAGTAGAGATCGGGAGCTTCCCACCTCTTAGGCTATGTCTATGCTGGTTTTGGTGTCCCAGTCTCTGAGAGAAGTGGTGTGGAACAGTTCACATTCACACTGTTCAGGACCAGCTCCCTCTCTGCTGAGCTACCTCTACCCACATCCCTCAACACTTGCAGGGAACACTAGGAGGGCCTGGGCCTACACAACATGTGAAACAATGCTTTCATCTATATCTTCTACAAGAAGTAGGCTGGCTTGGTGGAAGAGGAGAGAGCAGTAGATGTTGTTTATCTTGACTTAAGCAAGGACACTGAAGGACAGTTCAGCCTGGAGAAGAAAAGGCTCGGGGGTGATCTTATGAGTGTGTATAAATTATCTGATGGAAGAGTGCAAAGGAAGTGGAATCAGAATCTCCTCATCAGTGTCCAGTGACAGGACAGGAGGCAATAGGCATAAACTGAAACACAGGAAATTCTGTTTAAAGATAAGAAAATGTTTTTTACTCTGAGGACAGTCAAACACTGGCACAGGTTGCCTAGAGAGGTTGTGGAGTCTGCATCCTGGAGATATTCAAAACTGGACTGGACATGGTCCTGGGCAACCTGTTATATATATATATATCATTCTTTTGTAGCACATGCTTTAATATATGGTGATGCGTTAAACTTTTGCTCTGCCATGTGTTTTGTCAATGCCATACTTGATGCAAACCAAAAGCAGCTACACATGGGATATAGCCCCTCAAACTTCCTTCCACAATTGTGCTTCAGCAAGTATGGAAGGGGCAATACTATATTTACACCATTTTTACATGTTGTGCAAACTTGGTCACATGAGGTAAAGGTTTGTGCATAATAGCACTCCCTCAAGGCAGGAATACTTCAGGTCTTCTGCCCACACTGAGGAAAGAAGCTCATGAGGAACTATTTTGGATTTGGTGAATGAGGGCAGCCTTCTTGTCTCCTCACAGAAGTGCTGTTTTAATAAGTTTTCTCCATCAGATCAATAATTCTGTAGGAGCATGTTATCATAACAAAAGCAATTAAAAAAAAATATAGCAAAACAACAACAAAAAAGTTGACATCACAATCTAGGTATCCACCAGGTTTAGGCAAGTCCTATGATGGTATGTCACACACCCTAGATTTTTATATAACCAGCTATAAAAGAAACAAGTTCATAGCAACTAGCACGAGGCCAATAATAATGTAAATATAAAATTGAAGGAGATGTATGCATCACAAAAAGTGGAGTAACATAGTTGGAAAGTTGGTGCAGATAACTACCAGGATCATAGAGTTTTCCATGCATTTCCTCTTAAGTACTGCAAATATGTATTTTAAATGTATATATTAAATGTGTATTTAAAATGTATACATGACCTGAACACTAGCTAAGTGTTTTAGTAAAAATAAAGCTAAATTTTACTATGTTGGGTTTTACCTTGTAAAATACTAAATTTTAAAATCATTTTCTTGGTAGTAGATTAAAAAGCATTTTTTTTTGCTTCCATAATAAAGCAGTTCAGTAATCTGGTATCTACATTTTATTTCTGATCTCCTCAAACCCTCCTTCCCCATTTAAGTCATGATGTAACTGGCATCTAAGAGAATCAAGCACACAAGAGATGCTCATCTAGAAAGTCCCCTCCTTAAGAAGGCTGTTACTGTGTCATGTATTGTGGTGATGAAAGAGAAGATTTCAAGCTAAAATTTTCACTTACAGCCTGACCTAATTTTTAAAACAGGTTATTACAGTCTCACAAGAAGCTGAATCTCCTTCATTTAAAACAGTTATTGAAGCATTTTGGCTCTCCAAGCTTGCAAATGTTAGATCATGGAGAGTTAAATCTAAGAATGATAAATCCATAGGAATAACTGTAAAGACAACACAACTGTCAAAATCTGAAAAAAGGCTGAGGAAAATGCAAAACTTTCCCAACTGCCATGATCTTTAAAATATCTCCATTCTGTAACACTCTTGCTTGGCTTTGCATTTTTGGGGAGAGTCAGCATGAAATCACATTTCATACACAGACTAGCAAGTGACAGTCCCTCCCATATTCCTGTCAACAAGGAATAAATTGGATTAGTCTCAGCCAAAGTATGGTATTCTGAAGATGTAAACTCATGCCAATAAGAAGTAATATAACTCTCCAACTTAAACAAAGTGATGTACGAAGGAAGCCAGCGAGAGCCATACCAAAGTTGAGTTAGTCATAATAGGCAGCTGCAGAATGTGGGATGCCAGGGGACTTACCAAATCCCTGGTGTCTGTTAAAAGTGTTATAAATCAGAAGGGCAAGCTTGTTTTGCTGAACCTATAAATGATGCATAAGATCATGTGCTCGATCTTGGAAGGAAGATACTGGGGAAGAAAACATGGTTTAGTTGCCACTTTGAATCCAATCTGCAGTGACTGCAACCTGCTATGATGCGACAACCAGGCAGCAACATGTGAGAAATTGTGTCATGGTGTCACTTTGGTTTTCAGCTGCTGCAGTTCTGTGGCAGAGAAACTGCCATCCTGGTCACTGGCAGCTGTTATTGTGAACTGGGGAAAGAGGTAGAAGCTGGAAAAGGAACAGGAAAACTGACCCATGTTCTCACCTTTCACAGACATCAAAACTGGTTTACAGTAGGCAATTAAGGGTGGAATGAGGTAATCTACTTCCACTGCTCACAGTGGACTAAGGACCCTGTATTTCAAGTTATAAATCCAGCGCCAAACTAACAGCTCTTCCTGCCATCCCCAAACAGGAGTAAGGTTAAAATAGATGCTAGATGGACACCAACAGAGTTTCTGCAGATTCACACCAGTGTAACTGAGGGTACCTACAGGCAACTACTTCCATGTTACATTACAGATATTTTTTAAAACTCTTGCTACCTACTGCTGTGTCCATTGTAAATAACCAGGGTCTTCCCCCCTTTACGGGTGGGCTTTATGGAAAATATGCTCTGAAGAGATCAAATAAACCCTGGGAGCAGTCCTGAAGGATACAACAGCTAGGAGATTTTATCTGCTCCTGGCTGTGGACCATATGCTGAGCAGAGTGTACGTGCACAAACACAATTCCCTCCTCACGTTAGCAGCTGAAAAGAAATTGAGTTATATAGAAATGAATCAAGCCTTCGTAAATCTGCACAAAATTCACAATATTCATGTGCCTAGGTGACATGCAAAGGGGAGTTATTGTGTATAAAGGCAAAATAAACCTGCAGAACCATGAATACTCAGAGTGGAATTTTGATCCCATTCTCACTTATTGCAGCCAACTTACTGATCAAAGTGTGTTCTGTAATGATAATGCAGGAGGATCTAACACATCCGAGTTTGGTCCGCATTACCTATTAAGAAGCTTTCAAGACTATTACAGTGATAGTGCTGTGCCCGTGTGAGCCAGTACGACAGCTATTACAGTCTCTGGAATAGCACATACCCAGCTTTTTACATTAGAGCAATTTCCTGTGAGGCACAGAAAATGCTGCCCAGGACATCAACAGCATCCTTAGGCCTTGTGAACAAAAAGCTCCGTGGAATGAGCTGCTAAATAAAAGAGCCTCTGTTTTTGTTTAACAAACACTAAGCTGAAAAATACATTTAGTGAGACAGCAATATCACCAGGTAGGAGGCTGTGTCTACAGCACTACAGTAAATACCCCAGGCTTTTCTAGCCTTTCTTCTCCATCTGTCCTAGTGTTCCTCTGAACAGCGTGTATTTTGAAATAAGAAGCTTAGAATAAAATGGCAGTGGATTAATGGTTTCTGCAGATCTCAGTCAGATGTTGCCATGCGCTTTTCTTTAGCAAACCTGCTCTTTGTCAGCCAGCATCTACCCCTAGCAGCCCAATGGTATTTTAAAATGTTGAGTGCCACTGTGCTAGGGGTGGTAAGCGGTATCCCAATCAATATGAGCACCTGGCAATTATTAACATATGTGTCAAATTAAAACAGATGCCATCCATTTATGTATATGAGTAAGAGAGAGGGAGTAACAGAGCCAAAGGAGGGGGAAAAAAAAAAGTTTGGAGAGAGGGGTCTCAGTGTATGGAGGGAGGGTGAAGGGAAAAAAAAAAACAATTATCTGTGGATTGTCAGAATACAGAATGAGCAGCAGCAGCCAAATCCTAGCTGAAAACAAATGAGGAATTAACAGCAATTAGTATAGACCCACCATAAATTTTTCACCTGTTGCTCTGGTTAAAATCATACATCAAAGAACAACATTCCAGCTTTGGCAGATGAAAACTGGCTGTGGAAACTTCAGTAAGCCAGGTCTGTCACAGCTATGTTTTCAGCTCTTCAGGCAGGGTTCAGCTCCCAGATTAACTTGGCTAAATTTAGATGTTTACATGTGCACAAGGTCTCTCTGCTCCCATTGTTGTCAGAGGAGGTAAAATCAAGTCAGCCAAGGAGCCCAGGCAGAGATTCAGCTCATTACAAAACAGTACCTACGTGGCTATCTGGATTCCACTAACTGGATCAATGAGGGGCTTGACTATTGCCTAGAGAAAAGCATCTTGAGCTGCTCTTAAGTATCCCACCTGCACTGGGTATCCTAGCAGGACAAGGGTTATTCACAGCTCTTCTGCAACGTCTGAAAGCCCTATGTAGCTCTCTTGAATACCTCAGGGCACTTAAATTAGCAATAGGCACCTAAATTGAGGGAAATTAATTCCTTACTAGATTTCCACTGATTATAATAGAACTTAGACACCTAGCACACATGTAGACACTTTCATGTAGATGCCAATGTTCAGGTTTCTTCAGCTGTAAGGACATTGTTTCTGCGTAGTTGTTCATCCTTATACCCAAAGGCCTATAGGTGAGCATAACGCTTTACAGAACTAGTGAAATACTAACTGTGCCTTTCGGGTCAGCTGTGCCAAATGTGCCCCAGGGGAGTGCAGCCTTTCAGCACAGTGTACACAGCACTGCAACTGGGAGCAGGAATACAAAGCAGTGAGCCAGATTCCTGGCTACATTCAGGTCCAGACTCCTGCCATCTGCCTGAGGCACCCAGCTAATCCAGCCCATATAGAATTCAAACTGCCTTCAGCAGAGCCCTCAGCCTCCCCACTGATTGTACAGGGAACCTGGGCAGACAACAGTCATAGCTTTGGCACTCAGAGAAACATTTAGAGGACTTACAGTCTTGGAGCACCAAGGGAGGAGAGACCTCACTGGTAGAAGGTTAAGGCTCCCAGTATATGGAGCCAGTTCTGTATTTGCTGGTAACCCATGCAGCTGACCAAGTATATTAGTGCAACCAGCATGTCAACCATGACCCATAAATGATGGCAGATGCTCATAGCTCATCTGGGGTGAACCTCTGGTTTGAGGAGATGTCTCATACCATGCCCCCATTGCTTTGTTGTGCTGAGATGGAAGGGTCAGATCCAGAATCCTGTAGACAGAAAGGTGAGTAATATTAAAAAAATAAATAATAATCTTCTTACTCTTACCTTGTTGTTAGGTATGTTCAAGCCTATGTTTCTACCTATATACCTTTATGGTTTTCAAGCATTCTACAGAGCCTTAATTTTAAGAATTCCATTAAAAGCAACTCTATTCAAGCCTTACATATCACATATTGAAGAGGTAAATAACCAACAAAGCGTTTTTATTTCTGCTTTGTCTATAGTTGTATTTATTCTGTAAATAGGAAAATGCAAATGTACTTTCATGCAAATGTAACCTTTCTACTTGTAAGAGCTGAATGAAAAATGTGTCAGCATCAGTTGGTTTTATAATAAATTTTATGGCATCTAGAAGTTGTGTAGCCAGAAAGCTTAATCGGCTTGTTCCAAAATTACCAAGGAAAGCAGACGAATACGAAATCTCTTCCTACCTTTCATGTAAGTTCTCAACAGATGCTCTTAAGCTTGATGGTGGTGGCGTAGAAACATTTTCAGGGAGCACACTTGTAAGTATCAGACCTTACAAAGATAATGATATGTTTCTTATGTTCTGCTCAGACAAGAAGAAGATGGACAATTAGCACCTTCTGAATGCCATTTGGAAAGCCAGTACTTAAACCACAGCCTATATTCCATCAAAAATCTTAAATTATTTTCAAAGATCTCTGGAACCAGTCCAAGAATGTATGTGTCAAAACAAGAAGGTGGGATAGACTGCTGAATTGAAAATTCAGTATGATTAAATCATTGCAATTTTTCATTGCAACTTTATAGTTTCATATGGTGCTTGACACACAATGGACCCTCCTCTGAAAACCATCTTGTCAGCCTGCAGATAAGCAGGGTCCTACGTATTTTTCACAAGCAAGTGAGAGAGTCCAGGCTGTGGATGAGAAGAGGGAGGAGAGAGGGTTAGACTCTCAGGATCTGGTAAGCTTGCAGAGTTCAGGGAGGAACACTGAAGAAAGAGAGAAACGTGTAAGAAGACAATGAAAGGAAATCTGCATATGGAGAGATCAGACAGTCATTTGAGTCAGTAAGTCCTATCTTACCCTATGTCATGCTTACCTTATAGAAAATGCCTATGCACATTCATTTGAGAACTTTGGCTGACTTGGTGCTCCATTCCAGGGTATAAGAAGTGAAGAGGTTTGAGAGAGAACCACAGTAATTAAATTTTAAGTCTGTATTTGGGTGGCAGGGGAAATCCAGAATAATTCAGCAGAGCAGCTGTTACAAAAACCTGAACCGAGGATGAAAGGTCAGTGATACCTGATGAAATGCCAGCTTCATATGAGGAGCTTCATTGGTTTTCAGGGCAGAAATAAAATTTACAAACCAATCTCAGAATTTCACCAAGCCACTTCCACAGTGAACAATTATTTACAAAGGCACAGAATTGAATTCATGCAGCCATAGAAAGGTTATCGTACATCACCAAAATAGAAATAATAACTGAATTTGTGTGTGCAAATTAGGTCATCTAGGATTAGCTCAAAAGTAGAAGAGAATGGGCTGAAGGTGCAGACCAGAGGGGACTGACAGAAAGCATAAACAAACATTAAAATAATTTAGCAACCCATTAATCGTAGATCTATTATAGCAGAGATAGTCATGAAGACATGAGTTGTTAGCATTTGTACTTTTATACTTCCGGAGAAAAATACCCTTTTAACTAAATACAGAAGTACATAATGAATAGCAATTGATTTTATTTACTAAGGAGCCCTAAAGAGATAATGCATTGTTTTTCAAATTACATGCTTTCATGGAAATGAAAAAGCTCTACCAAAATAAAGACCAGGGGTTCATCTGGTTCAGCCGCCTGCTTCTGCCATCCGGAGGAGTCAGAAACACGGCACGTAATGCACCTGGACTGCTGTGCAAAGCTGCATCACAGGGAGAAAATCCCAGCCCCAGCCCCAGCTGGCAGACGTGCTCTGCCTTCAAGCAGGAGTCCAATTTGATTTCTCCAGCATTTATTCCACTTGATGCCTTACTCTTTATTTAACTCCAGACCGGAATCTTTTCAAATATCTCTTCCTATTTAATTTCTGTGCGAGTCTGGAGTGGATTTGAGTTTGCCTTTGGGACAGAGCTGGACAAAGAAGATGGATTTCAGTTGCATGTGTGTGGAAGTGGGTCTGATCACAAAATCTTTGTAACCCAGACCCTGGCTCCTTGCAGGGCCCTGGGAACAGTGGGGGCTCCCTGGGGAGGTCTGGCAGTCAGGACCTGTCCCACCCCACGAACCAGGGAGCCTGGCAGGCTGAGGAGCAGCCAGGGGCAGCCTCAGCCCCAGGCATTGGCACCTCCCTGGGGACAGCGACAAGCCAAGGCTGTGCTCTGAGACCTTTAAGTGGGGAAGTCATGCTGGGCATGCTGGACAGCTGCATCCTCACCTCACCAACCTCTCTCACCTTTTCAGTGTATGATCATCACCCTCCTGGACTCACCAACGGCTCCCCATCCTGCACACAGGATTTGCAGATATCATGATGAGAAACTACCCATCTGGGCTATGAACCCATTCTTTGCCACGGTTCACGGTGTTTTGTCAACATTTCACTAACATTTTTCCCTGAGAAATTTCTTCTCAGAAAGAGCAGTCAGGCATTGGGATGGGTTGCCCAGGGAGGTGATGGCGTCACCGTCTCTGGGGGTGTTTAAGGAAAGGTTGGACATGGTGCTTAGGGACATGGTTTAGTGGGTGACATTGGTAGTAGGGGGACAGTTGGACCAGATGATCTTGGAGGTCTCTTCCAACCTTAATGGTTCTATGATTCTATTCTATCATTCTATTGTAATAAAATATTTTAATAGTCCCTGAACTGAAAATCTGGCAAATTTTCATTTCAGAGGACATCATATGAGATATGAGATGATATTCCAAGAAACAGCAGCCAAAATAGTAATCACCAGATCATCCCAGGGGCTTGGAGCACTAGTTATGTACTGGGTGCAGTAGAAAAGCAAAGCAAAACAAAACAAACAAAAAAGGCCAAAGGTATTAGAATCCAAGCAGAAAAAATACAGCTGTTAGATAGACGATATACAAAAAATAATCAGGCAGTCTCATTCAGCATGATGGGAGAATTGCCATAACACACTATCACCATAACAGTTGTCGTAGCTACTCCTCAAAATGCACTGGGTCTGCATCATTTTGTACCAAAGTAACAGTGTTGATTTTCATTACATGTTAAGTAATCAGGATAAAGAATTCAAAAAGAACCAGTTTTCTTCTCTGTAAAGAATGCAGCTTTTCTCTCCTCCATTAGCAGTGCCTGGTCTGACTTGTGTTCCTGCCACGTGGTAAAATGGCAAAGTACTACTTCTGAGCCCTCTCACACGAGCCAGGACTGTGCCCACCTCCTGGTATTGCCTACAGAGAAAAGCAACATCTAGAAGTCGTATTAGAAAGTAAGGGCTAAATCTGGCCTATGAGCCAGATCTATAGCCTTCCTGAGGATATTACACTGAACAGCAGCCTGGTTTTGAGCTCCCACTCCAAAATGCTTTCTGCCACTAATGTGCAGCTACTTCTTCCATTAGCCCCATGAACACGCTGACTTCAGGCTGTAGCATTACTGATCCTTGGCAGAAAACCAGACTTTGAAAAACAATGTGCTAGTCCTCCACTGCTCCTGTCCTGCAGCTACCTGTCTGATATTTGTTGTATGTTCTAGCAACAGACTCAGAAAGGCTGTCAAGGTATATATTAGTCAAGATGTGAGATAAATGATCTTTTGTATTTGAATCAAATGCAGAAAAAGTATTACTGAGCTGTTCCTGAAAAGGAACTTCAAGCTCCTGGGGCTTTTCATGTTTTACCAAAAAGGTGCGTATGTTCCTTGCACAGCGATAACCTTTGAAGGTCAAATCTCTTTCCTCAAGCTTCCTACAGATGTGGATACGGAAACTGAAAATAGAAGAGGGAAATTGTCCCCTTCTACCAGAGAGGTGCCCTGGTAGAAGATTAATGCAGGATGCAGTTAATCAAGTGCACGAGAGCATTGCCCCAGCTGGCACGTCCAGTGACAATCTGCAGAACAAGAGTACAGGCAGCCACAGTCCATGCAGGGGGTGTGTTAATGGGCTAATTAGAGCAGATTTTCATGGCTGCTCTTCATCTGGGTCATGTCTCTGTGCTTCTCTAATGTGGTGCTCAGCACTTTTAGAAGTGCAGGATTAGCACACTTTTACATGACAGGTTTTCCCCTCACTAACTATGGTGTTAACCAAGAATGAACCTCAAAAGGCCACTGCAGCTTCACAGGGAGAAAGCTGGGGGTCTATAAAAGAATTAGGCCTCCGGGCAACAAACAACAAAATGTTTAAGTTCATAAAATACCTCAAACACATGATTATTCTTAATGAAAAGAGTGGCTTTAGTCACTTATCTAGAGCTATAGATGAACTCAAAGTCTTCTTAAGAATGCTTTTCTCTCTCCAAGTGTGGGCAGAAGAACAGCTTCTCCTAATGGCATTTGATCTTACTCAGTTTTGCTTCAAATATTGAAAGATTTCATCGGACCAACCACACACAACTGTCCTGGTACAACAAGGGCAACCTGCTCACGATGGGCTGGCATGTGTCATGGGGGATGGAGCAAGGCTCGGTGTTCAGCAGTCGCTCAAGGCCAGCAAGTCTGACAGAGTGTGATCACCAGATGGCAGGGTAGCTCAGGCTTGGAGGGAGCTCAGGAGGTCTCTGGCCCAACCTCCTGCCCTCAGCAGGGTCAGCTCTGGAGTCAGACCAGGCTGCTCATGGCTGCATCCAGCTGGAACTCAAAAACCTCCAAAGGCAGAGACTGCACCACCTCTCTGGCTTTCCTCATGGGGAAAAAGTGTCTCTCTACATCCAGGGTTAACTTTCCTGTTTCAGTTCATGTTTGTTGCTCTCATCTATCCCCACTCTGGACAGCCCAGCTCCATATTCTTGAAGACCTCCACAGAAGCACTGAGGGCTGCCCTTAGGTCCCCCCAAAGCCACCTTTTCTCCTGACTGAACAAGCCCTCTCCTCTCAGGGCAGGTGCTCTCCAGCCCCTACCATTGCAGGATCCTTCAGTTTTGATCTAGTTTATTGTTATCTGTCCTGTATTGGGTGTGCAAGAGTGGTCTAATTAGTACTGAGCAGAGGGAGATAATGAATTCCCTCGCTCTCTGTCTCTCCACCTGTTCACAAGGCCAAGGCCGCCATCGGCTTTTGCTGCTGCCAGGACTCACTGCTGGCCGGTGTCCCTCTCACTGCCCACCGGGGCCTTTTCCCCTGAGCTCCTGTCTAGATTGTGTTGTTGCAGAGGTCTCTTCCCAGGAACAGGACATGGCATTTTTTCTTGCTGAATTTCACGAAGTTTCTGTCAGCCCATCACTCCAGCTTGGCTGGGTCCCTCTGAATTACATCCACAACTGCCAGCACATCACCAGATCCCAGTCTGGTGGCATATAACCACTTGACAAAAGCACACACCATTAACACCTGAGTCCAAATGAGTCCAGACATCACATTGCCCATTCACAGCACAGCAATAAGGTCCACCTGGCTCTGTTAAGAGCCTTTCCCAGGCTCAGTCCCTGTAGCAATGGCTATCTGCCCTCTCAAGCATTAGATGTTTTTGGTTTGGGCCTCCTCTGTGTTACTTCCAAAACCCTCTCTCACACTGGAGTATGGCAATGCTCCAGCATGTTTCTTTCATATCTGTTTTGTCCCTGATGTGTTTATTTTAATGTTCTTGCTGCATGATATTATCTGCCATATGTCGCAGTGAAATGAGAGCTGTGCTTCCTCTGCGTGGGTGCCAGTGGGTGCCAGAGGCACAGCTCCACTACATGTTCCCGCTCAGGGAGAAGCTCACATGCTAGATGTGTCAGAGGCAGCTGCCCACAGAGAAATAGGAGGCTCCAGAAACCCGTAATGCTGGAAGCATGATGCAAGCTGAAATCCAGTCCAGGTCTTCCCTCTTCTGCCATGCTCAGCGCAGTAGCATCATGGGGAGCGTGTGTCCAGCTGGTGTGCAGAGCCCCAGTGGTACACGTGGTGTGTGCTGGGACTTGGGATCTGATGGTGTTCCCCAGGGATCCCTCTTCCAACCTCAGGTTCAGAGCAGCAGAATCATCTGAAGCACACCTGACAGCAGCTACTGTGTCTTGGCCCTCCTTCCCTTTACCACCCAGGAAGCAAACCCCTATACCTGTACAGGGCTGTTGAATCACAGTCATTCCAACCACTTCAGAGATTAAAATAGATCTTTAACAAAACTTGTTGCCTTCTACCAACTTTTATATTCCTCCTTATTGTGTACCAAGTAGGTTAAATTCCTGAAATTTGGGCCCATTTTTCTGCTTCAGCTCCTAAAGGAACTGGAGAACTGAAAAACTGGGTGAGGCTTCAGGGTAGAACTTGGTTCCTCCAACTCCATCAGTATACACATTAGGCCTCTAGTCTAGGCTGGCCATCAGGAACCTGCTATGACAATGGAAAGTGAAGCACCAGATTGTCTAGAAAAGGATACCGGACTTACTCTTCTTCCTGAAATAGTTCGGATTAGATGAATCATCTGCTGGAAGTGCCTGTATCTCTCCAGTGATAAGAGTAGGAGACCAAACAACATGCTGAAGTTCTCTTTCAAGTGGCTAAATTTGGGTGAGGATATGGCATTCTTCAGTCTGTGTACAGATAGTATATATTCAATGAGTGACGTTTTTCACTATCACTGCAAAAATCAGAGATCTGACAGGATCACAGGAAGCTCTTTGTCTCAACAGCACTGCTGTCTTTCATCCACCTTAATCCCCTTTGGTCCTCTGAGTTTGCAAACTTTCTGGAGCCAGGACCTGGCTCTTCTCTGCTGGTTATGCAGCTGGCACATGGTTAGCCCTGTACAAACAAGCAGTAATAATGCTTTCTAGAAGCAGATGTTTGGAACCTGTTCTCAGATGAAAATGGCTCAGTCTAATTTAATGAAATACAAATAATGTGTTCCACACAATTATCTCTGTATGAATGTTGGACTCCTCATTAATTAAAAGGGGACTTAGGGAATTTATTACACATCACACCAATCTGGCCTCACAGGTAGATATTTTCTGTACAAATGAGTATGGGTGTCAATCCTGATCTTACTGACATCAGCGGTGAAAACGTCACTGAATGTATTTGGAGGCAGATTTGGTTCTCTTTTGAAAAGAATGACTAAGTATTCCCTTCTCCATTTAATATGAACACAGCTACAGAAGTATTATTAGGTCAGTGAGGAAATCTCCAGATATTGATAATTTTCTTGACAATTTTTTTAATTGCTAAAAATTATGTATTATTATTTGAATGCTGATACAATTTCTCTTCCTTCACGGGCAGATTACACAGCTCCTGAACTACTACAACAATCATCAGTGTCTGTCTCTCAAACAGCAGAAAGCAAATATGAGAGATAGGTGTTACTCATACTGCACATCCCATATTTCATCTTGGATTTTAAAGTGCTGACTAATATGTTAGCTGCTGAACTGGAAATGATTCTCCCTTTGGTCACCCATCTGGACCAAACAGTTTTTTATTGCAATCAGACAGTCTAGGGATAATGTTAACAGAGTGCTTAACTTACCAGAATCTACTAAAAAGGGATGAGCTATGTGCTTTCAATGTAACACAAGATATCTGAGAAGAGTAGATTATATATCTATATAAATGTTCTGGAATATATAAACCATAGGAATTCAGTGTAATGGAATTTCCAGTTCAGCTGAGACCCACTGTTACACTGCCATCACCCCCAGCAGCCTTCCACACAGGGTGATACCAGACCTTTGTGTCCTTTGTCAAACCAACCCACCATCTTCCTTCTTCACTAATTCATTGCTCAGGATGTTATTGCATCCTTGCAAGTGAACTTAGCTGCTGGCTTCAAGGACCCAGACCTCCATTCACCAATCACTTATATTTATAACTGCATTGATTTCAGTGAAACCATTGCTAATTATCAGCAGTGTAAGTCAGAGAGGATTAGAGTTATCTTCAGTTTTGTGCTATGGATAGCTACCAATTGAGAGCTACAGATAGAAAAATAAGTGCAGAAACTTCTTCTGAAGTGTCTTCAAATTTGCCAATTCTAGTGAAGAAACCTGAATAGCATTTCTCTGGCCTACCAGGTTAAACTTGTTTTGCTTCATGAAGAGATCTGAATTCTAATTCAGATCCTAATTTTTCCCCTGTACTCAGCTTTGGTACAGCACCTTAAAAAGTGTGTTCAGTTTTGGGCCTCTCACTGCAAGGAAGATATTGAGGTGCTGGAGCATGTCCGAAGATGGGCAACGAAGCTGGTGAAGGGTCTGGAGAACAAGACTTACAGGAGTGGCAGAGAGAACTGGGGTTGTTTAGCCTGAAGAAAAGAAGACTCAGAGGAGACCTCATTGAGCTCTACAACTACCTCAAAATAGGTTGTAGTGGGGCGGGGGTCAGTCTCTTCTCCCAAGCAACAAGCAATAGGACATAAGGCAACAGCCTCAAATTGTACCAGGAGATGTTTAGATTGGATTTCAGGAAGAATTTCTTCATGGAGAGAATGGTCAAGCATTGGAAAGGGCTGGCCAGGGAAGTGGTTAAGTCACTATCCCTGGAGGTAGTTAAAAGACACTTAGATGTGGTTCTTAGAGACATGGTTTTGTGATAGACTTGGCAGAGCTAGGTTAACAGTTGCACCTGATGATCTTAGAGGTCCTTTCCAACCTAAATGATTCTGTGATTCTAATTCTGGTGGTGACAAGTCTTGGTCAAAACCTTGTGGGATAGGCTTCTCCCAGAAAACACTGTTTTGAAGGAACTGAACCTTGTTCATGAAATCCCATCCACTAAGCAATACATCCTGTGCTAGAAGGTTTTAATACAGAGGAAAACACCCCACGACCCAATTTCAGCTATACTGAAAACAGTTGCACTACTCAAAAGTATGCAGTGCTTACCCTTTTTCTTATTCAGAGCATGACATTGTTCATTAAAACATGAATGGGAAACCATTTGATTTGCAGACAAAAAAAATAATGTTTCAAAATAACATGTAATGAATTTAATATTTGATTTTGTGTTATGTATAATAAGGTATATTCAGAATATTCCCAGATTCAAGTTCTGAACAAAGATAAATACCACAGTGAGGAAACGCTTCACAGATGGGAACTCTGTGTTTTGACCAGCTCTGTTAATAGTCCTGAAGTTCTGAGTAATCTTGGGCTGTAATTTGTAAAGCTAGGATTATCACCATACAGATTTGGAAAGAAAAATGGAGCCTGAATATTAGCAAGTATTAACTATTTGGAAAGCTCATTACACTGGAATAGCATGTCAAGGAAACTTACGGAAAATCTTTCTCTTGAAGCACTGACTTTTAAAGTCATAGAATCACAGAATGGTTTGGGTTGGAAGAGACCTTAAAGCCCACCCAGTTCCAACCCCCTGCCATGGGCAGGGACACCTCCCACCAGACCAGGTTGCCCAAAGGCCCATCCAGCCTGGCCTTGAGCACCTCCAGGGATGGGGCAGCCACAGCTTCTCTGGGCAACCTGTGCCAGGGCCTCACCACCCTCTGAGGGAAGAATTTCTTCCTTATATCTAATCTAAATCTAACCTCTTTTAGTTTAAAGCCATTGCCCCTTGTCCTATCGCAACAGTTCCTGACAAAAGTCCCTCCCCAGCTTTCTTCTAGGCCCCCCCTTTGGCACAGGAAGGCCACTGTAAGGTCCCTCTCTCTCTGGAGCCTTCTCTTCTCCAGGCTGATGGGACAAAGCAGTTAGAAAACTCCGCTTTAGGCAAGAAGACAATCTGATAAATTAATTCTTCACAGCAAAACATTTCCATCTCTACTATCTATCATTCTCAGTGAAAATTAGGTGCTGGTTTTTATCAGTAAGACTGAATTTGATCTAATGCTGCAGTCTTCTGTAGTTTCATCATTTCAGCTTTCAAATCTACTTTAGGTAACTCGAGAAATTTCTGGAACCTGAACACTGCATTTCATCTTTCAGAGGAAATGATCCCAAGTACTGTGTGAGCAATATTTTCAACTCTGAGGTTTGAACTCACTGCAGTAATCGGAGATGTGAAGTCTTTAAAGTGAGCTGAAGTGTGCTGCTCGACATTGCTCTCTGCGGCGTTTCCACATACTCTCTTCCAGATACACGAGGTCTGTGCCAAGCTCTCCAGTCCTACCATACACCGCAAACGTAGCGCTGTACTGAGAAGAATGGCAAGGCTGTTATTCTGGATTTGTGTCTTCTTCTAACACTTCTCTTAAGCAGCTGTTTACCTCTACCCAAGTAACAAAGTTATTTGGCACATGTAAGGTATTTTCATGATGAAATATAAGGATGATTGTTCATTTTTTTCTTCCATCCAGTTCATATTTTTTCTAGTTTCTATGGTGAAAACCATGTGATACCAATAGTAAATTCCCTGCTAAAGTTAAAATATCTTCCACTCTCAGTTTTCCAGAAACTCAAGATGGTCATGTTTTGCTGCAAGAAATGAAAAGTTGATTTCCTGAAAACAAGAAAGCGCTGGAGGCCCCAAATCACTTCACTTTCTGTGGTTGGCTAGAAGCTTCCATTCCCCTCAAGTTTTGGTCTGGCCACTGGCTTCCACAGCTTTGTTACATCCTTCTTGAATTACAATGTAGTTTTTGTAACAATATTAACAATATTGTTAATGAGCTGTGTTAAATAAGCAATGCATTGGACGGGGACCTTGCAGGACTTGGAAGATGCCAGTTAGCTCATGTCTGAGATATCCTCAGGCACACTAAGTCTAAGAAGCAAATCAAACTATCCTCACTATCCCACACTGCCTCTCCCAGGCTTCTTATGAGTAATAAATCTGAAACAAGATCCCAGGCAGGTCCCTAAGGCACACTGCAGCTTGCACCTACTTCTAGATGAAGTCTCTGGCTGACACTTCATTTCCCCAGCACAATAAGCCTTACTGAAGTAAGAGGAAAAACTTCTCTGTATAGGCAGAAAAAAAAAATCTTCCTCAGGAGACAGCACTAAACAATGAAGTGCACTTGCACTGGAATTAAAGACAGTCCCCAGCCTTTCTGCCTGCTACTCCAAGGGCAGACCACATTTCCTTGACTCTGTCTCTGCAAAAAGAGCCACAGCCATGTATATCTATGTTATCTTCTCAAACATTCAAAATTAAACCACCACCTGAAAAATAAAATTAAACTGAAAGGACAGAAAACGCATAATAATAACACTACTACTGCTACTGCTACTACTACTACTACTAATAATAATAGTACTACTAATAATAATAATAAATATCAAATAATTTACTCTGGAAAATACTGTTCAGATGAGAGCTATAGACTAGCTCACCTAGCCTAGAAAGAGGAGAGGAGAGGAGAGGAGAGGAGAGGAGAGGAGAGGAGAGGAGAGGAGAGGAGAGGAGAGGAGAGGAGAGGAGAGGAGAGGAGAGGAGAGGAGAGGAGAGGAGAGGAGAGGAGAGGAGAGGAGAGGAGAGGAGCTAATGTTGTTTAACTGATTTGAAACTCAAATCAGTATAAATATCCAACTCAAATCCTCCCTACAGATACCTACAATATCCTTATTTTCACTTCCTATCTTAAACTGTTGTGCCCTTGCTACAGGAGAGCTCTATCTCTTAAGTGATTTCATTAAGGAAATAAATAATTGTTTTTCCTGTTATGCCTTGCATATGTCAGTGGCAATTGCATGAGCTTCAATATTATTTTTCTGAAATACTGTCATTTTTTTGAAATCTAAGTACTAATAAAATACAAGTAGACCTGCATTAAGAATAGTTTCCTTCTTTATGTAACAAAAGGTTATTAATTTATCTGTCCAGCCACATCAACCTTGAATTCTAGGAAAATGAAGGCTTTCAGTTGCAATATTACCTCACTCATAGCTGCAGCTATTACCTTTGTAATATGTCATTTTGTGCAGGCCAGGCTAGTTTCATACCAGCTGAGATATTTGCTTTAAACAACTACACTCTCACAGGAATCACAGTACTGAAAATTTCTCTCTGTGTGGGCTGGTGTAAGAAGCCTGTTATCATAGACAGCTTTGTGGTGTTCCTGACATTTCTCAATAGCTGCTAAGAATAGGACTTCTAAAGCTATTTCCTTCAGTTTCCCATTTGGGAAAGCAGGGAGGTGATGACAACGATCCAGAAAGCCACGAGAAGTCACTTTCAACTCTGTTTTAATTGGACTCCAAAGCATCACAGGAAACAATAAAGGTAGTGAAAAAGCTCAGTATTTATGATAATGTACAAGAAAAGGAAAAAAAGGTCTGCCAAGACTGCCAAATAAAAGAAGAAGATGCACTGTAAGGGAGCACAATGTGGGCGGGATGCTGGGCTGAGACCCTGGAGAAATGGGTTTCCTCCGGGGCAGCTTGGGTGGCTCAACAAAAGTCACTTCACTCCCCTGCGTCTTGGACCCCTTCTCTGTAAATGGATTTAAGTCACCACCTCTGTAAAGCACTTTCAGACATTAGAAGGGCTAGACACTAGAAGGTTATTACTCATCCACAGTACATTTGTGATTTAATCTTCATAGTTTTCTTGTGACAATAGCAGCAGCTGCCACCAAACTGACCATGAAAATGGGTAAAGATAACTTTACTTTAACAACAAAATGACTAGATTGTCCATACAGCTCTGTTCTCAGGAACATTACAATTATTAATTTCTATACACCATGCTCTGCCATGCCTCTCCAGTACAACTCAGTAGGTATGAGCAAGCAGAGATGAAGACTTTGCCCTTCAGCAACTACACAGTGCCATGCTTTTCCTCAGGGTATAAACTGAGCTGCTAAGAGCAACATTTACCTGCTGGATCCAGTCTTAGAAGTTAGGTGTTCACAGCTTTGGTGTCTCATTCGATTCAGTCCCATCTTTGTCCCCCCCTTGGCCCCAGCTCTGTGTCTCTGTCAATGTTGTGCTCACCCAAAGCGACTCTCCCAGCTCCATCATCAGCCAGGTTGTCTCTGTTCCTCTCCTTGCACAGGGCAAGGTGAGGCAGGTATCTGGCTGACCATCCAAACAAGGGAAAACAAGTTAGAAATTTGTTTCTCTGGGGCAAGAAGGAGATGGAGTGAAGGAAACAGAAATAAGGAAGCAATTAGAGAGCAGGGTATGAGGACCATGGTGTAAGGATCCAAATCAAGAGAAGCCAGCTGGAAATGGAGATGAGGAGTGTAGCAGGGGAGTAAGGAGAAATTTAGTCCAAAGGACACAATCCTTCACAGGTTCAAAGCCACCACAGCCTACCAAAGAAAGCAAGCGTTCTTCTGGTCAGCAGCCCCACTGATTGCAATGGGATCAAGAAAGTGAGTATAGCTGTAGGCCCTGAGCTCTCCATGAATTATTTATTATCTGAAATACAGTGTAAGGAACAGGCTGTGCCATCTTGTAGTGCTGCTCCATAAAGATCAAAGCCTTTAGAAAGAATCCACCTAGAGGACTGCGGATTTTGGAAGACGAGTGTAACCCATTTACCACTCTGGGAGTTACATGAAAGCCCGCTTTGTCAAAGGAGGTGAAAGGAACAAGCAGGATTTTATTGTCTGATAACAGCCAATATGGGAAGCTTATGGGAATATTAAGACTAACCATAACTTTGGGGGTTTTGTTTGTTTGTTTGTTTTTAACAATTAACAGCAGGGCTTTTTCACCAGAGTTGTGTGCTTTCAAGAATGAACCCTGCAGATAACCACAAAATGCATTGAAAGGCACCAGGCACAAAAGGATTAGTGAAAGAAAATGTTCTTTGAGGAAAGGCTGGAGTGACTCAGGAAATAAAATCACAGCCTTCTACCTCTCAATAGTCAATCCAAGCAGAAGGAGAGTGATAGAAGTAATGGATATGAAAATAGCACAGTCTCTAACTGCACCAAATGGTGCACTGTGTAAAGGTACTGTGTGTCTCTTGCAGATTTAATAGAATTACTCAGAAACAAAGAAAACAACCTCACTCAAAAACTCTTAATAACAGCAAGTCAAGATGAAGATTTTAAGCCCTTGTTCAAACCTTACAGTGCTCATGAGATGTTGCCTTTAGAGCCCATGAAAGTCAGTGATCACCTGTCTCTTAATCTGCACTCCGTGTCAGTAACACAGACTAGTGACAACTTATACACACAACATTGTTTTTCCTGATGACGGTGACAGATGCTTGTCGATTTTTCTTGTGGAGAAAGCAGACACATCCCAGCTGCAAACCAGCTGCACCTGGGGACATCTCCTGGTGAAGCAATGGCCTTTACCATCCAGGATGATCAGAAGTGGCTGACTCTGTCCCAGCATGACTAGACAATAAGAACTGCAGACTGCCCTCTCCTCACAGGAACTTCAGATGGCATTAATTAACCAGATCTAGTTAAAAACAGTCCTTTTCTCAGAAGGAAGGGTAGGATCTGATGATTTGCCACCATGATGGTAGACTGCCTTTGTTAATTAACATCTTCTAAAGCAAAAGCTCATCTTATTTAGCATGATGACACAGCCTAAAACTCCAGCAACGAAAACTCCAACAAAAACCAGGCCATGATGATGTAGTCAGAGAAGCCTGGATTTTATCATGTGCCCAAGTACAGAAATTACAGTGCTTCACCTGCCTTGGTAAAGTTAAACCAGCACAAGTCCCTCCTAGTATGGCTCAGCTAGACGAGTATAATTTCCATGGTAGGCACCTGTGTTATAAACAAAAAAACCTCCTAGGTGGGAAGGACCAAGCCCTCCAAACAGGGAATGACAACCACGGTGAGATTCCTCACTGCCAAATTCAGCTCCCTTGGTGGCCACAGGGACAGACACAGATGCTTTGTAGGCACAATTCCTCTGACTCTCTTCAAGTTTACGATGAAAAGACTGTGGCCTGAATGTGCCTGTTTGCCAGCTACAAAAGGAGGCAAGATAAACATCACCAGAGCAGATGCAAACATCTACAGGATCAGTATATTTCACCTTTTGTGCCCAAAAATGACATTATCTGTTTTTGTAGCTCTGAAGGCTCAGAAGCAAATATCTTTCAATTAAAAATTCATATTCTACTATATAAAGCATGTATAAGAGGACAGTAGCTGATATCTGCTACATATCAGCTCTGAAAATATTGTAATTCATATGGCGAGAATAAAAATGCCCTGATAGTGCCTTTGACTTGAAAGACATATACTCAGTTTTTTATGCTGCTAGTACTAAGTGATGCTGAAGATTTCTAAAAATATGTATTTCAGCTTCCTAACTCATGGAAAGTGTGGAAAAAAATCTATATTAGGCTTTTTCTTGACACAGAAAATAAAGCTGATTATAGAAAAGGTTGCTCCAGTTGGAGTGGCTGCTCCAGAAAAAGTGCTTGTGCATTGATTATTGTTCTTATAGTCTTGACCACTAAACTTGGCATCTTGAAAATGCTTTGTGGTTTCATAAAGCCAGAAACTGTTATGGACTAAATTGGTTATTAAGAAAAATTAAGTAGAAACATATGAATGAGCATTGAGAAGAGTTCGGAATGTTTCCTTAGATGCCCAAATGGCCACAGTGCCCTAATTAAAAGTAAGGTTTGACTGGTTAGTAAATGAGGCTGGCTTAAAGAAATTAAAGCAGGAAAAATAAGAGTAATGCAAATAAGCATATTCACGTTTTAAGGTAGAAATTTAAGAAAATTAAAAAGGAAATCAAAGCCACAAAGAGTTACATGAGTTTCAGAATTATGAAAAATCTGCTGTTTTACATATCTTAGAAATAATAGAAAAATTAAAAATAATTAAATTCCTGTACAGTATATAAATGTTAGTCCTAGATAATTACAAAAACTAGGCAGAAGTTTTCAATAAATGTTGTTGTTCTTCACTGGGGGGAAAAAAAAGTATTAATAACAAATGATGACAAAGTAATTTCATTTCAAGAACAACAAAAGGCAATGTCAATCACCATTTATTAAAGTTAAACATTCATTTAAGCATATCTGCATAAATATCACATGAGAGTTTGAAGGAGCCAGCCCAGGAGTTTTCTGGACCACTCATGCTGAGGTTTTCAATTCAGTCCTTAAGAAATGTGGACATTACAAGGCCAAGTTGTTTTGTTGTTTTTATATAACATCTTGACATTCAGAGAAATAGACTTGTGTTAATATGGCCTGTGCACTCACAAGCTTGTCAGCTTGACATTGATCCCCAGAAAAATAAAAAAGCACGCGACATATACTCAGTTAATACAGAATGACAGAAGTTAGTGCAATCTACATATCAATGTGGATTTATAGAAAACAGATTTGATGAAACAGCTGAATTTGTTTTTTTCACTGGATTTTATATTTGGATGATAAAAAGAGTAGTGTTGATGTAACAACAGCAGACTTATGTAAGCAAGTTGACTTGAGACTCCACAATATTTTAAACAAAATATAACCACACAATGTCAATATGGCATGAATTGTGTGGACTAAAGGCTGTCAAACTGGTAGAAAGCATAATCTCTCAGTTTACCAAGGACATTTTAGATAGACTTCATCAACATTTTAATATGAAATTTCATAATAGGGTTCTTTGACAGTTTCCTCCATTTTTTTTTTCATTGTACTGAAAAAAAAAAAACAAAAAAAAACCACATGTAATGAGACTCAGTAGGTAGAAGCTGAAGTTAAATGCTGGAGCAATTAACCAAATAAAAAGCTCCCTAGGGGTTCCAGTGTGGTCCACATCTATACATATTTAAAAATTGGGATTGATGGCTTTTCCAGAAATGGTTCTGTACATCAGACACACATGAAATCACCAAAATCTTATGACTTGCATTATGAAAAGGTGACACTAGAGGATGGCCCTTTCTGGCTTTACAATTTATATATTATAGATGTCAGAGAGTTTGTCTGGGTAAACCCAGCCAATTTGCATAGGTTCACAGGCTGAAACACAGATAATGGAACAATCACGGATATCAAAATAAATCTGGTTTTGGCTTCAGTAGAGACAAGATGAAGCAACAGACAGTGTATCTACTCTGACCTCCAGGCTGCCATTAGAAGCAGCAAGCAAAGGTATGGATCCATCAGACAGCTTCATACATTCACTTGGAGTCCCTGCTGCCCACAGGGCTGTCTGAGGGGGTAGAGAGACACTCTCATGGAGAAATGGGTTGGACCAGGTCACAGAAATTGCTCTCAATATCAGTTTTACCTTCCTTTGCTTTGTAACAGAACTATGGGTCTGTCTTGCAGTTTTGGACTTAGAAAATATATACACAGGAAAGTACACACACTTTCACACAGAGAGAGGATCAAAGGGGCATGAACAAAGACAATGTCCAAAGGGCACATCCTCACCTATGAGGCACCTGTGATATTAACAGTGAGGATTTGCATAAATCCATGAAGAGAAATCATTTCTGCTGATATATATAGGAATGATTCAGGGACAAACCTGAGCTGCAGGACAGTCTGACAGGACAAAATATATCCCTGTGACCAAAGCTAGAGAAAACCTACTCATTCATTAAGTTTATCTGAGAGCCTGAATGGGATGTTAGAAATCCATAAGTCTGGTGCTGAATAGAATCCAGAATAAATCCTTGTTTCATTCTAGAAAGTCCCAGAAGCATTTCATCTTGCAACAGGCTGCATTTTATTGTGAAAATGAAGACTCATCATCTCCTGGTGGCAGAATACACCTCAAGGGAAACATGTGACTGAAAGCCCCCATTACTGATGTGAGATTTACATATATGGAATAAAGTAGGGTTTTTTTTTTACTCCTGAAGAGGAATTAAGTACCTCTTGAAGCTTAAGTAATAACGTTTTCATGAGCATTGCTTGAAGTTCAGAAAGAAGGCCTATCTTTCCTTTCATATATGTAGGGCAAAGCCACACTGAATCCGTACTAGTAAGTACAAGTATTCCAGTGCAAAGCAGTGGAAGAAAGCAGTGAGATCCACATGTGAGAAGACAGAATCAGCCTATTTTAGTGAAGTAATTATGTACAAAGCAAGTGAAAAATGAGAAAGTATTCATAATAATTATTATCTCTGAGGCACTGTGCTTACACCAGCAGTAGTTCTTACAGTTAGAGGTTATGTTTAATGGCTTCTCCTCAAGTAGGGGAAGGCCATCTCTAACAGATCTCTTGTTGGCTTCACAACATAATTGTAAGCAGAGATTATTAACTACAAATAAATAAGTAGTGGTGACTCTTCTCACCACTTGAGAAGAGTGTGACTTTGTCTTCTTCACTCCCCCAGTGAGGTATTTATTTATATTCAAGGCCAGGCTGGTTGGGGCTTTGGGCAACCTGGTCTGGTGGGAGGTGTCCCATGGCAGGGGGGTTGGAGTCAGATGAGCTTTAAGGTCCCTTCCAACCCAAACCATTCTATGATGCTTTGATTGATTTGATGATAAGGGTAAGACCTCCTTTGAGGTTCCTCTTCTCCAAGCTGAACAGTACTATCTCTCTCAGCCTCTCTCGTATGAGAGACACTCCAGTCCCTTAATCACCCTTATGGTCCTTTGCTGGACTCACCTCCAGTATGTCTATGTGTTTCTGAGGGAGAAACACGGGCTGAGGAGCCCAGCGCTGGACACAGTGCTCCACATGTGCCTCACCAGGACTGAGCAGAGAGAAAGTAGCACCTGCCTCAACGCACTGGCAACAATGCCTAAAGTAGCCCAGGAGGCTGTTGGACCTCCTTGTTGCAAGGGTACACTGCTGGCTCATGGTCAGCTAGGTGTCCACCAGGACCTCTAGGTCCTTCTCTGCCAAGCTGCTTTCCATCCAGCCGGCCACCAGGTTAATTCTTTGACTGCAGTTAATACATACAGTTCCACTTATCTCACTGGCACCTACTGACATATGTGGTTGTAGGGTTTGGCAGTATTTTCAATCTGTAGAGAATGCATAATTACCATTAGGTATTGTAATATTGCTGATGCAAATGCACATGTCACTGCAGGAAAAGCAAGTTTACATTAAGTATTCAGACAACTGCAGTGGTGATAAGATAAAAAGATAGCTTTTCTTAAATGAAGAAACAATGTATTGAATTACAATGAAGTTTATTTTAAATGAATACGTGATTAGGTGTGAAATAGAGAAGTATTTATCAGCCTGCATAACAAATGATACAACACGGCAGCAGACTGGCTTAATAAATGAATATTGTTACTGTTTTTACTGTGATGGAACCCCATGCATGCAAGTATAGTGGAGGAGATCACCAAAGAGAGGACACCCTGTCTGACAACACAGATAAAGAACAGGAGAATCAACAAAAGACAGGGGTGAAGTTACTCATCCAATCTCATAATCACAAAGCTGGGAACTGAATCTAAATCTCCTGAATTCCAATCCATTCATGTCATTAAAGCTGCACATAAAAAGAGTCCTGATGGAACAACTTTTCTTCAGATTTTGTCAGTTTGTTGAAAGTAAAACATCCCCAAAGATGGCTGGATTTCAGTTCTGTTCCAGTGGAAACCAGCTAGAAATCTGTTTAATTTTGCACCAGTTCATCCATCTTGCTCCAAAGACCACGTCTGATTTAGGATCCCAGGAAAACAGGATCCAGGATCCTACACAGCCACTTGTGTTTTGAAGTAGGAACTCTCCCAAGTCAGCCCATCTGGTACATCTGCTGTAGTGCCATTACCTTTTGTGGAAAACTATAGAGAAAATAGCCAGGTAAATTCAAAGACCTGTCTTACAAAGAGATAGCTGAGATGAACCCAACAGAATATATCCAATACAGAGGTGTATTCTCCTCATAATGAATGTGAGCAATCTTTCTAATTATGAATTGGATTTGTAGGCACATACCAGTTGGAAAACAGTCTACAAAAAAATCCTTAAAATGGCAGATTAAAAGAATAAGGAAAAGGAGGAACAGACTTCACCGTTTTCTCATATCTATTTAAAGCAATTTAAAGGAATGCTTTGATCTCTTACTCTTTAAGATTAACTGTCCTGCAGTTTGGGAGAGATCTTTTCCCAGATCAAGGAGACAATAGAAAAATTACCATGAATGAATGCAATATAAACTTCATAGAAGCAGTTAAATAAGGCATGATTTTTCATTAAAGTTTAATAAGTTACTGTAATTAGAAATGACTTTTTAATAGCGCTTTGCTCATATATGGCACAGAAGTCTGATATTGAAGAAGCAAATTAAATACCAATTCCCAGAAGCCCCACCTCTATCTGCTACTCTCCATCTCTGCTGAAAGTCTTGTCTTGTCATGGTCTCTGGATATCATCAGGAGAACCCAAAGCTTTCACCACAACTTCATGATAAATTCCTTTCTATCATACTATCGCCTTGGGAATTACTGCTGGATATGAATGATTTTAATGCATGTGTTTTGAACAACACAGTACTGATGTTAAGTTGACAGTATCTATGAATTTAAGCCCTTTAGCACCTTATTTAACTGACCAATACTATTGCCTTCCTTGACTGACTATAGGACATCAGTGCTCTTCTTCATATTTGTTCAGAGGAATTCTTGCTGAGGCTCTGCCTTCAGTCAGTTCGTAAAAAAAAAGACACAGCTAATCACAAAGCAAAATATATTGCTAATAGCAAGAGACCTGTCAGGTCATTTTCTCTTACAGTTACGATGTGCACAATTTTCAGAAGTATTGAACAGACAGACGTCAAAGTCCTAGACCTTTATACATCCTAGATCTTTACAGACCTTTCAGGAAGATTTAGATTATATGCTTGTAAATCACTTTGGAAAATTCACGGTCTTGTTAGTGGGTTTTTTTGTTTGTTTTTTTGTTTGCTTGTTTGCTTGTTTGTTTTTAATTCCTCTGTAACTCTCTTTTTCATGGAAAAAACATTGGTATTGTCCCATGTATTGCATGTAGTGAGCTTTTGACAACAGAAGAAAGGGCGCAGAAAATCTGTCAGCTTGCGGTACCTCATTGTGACTAGTCAGAAGTAACAGAATCTGTGAAATAGATGGTTTGTCAGACAAGAAGCAATGCTGGTTCTCTAAAACCAAACTAATATGTTCTGAGACGTAAAGTGATGTCAGGCTTCCAGGAGAAGGTACATAACCAGCTGGAGCATTTCCTCTGGCAGGAGAGGAAAGTCCTGAGAGGAGACCAGGGCATGGATCTGCATCTTCCCCTCATACTAATGAGTTAATTCAGCTTTCAGCCCAAGGAATATCTAAAGTGAAAAGAGAAATTAATTGTGACTGTCCTCAAAAACCAACATAATTTAAGCCAGACTTCTTCATTGTTGTAAATGGAACAAAAATAGCATTGTCCCTGCCAGCAGGCATACAAAAAAATGTCAGCTGGGACTTGGGTATGATAAGAGTTAGGACGTGTAACAGTGTGGTGAGTAGACAGGAAAAGCATATCGCAAAATGTACATGGTCAGACAGCACAGCCTGAGCCATGCTTCTGCATATCCTACCCATGGTAGGTATTGAATGGTATTGAATGTCAAAAGCCACTAAAAGGAGTAAGAAACAAACAGTATATTTGCCTTATTAAGATACAGCATAAAGAAAGGTCAGGATGCCAAAGCCAGATTGACCAGTGCTGCTATACTACCTGATCTTCAGCTGCACTGCCAAGACACTGCACATCCTGCAGTGACCATAGCCAAGACACCACAACATTAGGTAGGGCTGGGTCATGGAGTAAATCTTGGGACATTGTTAAGGTGGTATTCAGTGAGAAAGTCACAAGGGGGTAGGAGAGACTAAAAGGTGAAATTAACTTATTTTAAATCTTCAAGTTGATTTTTAAATGTGCGATTTGCTATGCACATTTTTTTTCTGTCACATGAACATAGAGGGTGACACAGCGGAACAAATTGGTCCAATTTAATTAATTACCCGATGCTTCAGAGGAAATCAGATGATGAAATAGTCTTTCTACATCCTGTGATTGGCCTATGGATTGAAGCATAAGGATTGCTAGCATTTTTTTTTAATAACTCAATTTATTTGTTTGGGATGGCCTCATTTTCTATATTATTCTTGCCCTAGTACCCTCTTGATTCCAAAAAAAAAATTACAGACATAAGCAAAATTTACACCATTTAAAAATGCAGTCCATGTTTTGCTTCTCACTTCAACTGAAAGCCATTACAGTTCACTGTGTTTGTCTTCCTTGGTGACAAAGAAAACTCATCAAAGAGTGTTAAAATATCAGTGAGGGTTGCCTAAGAATTACAGAAAACTACTTGGTTTTTCTAATGATTGCAATCCAGCCTCAGGAAAAAATTCCTCATTAGTCTTCAAGCGATATAAAGAATGTTTTCAAATTTCATGTCATCTCTTAAGTAGGCTTTTCTAGATTTTTTAAGTCACTACTGGGTTTGAATGCCTCATCTTGGAGTTACCTAGTTTAATGCCTCTTAAAGATGCTTTCCTTTCAGAAGGCAATACTGGTCCCAGGATCTTCTGGAAATTAATCCTCCCAGGATAGCCCACTGCTGAGCTGGTACTTCTGCAACAGCTTATCTGTTTGCTGAGAACTGGGAATTGAAAACTTGATTCATAGCTTATTCAAATAAATAGTAATTCCGCTTATTCCTACAGGCTCTACCTCAGGATAGAGCAAACAACATTTAGCTATTAGCCTGGCCTGTAGCTAAATCACTTACCTAACAGGATTCCTGCACACCAAATCATTCTGCAGCCTGCATCCCATCTAGCAGACACTGGCCTTGCTGGGCATCATCTGCATATCATAGAAACAGAAATAATTTTCAGAGGACTTTGAATAAATGAACTTGTCACTAGAAATCTGGCACCCCCTTTGCTCTTGTCAGACTTCTCAATGCCATATTAAAAGATAGGTTGTTGATACTATTGACAGCTTTATTATCACTAAGTGACAGCATGTGTCAGAAAATCAAGAGAAAGCACAGCAAAAATATGAAAAGGTTGAAAGCAATAGAGACAACTTGACTGTTGCCATGGTGAAGATCAGCATCTAGCATGGCCGGCAGGACCACAGCGCTGACAACCAGCGCTCAGGCGGCTTCCTTGTCCCAGATCATTCTCATAAAATGTCTGGGAGCAGGCAGAGACCAACCTGCATCATGCTGTCGTCGTAGCTCAAGCAAGGCCTCAGTGAGTACCACACCGGCAGCTTATTCTGAAAAGTGAAAGTTGATGAGGAAGAAATGCTCACATCCTCCCCAAGTGGCACAGACAACCATTTAGTTATTTATCTCAAGGGTTGCCTTGCCTTAACAGTCTCACATTTTGGCAGTGGCCCTGATAAGCCACTGAATAACATTTTACCACTTGCCAATTCTGGACCAGTTTGCAGAACACATTTAAAGAATATGCCATTAATCACATCAAAAAGGCATATGACTGGAGTTAGCAACTACAAAATCCATGGGTGGAGTTGTTCCCACTCCTCAAAGGCAAGTCTTTTTACCTTGTTTCTGTGTTTCACATACTGTCTCTCTGTCTGTCCAGCTGCTGCTGCTTTCTAGGCAGTCGCAAACAAAGGAAAGCAAGGCCCAAGCAGCTTGTATATTATGGACAGAAACACTAGCAATGTCAGTGCACTCATCTACACAATCACCTGTGCTTGGTCATGTAACACTCAGTAAAAAATGCTGGCTTGAGTGATGTGCTTTCATTGACTATATATTTATACACACACACACACATACTCTCATATACATACTATATATATGAGTATATATACATATATACATTTATATACTCAAATATGTGCTATATATACATTGAGTGTATGTGGAATTATAGTTTCTGATACTGAAGTCAAAACTAAACTCTAATTCTTCACAGGGGTTTGGTACATCTGAACTATTTAACAGTCACGGTCCTTCATTTGTACTGACTCCTGCACTGGAGGACACAAGTGCACTTGGGACTGCTCTAACCGCTTAGCATTGTAAATAGTCAAATTCCAGCACACAGAAATGTACTTAACCTGATTCATTTACTAAGATAGATGTAACCTACCTTGACTAAGAGATCCAAGTGTGCTGCCACAGCAGAGAACTGGGATCCCTTCCGTTGCTCTGTGTAAATATTACTCAGTGTATGATAGTCTTCCTCCATCTGACCCAAGTTGATTAACAAACACCAAAGAAGGAGGAGTGAATGTTGCAGAGGCTGGCCTCCAATAAACTGGCTTTGCACAGTCTGACACAGCTGTGGGATTTAAGATTCAGAGGTGCCCTGGATCAGCTGAAGCATCCTGCTAGCTCCACAGACTGTAACAACTAGATCCCCATTAACTCCAAGCACAGTTAAGATCTCTAACACCCATGCAGACTCTCACCTTCAGGCACCTAAGCTGATGCTTCATCCAGCAATGGATGTAACACAGAAGCATAGAATGACAGAACATCCTGAGTTGGGAAGGACCACAAGGATCATAAAGTCCAACTACCGGCTCCACACAGGACCACCCAAAAATCAGACCAGTCATCGGAGAGCATTGTACAAATGCTTGAACTCCAGCAGGCTTGATGCCGTGACCACTGCCCTGGGGAGCCTGTCCCAGTGCCCGACCACCCTCTGGGTGCAGAACCTTTCCCTAACACCCAGCCTGACCCTCCCCTGTCCCAGCTCCATGCCGTTCCCTCAGGTCCTGTCGCTGTCCCCAGAGAGCAGAGCTCAGCGCCTGCCCCTCCGCTCCCCTCGTGAGGGAGCTGCAGGCCACCATGAGGCCTCCCCTCAGTCTGCTCTGCTCTGGGCTGAACAAACAGAGGGACCTCAGCCACTGCTCATACGTCTTGCCCTCTGGACCCTTCACCATCTTTGTAGTCCTCCTTTGGACACTAATACTTTTAATGTCCTTTTAATACTCTGGTGCACAAACCACACACAGTAGAGGTGGCACCACACTCAGGTGAGGTTGCACCAGCACATAGCAGAGTGGGACAATCCCTTTCCTTGACCAGCAGCTAGCAATGCTGAGCCTGATGCACTCCAGGTAGACCAGATACTGTGAGAAACAGTATCAAAAGCTTTGCTGAGATCCAAAAAGATTACATCAACTGGCTTCCCATTCTCAACTATTTGGGTAACATTGTCATAAAAGGAAATTGATTTCATTAAACAGGACTTTCCCTTCATGAACTGTATTGGATGTAACCAATGACTACCTTGCCTTTCAGGTGTTTTTCAATAACACCCAGAATAATTTTCTCGATAATTTTACCAGGCACTGAAGTAAGACTGACAGGCTGGAAATTACCAGGGTCTTCTTTCTTGCCCTTCTTAAAAAGTGGAAAAACATTTGCCAGTTTCCAGTCAGCTGAGATCTCTCCAGATCCCAAGACCTTTGAAAAATGATTGAGTGAGGTCTCGTGATGATGACATCAGCCAGCTCTCTGAGTACCCTGTGATGAATCCCATCAGGCCCCATAGATTTATATGCATCCAGATGGAGCAGCAAATCCCACATAAGTTCAGGGTTGTCTGGGAGTTTATTATTACCACAGTCATGGTCCTCCAACTTAGGGCTCGAGGGGTCCCCAAGCCCATCACCAGTGTTAAACAGAGGCAAAGAAGGCCTCTCTTTATTATCTCTGTTTTATCTATGTCCCTATTTGTAAGCTGACTATACTCATCAAGTAATAGACAAATATTTTCTCTGGTCCTCTTTTTGTTGTTAACATATTTTTAAAAGCCCCTTTTATTGTCCCCCAAAGTACCGGCCTGCTTCAACTCTAACTAAGCTTTGGCCATACAAATTTTCTCCCTACAAAGGTGAACAGCATCTCTGTAGTCCTTCCATGTCACCAACCTCACTTCCAGTGGCCACGCACTTTCTTTTTCCACCTAAGCTCTAGAAGAAGATCCCTGCTCAGCCAAGCCAACTTTCTGCCCTGCCTGCTTGGCTTTCAACATTTTGGAATTGCCTGTTCCTGTACTCTTAAGAGGTGGTACTTAAGAAGTGAACACTTTGGGACCCCAATGCCTTCAAAAGCATCTTCCCAAGGGACCTTAATAAGTAGTTCCCTGAGCAGCCTGAAGACTGCTCTCCCAATACCCAGGGTTGAAGATTTGGTGGCAGTTTTCGTCCTATTACCAAAGATTTTAAACTCGACTACTTCGTGGTCACCATGGCCAAGATGGCCATCAATCACCACTTCACTCACAAGATCCTCTCTGATTACAAGCAGCAAATCTAGGAGGACACTTTTCCTAGTCAACTCCCTTAGTACCTGTACCAAGAAGTTATCATCAAGGTGTTTTAGGAATCCTCTGGACCTGTTTGTATCAGCTGTGCAGTATTCTCAATTAATGTCTGGGAAGTTGAAGACACACATAAGGTCAACAGTGGCTGAACTAGAGGTATCTCTTAGTTCCTTAAAGAATAATTAATTGGTGAATGACAGAGTTGTTATAAATGCCAGACACTCGTCTACCCTGGGACATATCAAGGACTAGATTCCCAGAAGCTGTTCTTCCAGAAACTCTCTCAAAATCCAGCCCAGCAATTCATAATGTTTAAGAGCAAGCAAGCCAGCAACATGCAGATGAGCCAGCTCTCAGATTCAGGAATGACTCAAGTCAAAAACATTAACACCAAATACTTTATAACATCAGCATATCCTTGGGAAAAGCAAAGCCCCATAAATCTGGAAAAAGAATTCCAGATAGTTTTTGTAATAGCATGTATTCACCAATACCAGAGGGTGAAAATAATCAGACTTTGCTCAGGATATCATTTCTACTACAGTATCATAGAGATACTCTAAAACAGGTGAACTGTCTTTGCAGTCTTCAACCACTGACCTCACAGACTACAAGACTACACCTACAAGCAAAGGCCTTTTTGCTGGCCTGAAACCCTTTCTTAGTGATCCTTTTCACTAAGCACAGGGGAAACATTATTGCTCTCTACAACCACCTGAAAGGAAGTTGTGGGGAACTGGGGGTCAGCCTCTTCTCACAGATAACTAGTGACAGGACTAGAGGGAATGGCCTCAAGTTGCACCAGGGGAGGTTCAGGTTGGAAATGAGGAGACATTTCTTCTCAGAAAGAGCAGTCAGGCATTGGAATGGGTTGCCCAGGGAGGTGGTGGAGTCACCGTCCTTGGGTGTGTTTAAGGAAAGGTTGGACATGGTGCTTAGGGACATGGTTTAGTGGGTGACATTGGTGGTGGGGGTATGGTTGGACCAGATGATCTTGGAGGTCTTTTCCAACCTTAATGATTCTATGATTCAAGAGGGCCCACCAGCTAGCACACTTTGTTTCATTTTGTGAAGTGTAAGCAACAACTCCATCCCTCCTGGGGACCTGCATGGCACTAGTCTTTGACCCCTCAGAGCCTTCACAACACTTTCCTCTTGATGAAATGTCCACTTAGCCGTAACTAGTAACAACAGAAAATTGTATCCTCTTAAGCCACCTAACTTATGAGCCTTTTGCATGGCAAAATGGTAACTCAGATTTTAACCTTGGCTTCTTAAACAGTACCTAGTTACCCTAAATTTAGTTCCTGCTTAGCTGTTCCCACTCCATATCCATCAAGCAAATTCTTCTCTCAGTGATAAAAAGGCTCTAGGGAAAAAAAAAGTCAAATTCTTTGATGTGACCCCAAAATCTGTCTATAGGGTTTCACTGACTTTCCCCTGGATTAATTTGATTCACATAGTTTCCAGCAAACTGATGCTGCTTCCCTGTATAGTACTGGACTGGGTCAATGTCTTGTTATGGGAGCAATCCTTAGCATGGTTAGGCCACCATTTACAACTGTAATATGTTCACAGCACTTAACATGGATGTGTATGTGGACCTATCATGCAGCAGGGCACAGCTCCATTTGGGACACCCAAGGAACATACTTCCAGGTACTAGAAGGATGGCTGAGGGGCTCCTGGGAAAGCAGGCAGGAGGCTGCAGGCTCAGACGATGGTGACGATCTCTACTGTAGGCTGGATCCATCCTACGGACTACCTAGGATTCTCTGCTTCCTCTTGAACCCTTCACTCGGCACCTCCTGGGCATCAGTCTTCTGCAACGGTTTTCAATGTGACTACCCAGGGTAAGTGCTTTTTCCCTTATTTACCCCTGACTGAGCATTGAGAAACCATCTTCCGAAGCACTTACACATTAATGGTCCACAGTGTACATAATAGCATCACCTCTTGTCATACCAATAAGAGTTGAGTTCAACAGTTTAGTTAAAGCACACTTTAAAACAGTGTCTCTGCCTTTTGGTGCTTTGTATGTTTTATATTTTGTGTCCTTCCCTTCCCTTCCCTTCCCTTCCCTTCCCTTCCCTTCCCTTCCCTTCCCTTCCCTTCCCTTCCCTTCCCTTCCCTTCCCTTCCCTTCCCTTCCCTTCCCTTCCCTTCCCTTCCCTTCCCTTCCCTTCCCTTCCCTTCCCTTCCCTTCCCTTCCCTTCCCTTTCTCCCTTTCCCCTTCCTTCCCTTCTACACAGTTGATGTCAAAACTGGAAAATAACAAATATGTGAATTGGAGTCAAACTAAAAAAGTTACTTGCCAATCTCAGAAACAGATAAACTGCCTCGAAAAATCCTAAAATTTTAAAACAAAATTATGAAAATGAAGCATACTCTCAAGCTTGCTTTAGAAAACCTTCATATTTCCGTTCTAGGAATTTCCAACAGAATTGAACTGAGGGAAACTTATGATACAGTTAAGCCATGCTTGCGTAACAGGAGATATAATAAATAGCAGACATGGTAGCAGAAGCAATAATATTTTTATACTGCCGTCTGGAAAAGCTTATTAGGATTTTTTCCATTTTGCAATTTTCCCCGTAGCAGCATTAAAGAATGACACATACTCTACCTGTAGGGTTTATGAGAAAGGCACCACATGCTTTCTACATGAGAAGATATTCACAGTCTTTGCACCACCAAATCAGCAGTTTCCTAACTCCATATAGCTTGTTTACCCAGCAAATACGTGTTCTGGACATGGTACTTGCCAAATGCGGGTCACTGGGCTGTTGGTGCCCATTGTTTCCTGCCAAACAAAACTGAAGCATGTGCTTTTTAATGAAATTGCACAGAAAGACATGTTAGAGCTTTCTATTAAAAAAACATGGAGACTCTATATGAAATCACAGCTCTTTATTCAAGCTGTATCACAATAAACTTGATAATGTTTCAGTTTTTCTATTACTACCAGCTGTGGGTGCAAAGCAAGCCCAAACTTCATGCAATATAGACTTATTTTGTCTAACATTTTATATGTAAACTGCGTCCAAAAAGTTCTACTGAAGTAAATACACAGATACAGAGGAAAATAGCAGTCTGGGAATTAAAAAAAAAAAAAAAAAAAAAAAAAAAAAAGACCAGCAGGGAGCTGGAGACTAAAGAGACAGAGACGCAGGTATTCTTGGAGACAGCGACTGCACAGGATCACAGCCAGAGGGATGGCAGCTAGGGAAGAGCCCCTGCATACAAGCCAGGGAAATGGTTCATGTAAGCTCAGCAGGAGCACCAAGCCTATGGCCTGACCTTATATCACACCAAATACTTCTTGAAAGATATTTCGCTGGGAATGAGGGCAGCCTGAAGCTCTCAGCAGATCAAGCTGGCTAGCCGTACCTGAAAACAAGGTCTCAGATGAAACAGAGTAAAATTACAAGGAAACTACTTTTCAAATAATCCATCTGACATAAATTGGTAAAGGCAGATGAGCCATATGTGCATTTTTGCAGCAATAAATGAAATTAAGTATGCAGCTGTGAACCCAGAACTGCTTTTTGATTGTCCTACTAACTGTGGGTTCTGTTCTTTGCTGTATGCTTAAACTAATTAGATGAGATAGTAACGGAACAAAACAGTCTAAATTTACTATGACTGTCATATTAGAAATGCATGGCAAACTGCTAGTAAATAGGTATTTCAAAAACAGTGGAGCAACACTAAATTAAATTCATTCAGCCGTTGCGCAACGTTACATTGCATATCGTGTAACCATAAAAGGAAAAGTCATTAGCTAATCTTCATGATTTACAAGATATTGGTACATTAGGCAAAATATTGATTATCATTAATTGTTGCAGATTTCCATAGAAGTCATTCCTGGAAACCTATCTTCCTTTTCACACAGAGGAAATCAGAGAAATTTGCCATAGACAGTTAAATACATTTGTCTTTGAAACCTACAAGGAAGTAAAGACAATTCATAATTTAGAAGAGGGGACTGATTTAAGTTATTTACACAGGGTAAAGAAACTTGCTTTCACTGCAAAGCAAATACTCTAGAAAGAGACTCCTTACACCTAGTCCATACAGCGAGATATGTATTGCAGTAATAACACAGATGCTATAGGGCTTTGGCCTTACATAAATTTAGATTTCTGGATCTTAAAATGAATACCTTCAGAGTAATCATAATGCAATTACTTAAACCAGACTACTTGATTAGAATGGCATGTTAATATAAGAATCTTGTCATGTAGATTTTGCTCTTAACTATCTTCCCTTTTTCCCTGGGTAATCATCATTACAGTGATGACAACGATAAAGGCCCATATGTTTCTTTGTCTTGCATGCTGCTGATTGAAGGAGCATGGTGCAAGTTAATGCAAAACAAGCTTCAAAATGCTCTGTTCCAGATAAAGATGCTTATGAAGAATTACATGAGAGCAACCGCAGCCCCAGAAAGCGAGACAGCCCGCACCTGGATGGCTGCGTGTGAGATGGGGCACGGTTCTCCAGGGATGGCAGAATCAGCAGGGAGAGAGGGGACAGGCTTTGCCGTGTGAGTGCTTCATCATATCCACCAATATTCACATTTGTTGAGATGAAAGAGGCTAATGCTGTCCGATGGGGCATTAATGTGCAACGGGAAGGAACCACATGCTGCACATGTCCCAGTCAGCACAAAACACAGATTTGGAAAACTGGCAGCTCCGTGAATGGAGGTCACGCATGTCTGTAACTCATCTCTTGTCTGGAGGCATATCTATCCTGGGTTTGCAGCCCCTGGTGTAACTGTGACTCTCTCAGGTATGCCATCACTGTGTGACTTGTATGGCAGTACTGCTGTCCCACCAGCTGAACATCAGGTGCAGGTGAGACCCTAGAGTACAAATAATCAGCACAGAGTACTGGACTGTGGCTGTGGCTCCTGCAGTGCTCAGCACTAATATTCATGATTGTGCCAGAGAGCACAGATTGAGAGCAAGGTTTACGAGATTTGGTGTCATGACTATTGCTCTTTGGAATACTCTTTGCTGTCCAAACAGATAAAGGGTGTTTTCATGTCTGTGTTTTTGTACTTCTGCAGCTACTCAAATAAATAGGCATCTTTTTGCTTTTATGGTCTAACCACAGACAACAGCAGACTCTGCCATACAGCAGCACAAGCTGCTCTCAAAGACTTTTATATCTTTGTTCCCACTTATTCTAAATACCTTTTGCAGGATGTGGGGAGCACCTACTTCCATCCTCCTGCTGTGCTTCTGGCAATGTGAGAAAACAGGTGGTTGACTTTCTTTTTCAAAGGCTAATCTTGACAGACCTGAATGCTGGTCGCTGCCTGTGTTGTCCACTGTAATATTTCCTTTAGCAATATAAATGTGAACTCTACTGTTAAGCAGAAAAATACAGCACATGGCTGGCACTTGTCATGTGAGTGTACATGTGTTATGCTGACACCTACGCTAAAACAACCACAGACATTTCCTACTCAGTATGTCTCCTGCTAAGATGTACAAAGATACCTTGAAAAAATACCTTCTTGGAACTACCCTCATATTTACATTTTCCTCATGGGGATTGATTAAAGATTATGCCCACAAGAGAGAGAGAAAACAAAGACAAGGAGAAAGAACCAGCTACACTCCTAGACTGACTATAATGTTTCTGGTATTTCAAAACCTTTATTAGCTTCAGTCTGCGCATGGGAAAATCACTGACATACACATTTTCAAGCTAACCACTAATTTTCATGAACTTCATTCATGTAGAGAAGTGCTCAGTTTAAAATAACTTGGACTTGGTTTCTTTGGAGGTGTTGAGCACTATTTTTTCACATTGACCTGAATATGTGATATGGATGCTCTCCCCCCTTTGCAAACCAGTTCCATACTGGCCACACGTCTATTTGTATCTGAATGTGTTCCTTGATGTACAGCATATAATCAGATTGTTTTTCTCCAGTGTTCAAAGAATTAAAGGTAAAAAGTGTCACTGGATTTCAAAGTACTCATGGGTTTGATTCACATCTCTGTTGTTGATCTGGGAAATACTTTCTCTTCCAGAGAGAAGTTTGGCCTCATTAATGTTGACATTAATCCCTGACAGCAGAAGGGAAGGACTGGTTGCTTAATCTAAAGCAGATCTATTGATTGCATTCATAAACATGAGGGAAGAGCTGGGATTTCTCCATGACCTTTATTCTCCGTCTTCATTTTAAAAAAGTAAAATAAAACAAATGTGTTGACCCCATCGGTATGAAGTTTGTGGGTTGGGGTACTGCACTGTAACCACCCAGCACATCTCCCCGCCTGAAAATCCACTACTGATTGATCATGGTCTTGATGGATTGACCTTGATTTTCTCTTTCCAAATGAAACTGTATATGCTGCGTGGAAAAGAGTCCAAAAGCTTGTTTAACTGTGCAAGGAATAGCTTTGGGGTGGAGGCTGCACTTCTTGCCAACACCAATTGCCTTGCGGAAAGCTTTCTGGCTTAGGAAGGGCTGAATGCTTCAACACCCATTGCAGCTTTTGCTCTTCTGTCTTAAAAAATGCTTAATCTATACTTGGGCAGGTACTCTAAATGGGGTGGGAGAACTTCTTTGGGGACCGGAGAAGACCTCCTTATGAAAACAACCTGAAAGCCTCTTTCAAAGAGTCTTTTCTGAAGACTGTAGATGATAAACCTCTGTTTCTGGCATGACAGAGAGAAGACAAGTCCAGCATTTGCAGCATTTGCTATTTCACATCACAGCTGACCTCCCTCCACAGTATATACTCAAAGCACATTTGTTGTTTCTGGAAGAATTATGTCTGACAGGAGAAAAGAGCTGTCTCTTGAAAATTCAGGGTAGCTATTCATCAGAATAGATGTCAAAAGCTTTAATCATAACCACTCAGCCAAAGCCTTCTTTCTGACAAAAAACATTTTATTTAATGATGCAGATAAAGATGACAGACTTGACTGATAGCTGTTGTTCAGTTTCATGCAGTTAATATTTACCTTCATGGACAATATCACCCTGCACTTTAAGTGCTTCATGGTTTTTGTGTAATGAAAATCAGAGGAATTTGAATTTAAAGGAATTTTTCGGTACCTCTTCATCTGAAGGGAATACATATCATAGCAATATTTTGGAGTGAATTGGTGATGAGCAAAAGTGATTTGGTGATGGGCCAGTCCTTTATTCCTTTGCTACAGTATGGACAGAAAACTTAGCTCGAGGTAGCATCACTTTATTCACCTGTGTTACTCTTACTGCTCAAACTTATACAGAAAGGGTCCATAAGTCAGATCTGTAGTAAAGCAAGATTTAAGACCACAGAGAAGCTCAGATCTTCTCAGAAAAGTGTTTTAGTTTCCAGTGCACACCTTTGACTGCCTATGCCTTGTGATTTTTTTGTAGAAACAACTGATACATATAGATATTAGCAGAGCTCTCATTGTTTTATTTCTTTGAGCATAAAACTTGTATTTAAGGCTATGAATGACAGAATTTAAGAGTATTTTTTGTGGAAATACAAAACTAGAAAGTATGTCCATGATCACTGGGTCTTGTTTTGCTCTGCAGTAAAATTTTCATAAAGTCCCTCATGAAGTGAACAAGTTTTACCTTTAAATTTGTTAGGTATTTTGTCTCCACTGATGTTGTTCTAGAGTCTCCTTTCTATGATGGCAAAAAAAGGTTCTTCTCATTTCCCACTTGAATCAATTCTTGCAGCAGGGCAGGAGTAGATTTGTAGCTGAGGAGAGAGGGGCAGTTCTGTGAATACTTAGTAGTGAGGTGGGCTAAGGTCTTCCTTTCTCTTGGAGAGCACAAGAGGATGAGGGTGAAAATCTCCCACCTACACCCAAAGCCTTCTACAGCTTACAGAAAATGATGTTTTCTGCCACCTTATCTACCTCCATAGTTCCCTTTCAAGGTATGATTAACGCTCCCAGTCTCCCAACTTAACCAGTGCCTCCCAGACAGACACTGGTGCCTTCCCTCAGCTCTCCTGCTGCCCCCATCCTTTCCTGCTCTTCTCCTGTGGCACCCACTCTGCCAGTACTGCAAAAGTGAATCAATGCCTTAAGGACCCCATTTGGAACAAAATAATATTTCGTCTGTGTGATTGAGAACTTTCAAGGTCAATCTAGGTCTTGTACCAAAACTGACAATACCATTTAGATAATGCTATTTCTCCGCTAGCATTTATATCACCCATTCATTTCCTCCCTCCCCTCCTTTCTGCGATCTCCAGTTAAATTACAGAAAGAAATAAGTCCAGATCACTAGGAGAAACCAAGCCCTTTTTATTTTCTCTCAGAGGAGATTCCTTCTACTCCCTCCATCATGCAAACAACCCTCCCCTGTATCTGCTCCTCTGTGACTGACTGCCTTCAGCATTGCAGTCAGAGCAGAGCACAACACTCCGAGGAGCACTTGTTGATGACACTATACCCAATGGAAACATCTTGCCTTGTTCATTATGGGAAAATATATGTGTATTTCATGGCCATAAAACAGTTGTTGCTCATAGTGAACCCAAGATTGGTGCTAATTACATCCAGTTCTTAATGACTGAACTATTTTCTTTAGTCAGACCTCTTTTAGTGATGAATTCCTACGTTATTGCAGAAGATGTTTTCCTATTACTTCCTAACCGCACTCCTGCCCTTTTTTTTTTCCATTTCTATTACTGTAATTTTGAAGATTATCCTATTCTTCCCGTACAACATATCAAGGTTCTTTGGAAGGCAGTGCCTCCCAGCTTGCCCTTTCATAGCCTCCAGCCCCTCCACTGGTCACACCTTGCCCTCCTGCAGACCTCAGGCATCTGTATTTTACACACTGAGGCTATTGCAGACTTGGAGGTGAGAGAAATGAACAGATCTCTCTCTCGCACTTTCTTAACATAGCACTTTCCATTTCAAATTTAACTTCTGTCATCTGTTCCATTCTCTGTTAAGCAAGAAAGGTGATTGCATTGACACAGGCCATCTGTGTATTTGAAGGCGTAAGAAGAAAGACTTTCTTCTGCTGTCATAGACAACAGTCCAAGGGAGTTGTACTTCAGGTATCAGAGTCAAGTTTGGTTTTGGACAGAAAGGCGTTTAGAGTTCCTGTTACTTCACAGAAGTCTCCTTCAGTTTTGTCTGTTAACACTTTGCAACTGCATTTTTAGAAAGGTTTTAGGAGTATTTATCTTAATCCTCATAATAAACATAGTAAAAATGTTTTTTCAGCTTACAGCTATCTCCTCTCTGAAATTACTGAAAGCCCCTTGCTGACATCAGCTCTGAGGAATTCCTGATTCTGGTTAGTTAGATTTACATCAGCCACTATTTAAAGTAAGGGACTTTAGCTAGAATTTCACCAATTTAATGCCTCAAAAACTTGTAGGAGAATTATTTGCAAGCTCAGTACCATATATTCAGTGCCAAGAATTGGCATTTACTGAATGTGTATTTATTTACATTCTGGTTTATCTTTTTATACTTACTTGAAGACTTTATTTTTGTAAAGATGAATAAATAAATAAAAAATGCAGTGGTTGTTAGCAATGTCTTATTTAAGTGACTTGGAAAGTTTATTTTGAGAGAGAGAAAGATGGTTGAGCAGGATGACTGTAGAACTAGAATGGCATTTAAAGTGATGCGAAGATGAAGAGTGTTCAAAAGATGGGATGAACAACACCAGAGATTAAATGGAAAACAAGTAGCAAAAGGGCTGTAAAGAATTTGAGAGAGAGAGAAGTGGAAGAAACTGGTGGGCAGCTTCTGTGCCTCTACTCCAGACACCTTACTTCAGAGCTACAAAAGCCCAGGTAGACATCTGGGCCAATATTGATGAAACACCAGAACCACTGGCACTGAGTGAGATTTGGTTGCGCACCAATAATAATACCTACAGCCCCACTTATTATGAAAGGATTTGTTTCTAACACACCCCTACAAAGCCTTCTTGCATGCAAGCTTTTTGAAGGGAAGGAATGAAGCCCCTGGTAGAACCACATAACCCAGAGGCAATTCCTGTGCACCAGTGAGTGCCAAGCCCCACTTGCATACCCCTTCAGAAGCAACCTGCTTGACTCTCTTGATACAATTGATTTTATTATTTAAACTCTGGGAAAGTAGATTGATAAATGGAGTTCAAAGTGCATTAAAAAGGTTGAGGAGTGTGGAGTGTTACATACATACACTATGACCCTTACTAAGTTGTTTGGCTTCACAATGGGAGGCCAAGAGGTAAAAAAGTAAAACTGAGTGCCAGTAGATATTTCCAAAAAATGATAGATGCTCAAGCATATAGTGACTGAATGAAAGATCAGAGCAAAGCATTACTGAAGATAAAAAATATTGTAGAATATTTTTTATTTTTAATTGTCATTTTGAAAGGCATCACACAAAAAACAGTTTTCAAAGTAGAAGAAGAAACCTTATTATTTGAGCACCATACTTAAGAAATAATCAGCTTGTCTAAATGAATGTGAGATTACAATACTCTGTGAGGAAGAGTTGATTTTTTTTAATTTGCTTCTAATTCTCTGCAAAGTTCCTAATCCATTTTAACAGGATGAACACCAACAGGGACTAAAACCAACATTACTCTTTATAAAACTATTAAGTGGCATGTTCTATTGTTCAACAAGGAAAGCTGCTACCTGACAGGGATTGCATAGAAGAAATTATATTGTCTTCTACTCTGTCATTCTTTGAAGATTCAGGTTAAAAAGTATTGAATGCCTCAAATGTGCAGCAGGATACCACTACAAAAGAATAAGCCCCCTCAGTTATAATATTACAAACCTACTGAAAGATAATTTGGCCAAAGAGAAATGCTTGTTTTTTTGTTCAGATGAAAAAGTTCTGAGACAATATTGACAATTACAGTTAAACATCCATAACATACTGTATTTGAAAAGTAAGTAAGCTCCCGGAAAAACAAAATCAAAGACGTTTGTGAAATTAATGCTTGAAATTGATTTCGTTACGTCATAAAACATGCATCTCTTAACAAATGGGGAACCAAATCTGAGATACTTGTGGACTTTCCTTTATTAAAAAAAAAAAAAAAGTAACTGGGCATTTGTGTGTCATTTCTCTGCCACACATGAAGCAATTCAGACAAAGCACTTACGTCCAAAAATTATCAAATATCATGCGTCTGTGAAAACTGTAAAATATCATAAAGGGATTTGTTTTGCAAGCACTGAAAAATCACTAATTCAAGATGCTTCTGGAAAAAGGAGCTAAGAGTATTCAGTGATGTAAATTAATAAAAGTGTGGGACAACTGAGCCATATGCAAGTGCTTCAGTACATTATTCAGAATTTGGAAGAGGTAACATTATAGTTAGCCTCCAGTGGCCAAAATTATCCATAACTGTTACCAACAGTAGCCCAAAGGCTTAATGTGTTTTGCCAATTTTAGTCCTCATGTCAAAACACTAAATTCTCTATTTTGTGGTGATGGAATAAATGTGCAAAGTATGTTTAATCTTCAAGATAAACTATTTTCAAGGATTACATTTGAAAAACTAAAATATGTCCTATTACTGAAGCCTGAAGCCATTTTCATAAAAAAAAAAAAGCATTATCACAACTGTGCTGAAAGTAATTATGGGGTCATGGAGGTATGAAGTAATTTTTTCATCTCAGTTATTTCATGGGAGGTATATTATTATTTTTTTAAATTTGGAAAAAAAAAGTAAAAATCAAAAAACAGTTCATCATGAATCTTGATACAGCTAGGGTTAAAGTATTTCAAATTCAGAATTTTGTCCATTTGCCTATAAAAAAATTACAGAAGGAAAAGGTCAACTATTAGCTGAATTAAATTTGTAAAAACTATATAGGGTTGATATAGGAGAACAATTGATATAGAACATTGTGAAATACCAAGTGCCAATATCAGAAATGTAATCCTAAGAGCCTAGAAATTCTTGCACGTTAATTTTTTCACTTTTTTCAATGTATATCTTCAAAAAGTTGTTCTCATATAACAATTACATAACAAGTGATACAAGTGACTGTTCTACAGATGAGTGCGACAAGTAACTCTCAAAGCAGCACCTTTCGTGTCCATGATTATGATGCTTACTGCAGATCTGCAGCAGCAGACATTGCATTAAGTCCCCACATTACCAGCTCCTCACACCAGCATCTCTACTCATCAGTACTTCGATTTTTTTACCAAGTTGGTCTTCAGATCACCAACAAGTTGCCATCACTGGGTAGGACATTCCATGCAGTAAATAGAGAGTCTGAGACATATTCTAAGAAGAATTATAGACAGCTACAAGAGGCATTTCATTTTATCCTTGATTTTATAAAAATCCAAGGCATAACTTGGACTTCCCAAACACCAAACAAGAGAGCAGGAGTCACTCACAAAAAAGGCCAGGCATACAGGCAGATGTCTGCATAGGTGCCTTGCTCAGGCCTCCTCTATGGCCACCAGCTGCCACTTACCATGACTCCAACACCCTCTTTTGGGGATAGACACTGATGAGGAGAGAGAGGAGAGGAGAGGAGAACAATGAAGGGAGTGAGTAAAGGAAGAGAAGGCAGCAAATCAAGAGTCTGAGAGGTTTTTTGAACAAACAGACAAAGAAGAGCAGTGCTGAAGAATGATGAAGTATTTAGAGTAAATTGATGAAATTTTAAGTAAATTTTAGTAAAAAGTGCCCCCAGTCTTGAATTCAGATCCCATGTTGCAGGCAAATGCCTTTAAGATTGGACCAGAGAAAAATCCACGGTGGAGAGAGCCTCCAGCCCCCCTGAGGGGTGAGGTCCTCTTGTAAGACATGGAAGTCTTAACCTACAAGAAGGCTCCTATCTCACTCCACTCTCAGTGCAAGTGGGAACTCCATATGGGAAAGGTGTCAACAAGAACAGTAACCTGGGCCCCATCACCCTATTCTCTGAAATTAAGATGCCTAAAGTTGTGGCCTAAATTATGACTGAAAGACAGGATATGTCAGGATTTAGAGAGCACGGTCAACCTTAATTCAATTCATTTTGCATCTAGTCTCTAACTTGAATCAAAGACAGTTTTAAAGACGATAATATGCAATTCCTGCATTTTTTGAGTAAATACAAGTCTGCTGCTTTTGCAACTTAAACGGATCTCCATTTTTGTACCTATCTTATTGCTAAGAATAAACAAAATAATGCTGATCTATCAAACACCTCTATGAGGCATCAAGGAAAACGTGAACTTGAATCTTCAATAGAGGCACAAGCGGACTAGGTAGGATTTCAGCACTTCACAAACAGTGCTGGAAAAAAGAACTTAATGTAAAGGTGACTCTCTCATTCTAGACTTTTTCTGGAATAAAGCCGATGTAACAGAGTGGAATAGTTGGCCCTCACAATTTAATGTAAACACAAAAAAATATTCTTTCTGATACATGTAAAGATATTTAATTACTGCTGAAGAAAAGAATAGCATTATATGTTATCAGATTGATTTTAGTGATTTAAGCATATGATTTCTTCAAAAACTAGATGCTATATCCTAAAAAGCAAAATTTCATTTTTTTGAAACAGCCCATAGCAACCTTAAAAGCAATTTAATTTTTCAACAAACTTCCTAGATACCATTTTAATTGCAACTTAATGAGCTTAAAGTAAACATTGTGTGGATATAATCAAACCTCCTTGGAGTCCCTTGGAGCCACTGGCTGGAGATTTAATCTCAGCAACCATAGCTAAGCAATATAAACTCTTCCTTACTGAGTGGCAAAATGTAAGTAGTGTTTCACAGTGGTTTATGATTAGAGAGATTAGCATCTTATAGCCATGGATACCACAGAGTGTGTTTCTTTTAAAAGAGAGATTTTCTTCCCCATGCAAAGGACCTGAAAAACAGAGTAAAGCCTACAGCTGAACAGAATAAAGCCTGCAGTTGCCGAGCACTCAATGGGAAACCTCATGGCACTAGAAAGAGTCAATCAACCAGCAACAGCAAGAGTTTCCAAGCAGCTCCATTTACCAGCTTTCATTCCATGGAGCTTCCAGTAAGGTCCCAGGAAATACTGGCAGAAGACAACTTTCCCTTTTTGATTCATAAGTGATGAAGGCACCTACGTGGAACTGCTCAACATTAAAATTTAGTCTGCAGTTCATTGTTTTTTATGGTATGAATTTCTTCTGATGATCTGAATTTTCAGATTGCTGTGCTTTTTGGAAAGGTGCTCTCAAAATTTAAACTCTCAAACGAGTTAAGGATGACCTTATAGCAAGTTAAGAGGTGTTATAGCAAGTCAAGAGATGTAGTCCCACTTCAGATTTTAAAACAACTCTTTCTATCTTCTGCTAAACAAAGGGGGTAAAGCAGATGGTAGACTTTCTGAGGGAAACACAACATTAACAAGATGCAGAAGTGATCATACTGGAATTGTGGAGGAAGCTTATGTTTCCAAATCCAAGAGCCAAATCAGAAAGCTCTAGTCTATTACTGCCAAAACTCCCTAGTTAAATAGATTGGATACCAAGTTCTCTTGGCACCCTGTGTTTGGGTGCATGCTCAATCCAAGAGCTCAGCATCCTCCTAAAATCCACTGCAGTCCAGAAATTACTCTACTTCAGTTTAAACGCCAGTAGACAGAGTTGCAACTCTGCAAGGCAGACGATGTGCGGGTTGGACTCAGGCATGTCAGAGCCTTTTGCCCCAGATTCTAAGCAAGACCATCAAAACAGGCATTTTCTTCACACAGATGTAAAAGCAGTAATGCATCTTGTTTGGACCAAAGCTGGAAAAGGCCCACCAGAAAGCCCTGTAAAGCCAACAGAAAGCCACTTGCTGATTTCAGTGAAATTTAGATCACGTTTTAATTGCATTACTTATAGCTCTGGAATCCACAGGTGTAGAGAAGCTCTGCACACAAATCCTTAAAAAAGGAAATAGAAAGGGAACACCCTGTGATTTCTCATTCAAGTTACAAATTTTGAAGTTAAGGCAAATAGTCAAAATAAATACATGTTTTCACAGCTGCTCATAATAGCTTAAGATATATAAAGCTTCAGTTATAAGTGATTTTTCTACTTTAGAACTGCATCATAACTTCCGCCCCCATATGCATTTGCTCAGAGAGCCTACTAAAATAATTTGCCAAGAATGGGAGTGCATTCCCATCTGTTAACAGTCAAATTAGATTGGAACAAGCTTTACCCATTTTTTTTTAAATAAAATCTTGTCCTCATATTGCCATCAATTTCTCCTCATCTTCCATCTTGATGTGACCTATTTTCAGTTTCTGAACCAATCCTTAGGTCATCCTTAGGAAGAATAATAACTTGGGCAAGAATCACTGAAGTCAGAGAGGAAGAACACTAAATGGAAGACAAATTCTGCCTCCTAACAACTATACAATTGTATTTACATTTTCTTATTTACAGTTTCAGTACATTTTGTAGCATGCTAATTGTTAATGTTGAAGATCTCCATGTTCTTCTGATTCCTTTTAGAAATTATTCCGTAATAAAACAGTTCTCATTCCCAGAAAGCATTTCTTCCTATCATGTGAGCATTTAGGATGACCACTGTTGTATCTATGTGTCCTGGTTTGGGCTGGGATAGAGATTATTTTCTTCATAGTAGCTGGTATGGTGCTGTGTTTTGGATTTGTAACGAAAATAATGTTCATAGCACACCTGTGTTTTAGTTGTTGCAGAGCAATTCTTACAAAGAGCCAAGGACTTTTCTGCTTCTCGTGCTGCCCTGCCAGCGTGGAGGCTGGAGGTGCACATGGAGCTGGGAGGGGACAGAACCAGGACAGCTGACCGAGGCTGACCAGAGGGACATGCCATGCCATGTGGCGTCATGTTTGTCATTAAAACTGGGGGGGAGTTGGCCAGGGGAGGCTGCTGCTGCTCGAGTACTGTCTGGGCATTGTTTGGCTGGTGGTGAGCAATTGTCATGCGTCACTTTGTTTTTATTTTTTCTTTCCTTTTTTTCCTTTCTTTCTTATTAAATTGTCCTCATCCCAACCCATGACTTCTCGCACTTTTATATTGTTTGATTCTTCCCCCCATTCCAGTTAAATGGGAGTGAGAGAACCTGCTGGGTTAAACCACAGTTGTTACTGCTTACCTCAGAGAAGTTTTAACTATTCTGTATTATGCATCTTACTCTCCAAATAATCAAACCTCTAGCCCTTCTCCCTTTGCCAAAGGTAGTAATACACTGTGGTTTCACAGTTACTTCTCTGGCATTTCTAAACAAGGTTCTAACGTGTGGAGCTACTTCAAAAATGGGACCTCTTTTTCATAGCAGGAACCGACTAACCTGTCATGAACAGCACCCCAACTGTTCTGAGCAATTATGATTCACATGGTTCTTCTGGTTGATGAGAAAATGTAATGGGACTTCTGCTGCATAAAGAATAAGGCTCTAGCAACCTACACAGCCCAAGGTCACAACTAGATTCCTTTGGGTAAGAAGATAATCTTGTACTTTTCAGATAAATAATAGAAATATGAAAGGTCTCACTTGTGTTTTGGTAAAGAAATGGTGAAGAAGCAAGAATTCTAGGCTATACAGTTGAGAAAATGCATCTCCAAAACACTCATGCAAAGAGAGAAAGATGCATCTCCTTGGGGCTGTGAGATTAAATACATCACTTTCTGCATCTTTCATAGGCACGTAATTATGAAGAACTTTATGAAAAGCAACTTATGTTATAAGTAGATACCACATTAGTAGAATTATGGATGACAGTTATTGTCCCTACAAATTTATATTATTATATTACATTTTAATGAAGTCTTTAGATAAGTATCCTTTACTTATATCCCCCTTACACCCACTTTCTTCTATAACATGGAAGCAAAATTTTCCAAAATTAGCTTTAAAATGGGGAGAAAGACTTCTTTTTTTATTTCACTGTAGTTCAAATATCAATGTTCACTCAAACATCACTGTCGCTCATCCAAGATGATCTGGGAAACCAGTCTGCTCAAAAGCAATCTGCTTTCATTCTTTGCAAAAGAGATCAAATTTTGCTTGTTTGGCCTCATTAATTGTAAATTTTGCAAGTGATAAATTAGGACTTGAGGAGTTTCATAAATTTGTTTTCTGAAGTCTGTTTATATTCACACAGCATATATTGTATTCTCACTTTTTCTGCATTTAAATGATTTCATCTGTGATCCAGAACAGATGGAGTAGTACCAGAGGTCTGAGACGCGAGATAGAGAACAAAAAGGTTTTACATCATGCACCTCAAATCCTTCAGTTTTGTTATTCTAAATGTAATATACTCTGTCCAACTGCTGGGCTTGCAGTAGAAGCTTACAGGCAAAGGACAAGTCCCTCAGCCTCTCAAACCAGGGTAGCCAGTTCAGTATTATGTTCATGGATAGGCCATCCAAAGTGAATGCCTGAAATGCCAGTATTGCCTGAAGAATAGGAAGACATTTTGCTACCTACATTATATGATGTATCCAGATATGTTTGTTCTGTTTCCATTAAAATTATTCATTTCAGTATTCCTAGCTAAAAGCACGAATTACAAGCCCTAATCTTCAATAATTTTGTATCTCATATTTTGGAAATCATCTGGGCAACCTTAGTGGAAAAAAAAAAATAAAAAAGGAAAAAAATCCCCTAAAAGCTAAAGAATGCAAAGGACGTTTTTTTTTCCTAAAATTCTGGGTCTAGAAGAACAGACTTGACTGGGCTCCAGTTAGGACACATGAGCATTTGAATCACAGACTCTTTGTAAAAGAGTGCATGGACCCATCACTTGTCTTCATGGGGCCCAAGTGAGGGTTTGGGTACAAAGTCTTAGAGACACAAGACTTGTACTGTAGCCTTGAACATGTGGTAGATATTTGTTATGCTCTAAATGGGGATCTAAAAGGATATTAGGCTAAAATTTTATGTATCTCATGTAAAGGAACAGTATGTCTTTACTGGAGACTGATGTAGGACCACGTCCTGGTTTTGCTAGACCAACAGATGTGGGATTTTCTCATTAGAGGCCACAGAAATCCTTTGGCAAATTCACGGTTTCTATCTCTTCCTTTCCTTCCGAAGTATCACTGACGAACTCTAGTGATTTTAGTCTTGTTCTTAGCTTGACCTGTTGCAAATGAGAAAAGAATCAAATCCAGATATCTCCACAAATAGCAGTAATTGAACTGATAGCTGCAAAACTTTGTCAGAATTCAGGTAAGAAGAGAGGAGAATCCAAATAACTGTAACTGAACCAGGGTAAGGAAGCATCATAAATTTTCACAGTAAGAGCAAGAAATACATCAGACTTGCAGACACAATCGAGGGTGAATCTACAACAGAAAGACTCAGGAAAAGACGAAGGAGAAGGAGAAGGAGAAGGAGAAGGAGAAGGAGAAGGAGAAGGAGAAGGAGAAGGAGAAGGAGAAGGAGAAGGAGAAGGAGAAGGAGAAGGAGAAGGAGAAGGAGAAGGAGAAGAAGGAGAAGCCATAGCAGAAAAACTAAGTACATTTTCTAACTTCATTTGCTTTGGAGAAGAAAAAAAAAAAAGAAAAAAAAAAGAAGACACACTGGTCACTGGTACCAGAACATTTGGTAAGCACATGGAATATCTGTCTCAACTCAAAGTATAAATAGAACTGGTTATGGAGCAAAACAAGAAAGAGCGAGAACAACTGGACAGGACAAGATGGTAGGAACTCGTGAAGAGAGAAAAATAAACAGTTACCAGTAGGAAATATCAACACAGCCTTCACAGAGGGGTCAAGTCTCATGAAGCTACTTGAATTCTCTGATTATACTTTTAATAAACATGTGTCCAAAAAAGATGCATTTGATATAATCTACTTTCAACTCCAAAATGCATCTGGCAGGGGTTACTGTTAGAGGCTCTTAAAGAAGCAAACTAAAGTGGACAAGAGGAAAGGTCTTCATATAGCTAAATGGCTAGAAAACAAAGAGTAAGAATACCTACTCAGCTTTAATGTTGTGGGAGGTCATTGAATCTCAGCTTGGGGCCACACAGTTCCCTATGTGTAGGGGCTGTCAGTGTTTGTTAAACAATATCAAGTTATGGAAGGTAAGAAAGATGCCAGCTGACTGCAGAAATGTAGATGGTCCTTACCACGGAGTGACTGAAACAGAAAATGGCAGATCAAGTTCAGTGCAGGTAAACCTCAAATGATATAGGAGAGGAAAATTCTAACTGTATGTTTATGATGCCGAGCTCTGAGCTGGCAGTTGCCACCCAGGAATAAGGCCATCCGGTAATTCCATTAAATAGTTCGATAACCTTGTAAAAAATACAAACAATTATATTACGAGTACTGTAGGACAAAGTATCACAGGTCACAGTACAGTCAACTACATCTTCAACGTGGGAAATTCTTACTCCTCCATATCAAAATGATAGGAAAAAAAAATCACTAAATGCTGCTCATTTCTTACATTCTTACCTAAGCATCTGCTATTGACGTCTCTTTTGGGTGTCAAGGCTTCATGGGCCTCCTATTGTCTAATGAATACTATTTTTATTCTTTAGTATCTTACAATTTATCTATTTAAGAAAATTTCTTCTTCCTACTACTGTAATATAATGATTCAAATCCAGTAAGCAGTGTACCAGGAACACTTCCAGTCCTAGCAACTGGTGAGAGTGATTTCAGTTTTACCACAAGTCCTTCTAATCTATCAAAACTTTTTGTACATATGCAAGCTTGAAAAAAACAAAATGGTAGAATTTAGAAAGGCAGATGCACGACATTTCATGCTTATGCCAGTTCACATTTGCTCCTGACTATACAGTTTCTCACTGTTTTTCTCTATTCTCTAATTCCTAAGAGATGTTTTTTCTATGGCTAATATATCTCATGTCATTTCCCAGAGGTTGTGTCACTGTAATTTTCAGTCTCTACACATGGCAAAGACATCTGTGAGAATTTTAAACACCCACCCTGAAATTGCAATATTAACTTAGGCAAAATTTCCTTTTGAATAAATGTGAACGTCCCTTTTTGAAAAAAAGCCAGAGGCCTGTAGCTGTAAGCACAGAAAGAACTCAAATTGCTTTAGAAATAATGAAGTAAGAGCAAGTGTTTTTCAGCACACTGTGTACTAGGTTGCAATCTGATCATTACATCCACTCAGTCCCCTCGTAACACAGAATATTCTATTATTTCACAAATAATCAGGTGGTCTTATTCTGAACAGCATGATTTCTCCTCGATACAGTTGAACTGTTTCAAAACGAACTGTGTGATTTTCTCTTGTTTCTCTCTACAGCAAAGCAGTATCCCAATTTGACACTTAGGGATGTCACAAGTTAAACTCAATCGAAAGATGCAAGAATAGGCATTGACTAAATACATCTCGCCTTTACCTCCAAATAAGCACACAAAAATCTGCTTCATATAGACGCATTTTACAGGTTTCTAGGACCTCAACTAAACAAGAAGACGCTCCCATTACCGTACCTCAATGTTTTATTACCAAAAAACACAGATCTTCAGCAATCTGACTTTTCTGACAATAGCTAATTGAAACAAGAAGCTGAAGTAATAGGTGTTAGAGAAACACAGAGCAGATTCCACACCATCTGAAATCCCTTGCACAGTTCCTTGTCCTTTACTTTGGACATTTTTCCCCATTATGGACTGCATTTCTGTCTTTAGGGGGTTGACAGGTAATACATATTTTCAGCGTGTGCCAATGGTAACATTTATTTCATTAAAACACAGTGCACATGCCACACTGGCAACAAATTGACAGTATCAAAACTAATTCCAAAAATAATAATTACACTTTTCCACACTGTCAACACAGAGATTGCTAGCAACATCCCCAGTCTCAAATACTTACTCAATCCACTCCTGAACTTGATTTCTATTTAAAAGTATCCTCTTCTAGGAAATATCTGAGTGACTGTATAAGCCTTGTATTGCTAAGGAGCTACCAAAATAAGTTTGTAGTGAAGACAGACATGAAGTGACTATCAGACCAGAGAACTCTCTACCAAGAATCTCAGATTCACATTTCAAAAACAGCATCAAGTGTCTTTTAACAAAGGCAGAGTGTCTGAGTTCAGCCTTCTCACACATTTATATAGTTGGAATAAGTTGCCTGTTCAGTGCTTTACAGATTAATATTTACTTTCTTGGGCTATTTCTATACCAGTGGGATTTATGATTCCTCCAGCAATCGCTTCATTCTTATCTGAATGAAGCATAATTGCATACGATGATGGCAGAGTGTGTTTTTTTAATTTACTGCCTTACATTTTGGATCCTTCTTAAACCTTGTATGGCCTAATGCTCCCCTCCAGGTTAATGCCTGAAGAGGATTCTCTTAGAATCATAGAATCACAGGATTCTGGGTTGGAAGGGACCTTAAAGGTTATCTAATTTCAACTTCGCTGACATGGGCAGGGACACCTTCCACTAGAATTTGTACGCAATATACACAGTACTCTTGTACACAATATATACAGTAGTACTGCTAAAGCTTGTAAGTCCTGCCAAAATGCACTTTGTCTTCCACGTTCCTATTGGAACTTCCACATTCTGCTTCTCTTTCAGGTAAGCATCCAGCACAGTTTCCAGCAGCAGAGTGGCTTCCTTGCCAGGTTAGGACAAAGTTAATATTCTTTGGAAAATTCAGTACAAATTAGCAGATCATTATCAGAACACTTCAAAGAAAATTAATTCTTTCAGGTCCTGCTGTAAGTGGACATCATTGTCAGTGGCTTCTAAAACTGGAAAGAACTCTAGAGAATATTTGGGACAGCACAACCCTCCATGCTCACAGAAAACTTGAAAACCTACTAAACATATCATGTCTGTGTTAGATTTCAGCACCTGTGGCCTCCCAGTCATTAGGCCAGGTTGAAAGGTGTCTACCATCATCTTAAAAAGCATATTAATCTCTACTTGGATATTAATGAGGTTGTAGAGGTCTGATGTATAATTCCAGTTCATGCCTCCAAGGTAAATGTATGTGAAGCAGTTCAGTCATCCAGAAGAGATGATTAAGGTTGCTGACTAATTATATGTGCCTGACACCCATCGAACAAGCCCCATTCCCTATGCTTTATTAATGAATGCACTATCGGAAAATCCATGATCAATGTTCTTATTATGCAAAGGTCACAGACTGCATTAGTATTTGCAATACAGCAGTTTTTCTATAGGTTGTGCAAGTCAGTCACTTGTCAGATATGCAGCCATATAAAGTGCCCATAATCTTTCTCACATTCACCCTCACCTAGGCTCAGAGCATAATCTCTCAGAAGTCAAGAGTTTCATAAGCACCAAGAAGGCAGTTTTATCCATATTGCTCGTATCTCCTCCATGACACCCATTTTCTACAAAATATCTGCCTACAGGGATCTTCTGAAAAGAAGAACAGTTGAAAGTATCTAGGTCCCAGCATGTCTCAGTAAGTTTCTACATTTTTTTTTCCAGGATAAGAATTTTGTCTGCCACTAATTTCTGTGTCAGTGTTGTTCCCAAAGCAGCAGAAACTCTACTCAGAAGACAAATGGGGAAGAAAAACACAACAGTTTTTTTCTTATACAGTTAACAATCCTTACAGAATTCTGAGGTCAAAGGATGTTGACATTCAGATCTTGATAATGAACATGACATTTTCACAGCTACATTATCTTCTCCAAATGTCAGAACAGAGTACTCCAGTCACAACACATTACTGCAAAACAATCAGGGCACTCAGAGGGATCTGATGTTCCATTCTCTCACACCAGCTTTATATCTGTTTGACTTCACTTATATTAATGAAAATGTTAAAAAAAAAAAAAAGGAACATAGTGGAGGATTGGACTCAGTAATGATTTCTGAATTTCTGTGGGGAACATTTCCGTCTGTAAGATGTCTCGGGTATTGTAAGAGTTGTAAAGATGATTATAATTTAGGAAGAAATCAACTCAGCCATTCTCTAATATTTTAGACAGTACAATGTCTGGAGCTTTTTTTCTGATCTAAACCAAAACTGACATTTTCTCTGGTGTTTGGTATCTCTGCAAATGACCCTGAAAATTTGAACTAGACTTGCAGAAAGACATTTGCAAATCGGTAAGCAGAAACTGAAAAGAGCAAGCAGAAAAGAAAGAACCAAACCCACAAACAGTAGAGCATGTCCTTCAGGACAACCACCCCAAAAATTTAGCCTTTTTGGTCAGAATGCTTGGGAGAAAATATGAGATGGATATGGGCACATAAATAGTTAGAGGAGCTATAGTGCTGAAACCATCTACCGTATCACCTTTTGCTGCATATACAAAACATCTTAGTGAAGCTAAAACAATCTCTGGCTCCTTATCTCTATTTATTTGTCTGGCACATCAAATTACTAGATTCAGAACTTGTAGTATGAAAAGAAGGAATAATAAGGAAGCACTTAATTTTTAGATCTCTACTTTATGCACCCCATACTCTCATAATATTTTTCCTTTGAGTACCTTTTCAAAGGTATAGTTAAATAAATACATATGCACGTAAATACATAAATAGCTTTGATAACTTGTGTTTGCAACCTTGAGTTAAAAAAAAAAAAAGTATAATTTGGAAAATGAGAAAGTACCTTAGAAAGCAGAGAAAATGACAACGGTATGATAGCAGAACCAGCTGAATGCAAGCTCAGAGTGATTTAATTCTAGATGAGAGCAAAAATGCAACCTTACAGTGCATTAACAGACGCTTTCAGTAAAAGTGGTGAACTGGTAATTATTCTGTACATAGTTTTTTGTCCAGTCCTCATGTCACACTGACAAGGGTTCAGAATGCAGTTAAAACAATAGTTGCATATCCAGAAAGAGCTTTGTTACCAAGGAATTAAAAGCTTTGTCTATGCAGTTTATCTAATGCAAGGTGAACAGAGCTTGATCAGTCTCTAGATATCTACACAGAAGAGGAATTTCTAAAAGCAGATGGATCATTGCTAGCAGAGGAAAGACATTATGAGATTCAACATGTAGATATGGACACTGGAGACTGTCCTAAAAGTAGGTGGAAGCAGCTAATAGTGAATTTAACAACTTGCTTATAAATGTGATGAGTTTTCTCCAATTTACAGTCTTTAAAGCAAAACTAGATCAAGGTTCTAAAGGCTATTAACAATCATGGCAGTTAACAGTTAACACAAAAGATAGTGAAGAATAGTAATAGTGATTTTTCATGACCAGTATCTTTACTTCAGTCCATGTTTACACATGGACATCATAACTACTAACAACATTTACAAGATACAGATATTATTGCAAGAACTTTCAAAACCAAAGTATTACGGTTAAATGTGTTGACTTATTTGGGACAGTCTGACTTCCAGTTGACTCCTCTCCCCAGGTCACTGGTTTGGCATCATTTAAAGAAGATCACACACTACATTTTTTTTTCGCATATGCAACTGTTTAAAAGTGTTTTCTTTGTTGTTGTTAACTACTAGCAATAGAATATAAGAAATCACACTATATAGAGAGAACAGGAAGATGGCCATCTGCAGATGAATCAAAGGAGGAAATAGAAAGAGGAAGAAATTGCAAGCAAGTTAATTCTGGTTTGATGCAGCACCTTGCCTATCCAATGGCTGGACACAGACCAGCAGGATGCACAAATACCACAGTTCAGGCAGACTGGCAGACCGAGATCTAGCCTTCAGAAAAGCATGAACTGTGGGCAGTAGCTTCTCCTTGCTTCCTTAAATAAAGTGCATTTCTCTTGTACAGTGAGCCTGATCTGTTCAAATCACTCCTGTGTGGAACAAACAGTAGTTCTGATAAATTATGCTTTACATTAGTATATCAAGGTGTAAGCATCACTTGTTCTTTATCATGTGTAATATCATAATCTTTGATATAAAAATTACTTTCTTTGAAAAGATTAAGTTATTTATATCTGTGATTCAATATAGTAATGAACACGGAAATAATAATTCAAAGAGACCAATAACTATAATATTTATTTAAAGGCTTTAATAAATCATATCTTAACATAGCAGCCATTTGCTGAGGCATTTGGATCACTGGTAGGTGTGTTACCTCATACATTTCTAGCATGCTCTTTAGAAACCCCTTCTTCATCACTCGTTAGTAAAAAGAGACAGAAATATACAATGTCCTCCAAGTGAAGTTTTTTAAGTATTTTAGATGATGAAGTAAATAATTCTGTATAAAGATTTTGTTTTTTGTTGTTTTTTTTTTCCTCAATCATTTCTTTTCCCACACTTTTCTTCACTCTCATTATTTTTAAAATATCCATTCCAGCACTGTCTCTCACACCAAATGGCAAAATTGCAGATCCAGTGTTGTGTTTGACCACTGCTCAATCAACAGTGAGATCTTGCTAACAAGTACATACATCATTGCTTAGCTTTGTGTACTAGTGCATGTATTCAGCAAATTTTACGTGTTACACTGTCTTGGTCTTGGATGTGGACACTCAATCAACTGATTACCAAATTTATCAGTTTGGTAAAAGACTTCGTTCTAAATTCTCAGTGTATGGAGAACACATTAGAAAATTTAACTCTTAAGATCTCTAGAGTACTGAGACCACAGACAGCAGCCCACTGAAAATGGTGTCATAAGATATCAAAATATGGACTTGAATCCAGTCATCTTCCACCTGGTGGAGACGGCTATAGTTAAACTGCTAGAGACAAATCCCCTGCTAGCTTATAAAGACTCAAATTTGCATCACTAGCACTAGTCCAGGAATGATCTGCTCCCAGTGGATTGTCTTCTGCACAGCCTTGAGCTGACAATATTTTGTATATCTTTGTGCACTACACACTTTCCTGAAGGGCAGTTGTTAGCTCCTGAGTGGTTGGTTGGTAGCCTCTGGCAGACCCAACGTTCTGAGAACTTTTTCATCTTGAAACGATAAAAAGTAAGATATTCCATTTGTAATTAATTTATTTATGCTGCTATAGTTATTACTTGATGTTGCCTGCCTGACATTACATTATTTACTTTTCTTGCAGAACCTTTTCTGTCTCAGAGCTGTATTCGTTTTTTATCATGACTAAAACAGTTTCACATGAGCTACATGAGTTGACAAAAGATATTACAGAGAATAAAATACAGGAAATCTCTTAGCAGAACAAGCAAAATTAATCCAAAACTTTTTTTTTTAGGGGGGTGGGGAGGCAATAACAAGGTCATTCCCTTACCCAGTCCATCACTGCGTGCTTGACATTGCCATGTAAAGGTATTTTTCTTCTTCCCACTTCTTTAGTGGAATATTCATGTTAAAAACTAGGTTGGATTGGATTGGATTGGATTGGATTAGATTAGATTAGATTTTGCTAGCATTTGATATATGTGAGAGAATGCATTTATGAAAGTCCATCTCCTTGTGTGTTGGTTCCCCCTCCTGCAATGAGCTGTGAGTGCTCAAAGCACTCTGCCACAGAGACATAACAGAGTTTAAACCAGCTCCCAGAGGAAAGGCTATCAAAAGAGTAATCATTCAAAAGCCTCTGACTTGCTTCTCCACAGAGACATTGTGGAATGCCTTCTTTACACAGCTTTTTAAAATCAAGCTCTTGGAGAAAAATAAAAAAAGAGAAAAAAAAAAGAAAAAGAAAAAAGGAAAGAAAGAAAGTAGGTTAGTTCTCAGTGCTGATCCCTCCTAACTTATTCTACCTCCCAGTTAGCCTAAAAACTTTTGTCTTCACGAGGGTCTTCACCAGGGCCTTGTGCACATTAGTATTCTTAGGGAATGTGCTTCACCTTTCTGAACTACGAGAGTATAGCAAGTAGCCCCTAGCAAGCTCTGATGTGGGTGCTTACATGATTTCTGACCTGTGCATGCTCTCCCCTCCCTCCCAGGACAGCAGGCAAGCCTTCGTGCTCAGTGCCAGCAGCAGAGCTCCCAAGGGGAAGGCTGCCACAGTGGAGATGCTGAAGGATGCTTTCTGACCTCCATATGGATCCAGCAGTATAGTTATTCCAGACCTACCATGTTCCTTGTGAAGGAAAGTTCCTTCTGCTTGATCTCCATAACACATGGGAAAGCCATGCTCCCTGTGCACCCTTCATCTTTCTAACTTACAACTCAGCAGACTCATGAAGGGCCAAGGGAAGCATAAAGAGGAGAAGTAACTCTGTTAATGCTCTGTTGCTCAGCAAGACATCAGGTTACCACCTCCGTGTCTGGTTTTGTCTGTTGTATATGTACCTCACCACTTTGTCAATGCAATGCAGGGAAACCTTTCCTCAGGAAACATTCCTAATCCCAGTTCCTTCGATTTTGTGGTTTACACTAGTTAAACCTTCTCCATAGTTGCCCTACGCACAAAAGGCCTTTGGCCTTTCTTACCATTGGCTTCAAAGAGCAGAATTAGCAGGTCTGCATGTAACAAGAAGGGAGGTGAAGCAGGTCTAGTATCACACCTGCTGCACAACCTGTGGCACCATAAACAGCCAGCTGAGGTGGTAACGTGGGGACAGATGGAGAAAGCTACAATTTCATACAGAGTAAACAGGCCTGCACTACTCAGGCCCATGAGATCTGCGGCTATAGAACTGTGCCCAAGCCAAAGGCCAAGTGAGCAGATTTAACTTCCACAGCCAGCCATGCACCTCCCACATCATGAATCAGACTCATCCAGAGTCCAGCCTTTCCAGCATCATTTCTCTGTCTTGCTCTATTTCACACCTTTGTTTCTTAATTTTCTAAAGCTTTTATAAATTCAGGTAATTTCAAAATTGCCTGAAAAGAACTGGAGTATTTCCTAATTCATTAAAACAAAACAGTGCTGAAGAAATGTTTGTCCCAAAATGTTCTTTGAAAAATAAGTTAAGATTCATATTTTAAGTAGTCCAACACTGTAATGTTCTGTACTAGGCAAGAAAAAAGCAAGAAATAAAGTTCATAATGGTATCTTATTTTAAAAAAGAAATATGGATGGCATCCAATATAACTCAAGTTAATCCTCAACCAGGTTTTCTCTTACACATAAAAACAATCTTTACTTCAACTGGATCAGGACCAGTTACAAAGCTTTGTTATTTTTGGTAATGGTAGCAGTAACCATAGCAGTGAAAAAATAGCTTTAGTAATTTAAATGGTATTTCAAGCATTTTTAAAAACAAAAGTTATTTATTACATTATTGAAAATTCATTAGTCATTCATTTTGTACTGTTTGGGGAAAATTTTACAGGATTGTAATTGAGTGTATGACTTAGTGTTGTCAAGCTATAAAAAAATATTTTAATATTACTCTTTATATTGTATTGTGTCAAATTCATATGAATTTTCAGAAAGACTTTTCAATGTGCTCGATACATTTACATAATCATAGAAACGTATCATAAAGATCTCTAGAAATCCATCTATCACCTTTTTTAACATGTTCGTCTCTCCCATGGTCACAGAGACCCTTACAAACAAGAGACAAGTTCATCCAACAACATCTACCTAAGTACACAGCTGTAAGTCCCCCTTTGATGGACTATCTGCCTTAAAGCACATAAAAGGCATCTGGAATCAAAACTACCTAATCAAGAACCAATCATAATACTGGCTCGGGTGGGGTAGGCACTGAAGTGAAAATACTTGTGTTAGTGCTTGAGAGTTGGGTCATGTACAAAAATAAGAGAGAAGCCTTTCAAGGACAGGAAAGGGAAAGAAACCTTAAGTAGCCAGGCAGTTGGACCTGATGATCATTGGAGGTCCTTTCCAATCAAACTATTCTACATTGCTACCCTGGCCTGCATCAGAAGGAGCTGAGAGACAAAGTGAACAAAACACAATACAGCCTAAATAAAATAAATAAATAAAATACAGCCTAAAGTGGACCAGATTTTCTTAGTGAATTGCAAATGTAAAAAGGCACTGAATATATCATAAGGACATAGGTGTTCAGATACCACAGAAAATCACCTTCACCCTCTGATCCGTATGCAACCTTCCTACTGATATCAATGTCTAAGAGCTTTGTGCTTTGGGTAATTCACTGTCCTGATGTTATAGTCCTGGCTGCAATAACTATGTTACGCCTAATAGAATTCTGGAATTCATCACCACAACATGCCAGAGAGATTCTATGCATAAATAGGTTTAAAATAATTAAACAGATTTAAGGAGAGAAGATCTATCAATAACTATTAAACATGATTAATATTTAACTTACTCACTGCAGAAGCTAGAAGGACAAACCAGGGGAAGAAGCAATCTGTACCCATACTGTTTCTCTATGCACCCACTGTTTACCACTGCTTGATAGAATCCCAGATTCATTGAAGTTGAAAGGGACCTCTGGAGATCATCTACTCTAACAGCCCTGCTCAAAGCAGAGTCACCTAGTACAGGTTGTTCACAGCCATGTTCAGTCAGGTTCTGAATATCTTCAAGGAGAAAGACTTCACCACCTCTCTGGGCAACTTGTTCCAGTGTTTGACCACCTTCCCCATAAGAAAGCTTTTTCTTATGTTCAAACAGAATTCCCTTTTACTCCATTTGTGCCCATTGCCTCTTGTCCTGTCACTGGATACCACTGAGGAGTCTCTGGCTCCATCCTCTTTACACACTCTTACTTACATGCACTGATAAGGACCCCTGACTCTTCTCATCTCCAGGATAAATAGTTCCAGCTCTCTAAACCTCTCCTCGCTATGGAAGATGCTTCGAGCCCTTAATCACCTTCATGCCCTTTCATTGGACTTGCTCCAGTATGTCTACCACTCCCTTGTACTCCCTTCTTCGTCTTCCCAGCTTGTCTCTCACATTCATTGCAGCTATCCTACCACACTGCTGTGATCACGGTGTGTCTGTAGCCCTACAGCTGCACGCAAACCTGTAACTCCTGCTGTTCGCTCCCAACGCTGCACGCACTAGCATACAGGCACTTCAGAAAGGTACTTGATGATGCTATCTAGCGCCTCAGTTCAATCTTTGGTCTGATCTTATAAGGCCACTCTAATAAACCGGTGTTTTTCTGAGTTTTTACCTTTTCAGCATCAATATTATAGGTAATAACCATAAATTCATGGGCAATAGGTAGAGAAGGAACATTAAAAGGTCATCTGATATAACACCTAACAGTAAGGCAGAGTCAAAAATTGTTCCCAAGAGTTGTTTGCCTAATACATGCTTACGGTCCCCGGTAATTTTCAAATATCAGTAATTTCCCTAAGTGCAAAGTTCCCAGAAGGAACCTCTGTTCTTTTTTCAGTGAACATATAGTACAGCCTGCAGACATTTTCCTTTTTGATACGTGTTATATACTTCGAGGCATCCCATCTCACCCGTTATTCACATACCTGGACAAGCCCCATTCCTTCAATTTTCTTTTCATTGGCTGTGCTCTCCTGTTCCCTGACAAACCCATCTGCTTTCCTTGGGACTCTCTCCGACCAGTCCACTTTTTTCTTGGCATGCTTCCCCAAAATTGGTGTAATAGAGCAGTCAAGCCTGACAAACAGAAAAAGTATGATAACTATTTTTCAGATGATACTTGTCTTGTTCACAAAAGCATATCATTATGGACTCACATTTAGTTCGTGACTTCTGAAGTATATAATTTCAAAATCCTTTCATAGAATACATACAGGCTCAGTTTACATCTTGGCTGAGGACTCCACGATACAATGTCTGATGTAAGAAAGTGGCACTTAATGGTCTTGGGACAAAACCTTCTCTCCTAACAACAGCTGAAAAAGGCTGCCACTACAGACAACAGGTGCAATAGCAGTCACAGAGGAGAACAGTAAAGGCAAGTGAAGATATGCTGCTTCTATTCAGCAAAGCATTTGTCTTTCCCAGAAGCCTATAACACAGTTAAGTGCCCCACTCAGATGACTCCTTGCTTTTCTTTGAAGGGTATCAAACTGCATCACCTTGCATGAACGTATAGTAGCTATTAACTTCTATGTTACTATTGAAGACAAAGCATGCAAGAGCCACTATATTTGGTTTACATGGCAAGGTTCTGGTAGCGGGGGACTGCAGGGGTGGCCTCTGTGAGCAGAGCCCAGGAGCTGCCCCAGGTCAGATCAGAGCCAGCTCCAGATGGCTCCAAAGCTGGCCAAAGCCGAGCCATGAGCAACACTGGTTGGGGCCTCTGGGAGAGCACATTGAAGAAAGGGAAAATCTGCTGTGCTACAGCAGCTGGGAGAGAGGGGTGAGGGCTGAGAGAGAAGCAGCCCTGCAGCCCCCAAGGTGAGTGCAGCAGGAGGGCAGGAGGTGCTCCAGGCACGCAGCACAAGTTCCCCTGCAGCCCGTGGAGGAGCCCCCGGTGGAGCAGGTGGATGTGGCCTGGAGGAGGCTGCGGCCCATGGAGAGCCCCCGCAGGAGCAGGCCCCGGGCCGGAGCTGCAGCCCGTGGAGAGGAGCCCACGCAGGAGCAGGGGGTCTGGGGGGAGCTGCCGCCCGTGGGGGACCCGTGCTGGAGCAGTTTGCTCCTGGGGGATGGACCCCGTGGTACGGAGCCGTGTGGGAGCAGTTCGTGAAGAGCTGCAGCCTGTGGGCAGCCCCCGCAGGCTCAGTTCGGGAAGGACGGCATCCCGTGGGAGGGACCCCACGGGGAGCAGGGGCAGGGAGGGACCGTCAAGGAGCGGCGGAGACGAAGCGTCAGGGACTGACCGCAGCCCCCATTCCCCGTTCACCTGCGCTGCTCGGGGGGACGAGGTAGGAGAGGGTGGATGTGGAGAAGGTGGTTTTAGTTTGCTTTTGTTTTCTCACTGCTTTAGTCTACTAGTAATAGGCAATAAATTATTTGAATCTCCCTATGTTGAGCTTGTTTTGCCCATGACAATAATCACTGAGTGATCTCCTTGTCCCTATCTCAACCCTTGAGCCCTTCTCATCAATTTTTCTTCCCCTTTCCCTTTGAGGAGGAGGAGTGAGAGAGTGGTTGTGGCGGAGTTCAGGTGCCCAGCTGGGTAAAACCACCACAGCCACTCCTGTGAAATAAAAGCTCTATGTCTTCAATGTATTTGTTGCAAATTAGTGCAAATACGTAATTATGAATTAACTCTTTTTTTCGCATAACTCTGTACTGATGAGGCAGCTCCTCTGTTTCTTTGAAGGACAAAATTAGTTCAGTGTCATTCTACTTTGTACCAAACTTCCATTAATTCAGGCTAAGATCAGTGTGAAACACAGACCTTGCATCACTCATTCAATAGTACGCAGAGCTCACACAGCTTCCCAAGAGGGAGAGGCCTGGGGAACACCTTTACCACAACAACAGGTTCACACAGAAGATCCACTGAAGTGACACACTCCTTCCTTCAAGGGTTTCAAGCACAAGAGCTGACAGAAAACAAGGCTGTAACAACTTCTCTTGAACTTTGTTTAAAAAGGTCTTCAAGTTTCTTTGTTTTTTTCTTGAGTAGAGCCAGCTTACGAGATCACAGGGCAAGCTAAATATTTAAAAATACAGAAACCAGTAAACTTCCATATGACCCATCAAAAGCTTATGTTCCCATGCATATATGGGCATAGGAATTGTTTTGTGAAAGTGCTAGTGCCTTGTGGAAATATGGCACTTCTGAAAATCAGAAATATCTAAACCATTTTTAACATAGTAGATTAATTACATTAAATGAGGTCATCTTGCAGTTTAATGATTATTTTCACTTCCTCCTTTGATGCAGTGTATAACTCAACCGTTCCTTCTGGGCAGAAGTTCAAACCAGTATTAGCGTTGTAGTCAGAGCAAGGATAAAAGAAATAAGTAAAGGGGCAATAAAAGCTGCATTTGGATTCTGACGGGAATTATGAATATTACAGACACCATATTATTCAAGCTTAGAACCTGGAGCCTGGAACGTGGAACTGAGTAGCTCTCTTCCTCCTCATAATAATTATGCAGGTGTTTGAGGTACCATGTTTACAAATCCAGGTGATCTCGGAGGGAAATCCTTCTATGAAACTAGGTTTTCTGGTCCCTCTAGATTACTCTTCCCAATATCTGCTATTACAGATTGCCAAAGTCTTATTAGTTATTGCCAGCCACCTGCAGATTTCTGTTGTGGAGAGAAAAAAAATGTAATTTTAAAGTATTACAGTTGATACTTTATCCTAGGGAAAGAATAGAGCAATATCCATCAGCCTTTAAATCCCTTTGTTTACTGTACCACTAGACTTTGTGTAATGTTGTTTTTCTTCCTGAAATACATCTGCCAGTGATATGAAATGATCACAATGTAATATCCTAAATGTTTTCATCATGTGTAATTATTTATTTTCATGCCATTCTGAAATCCTAGGCAGATTGCCGACTTGATGATCATGTTTTCCCCTGCAAAACACTTAATAGTCAAAGACAAAAGCCTTAAAAGGATCAGAAATAGAAATGTTTATGTAACCTGCCACTTGAATCATCAGAAAGTAAATGCTGTATTTTATTAGAAAAACACAAACAAGCTTTTCTTATCAACGGCTTTTTATTTATTGTTTGCCTTAAACCTTTATCAACTAATTATAGCAATAACTACAAACAGAAAATAAATAATAAAATAAAATAAAATAAAATAAGGAAAAGCCAAGCTGACTGCTCTCATTTGTATAATCTTGGAAAAAGGCTGTCATGTAATTTCAGTTAATATTATTAATCTAATTGAATGCTTCTAGAACTGCAGTTATATTAATTCAATTTACAGAAATTTGCAAATACATTTTACAGTGTAGGCTGTAGTTGTTAACCCGAATGAAGAGAAACCAGTAATGGAATCACAATCCCTTTTATTTGTGAAAAAAAAAAGTTTCAGTAAATTTTTACTCCTGATCAACCATATCTGAAGCCTGCCACCAGGGTGGATAAAAATGTGACTTTGGGAGCATGGGGATGGTCTCTAATGCAGCAGCATGAAAAATGCACTTTTAGTTGCTAAAAGAAAGACACACTAACAAGTGTGTTCTCTGTGGTCAGATTTTTTTGTACTGTTTGGGTTGAATTAACTTGACCTCAAAAAGTCAGTTGCTGGGTGAGAATAAAATGAAGCCTTCTCTTTTTTATTCCCTAGGGACTGAGATTTTGGGCACCATGGGCACTTCTGCACACTTCTTCAAACCTTCGCATGTAGTAAACAGTTACACTTTGGTCTTCCCTCAGTCAAGCAGCAAGCGTTAATAAATCCTAAATCTAGTACATGGCTAATGTGCACGGACAGAATGCCTGAGAATGTATACAGGTTGGACTGAAGAGAAAACTTTTTTAGGCGCATTAATAGACAGAACCATTTGGGTGGGATTCAGCTAAAGTTTGTAACGTAGATGTCGCTATCTCAGCTAGTCTCTGCAAGTTCCCATTATGGTCAACAGAGAAGGATAGGCAGTGTGACTCATCTGTTTTGCTTTAAACATCTCCTTGAGAAGTCAAAGACCAGTATTCTAAAAATGCCTGTTCCTCTTCATTAATTACAAGAGGATGGTCCAATGAATCATGTCCACATTGCAAACGTCTAGGAATCCATGTGCTTATAAACATGACAGACATGATCACAAGTAGCAGAGAGACGGTAATCTGCTCTTCGCTGGTCCTATGTCATTCTTGTCAGTTTATTTACAAGTAGGGCTTGTAAATGTTTTCAAAACATTTCTTGTGATGTCACTGTGAATCTTCCAGGAGGAATCTGATGAAGCCATGCTGTTGTTTTGCCATCTTCACTTCTTCCCAGCCTGAGGTATAATGCAGAGCGACATAGTTTAACTGGATTATCTATAAAAGTTGGTACTCCTTTTGAAGCCAAACCTTTTCATATTACTACAGGGAACCCAGAAAATACAATGTTCTTACTGGCCTCAAGTCTTAACAAAATTTACAAGGTCTTACCAGTTCTAAGAAGAGCTTCTACTGCTATGTTAACAGAAAACAATAAACAAGGTAAATAAAACCAGGTAAAATTTTCAACAGAGTACTTTGGGCAGGGATTAATACATTTTTTTATCAGATTTTCTCTCCTTAGTCTTTTCTTTCATATCTCCTTTCTTTCACTTTGGCAATAATCTTCCTTCAAGTCCACATCCAGAAACTGCTGAACCAACCTGTCCTACTTAATGAGATGCCGCAACTGAACAGTCCACACAGAACTCCATCTAGGAAGGATGGTTTTTAAGAGCTCTTGACTGAAAAAAAAAGTAAAAATAAAATAAATTTAAGTAAAATAAATAAATAAATAAAACCCATAAGCTTTCAAGCCAAACGTTTGGCTCTTTCTTGGATTCATTAGCAACTCCAGGATAAGAACAACTTGACTTGGGGTTCTAAACGTATCCAGAACTGTTGGTGACCTGTTTGGGAAGACTGAAAAAAACTGGCCAGGGATGAACTGATCAGCTTTGCCTGGAATGTGACTGAGCCCCTTTGTAAATACATGGAAATGTACTCAGAGGAATTTCTAGCATTTCTGATTTCCTGGTATTTTCCATTATTTTAATCAAGGCCTGCTTGAAAAGTTTGGATTTGCTTTTCTCTTTGTTCCAGCCACTTCTCTGTGCTCCAATCTGGCTGTGTATGTGGTTCAGTTTGGAAGAACAGGTTTTGTATTTTCCATTTAGAAATCCAGTGAGCCCTGGAATATATGTGATTTAGAGGGAAGAGCTTCCACATATTATTTCAGCCTGACAAGTGTGACTGTAGAAATGGAGAAAGCAACATGGAGAGAAAATCCAGCAAAGCCTTTCCTTCACACAAGACAGACACTGGAAAATCTTGAGGTTTTTGTCTCGTGATTAATGTATGTCATAAATTCTCATTAAATATTCTCTGGAATGGTACAAATCTGAGACACATGATAAGTATTCACAAACAAGCTCTTGTCTGAATTAAGGTGCCAGAATGCCTGTTATAGGAAGTGTAGGCCTGTTCTTTTAATTGCTCTTCAAAATTTCTCACTGCTCTCCATCAGACTACAGTGGAAGGATTGTATCTTCATGTAAAGGAAAGTTTTTCCCATTCTCAGCTCAAACAGTGTCATCGCTGCTAAAGTTAAGATATCAACGAAAATTTTAATTGGGATTTTTTCACTCAAAATGTATTTTACTCATGCTATCAAATAGATTATGTATAACTACTTAAACACTGTTATCATAAATGGATTTAAAACATACATCTAAAACTAATCACATATCTGAAATAAGCATGTATAGATTTTATGGTATGTATGCTGAATCATCTTGCCATGGTTGAATTTAGTTCTCCAGAAAGACAGGCACTGTATGCCATTATTACTCTACAATATTAAATTTTAATTATTAATTATTATATTATTTAATATTTTATTATTATTTATATTATTTTTATTTGATCCTCAGGGTTAGAATTGATTAGTATGGAAATAAAAGCAAAGATATACTGGTCCATACCAAAAGACAATTTGTTAAAGTGGCCTTATGTCTTGCTTTGGCCATAAATGGTTGGTTAGAGCACAAACATAAAAATGGGCAACGGTAGAATAATGCTTCTTTTAGTAGACTCTCTAGCTATCAGGACTTAGAGACTAAAAGAGCTATGACAGATTACGTCTGTATCATCCTTTCTAATAGTTCTTCTGGTCTAATTTGTGGACCATAAAATTGACTGATTGTATTTTAATACATTTATCCATCTGTAGGAACTAATTTTTATTGTTAACTTACGGATTGTTTTCAGAAGTACTTCTTCTTGCTTAATGTAAGTCTGTCACTTGATCATTTCATCACGTCCCTTCTGGTTCTTACGTTACTTAGAAGGAATGAGCAATCATGCCTTCTTACAAAAAACTATCATAGGTTCTGTTCCTTCAGCGACATCCATCCTAAGCTGCAGAGTTACAGCCCATGTAAGCTTTTCCCAATGGAAATCTCTGTATATTTCTAATCATTCACAGTGATCCTTATCTTTGCCTTCAACTGCAAAGAACAAGAGTATGTTCCTGCAAGTGGTTTGGAGTCATTTTTCCTTTTATGTTCCGTATTGCAATTATGAACCTCAATTTCATGCTCAGCATCATATGAATGTACTAAATAATAGTTTTCTTCACCAATCAAAGTTATTAACCATATATTTCAATTATTATTCCAGAAAAAAAAAACAAAGACAGCTACATGAAAGAGGAAGCAGCCACCAGTACCAGCCAAGGTAAATGAAAAGAATTTCTGTTCATGTTCTCTTCTTGTATTTCAAAAGTGAAACTTAAAATACAGATCTTTTTTTTTTTTTAGATTCAACAAAAGCTCTCGGTGTGTTAATTCCCATATGCTATATACACAGTAGCAACACTCAAACAGCAGATGTGCACCCAAAAAAAGAACAATACAACGATAATTTCTGGGAACAGTAGGTACAAGAGGCATACACTCATTGCTTTCTCTGGGTCCACAAACATAGCGTTCATTGTGTTTTTAATACACTTTATGTAGGGAGTGACAGATGTAAAATTAAAATGCTCTCAGTCCTGAGAATATGCCTCACTTGCCTAGCAGTCTTTTTAAATTCTCATTTTCCTTTTGTCACTGATTTCATTACTCTTTTTTTTTCCTTTACATATGAATAACACAAAAACCTTAAGACATTTACCTTCTAGTAAAACACATAAATACCTTTCCTAGCATAGGCAGAATTGATAGTAGGTACAATGCAAAGGATTGGAATGGGTGTGGAACAGGGAAGTAATCCTGTTCCAGTTAAGCAACATCACTTCTATTGGTAAAGCAACAGAATTTAGAACCAAACATATGTGATATTTCCCATGGGTATTACCACTCCTACTAACCATCCAACTCCTTTGTCTACAGTTTTGGACAAAACATCACAAAACAACCGAAATACACAAGGGGAGTTGATGACAGAATAACTAACTTGTTCGAGGTCATACAAGAAGTTACTGGAGGATTACTTTACTGAACTCTCATTTCATGAGTTTCAATATCCAAGCTCAAAACCATCAGACATGACTTTATTAACCATTGGTATAGTCCTTACCCTCCCTTCATCAATCCCCAATTTTCAATGCATTATGGAGAATCCTAACTAGTAAATCCTCTAAAGGCCTTATTAAGAAATCAACTATTTTATATGCGTTGGTTATAAAAGACAAGGAAGCTAGTGGTTTTGACTTCCAGAGAATTCCAGTAGGAGAGGCCAAAACTGAGCAGCCCACTGTGATGGCTGAGAGGCTTATTTATACATGTGGTAAATCATATTTTGAAAAATCTGCTATGAAGGGAGCCTCATTGCATATTTGCATCTTGAACTGCTGTAACTCTGTTTCTGTACAGATACTAAAAGAGTACTGCTGAGGCTTTCACTTTTATCTTGCATAGGTGTGATTCTTATAATCTTCTCACAATTTAGTCCTCTACAAAAGCAAATTCACACATGCATAAATACACAATTATATTTGTTGAAGAAATCGAGAATTAATTAATAATGCAAAAGCATTTGTCCAAGTGAATCCTCATTTCAGAATCTGAAAAATACAGGACAATTTTAACTTCAAGAATTTTTAATTTTCTGGTTGCTTCAAGAGATGAAAACATTTATCATCACGTGTTCAGATTGTTCTTAGAGATGTTCTTCCTATTAAGGAAAGGTTCCTTTTATGCTCTCACATTGATTTTACAATGGTCAGTCTCCCACAAATTAAAACAAATGAAAATTTGACACAGTTTCTGTTTGAAAACTAGGTATGTAAGAGAGTATACAGCACCGGCTCTAGCACCATTGACTATTGAAATAAGAACTACTAAAATCCAAAAGGGAAATAAGGGGAGCTGACAGATTTGATGTCACATGTAGTATCTGATAAGTCTCATCCCCAATGGATAGAGCTAAATGCACTGAGACTAACAGAATTTCAGCTTCTCCATGGTATTTGACCTACTCTCACATTTCAGGTCTTTCATCTAGCATCTCCTCTGATGTGCCTGCCCTCAGCCTTTGCAACATGAAAATCAAAATGTGGAAATGCCCAGAAACTGATTAAAAACAAAAGTGAGATTCACAAATTTATAATCACAGTTCCAGATCCTGAATGTGCCTTTACAGACAAACTAGCTAATGAAATGAAAATCAGGTACACTATACAAAAATCATAGCTTCCAGTTAAACGAGATATTTAAACATGAATACCTAACCTAGAGGTATGAATGGCCCTTTTAGCTTCAAAGATGCAAACTGATTGAAGAAAATTTTTCATAGTCCTAAAGTTAGGCATATGACAATATAGCTTACTTGATGAAGGTCATGGCAGAACCATGTGTCTCTAGGGTAATTCCATCTACAAAGGGGTATCAACTGTCTCTCTAAGAAGCCTGTTCCAGTGTCTGACAACCCTCACGGTAAAGAAATTTTTCCTAATGTCCAGTGTGGACCTCCCCTGGCACAGCTTTGTATCTCACATTCTTCCCAGTTCAACAAATAAAATCAGTATTACTATCCCAGTGAATGTTTGTTCTCTTAATCATAGGACCAGATCACTGCATTTATCTCAGCAACCATCATGATGTAAAATGCATAGATGTTGACTAGAAAGACCCTGAAGAAAAATAGAGAGAATAAATATTTTCTCTGCCCATTTCAGGTGAGTCATTCTGGCTACTCATAGCCTTAGCACACAAAGTTGCAGTGCAGGTCATGACCAAATGTCCCTCTTAGCATATTTTTCATTCATGATCTCTACTGATAGAAGAAGAGACCACACAGACATAACAGAGTGGTTATGTTTCTCTTAAGCCTTTGCCTCCAAGGCCTCTGATTTTGACTAGCTAATAATTTTCATCTTTGAAAAACAAACATGCTACAGTGTGGCATGTGGTTACAATATGCGTGTAACTACCCTGGATCCAGTTAGTTTGGACAGTAATACACAAAAGGACAACACTGCAAACTTCGCTGTGGACTGTAAACCAGACCATCTGGTTGCCCAGGTTACTATGTCTTCACTGTCTTACAAACAAGCTCTGTAAAACATGGCTGGAGTTGTTCCTCCATGAATGAGCAGATATATGGCAGTCAAAACTACATGCAGTCTTCTCAGCATGGTGCATTATAATATTTTCTGCAATATTATATTCCACAGACTATGGAAACACCATTAATATAGTCTCTCATCCCACTTGGTTTCTGGAAGCAGCTGCACAGAGCCATGCTCTGTTGTTTGGTGTTATTTTTTTCTTTCCTGGAGAGCTTCTAGTTGTTCTGGAATACACATGCATGTATGCAGTTGAAATATTTGTTTCCAAAAAGCGTTGCTTAGCATTCGTCAGTGTTGGGTTCACATTATTCAAATACTGCTATCCCTTAGGCTCTAGTAAAGTTTCCTGAAGGCTCCATGTACCTTTAGTATTTTTAGAGCTATATTTTAAAATCATATAAACGATAAAGGAGCAGCTTAAAGATACATTATATGACTGAGTAAAAACAAATTACAAGCCTACTCACCAGTATGTTCCTCTCAGCTATGTGTTTAGAACCTAAGAACGTACACATTTTATTCTGTACTAACTAAACAGGAATTTATATTCCAAAGATTTTGACTAAAAAGAATATTTCATGAAGAAGAATCTCAGATAAAAAATTTTACTGGGAAACCAAGTTTCTTTAAGATTTTAAAATCAAAGAGAAAACTTGGTTTGCCTAGAGACAGAATTTCATTTTCAGTGAGCGTAAAAGTGGCTGATCTATAACATGCATTTCAGAAAGATGTCAACATCTTTTAGACATCTACATATACATAAATATAATTGAAAAGCCCCCAGACAAAGCTCAGTGCCTACAAAAAGCCTTTAGTCAGACCTCACAGAATACAGCAGTCGCTCTCTGTGATACTCAGTTCTATATTATGGCCCAACTCTGTGTCTTGCTAAAAAATGCTGTGTTTCAGAAGTTGAAAGCTGAAGTCAGAAAAACGTCTTCTACTTGTTTAGGGAGTCTTTAGTTCCAGCTATCTTTTCTCTATTCATACTCCGTGGTCATAGTCTTTTCAATAAAAAGTCTTTTTAATAAAAGTAAATAAAATTGGGAATACGTGCTCAGCCTTGCTGGTGGCTGAATATGGAGATACAGAGCTGCAACAGCCTCACCTCTGCTGAGCTGCCGAAGTCTTAACCAAGCACAACGGGCAAAGCTAACTCGCAGTCCAACCTCTGGCTGCCACTTCCCTGCACAGCAAAGCAGCTGGAACAAAAAGGACGACAAAAAAGGACAGTGGCATGGTTGCACTAAAAAGCTTGAAAGATGAATTTTAAAGGATGAAAGCTTGCTTCAAATGTAGAAGGTGTGTTATAAAAATCACAGTAATACTTCTAGTCAAGATCTTTGATACCTATGAATTTTCATGTAATATTTTATCTATTAATATATCTGAAGACAGATTTGGCAAATTTCTTACAAGTTGCAAGACAGAACAAAAAAAATGTAATGAAAGCAGCGTAACTTCAGTACTGATGCAACACAAGTACCTCTGACCAAACTGTCCACCATTACATTTACAGATGGTTTGTTGGTTTTAACCATCAGGGTGGGTGAGAAAAAGGCACCTGGCACACTCCACAATTAAATTCATGAGTAGAAAACTAGATAAATAATGGCTGCTGAATTTAAGCAATGGATAACAGTTACTATGAGGAAATGCCCATGTAAGAACAGCCACTGACTGCATTGTTAAATGCAAGGATGTGTGCATGAATTGTGAAACACCTGAAGGTTATGCAACTGCAACATACGGATCCAGCTCACTGCACGGCTCCAGAAACACTAGTGGTGACACAGGGGAATGGTAAAAACATACCTGGGACCAGAAAAAGGCAAGACGCCCCTTTTCAGAAGCAGCATAGGTTTCAATCAACCATAACTAGTCATAAAAAGTCATTTTAGGCACAGTGATGAGAGCAACACATTAGCTGAAGATGAGTGAACATAAACTTTTACTAGAATGATAGTAGCCAGCTAATACTGTTGTAAAAAATTAACTACTAACAATGATAGAAGAAGATTCACAGAAGAAAATACTAAACAGCATTAGAGCAGAAATTATGCAAATTGGGTCATTTTATAAATCACTAATATGTACATACTGGCTAAGAAAATACCTGATGCTCTTGAAAAGCCGGATGGCTTTTGTAGTATAAATAACCTAAACCCGGGATACTTCAGAAAAATATTATGAGCCAGAAACTGTGGGTGAGGAGCTGAGAGCAAGTACAGTGCACTCCCTTGTGTACCAGTGTCTTTCTGTTAGACCACAATGTTTTGAGATTATTTGTCTAGCTTGTGTAAACCTTAGAAACTGGACAATTCAATTGTTAATCCTATGAAATCACTGATGAAATTATACTTCCAATAAACCTGCACATTCACTATCTACAAACATTGGTTTTGGCCCTTTCTAGTGTAACATAGAGGGTCCCCTTTCTTCTTTAAACACAAGTGCAGCCCCTCACACAACATTTAGGGGAAAAATGTTTTTCTACTTACCATGTAATCACATGGCTGTACTACAGAAAAAAAAATCCAACAATGATTACATACCAATTAACTCAGACATATTTGCAGAATTTGTCATTTAAATGACAAAAAAAAAAAAGAGTCTAAAGAGTCCATTTTTAGTGCATTTAATGGTTAAATTTTGAAAGCAGAAATTCTTTCTGAGAAAGGGGAAGAAAGAGAGGATGAGAAAAAAGGATGCATTTGAAGAAATAAAAACTGCTGCTACATGTTCCTGGCTGGGAAGATGATCTACAGAATATATATGCATTTTCAACCTACATTTGGCGATGATTTTTAAATATAACTATGCTGTTCACACCGAAGACAGTCTATTCAGTATTGTCTTCCCAGTACAGTATCCTTTCTGCTACAGACAAAGCTACAGAAGCGGCTGAGATCACACAAGTGAAAGGCAACAGGACCGGTGAGCCCACCCATGGTTAATCCATGCTGCCATCTCGTGGTTCCCAAATAGAAGCACTGACGTTTTACACCGAATTTTAACTACTATCTTGTAAAATCAAGAAACCATGGTAATGTTCTCTCAATAGCTAGTGGCACAGACAGAAAATGTTCATTCTTTTCTGTACATTTACTGTGGTCTTTTCTGAAATATTAAACCAAGTCGCCATTTTTGTGATCAGATTCTCGGAGTGGTATGAACCTAAAACTAAAGGGGTGCAGCTTATGTTCATCATATATATATTTTGACAAAGATACAAACAATATATGTATGATAGATAGAATAACATGTACGTATATATTTTATAATTCCTTGTAATTTGTGGGAGAGGTGTAGAGAATAATAAGCATAGCTGTATTTTTATGAGTTTCAGCTATCAGCAGAAAATAATAAAAATATACTAAATTTAATTAGCAGAAAAATCTTAACTATCGTGAGCATTTGTTGCTATTGTTCATTCATTTGTTAAATGCAACTAAAAATAAAAGCAAGGATGAGCTATCATCTCACCAAAGAGCTAATTAGGACTAATTAGGTTTCTCATCAAAGAGAAGGTTAGGCTACTTTCTAGACAATCTTAGACACTGCTGGTTTAAAATTGCATTTAGACCTTTACCTCAGATAATCTTTCCTATAAATTCCTTTTCTTGGCTACATTCAAAACAAGTCTGCCATCACCTACCCTACATTTTACACCTCAGTCATTATTCACTATGTCCTTAGGTAACATAAATACAGGTGACTTTTTTAAGCAGGAATTAGCTTAGAGTATGGAACAGAAGAACAAAATTTTGTGTGCATAAGCCTTTTGTCACCTTTGAAACAGAGGATGCAATTTTCAAAGCTAAATTGAAGCTGAGAAAACTCCTAAGATTTTTACTTCATTGAGATAATTGGTTGGACAATCCAAGGGAAAACACAACTGGTATTTACAATGCACGAGAAGGGGGATTAGAACCTGTGGGACAGAGAGGGCTAATTGTCATCTGTCAAACATGAATTAACTGAAGATGCAAAAATGATGAAGTGCCATGGAACCAGTATCTAAATCGAGTCTATGAATTTTGATGTCAAGGAGAAATATGAATTTCAGTTCTCATCCCTGTCTTTTGATAATATTTTGTAGAATCATTTGGAGATTGACTCTGAAAAACATTGGTAACAGGGAATTTGTGTAACGTGCAACTTCAGCCTGGTACATACTGATTTGCAGTCTCACAGACAGAGGACATGCTAGGGATGAGTATTTTAGGTGAGACACATCTGCCAGGTCTGTAGAATCTGTAGAGTTGACACTGGTTCAGCTGTGGTATGACAGTCATTGTAGTAGCTATGGAAATCCATCAGTGGCTGTCATTTGTTGTTCAGTCCTGATTACTGCCATTAAACATGCCAATCCATTAGAGCTCTTCTAATAGAGACTGGAGGCCTCATCAAAGTCTGCAATGTGGGTTGTGGGGCAATTTTGAAATGGACTTCTCTCAGTACTGGTTGTAATTGAGTTTCATAACACCATCCTGATAAGAATGGTAAATGGCAAGTGGGACTGCACAATCAGCAGGGGGTGGGTCTTTTTGTATTAAAGAAAGTTTGAACCTAATTTGTTCAATGGTGTCATCTACCTCCCTGGGAAGCATCCTCACTGGGCAAAGGCCCTTTTCAACTGAGCAGCACCATACTTTTCTTGACAGATCTGACAGTATCTGAGGGCCCATTTCTGCATCACAGCCTTTTTGATGTAATATGGGTGGGTTTGTTTTTGCAGTGATGCATCTTTATTTTTTATATTGCACTTTGCTATTTACAAAGGGTAGAAAAATCTGGATGAAAAGGTGGTGGCTACCTAACCAGGGTCAAAATCATTAAAAGAGTCCACTTTTTGAGTCTAGGTGTAGAAGATGCCATCTCCGAGTTAGAGATGCAGGACTGGTTAATGCAAGGACAACTAGGTTCCCTGGCCAGCTGATCTGGGGGAGCACACAGAAAATCCCAGGGTAGAACAGCAAGGCAGCGGTTTGTGATGTTGCTGGAGCTGTCCAGAAAGGGAATGTACTTGGAAATCTGTATTCAAAATTGAAATATAGACTGGTTTTGGTGTCTTTGTAGCAGGTGATAAATGTTAGCCTCGTGTATGCACTGTCTGCAGTTCAAATTTACTATAAACTGCTGGATCAGTCACTACTTGGAGGACCTAGACTTGAAGATCTTTTCACAAACATCCCTCCCAGCCTCCTAGAAGCCTTCAGCCTTACTAAATCTACAAGAAGCAAATTTTCTGTAGGCCAAACCACACCAAAGAGATGCAGACTGGACACGAGGCACTGCTATAAAATTTTACAAGTCTCTAAGAGAATTTTACACAAAGTTGAGTTTAATCAGGTCCTGGTTAACAAAGAGGGCTTCTGGGGGAAAGTGCTGAATCAGCTTAAGGATAACTCCTAGAAATTTCTGTTCTTCACAACCAAGTCATGCCACAGAGCACATTCAAGAGTAACTAAAGCATTCAAGTATGCCTGATTTTATTTTACTAAAAGCAGGTGAGGAGCTAGATTGGCTAATTTTGAACTTTACTGATCCTTTCTTCATGCCTTTTTTTTTCATTGAATTATTCTCAATTGTAATTACTCTCAATTGCACTCTCAATTGACTTTGCATGACCTTTTGAATTCTGCCTTATTATCTGAGTCAAAACCCCAACCTAACACTTATTTAGCACTTTTAAGGTGAAGGCCTTAAGGTAGAACCTAGATTTACTGTGCAAATGGTGCAAAGATTTGAATAACCTAGGGCTTGTTAGGACACCTGCCCCTTTGAAAGCTGGCTTGGTTCATGATTTAGCAATTAAAGCGCCTAAAAGTTGTGAGAGAACATCAGTGTGTTAAACTGTATTTTACTATAGGTGAATTAAACAGAAATATGGAATAAAGTAATCCCAAAGCATGAACTAACAGCTTCTAGCCAAGGAGACGCCGTTTTCAAAATCAGTCTCCGGTCCCGCAGCGCCTTTGGGACGCCATTTCGCCACAACCCCGCCGCCTCTCAGAACAGGAACATGGCGGCGGAGCCCGCCCGCCCGGGCCGCAGCAAGCACTGCCCTCCCCCTCCCGCCTCGCTGTGATTGGCTGCAAGGGGCAGGAGGGCGGACGGGGCGCTCGCTGATTGGCGGGGAGGGGAGCTATCTTGGCGCGCGAAGGGGAGCGCGTGGCAGTGTTTCCTCGGCGCTGCGAGGAAGCAGTGGTTGGTGCGTGGTGGCCTCGGGGCGTCCCAGTTATAAAGCGGGTGGGACGCCGCGGTCTGCAGGGCAGGCAGTCGCGTTGGGGCTGTGTCAGCAAGAAGGGGTCGTGAAACCGGTACTGGTAAGGGTTGGGGTGTATCGAGTGGGGTATCTGGGCAGCACAAGGCAGGCAGACCAGCCTTCTCTTAAATTCAAGATTTCTAAAGAAAAATATACGTTAAAAGAATTCCGCATCTCTTTATTTTCCTTTCAATCCTTACAAAGGGATGTAATCTACCATATTTGCTTAAGTGAAGAAATGTACACGTTGAAGTAACCTTGTCACTTCTTTTTTTCCTTCTAATGTCAGGGACACAATGAGTAGAAAGAAGGACTCGGTGGATGGCAGTAGTGAAGAGCTTACAAGAAGAAAACTGAAAGCTATAAGGCATGTAAATACTGAGCTTACTCCAGTGACTTACATGTTTTTTTCAGTTTTGTCTCTGTAATTATTAGGAAGTAACATTGAGAAGCATATAAGTAATGTTTGTATCATGCAGTGTTGCAAATGAGTATTTTTACAGATTCGCATATGAAGATGTGCAGTGATGGCATGCATAAAGCTTTAGAATTTAAATAAAGGTCGAATTCAGAATTTCAGAATTTTTAGAATTTTAGAATAAACTTTAGAATTTAGGAAAGGTTTCAAGGAAAGACTTTTCAAAAGCTTCTTGGGATGTTCCTAAATACTGGGTTATTAGGCTACCAATATCTTGTATTGATCTGGTTATTTCACAAGTAAATAAGATACATTGATACATCCAACATACTTTCAGTTAAATAACTATATAAAACAACTGTGATTTAAACCCTTATATAGTTAGTTACTGGTGGTTCTAGTGACTTTGGAAACTGGTTCTGGTTGCTTAAAAACTCCAGTATCGCCTTTATGGGCAGTGAATTCAGTATCATGGAGCTAATGAATTGCTTTTAGTTAGAAGAAAATTATTCTGTGCATGTGTTCTATGTGTCATTAACTCAACCTTTTTTCTGCATAATGTCATTTGGTAAAAAGCAGGTGAGCTAAGTTTTAAGAGCTAGGAGTGAGAATTCATGTTTGGTTGATGTCCCTAAAGATTTTTAACCTTTGCTTTTATTTCTGAAGGCAGTGTCTTAAGATACTAGAAGAGGACTTAACAGAACAAAGTCACAGAAGAAGTGATTTGTGTGATACATTAAACGATATGGGTGTGAAAGGTAAGATTTTTGGTTCTTGACTTCTATTGCTAGCAATTTTGTGTTGTGCAATATTCACTGTTTCAGGTGGTCTCCCAAAGACAAACAGGCTGCAAATCTGATTAATCTCTTTTTGCTTGGTTGTCTGTAAGATTTGTAAAATTTTGAGTATCTAGGATGTATGGAGGCTTTATGAAAACTGTTTTTTCCTGTAATATAGCTACACATTTTGAATGTGTTTTCGTTGCCTTTTTGCCTTCCCTTTCACGGGGTTTTCTTGTCCCTCATGTAGCAGCAGTATAACATACATATCATGCAGATAATGCCCTAAATCATTAAAGGTAAGCTTTTTTTGGTAATTCTTTATAAACTTTCATATCTATATATCTGGACTTAGAGCTTTTGAAGTATGTCATCGTAAAGGTCAGTGTTCAAATTCCTGTTGACTTAATGTCTTTGTAGAAAACTACTGTAGTGATCATGTATTCCTGTTTGTGTCACTAGTTATATGTTCCAGTTTAAACACTCATAGTCAAGTATTTACCTGTTCTTTTGTAGAGATCAGTGATGGGGTGAAGGATGAAGAGACTGATTTTTCTGGTTCCTCTTCTACAGAAGTAGGTTGATGTAAAGCTTTCTGTTCTGAAATCACTGCAATGCTCTGAAATAGTGATATTACAGGATCTTACACATTTTCGTGAGAAGTGGCTTAAGTAAGCCTGGCTCCAGTCAGAGAAATGTGTGCCCTTTGTAGACTTGAATCCTGCCAGCAAGTCTTTGCTAGCACTTCCCGTGGTGCAGTATTGCTATGAAGTGCTCATCTGTTGTCCAAAGTCTGGTTTTAGAAAAGTTTGTTTTACAATTATTGTCCCATGCTGCCAACTCCATTCTAGCTTCTCATCTGCATGTAAATGTGCAAAAAAGAACTGGTGCAAATGTTTTAAGTCTCCCCATCAGTTCCCAAATAAAGAGAAGATTTCTTTAAAAAAAAAAAGTTTCCCTTTGAACAGTACCATGCGCCTTACAAATGTTTTTCAGTTTTAACACTTAAAAAAATAAATGCTCTGCTTGTGAATGCTTTCTGTGTTAAAACATCCTAATGCCAATAGAGTTTAATGACTTGACTTAATTACTGGGAGGATTTATTTCAGTAAAATTTTTGAAAAATAAATCAAGGTCACTGTTGCAGTATGCTGGAAGCACGTACTAGTTTTGCGTAACAGTGGGGAAAAGTACTAAGAGCAAACAGGAAATTGCCATTTCATTTACTAGAAACACTACTGCAAGGATATAATGACTACAAACTTCAGCTTGGAATCTGTTTTCTTGCACAACTGGTTGCTCAATCAACAGCGCTTGCTTTGGAGCTTGGCTTCCTTGGAATATGTGGGGTGGGAGGTGGCTTGCTGAAGGTGAGAAGAGGCTTGTAGGCTGTTTACAGTGGGAGTTCAATTTCACCCTGTATTTGAACTTGTTCTACTTTTCCCTCTGAGTTCAGACCAAAATGGATGTTAAACTTGGATTGAGTGGTAGCAGCTCAGAAGACCTAGCAAGGTAAACCTTCAAAACCCAACTTTTTAATGTGGTTAGATGCCACACTGGGGTGGGGATTGACTAAGAAATTCTGAAAATATTTCTCCAGCTGACTTTTTTTGCTTTTATTTTTTAATGTGACTTAAACTTTACTAATGTGTTCTCAGGATGGCTGCCTGGTGCAGCTGAAACAACTTAATTGAGGGCATCAGACAAGCACTGAGGGCTTCCTGTGTTTCTAAAATCTAAATACAAGTAATATTTCATTAAAAGGGAGAAACAGATTTGGTTTGGCTTGAAATTCTTGGAACTGAAGGTTTTAAATGCTGTTCATGGTAAGTCTGATAAGGGGTCAGAGAAACACCCTGTTGTAGGAAGGACTGCCTCACTAAAGTGCATCTTCAGCCCCTCCTGGCACTATTGCACCTTCTGCTTAGGTATCCAATTACTAGAACTATTAAGATTAGATGCTGGCAAAGTTCCTTGGTATCGTCATACTTAAATTACATAGCCTAGGTAGCTAAGTAAGTGTGAACTTGAAGGAAGTCCTAAAGAGGGTGCGTTCCCCTTACGGCTGTTGCCATGGAGAGTCATCTTCATTATAAATAAGAATAGGCCCAGGTAATTCTTAGGATTTTGTTAGATGAGTGTAAGGGATGTATGGGAATTAATCTTTTGAGAGAGGTGCAGGTAAGATGTGTCAAAACTTGACCAAAATAAGATAAAACTTAAGATTTTGTGTATGGGTGTCAGCCTGTGCAGCAGGGTTTGCCAAGTCTTCTCACAGTCCATCAAACAGGAAATGGAGTGTAGAAGAAACAATGCTGCTTCCTCGCTGCAGTTAAGTTGTCTTTTTGGAGGCTGTTTTTGTGAGGGTCTTGGCAGCTGTTTACCAGTACATACACTTCGCAGGAGAGCTGGATTGTGTGATCAGACAACAGAAGTTAAGAGCCTTCCTATATTGTTTAGGTATAATCTGCCTTGTATTAGAAGAACTTCAACAGCCTAATACCTGATGGGATAGCTAAAAAAATATATGGGCAACAAAAGTGAATTCTGGAATATTAATAGGTATGCATTTAAGTTCCATCAAGGGTGAAAATCACTACTGCCTTGTAAGCTTTTGTTCCTGCCTTTTTTGTAAGATAAAATAGATGCTACAGTTGAATTTTAAGGTGATGCTGCTAGGAAGGAACCTTAACCAAAAAATCAGGTATGTCTAGAATGTGACCATGTAAATTGAACTGTTTTAAGAATAGTTGTGCACATGTGTTTAATGACAAATCTTGAAATATTCAAATTGTGTATTAAAATATTTCAGGGAAGTTCGTTTTTATTTGATGTGAGTAGGCTTTTCCTTAAAGTTCTGTTTGCAGGCCCTCCAGTTCCAACACGGAAGAGAAAAATGTTCAGTGCCTGATTTCCTCAAATAGTGGGCTGAATTGTAAACCAGGTGTAGCTCCATCAGCAGACACGGTGTGTTAATGTTGAATTTCTTTATATTGTCACTTTTTTGTAAGCATAGTTAATACTGCACTTACAAAAACACACAAACCTGCAACCTTAACTATTGAGTGCTATTGTTCCATCCTGTCATGGGTTTGATGTACAACTATGGTGTTAACAAAATAATTTGACTGAAGTTCATTCATTTTATTTAAAAATGAATGCTGTTCACACCAAACCAGGTTGTAGCTGAGGAAGACTGTGTTCAGCTGGCTGTGCTATTAGGTATTTTGAACTTAATTTAAAAAAAGGCTTCACAGTATTTGACTCTGGGGCTTTCTTTTCAAATAGAAGACAATTGCAGGGCATCCTTAAAGCAGTCTAGTGGTTTATCAAGGCAACATGATGGGACAAATGGATATCTGAAAACATTCTGTTAGGTTTTCTAACATGATCTTCCTGAAAGAGGTTTGTGAAGTTCCAGGCAAAAAATAAGCTAACTTGTTGCGTATTTTAAAGTGACAAAAAGTGACAAAGAATGGAAATTAATGGTACATCCTCTGCCAGTCCCATGTTCTTGCATGGAGACTGTCCTGTATGGTTACCTTGAAAGTACCCTACTTAATTGCATATGCTAGTCTTGTTTCCTAATACAGTTTTTGTTACAGTGCCTGTTCAAGTTTGGAAGTGGTTCTTTTCTGAACATTTTCAGGAAAAGTATTAGAAGTAAACCTGAATCATGTTATCTTAAACTTCAATATATTATGTTAACAAAATAAATACTAAAGCAAATCATCTGGAGTCAACTTCAGAGTATATCAAGTTTGAGGTCATAAGCAGTCTTTTGATGGTAGTTGAACTTCTGTGAAAAGAAGTTGTCTGTTTGCAGAAGTTGAGAATGGTGTCCACATCATGAGTTCAAAGGACAGAAAAATAACTTCCACTGAGATCAGTCTAACCTTGATGAGCTGCTGCTTCCTTTTCTCTTTCCACTTTTTTCTCCAGAGTACTTTATTTGTGGCTGGTGATTTTGAAGTCTGGCAGGATCACTGAATCATTGATCATGTAGATCACTGAATGAGAATATCTATGTTTTGAAAGGATATTTATTGTCATTGACCATAATGATAACCATGAAGTAGATAGGGTTACATGTTGCTCCATGTCGTTTTAACCTGTATCTCCTTGTATCTTACCAAAATGGAGTGAGATTGGGTGGTGTAGGAACTTGTGACTTGGAGGTTAACTGTGCTAGGAATAGCTCTTGGAGGGTTTTCTGATCTTTATCTTCTCTTGAAGAGGAGACATTGATCTGAGGTGACCAGCTCCATTAGCAGTGTATCTCTTCCAGAGATGAAGGTAGCAACAAGCATCTTCAATAAACTCCAGATCATGCTGAGACAGCACTTTCATCCACCTGTAATTGTTTGATCAGAGACAGAACAGTTTCAGGTTTTCAAACTTGAGCTCTAACTCTTCTCTAGTTTGTATTTGTTCTCCTTAACTGATGAGGAACCCTTTAGAAATGGAAGGTATTGGCCAAAAGGCAACTTAACAGATGTCCAATGGAAATGGGTTTCCCAATAGTCACAGACTTCACCAGCACCAGCCCTGACTCTTTGAGGTGTCCTCAACTGATGATCAGTTAGCGAAATGCCAGCACTCTTAACCGGTAATCTTAACACGAGCTTTAGTAATACCAGTGGTGGAAGAACATACTTCTATGTTCTACTTGCTTCTATTTCAGTTCATACCAGAGTATTTCACTGTCTCTTGCATCAGCATTACACTGTGAGCTTATTATAGTTTCCTGCTGTTCTCATTTTTTTTCTGAAGTAAAATTCCTAGATGTAGCACTTCTCTCTAAGCTGCAATATTTCCTTTCTTCTGTCCTGCATGCTTTCTTTGCTTTTTATTTGGAACTTTGTCTTGGTTTTCCATCTTAATGCTTTCTTTGATTCTCTTATTTTTTTTTTGTGTATGCATGCAAATATCTTGTATGTATTTAGCAAAATACAATGCAGAATCAGTCAAATACTATGTAATGTAGTAGGCTTACCTGAATTAGGCTTACAAGCTACTTCATGCCCATTTGCAGCTGTAGAGCTAGTCAGAGCCATGCAAAGTTCACCAGGGTCACCTACCTCAAATCTGTGAAAATCAACTGAGTATAGCCTATGTTCTAGTCATTCAATCAACTTAATTTTCATTTCCCTAGGAAAACAAAACTCTGGAAGGCATTGATGAAGCTTTGTGGATAGGTATTTGTAATCTCAGCCACTTACAAGATGCAGACGAGGTGGGTGAAAATATATTGAAATTCTGAAATGTTATATGCTAGCCTTGATTAAAGCTTTCTGTCTTGAGTACTCAAACAAATGTACTGTTAAAGGCACTAAGAGCATGTTTAAACATGTCTTCTGTACTTCAGCTGTTTGGACTACTACTGTGAATATGTAGCACTAAACTGTGGACTGCGTGGAGTATCCGAACCTGTTCATAACTTGAAGTTACTAGGTCCATCTGTATATTAGGCATAACCATATATAAGCAGAACTTTGAGTACTGAGCTTGTGTTCCCTCAGACCAAGGTGAAATTTACACTTGCTTTTGCTCTGGCAGTTAAGTTAATTTTTTTTCTTGTGCTTCTTCTTGGATTTAAAGGTAGAAAAGAACAGGTGTTACTGAAATGCTTATATTTGCCTACCACTTCACATTCTGTATGTATTCTAAGATAAACAGGCATAGAGGTGTTCAGTGATCCAAAAGCTTAAAGTAAAATCACTGTGTGTGGTGTGGAGAGGTACTAAAACCTGTTTTCCATTCCCCCTCTAACTTGTTGCAGTGGCTGATCTGTCAGCTAAGCAAAATTATGTTAAGTACCTGCTTCAGATACTAACTGCATCTTGTAAAAGCCTTGCATTTCAGCAGCTCTAACAATTCATGCACTTACAACTGGGGTCTTCCAACAGCTTTTCAGCAAAGGCTGAGTATTGCCAAAGCAGTTGTGTTAATGAGATTTTTTTCTCCATAATATCTTCATTAGATGTAGCTATAGCAACAGAAAGCTGATGCTTAGGTGGAGGAAGAATCTTCCTTTTTTCTAGGTGCTCACAGTGAGTTTAAACAGTAGGAATCTTAGCTTGCTAACTACCTGTGTGCAGTGCTGTATTAGAATACCAGAAAGCAAGTGAGGCAGTGGGCCCAAGATCACAGGATGGCTGGGGTTGGCAGGGATCTCTGGAGGTCACCTGGTACTACCCCTGCCCAAGCGGGAACACCCAGAGCAGGCTGCCCAGGACCACGTCCAGGAGGCTTTTGGAGATCCCCAAGGAGGAGACCCCACAGCCTCTCTGGGCAGCCTGTGCCAGGGCTCCGTCACCTGCCCACCACAGAAGTGCTGCCTGGTGGTCAGGCAGAACTTGTGTTCTGGTTTCTGTTTCCTGCCTGTTGCATCTGAAGACTTCAGTGGCCATGAAGATCCAGATAGTGCAAACTGACTAGAAGTTAAAACAATTAATGACTTACAAGTATTCCTCCACTGTATTTACGTAATGATTCTCTAATTGGCCTGTTCTCCTTTGTACCAATCACAGCACACTTTCATGTTAATTCCTCATGCTGGAGTGTTCATCACTGTCTGACTGTTCGCTGGTTGTTCTGTTTTTTGAGCTTTAAAAAAGTGAGAATCGTGAATAAACATGTTTACTCTATACTGAATGGAATAGATGCTGAAATGCTTCGAATTGAAAGTGAAGCAGGAAGGAGACAAAGTTGCAGAAACTGCAGATAGAAAATTTGATGAGCTTGTAACTTCTCTCCTGTCAAGGTAATATTCTCACCTGTGCAATGGGAGCAATGGGCCAGTTCTTCAGATAAAATATTTCAGAATTTCTCATTACAGTACTTGATAATACCTGTATTTAATTTTATGCACTATTTCTGCTCTTTCATAGTGGTGTCTAGTTCTTGAAGCTAGCTTGTGTGGTTGGAAAACAGTAGTATGTTCAGCTTCTGCTTTAAAAGAAAATCTCAGAATAGCATTAATGACTTTTTTTTCTGAAATAGCTTGGGGGGTGGGGGTGATACTGCCATGAGGGGAATGACCAATTAGGGGAATGACCAGTTTAATGAGAATAACTTAAAAGAAAAAAGGCTTTCTGCAAATGTTCAAGTTGATAAAACCCCAAGGATCTTTTAAAGAATATGTCTTCAGATTTTTATACATTATATATACGTAGAGGAGTGCGTGTCTGTTGCAAAGCTTAGTACAGAACAGCCTCTGCAAGGGGTATCTGATCTTTTAATCCAACTGTTCAGTTCATCAGGTTTTTTAGGAGTTGGACTTGATGATCCTCGTCCCTTCCAACTCAGGAGATTCCGTGATTATCAGCTGGATGTGTACAGAGGTATCTGTAGGCTTCATTGGACATGTGTTTTTAAACAAAGTTCCTTCAAAGAAGAGGGCATGTGGCTGTGAACTCAGTGTTTTGCTTCCCCTGATTTTTATATTAGGTTTCTATGCTGTCTGCTCCTCGCTGTGAGGATAATGGTATTTCTGTGAAATGCATCCAGTTTGTATTGTGGTATAAGTGACAATCATACTTCATAGTCAAAGTTGGAATCAGCACTGCTGAGTGCTTACTAAATTCTGAAAAGTAATGTTTTTAATACAGGAAAAGGAAACTGTGTGCAGAATTAGTGAAGAGCATCAACAACTACAGTGCTGATGTTGCAAAAGCTAAGCAATTAATTGAAGAGAAGAAAAAACGCTTGATTGGTGCCATTAGGATAGCAAGGGAATTAAAAATTACACCTTCTGTAAGAACCTACTGCGATCTGGCTCAGGTAGTTACTGTGAAATTTTTGTGAAGAACAAATTCATATTTGTATTGAAAGCTTTCATGATCTGTTTTTTTGTTCGACTTGAATATTGAAATTTTTACAGTGGTGTACTCTACCAACCCACCTCTGCACATGCACTGCCAGTCTAAATTTGGCCTTGGTCGCAAATCAGGCTTGTGACTCCTTTGAAATGATAAAGGTGGGCCTGGTCTCAAAGAGCTTGCTGTTGGCAATGGCAAATGGAGGGGGATGACAGGAAACTAAGCCAGTACTGTTCAGTGAAGGGGCAGTGTTATCAAAATTTCAGACTCGAATCTTCCCATTGTAAAGTTCTCCAGCCTTCACACTGAATGAACTACGCCAGAGTTCAGTCCGTTCTCCTGATACGGGCCTCTGCTTCTATGCTTCTTCCCTGTCATAGCCTCTGCTTGTAGGAACATGATACCTGCTGTACTGTATCAGACCAAAGCTCCAGCCAGTGAGGTTTCCTTTATTTCAGCAGAGGAGAAGGTGCTTGAAGGAGAAGTGTAAGAACCTGGGCATTTAAAGGTTAAGGGTTTTTATTGTGTATCTGTATACATTTGTACTTTGTGTGTTTGCATATGCAGTGGCAGCTTGTTCCATGCTCTCATACCTCAAAATGAGGTGTGTATAGAATTGTTCCCTCTGTCATTTTGTCACTTGGCTGTTTGATTTGGAGTCTTTGTAGTCCTTGTGTTAAGAAAAATAATGAATAATCGGTCACCAGCCATTTTTGCAAGCAGTTTGATTTTTAAATTCAAGCTCGCTGCAGTCACTTGTTGCTTTCCATGTGAAGAAACCTGGTCTCTCCCATCGGACCCAGGAAGGGATTCTGATCCCTCCTTCATGTGTTGTTTGCTCAGTGTGAACTCTGGAGGCTGGCACCCACCACTGCCCTTCCATAGGCCCACCTTTTTGTTTAGAATTTACCTTCCCAGTGGCTGTTCATGTAAAAGGAAATTTCAACTCCTGCTTCTAGTCGCATGCTATGGCTACAAAATCCCAAACTGTTAAAAGTCTTAGCAGTGCAGGGAGACATAACTGACTATATAAGACTAACAGTTGGCTAGGCTCTTGGCTGTTAATGAGTAAACTCTTTGGTAGAATTAAAAATGTTACATTCAGACTGTCATATTATAGTTAATAGGCACCTGCATAATTCGCTCTGTATATTGCAGGCTAAGACTTCACTCCTTAATTTCAGGTTATTCATGATTTGAAGTTGCCAGTTGATGCTGAGCTCTCAAGAGTGAGTAGTTTAAAGGAAAAAACATCTCCAAGGTAAATGACTGGAGTGGGAGGTATATTGGCAGATAAATGGGTGCACTGGTTATTTTAATTACAAAAGCTGTCTGGTTAACAGTTAAGTGGCATTAATCAAGCTCCTTGGCTTATGTAGTTCTGAAACTGCTAGTTCAGGTGTGTACAAACATACTGCTGAAAGGGCATGATTGCCTTCATCTGAGCCATCAGGAGAAAGCACATAAAATTTGCTGCTATGTAAACAACCACATGCATTAAATATATTTCTGACAGACTTGTGCAACTTCTAAACATGCTCCCAACTAGGAAGTGGGGAAAACGTTGGTTTAATTCTTTTTTAAATGAAACAATTTCTTACGTTCAACAAGGACACCAGTATCTAAGTATCTTCTTGGGACACCAGTATCTAAGAAGAAACTCATGGTGGTAGGTTGTATAGATGTGGAAACTCGGTAAGTAATATAGGACCACTCTCTGCATGAGAAGTAGAGCAAGAGGCAGGAGAGTTTCTCCAAGTGTGAATCTGAAAATAAATGAGCAACCAAATAATCCATTCATAGAAGTGGAAGAGTGAAATTACAGTAGCTAATCAATCTCTTCTTTTACTGCTCTACATCATATGTGAATTTTGTGCTGAAAAACACAATGTATATCAAACCATCAGTGATACAGGTATTTGTAATGTTTCTTCTCTCGAGATTTCTCCTGAACACTGAAGAGATTACATCTTTTTTAAAGAATCTGGGGAAGATTGAATGGGGAGCATCAGGATAGTAAGTATTTTCTTAAGAGGGATAGGTACAGTAATTTAGCTTTTCTTAACAGTTAAATACTGGAGACTAAATTTTTAAAAAGTTCATGCTTATTATTTTTTCTGTAAAGAACCAAAACTGTTCTGTTAAATGCTTGCCAGCATTCCAGTTAATCCATTTCAGTTTTATTTGTTTTTCACTCAACTATATTCCCTAGTTTTTATGCTGTGTTTTTTCAGCTTTGGTGTTGATAGGTAATAGAAATGTTTATCATTTCAGCATATGAAAATTGGTTCATGAAAGTGTAAATCTCAAATTGATGAAAAATACTGAAGTTTATTGTATTTCAGCTTCATAATCTTAAATATTGAGCACGTATGCCAAAACAAGTGACATCAGATGAACTTGAACAAGAAAAAACTAACTTCTAAAGTGACAATTGCTTTCTTATTTGTCCTTTTCCTTTATTTTTTTCCTGTGGTCTTAGACAAAAACTTGAGAAATGGAATGGAGTTGTTGCGAAGGCTCTTCTGGTCAGCACTGGTTATCTTAAAAAGATCCACTGACTGTAACTACCAGTAGTAAGACATCTAGCATGTCTTTGTTTCTTAACATGGGTGTATATCACACTACTGAAGTTTTTCAAATACTTTGTGTTTATACCTATGCTGTCTGATCACTTAAGCAGGGACAACTCTTCTGTGTACTCAGCTGTGCCCAAGAATGTGTACCAGTTCTGTGCCAATTCTTTCTAGGTTTCAGAAATCCTGTTAACTGTTCTGCTGTCTTGGTATTGAAAAACTACGTAATACAGATTTATTTCAACCAGCCTTTATGAGATGTTTTCAGAACATAGTGATATTTTCTTAATAAAACCTCTGGTTTGACTTGTGTGCTTCTCTGAAAACAGACTGGATTAATGTGTCTCAAAATAAACCTTTTCTCAAATACAGTGAAGATAATGGACAGCATGCTTTTAGCCCTGGTGACAAAAAAGACATGTCAAGTTGTGATACTCAGCTCTCTGTAGACAATATGATTCCACCACCGTGCAGAGAAAGTAAAATAAAGGCTCAGGCAAATAAACCTGGTGTTCACAAAACAGTGAAAAATGTGCAAGTACAAGAATCACTTGCTGTGGTACCTCATCAGAACATTCCTGCTCTACCCAAGTGTCTGTCCAGCCCGGATGTCATCATAGAAGAAATAGTTGAAGATGACCTGGAAAGTAAGTTTTTTGAATACCTGATGCTTACAATGTTCAGATGTCAAGCATGTTATTCATCAATTGTGCTTGTAGTTAGCTCAGTGCAAGCTGTTTAGTGACTGATTACTGTATTTTACTTTATCTTCCTTTAAATTACTGTAGTACCTTTTTGTCTTTGTTCAGCTTGCCTTAGGGAAAACTTCCTCACAAGCTTTTTCAGACACAAATCATAACTTTTTACCTGCCTGGATGGTTAACTCTCTTAATCATTAGTCCCCTTCAGTGTTTGTCATTAGCTCCTGGAAGGTGCTGTTCTGGCAGTTCCCTGGGCTTTTGAATCTTTTGAAGGCATTGTCATACCTTAACTGGCAACAACAGTTAAGGTCTTTTGCTTGAGAGGTTTTGCCTGGACTGTGTCAGTAAGAGTACAGCTAACAGGTCCAGCCAGTGATGCTGCCCCTCTGGTAGGTGCTCAGCAAGGCTGAATCCGGAGTGCTGTGCCCAGTTCTGGACCCTGCAGTACTGAGAGTCAGTGACATACTGGAATGAGTCCTTCAAAGTCCTCCAAGCTAGAGTCCAGGAGGTGCTTAGTGGCAGGGCAGAAGGTATTAGGAATAACATGGAAATAAAACTTAGATCATAGGAGAAAATGACTATGGGGGGTGGACAGTGACTAGTGCAGCTGTAAGTAGATATGTTACTCTTCTCATTAGAGTGGGTACAAAAATAAGTTCAAGAGTTGTGAAAATCAAAGCTTCCCACTAAGTCTTCAGTTTATTAAAGTGGATAAAGCAACTTCAGAACCAACAATGGCTGGCTTTGAGAAGAGCTGAGGTACCAGAGTACTAGACAGATCCTGCAATACCTGTTTTGAAATAAAGGAGTAACCCAGGGAACTGGTAATTCACTTCTTACTCACAGAAGTCTGAAGAAATAACAAACTCTTCCAAGATCTTGGGTGAACAGCAGTCAGCACAGATGTTTTTGTGAGGGGGGAAAAGGTCCCATCAGACAGATTTCTGCCTGGAACAAGATAGAAAGGCTTCATTCCTACCTGGTGATGGATCTCACTCCTTTGGCACACCTGCTGTTGTGGTACTAACTGAAACTTAAGTGGGTTCAGAGCTGGTTGGGTACCCAGAGAGCATTTTCAAATGGTTTGCAGTTAAAGTGGGAGGGGCCTGAAGTTCTGTTGGGGGGGAACTTTTGATGATGGTATAGATTTGTGTCACATTTAGTAGCAATTAGACTTGTACTAATTTAGGGACTGAGAGTCTGCAGGCTGTTAGGATAGGGTCAGGATTAGGATTCTGAATGATCTCAGGGAGTGCTTTTGGAAAAAGAGATTGATAGTATTGAGTCATATTTCAGTTCTGCTCATAATTCAGTTGAGCAGAAAACATCGCAGGTGGAAAACAGTTATTCTGATGGCAGATCTTCAGGAAAATTGATAGTGTTTGTAGTGGATCAGTCCGTGATGGCTGGATGCCTTTTCATGGACTGAAAAGAACAAATGTGATTGTTTTCCGTCTCATGATAAGGATATTGTGTTTTTCTCACTGACAAAACAACCTTGTTGTTTTCCTAAGGACAGGGAAGGGTTTGTTCCTAGAGGCTACTCTAGTTAAGCCAGCTACATTTTGTATTTGGGTCTGGATGTTAACCTCCTAAGGCTTTTCTGAATTGTTTAGTACTGAATAATAGTGATTTCTTTGGTGCACTTTAGCACTTAATTGTAAATTTGAGCCTGTTTAACAGGTGTTGATAGTCTTTTCAGAAGTCTTCTGTGTGCTGTATGGGTGAAAGATCTGGCCTCTCTACAGGACCTGGACTTAAATAATCACCCAGTCTGAGCTGATGGCAACTTCTCTGTCCATAGGAATAATGTTAGCAAAGCTGAAAGAACATGACAGAAGTTGGGATAATGGAGATCTTCTTTATGTTATTGTTCAGTGTTATTGTTAATTCCTCCCATGTTTGTAAAGGAATATTAGTCTTAAGATTCTAGTATCTATTTCCTAAGAATAAAGGAGTTGCTGCCTGTGTTAGCAGGTTCAGTGCTCTCTGAAACTACAGAAAACATGAAGCTTGCTCTTCTGTATTCACACTGCCTTGAATTCAGGATAAATTTAGGCTGCCAGGAATCACAGGTGCTCCTGTCACTCAGCAGTAAGGATTTTAGCATGTGCCATCTACCTGTTGTTGCTCAAATGATGTCATTGAAATGATGTCATTGCAAGGGCAGATGAGGTGGTAGATGAAAACTTTTAGATCAGGTACCAAATAAGGGGCTGTAGATAAATGCAGCCATTCATGCTTCAGATAGAGTATGCCCAGAGGGTTCCTTCCAAAAGTACTCAAGGCACTTCTGTCACACTGCATGTAGGAGTGACAGGCTTCTCCCTGAGCTCAGTTTTAAGGTTTCTTCTCTAAGCAGTTAAGATGCAACAATAAATTCCTTCAGCTTGCAAGGAGATCTTGACCTACTTATGCGCACATTCAAAAGGCTAAGGTACATGGTAAGTTCATTTAAAGGCCATGTAAACTTCGAAAGGCTGTAACATCAAAAATTGGGAAAAACAGCCACCAGCAGTGACATGAGGCTACTGAGAGGAGATGAGTTAGGTGACATCACTGGCCTTCCAAGCTGCTTGTAACTGGGTAAAGTATCGTTCCTGGAGCTCTGTGCACATCTGTAGGAGCACCATATACCATTGCTGATTCTCAAGCCTTAGAACTGCCAGAGAATTTAAATGGCTGAGAGGATGCGTGCTTTGGTGTAAATGGATACTGTTGGAGTCTTCCAGGAGGAAATCTATGCATGTTCATCTCCTTTTTTGTAGAATAAATACGGATATTATCAATGCTGCAAAGGCAGAAAACCTAACCTCATGTAAAAGACAGATGCACTCTCACAGTGGAGTGTGCAGATGGCCAGTCAATCATGAGTTCTTGTTTCCTCTGCATTCTTGTCAACAAACTGGGATTCATCTGTAATTAACAAGGTTGACTTCAGCATGTTCTTTATCTTGTTACTCCACAAACATGTTTAGAAGACCCCTAGGTTTAATGATCTTCCTTGGAGAAGGTGGGGACAATATGTAGGAGTATTTGTGGTAGCCTATGGTGTGTTCAGGGTGGGGTAAACTACAGATCTTGGCCCAGCTGTCTAAAATAACATTCCAGAATGCTAGTGGACTTCACAAAACTGTCAGAACAAAATTTCTTCAAGGAGCAATGTAATCCAAGTAACATGTGTCTTCAGTTGTCTTAATGATAATTTTGTAACAGTGGATTTAGTGTGTGGACTGTCTGTTTATACAAAGCCCCTACATCTGTTTCAGTCACATCAGGTATGGAAATGGTTACACACAATTGTCACAAATTCACAGCTGGTCTGTGCCAACCCCAGAAGGGCTAGGACACAAAGTAGGGAATTCTAAGGTTAAATATTTATTCATATCCATTAAATGTCCGAGCCTTTCAGATGTATGGGTGCAATGAAGTGACCAATCATTAATTAATCCATACTACTGAGTTATTCACAATATTTGGCAAAGGTGCTTTTTACCTGCTAATCCAGGCATCCCTGGAGTCAGTTAAGTAATAGTTACTCTGATAACAGACTTTGGGAAGGGTTTCAAGGACAAGTTAGAGGGGCAGGGATGCTAGCATTACCGTTGTTGTCTTCCCCTCATGTCTACTTTTTGGCCATCCCAGTAGTAAAGCCCTTATGTGCAGGCCTGGGCTGTCCTTGCAGTGAGCTGGTGTCCTTCAGCTTGCATTCCCAGGCATGCATAACCCCAAAGTTCCCAGCAGAACTTGAATGATGACCATGTGATGCAAACCAATACTGTGTAGTAGAATGATGGGTACAAGCGTTAGTAAGTTTTTATCACTCTGCAGTGCCTTACTACACTATGCATAACCTCTGTGTTGTGCTTGCTGCTTTACTGCATATGCATGAATAGTCACCTAATCTAATTGATTAAACTTTTCTTCTAAAACAATAAACAGAGCTTCCCCGAGAACACCACAATGAACAGAGGAAGAAACTTTCCAAGAAGAAAACACATTCTGAACACAAAGCTGGTTAGTGATTTTTCCTTTCTGGTAAATGGTTTAACTTACAAGGAACCCATCCTCTAAGCAGTGGCACAAAGCACTGGAATCAGCTGCAGAGTTGGACACATCTACTAGTGTTCTAATTGAGATAAGGAGTGTGCTAGAAAGAGATTCTCATCTTGTCTAGTTAACATATACTTGTTCATGTGTAGGAGCAGTCCTGAGGCTCGTGAATTCCTTCCAGTTTGGATTAGTCTGGGAGGTGCTTATATAGATGATGTTAACAGCGCTAGCAGCTTTACTTGGCAGTAATGCTCCCTGATCAGCTCTCCTTGCCAAGTTGAAGACTAGAAGAAATGTCAGAAGTTGGTGTAATGACTTAATTGGAAGATATAATACACTAAGTCCCAAGCAACTTTCAGAAACTCGGTAGTGGCAGTGTCTCAGCACGTGGTAGATCCTTGATGTGGTGGCATCAGTGCATCCTGTGAACAATGGGACCAATTTATATACTGAACTATGGACTGTTGTCTTGTTCGCTCCCAGTGTACCTTCAGTATTCTAAATTAAGAGTGAACAGATAAATGTACAAAACAGTACTTTGAGGAAGCAAGTTACTTCATGCACAAATTCTGTAGGCACAGTTTGTGTAGTGCTTTGAACTGTTAATTGAGTGGGGAGAAAGTAAGTAGAGATCACAGTATTGGGGAAGAAAAGCTTCTTGATAGAGGAAGAAGCAGTAGAGGAAACTACATATTTTTGTGTTTCTTTCAGTCTTGGAATCGTAAAATATATTCCTGCCCCATCAAGTAACTTACCTCTCAAGTAACTTGTACGTTCACTGGCTACTTTGTAAGAGACTTGACACAGTAGTAGGGAATACAAGTAGTTTGAGTTCATAACTTCTGTGGAAGTACATCATAGAGAAATTCTGACACCCATCGTGAAGTTGAGCTGTAGAGTTCGCTGCCGCTTCATTACACTGCAGAGAATTCTGTGGAGAAACATCAAGTAATCATCAGTTATATCTGAGCCTTTCCAGGCTCTTGAGTTTGGGCCTCTGTCATGAATACACTATGAAAATCAGATCCCAGAGCTGAGGTGATCACAGAACTGTTTGCCATGATCAGTTTTGTTGGTAATATGCTAAAATAAGTGTTCTAGAGCTTTATGGATTATGGGAAGCACAATTTAAAGCTTTATCAGTGATCTAGTGAAGTAATGTAATACATGCTTTTCCTAGTCTACTTGGGACAAGCAAGAGACTCATGTAGTAACACTGAATTGCTGTACAAAAGCACTTAGGATTTCTGTTCTCAGAAGTTGGTATGTTAGGCTTTCCAGCTTACTTTCTAGAAGCCTTGTACTTCTCTGTTAATAGAGGGAATAAATGCTTTGAATTACCCCCGTAAATTCAGGAGACCACTTTATAAGTAGTGAGACAGCCTTCAGTTTTGCAGGGTGGCTTGAGGGAGGTAGTTCTTACTCATTAAAAAGAGCGGGCTTAATCAGGAGGCAAATCTGTAACTCACTCGAAACAAGTGCAAGCAGACTTTAATATTGAAAGCTGTCTGATGTAATGAGATGTGTTACCATGATTGCAACATAACTGTAATCACATGTCTAATAGTGTCTGCTGGAGTCACTTGGACAATGAATGATCTTTTTTTGTCTTCCTCAGGTTCAACAGAACTAGTGTTTGTAAGCCATGTTGTAAATCCATGCCACTTCTATATTCGTCGATACTCACAGAAGAAAGAATGTATTTTTTTGGAGGAGAAATTGAATAACTTCTGTTGTAGTAAAAGTTCCTATCTCTTGCCTTCAGATGTTTTGGAACTAGGTAAACCAGTTATTTCTAAATGCGTGAGGTAGCTTAAAACACCATCCTGTAGTATGTCGTCTTTAGCAAGGTCTTCTTTCTCTATTTGTTTTTTTTCTTTAGCATTCCTTTACCAAGGAAAGTATTTCTGTGTATTCTGGAATCTACAATTAAAACTGTTTTGTAAAGTAGACTTGTATTAAATCTTACAAATGAGAACTATGGAAACACAGAAAAAAAGTTTCTTCACTTCTTGACCTTAGCAAATTCAGTGTATAAACTAACAGCAGGAACACCTGGCTGTAAATGTTGATGCCTTCCAGTGTTAGGTGATGCTTGTTAACGTTAAGGTCCTTATTAGAATACTGATTGTAATGAACAGACTTGTTCTTTCATTACTTCAGTAAACTTGCTTTCTCTTATGCAAGCAGCATGCCACTTCTGTTAGATGGTTTTGTTTACAGTTCACTGGATAGAAACCATTCTGCAAATAAAATTAAAGACAAAACAAGAATACATGGCTAAGTAACTTAAAAATGTTCTGCGTTACATGTTGACAATGTTACTCATTTCTAGAAGGTGATCAGAAAAGTGATAAAAAGTATGTTACAATCCTGAATAGAGAGCAGAATCAAAAATTACCTTGGGATGTATTAGTGGTTTTATTATAGTGTTTTTTTCTAAATCTTAGAGATGAAAATTGAGCTTGGGGATGTTAGGCAGAAGTAGGGAACTTGTGAAATAGGTATGTTTTTGAATGTTTTGATGTTTGGGGGTAGACTTTCTTCATACAGGTTTTTTATGTGACTTTGGTAGAACTACTTGTAACTCGACTAGCCTTTAATGGCATTTCAGTAAAAGGTATAGAAGGCTTACCAGAAATGATTTCTCAATACAAGCCAACTGTCTCCTAGATGCACAGAACTTGTGTAAATGAATGAGGAGAGAACTTCTGGCAGGTATCAAGACAAGATTATTAATGTTTGTGTCTTCGTTTTAGCTGCACCGATCTTGATACCTTTGTGGAAGATGAACAAGAATAAAACGTTAGGCAGAACTATAATAATACAGTGCAAAATACCTCTTAATTCTTAATTTAGGCTTTTTATTTGCTTCCATGTAGGTGTTCAAATTTTTATTAAGAGTAAGGAAACTGGAATGTGGTGCCGTGGAACTATCACTAAACTAATCCCTGTAAAAAGTAAAAAAGAGAAACCTTCTGATCCAGTAAGATACAGAGTTTGTGATGTGGCAGTGATGGAAGTATTCCTGATTGATTTGGGGAGTTCGGAAGCTTTAGTTTTCTCAAGGTATGTTCACAAAGAGTTGTTCCCCTGCAGTAACCCTTTGAGTGTTGATACTTAAGAGGTTCTGTGTTAAGAAACAAATCCTCAGTCAGCAAATATGCTTCATACAGGTTGATAACCAGATACGCAAGTGACCCTAGTATCTGTAGGGAAAGCGAGAGGGTATGCAGGTACACAAATGTACAAATCCTCATGTGGTAGAATGTTTGATTTAGACTTCTACTGCAGAAAGGTAACGTGAGTCCTGAATGCTTAAAAATTAAAAAAAAAAAAAAACTCTGACATTATGCCAATCACTGCAGTAATGGCCTCTTTTAAGTTTGATTTTTGATTGTTCTGTGTGTTTGGTTTTTGTTTTTCCTTTTTATTTACTTTTTTTTGCATTGCTTTTAAGCTAGTGCTACTTTTTTTTCCTCCCTGGCAATAGGTATGATGGTGCTGAACGATCTGAACCTGCTCCTTTGCAAACTACTGAACCTGATGACATTTGCTTGTTTGTAAGGAAGCCAGATGAGAATATTGAGGCAGAACTTGCAGCTGTTCCTCCTTTAGCAGTCCAGTGTTCGTTGAAAGATATTGTTCCCAAAAATGCAGTAAGTAGAAGCTGTTTCTGCTACTTTAGGAGAATTTTATTCATTCTAAGATTTATATTAAATTTTAAAATATAGGTGCATCTATTAAAAGATGGCTTGCATTGATTTAGTTGGAAAGGAAACAAACTTACAGGAGCCTGCCTTTAAAAAGTCTTTGGGTTTACGCTCACATATTTCAAGTTCAAATCTCATTTTGACTCAGTTTTACACAGTTAAAATATTTATCAGTCTATCATAAAAGAAGATTACCTTGTGCTGTCCTGGATATGAACTAAACAATCTGTACTGTTAGGAAATACTGAATGCACTTCTGTTCAGGTGCATCCGTGCTCACTTCCTTGCTTCTGTCTTCTTTGACTCAGATATCTGCAGCACTTTTTTTTCTTTCTAACAGAGTGAAGGTTGGGGAGAGGAAGCAAAGACAAAATTTTTAGGAATGGTAAATAATAAAGTTGTTTTAATGACCATATTTAGAGAAGAGGATGGCATTCTCATTGTGGATTTGAAAAAACCTCCATATAATAAAATAAGCAATGACATGCCTGCATCTCTCAAGGATGCGTTAGTTTTTTTAGACTTGGCAAGGTAAGTGTCATCTGGTCTTTGCTCTTAGGACATAAATGATAATGGAATAATACTTAAAAAGTGAAGTTTATTGAGCAAGTTCTTTTTGCAGCGTTGGATGTGTTAACGTGTGATGTTCAGCAATACCTGTTGATGCCCTTTTTTGCCTTCACTAATAAACACCATGGCACGTTCATTTTCTCCAATCAGAACTTTAATTGGACAACAAACTTTATTTTAGAAAATGATCAAATCTAAATTTCTGTAGAAGTTTGAGAATAATGGTTTCTCCTTTTACCCCCATGTTATTGAGCGTCCCCCGCTGAGAGAAAAGCATGCCAACATCAGCCTTGTATTTTTGATTTGCCTGGGAGGCAGTGACAGCCAGGCTGGTCACAGTAGGGTGGGTATAAGGGGGAGCTTGACGTTGGCATTGGGACAGAAGGGGGTGCTTTGGAGGGACCAGCAAAAGAGGCAGGAGATAGAAAAGAACAGTGAGTGCTTTGGTGTTTAGTAGGAAATGAGAGTTCATACCGCTGCACGCAGGAAGGTGTTTGTTTATATATGAGCGTAACTAGTTGTGGTGATGAGTGGGAGATGACTTCTGCTGCATCTGCATTCCTCTGGTAATGTTTTTCCTCTCATAAGTGATGGAAAGGAGATCTAAAAATGTTTTGTCAGTGTAGTGGACTTACCTTTTTGGGGGGTAGAGAGGGGACAATTAAAATGTACGTTTCTGTTTCCCAAATAACAAAATACTTTTAGGGGACAGCTGGCATATATCTTATTACTGTGTTACATTTGTTGGAGGAGGAATTAGAATTGGCTGTGCAAACTGTGAGGAGGAAAGTTCAAGCTATTCATATGGATGTGGAACAAGTTATTTTTGAGAAGTTTTTTTGCATTTTTCATAGTAAAATTGATATAGAATCCAAGTCTTCCTTCTCAGTTAACTTTGACAAAAGTTATTCAAACTCTCTTTGTGCCTTAGGTTTAAGTCACATCTTCCTAATCACTTAGAAAACAATACAGTCTTGCAGTATAAGCCACCTAAGATACCAGAAGAAAAAGAAGTCTTTGTTGTAGTTTGTCACATAAATAGTCCGAGTGATTTCTATCTGCAATTGGTAAGTTTAGAAATGAGGTCTGTTTAAATAAAACTCTGTACAGATATTTTTATGTTGAGCTACTTGGAGTACACATCAAATGAGTTACAATTTCCATTATTTTCTGATGTTTCATGGTAATTTTAGGATTATAATAATAATAAATACAGTAATTATAGAATTCCTGGAATTAACATACTAGATTAGCTGTTAGAATTATAGATTAATTCTAATTAAATGCAGGAATTTCTGGAATGCCGTCAAATTTTTTGACGGTTTACTTACATGGTTAATTTCCATGTGGGTGTGTGGTGGTTTAGTGTTAAGAACAGTGACTGAGCAGGGCAATATTCAATAATCGTTAGGGTCTTTAATTCACTTGGCGTGTTCATAACTACTGTTCAGTATGGGGGGAAGGAGTAGAAAAGACACTGCCAGAAAAAATGTCCTTTAAAAGAACAAAAATACTGCAAAAAAGTTAAGAATTCTGATCTGTATATATTATAGAATGTTTTGTTGTTCTTAATTTAGGTAGATAGCCTGGATACTTTAGCTTTCCCAAAGAAAAATAAAGAGAGAGACAAACATCAGGATAGCAGAGACTTGCAAATTGTCTGCCCAGTTGAAGGCCAGCCCTGTATTGCAAAACACAAAGATGGGAATTGGTACAGAGCACAAATTACAGGTGAAATATTGGTTCTTTCGCTGTAATGCTAAGTAGCAAAATCAGATGTGCCGCTTGATCAGTCACCCGTTGGATGTGAATAATGAATAAAAAACCAACCGTTATATCTATTAGGCAGTCGTCCTAACAGCTAGGTTCATAAATTCAATACTGCTACTGCTTGCTGTATTTTTTCTTATTCTGTGTTTCATGTCACTTGTCAAAAAAGAAATGGTACCATTAATTTTTGGTATTGAAATTCTATTACATATTTTAATATTTCACATTACAGTTTGACCTACAGATTGGTCTATTATATCCAACCTCTGATTGTAATTAGCGTGGGGTAATAATTCCTGTAGTAATTGCCAAGGTATTGGAGGCAGAGGGAGACTCTAAGATGCCTTTCTGGGCAGTGGAGTGTATTTAATGTGCCTGGACGTGTACTTGCTTACGTGTCTACTTGGCATGTCATTAATATGCCAGCATCTCTTAAAATGATGAGATGTGTCAGGTTCAGAATGCTAAACTTAATTCAGGAATCGAAAAGAGCTGACTCTTACATTAAAAAAATAAATAAAATTCATTAGCTTGTACATTATGTGAAAAAGTGATATTTTTAATAGGGTGTAAATGTGGGCTTTGCTTTGAAGTTCTGATGCTTTAGCTTGGATTTGATACTCCTTTTTGTTTTTAATAACTTGAAGATTTTATCCCTGGGTTGTTTTTCTTGAAGGGCTGCCACATTCACAAGAAGTTATGGTCAAATACGTTGACTTTGGCAGCGTTGCTAATGTAACTCTTAAAGACATACGCAAAGCAGAAGATGAGATTTTCAGCTTTCCAGAAAAGGTAAGTTAGTTATTGCTCAAACTAACTACTGAAGATAAATGGAATGCGGATGGATGGAAGGGGAAATACAGAATTGTTAACATTATCAAGTAAATGAAATGTCAGTTAAGTTCTTTTGCAGATGGGTTTATGATGTGACACGTTAAATGTTTTTTGCACATAGATTGTAAACTTATTTTAGTGTGTTTTTTTAAGTTATTTCAGTTTCAATTGAAATCCAGTATTACCTTGGGTCAGGGTGTGTATGTAAGTGTGTATGTTTATTCAAATACTTTCTTCTACTCCATCATAGAAAGCATAATTAATTTTCACATAACATTTTCAAACAGTAATCTAATAGAACTGTATCTTTGTTATAAGGCATTTGAAGTTTGGTATTTTCTAAACTTTTCATCTTGTAGGAGTTCCCCTTTTTGGCAAGGAAAAAAATGGGTGGGAAAATATTTCTGTCTAATGAAAAGTGCACATAAGTTTAAAAAAACACTTCTGCTGTTCATCAGAGTTCTGGTTGTCAATCCTAATTTTTCTGAGCTTTAAAACTTGATGAGTTGATAGGCTTTTATAGCCTGTTCTAGGCAACAGAAGTAGTGACTTTTGGAACTAACGTTGGCAGACATCTTTTACAGAAAACAGGATTTAGCTGTTTATATTTTGAACAGATGTTTCTGGGAAGAGTTTCAGCAGAAATAATTCAGCTGTTCTATAATGACAGCAAAGGAGAGGAAACACTGTGAAAATGGCAAAATGCTTTTGCAGTTGCAGGAACTTTAAGAAATACTTCCTATCACTGTTAGGTTTAAGACAAGTAGTAGAAGGGTGCACAGGCCTGCATTTGCTTAGATGTTGTTATGGTTTCATATCTCTTCAATTAAAAAAAAATAAGGATTTAAAATTCTTTGAAACATGAATGAATGCAACACTGCAAAATGAAGGATTCAGAGGGTAGGAGTATCAGAAGTGAGGCTGCTTGTGCAGGTCTGTCCTGTTGCACGTAAGCACTGTTAACTCTTAATACATGATCACATATTGTATTGACCTAAGTGTGAATTGGTTGTTACGAGAGATTTGAATTAGGCTGTTACAGGAGAAGCCCGTTAATGCAGTTTGCACACATTCTAATGGACTTCGGTGCTGCAGAAATAGTGCCAAAACTGGAATGAGCAGTGTTAAAAGTAGCGTTGGTTTTGGCATCCACAGCCCTTCTCATCTAATAGTTATTTAACCTGTCAGTCAGTCTTATTTTCTTATTCCTGACTGCCTGTATCCTAAGAATATCTCCCAAACGTGCTTATTTCCATTACCTTTATTTCCTTTCTCTTTTTTTTCCCTGCTTGTGTTACTACTCTTTTGGTGCAATAAACAAGAAGGAAGAAATCGTAATAGTCACAGTTAATTAACTTAAAATTGAGCTATAGCATAGCCACCAGGTTTTGAAGTAAAGATGCTAAAGAAGAGTTCTTCTAAACAAAATGACTTAATCAGATTTCCTGTGTCTTTTTCTGTCATCATATAATACCTTTTCAAAATCTGGAAGGAGTTTTCTGACATAGGTTCTGTGGTATTCTGGTGTCTCTGTAAAATCCTTCAGATTTCTACGATGGTGTAGTCACGTTAAGTTTAAATGTTTTAAGTATGTGTCACTACATTAAGTTAAGCAAAACAGGATTAAAGTTTTCCTCTTCACCTCTCTATAAAAACCTTTGTTGTTCTCGGCAGCCAATTCTATGCCTAACCATGAAGGGAGACAAGGAGAAGTAAGCTCTATTTCAGCAAGACTGTTTCTGAGTTTGAGCTTCATGTCCGTCTGCAGGCTACAGGGTTGAGGGACCACATGGGTCTTAAGTCTGATCAAATGTTAGTAAAGTGGAACCAGAATCCAAGGTCATGCTGTCCTGCATGGGTGCAAAATCAAGGCGTTGTTTGTGATGGCAAATGGGTAATTTGAGTTGTTTTTCAGGCAATCAAGTGTAGGCTGGCTTACATTGAGCCTTACAAAGCAGCACATGAGTGGAACAGAGAAGCCACAAGAAGATTTGAAGAAATGACTGAAGATAAATTTATGGTGTGTTCAATTGTTGGTAAGTTATCACGAGCGTGATGGTTTCTGTTTAAGTATTATTAAATGAACTCATATATAGAAACATGTACTTTTATATCTTTGAAATGTTTATATCCATACTTGTGACAGGTATCCTGGAGTGAGCACATCCAGACACGAACTAACTGAAGGAGGTGTAAAAGACACAACCTCAGATGAAAGTTCTCTTACGTCTTTTCTTGTGGGCCACACTGGTGTAACAGGATTTAAATATCCTGGTTTATAAGATGAGCTTGTTTCCAAAATGCTAGTAACCCTCAACAATTCCTGACTTTACTGGTAGCTGTGAATGTGATCGCTGCTGCTCTAAAACATCCCCACCCCCAAAAACAAATTTTGATTAACATACGTATGCCTTAGTAGAACTTTTCTCAATACCATTTGTTGTTAATATGCAGGCAGCTATTTTTCAATACCCATAGAACAGTGGTTTGGAGCCTATCTAATACTTGAAATCACATGCAGCGGTTGGTTTCTTGTAATTAGTGTCTTTTGATTTTACAGATGTGTGCAGAGCTAAACCTCTCTATCTTGATGGCTCAGAATCAATTATTCTGTAAATCACATGTAATTTCACAAAATTTTGTTGCTTCATACCATTTGCTGTGTCTCCGGAAGAATAAGTGGTCTTTACTGTAATTGATTAATACTATGTTTGTTATTAATTCACAGAGGTTTTGAAGAACAACATTTTATCTGTTAAACTCTTTGACTCCCACGATCCTTATGGAAGAGACTCCAGTATTAACTGCCACCTGGTTAAAGAGGACCTTGCATCCTACATACCTGGGTATGTGTTCGCTCTGCATAACTCAAAGTCTTTGGAAATACTGTATTTGTGAAACAAAGCTGTTGGCTTTAGTATGTCACCTCAGTGGCTGGAAGTCACCACGTTTGTGATGAATTCATAACAAATCACATTCATCATGAAGTCCATTTAATTCTGCAGTTTGGCATAGTTGAATTCTCAGAGTAAACCTTGATAAACATTTGTTAAAATGTAATCATAGAATCACAGAGGTTGGAAAAGGCCTCCAAGATCATCTGGTCCAGCCATCCCCCTGCTACCAATGTCACCCACTAAACCATGTCCCTAAGCACCATAACGGGTTTAAAAGTTGCAGATGAAGTGTTTGTGTCCTACTCATAATGTGCTTAAGTGCTAATCTTCCCAAACTGGTTACTAACATTCCCATTCCTTTGTATTAAGAAAAGAAATACCCACCCTTACATGTCTGAAGTACACCTAAGGTGGTAACTCATCTCTTTGGAAGTTCTGCTACTAGAAGAGAAACTCTCAGGTAACCAACTACAACAGCAATAGACAGAAGAGTTGGGAAGAGATGAGGCTGAGGAGATAGTCCTGCTCCATTTAGTTTGTTCTTTTCTAAAAAAGATAATCCATGAGTGTATTCGTGAAAATCAATAATTATTCTTTGATAACTTCTGACTACTGATGAGAATAAAAAGATTGTTAAACAGCTTTTGTTTTGAAAATGGAATTCGAGTTCTGCTTTTTTCAAGAGGAAGCAAGTAATTGGATTTTCATCTCGTAGTTCAGAAATACAAATAAATCCTAAGAACACTATTATTGTACTGATGAAATTTTTAATAGCTTTTTGTAAAGTTCAGCAGCTTTATTTAAACCTGAATTGTTTTGTTGGGTTGCTTTGTTGTCACTAGGGTATTTTCTTTTGCTGTGGTTCAGCTATACTTAAAAGCCTGGCAGCAGCCTGCAAACAAATGGATATGTTACCTTAATATAAGATGCTGTATAACACTGGTAACTTGGGTAATCTGTTGGTTTTTAGCTATGTGTGGTGGGTTGGCCTCAGCCATACAGTTGTTTGCTCACTCACACCTCCTTATTTATACTGCAGGGAAAACAGAACCAGGAGCAAGAAAACTCCTAGCACAAAATAAAGCCAGGGAAAGCACTTACCAAGTGCTGTTACTGGCAAAACAGACTCAACTTGGGAAATTTAATTTAATTCATTATTGATTAACATAAATTGTGTTAGATTCAGGTATTGGGAAACAGAAGACAAACATAATTCTTGTCTTCCCCCTTTAATCTTCATTCCCAATCTCACTTCAATTCAAACACCTCCCTCCTTCTTTAACTTGCCACTCCAGACACCTCTCCTGCCCTTTGGTATTGCAGGTTACACTCGGTCCCTTCATGAGGTTGGGTTCAGGACAGTGATTTCTTTCTCTGCTCCTCCCTTCTTGCTCTCCTCTTTGTGTGCTCCAGTGTGGGTCCTTCCTGGGCTGCAGTCCCTTTGGGAGCGTGGCTGTCCCACCTTGGAGCACCTTCGCTTCTGACCTTGGTGTTCCCTGTGTTTGTTTTTCCCTCTTCTGTTCCTTCTCTCTCTGGGGTTTTCTGCTCTTTGTTACATACCCTCTCTCAGAGACACCACCAGCTTTGATGTTGGACTCAGCCATGTCCAGCATTGTGTCTGTTGCAGACACAGCTGGGACTGACTGTGTCCAGCACAGTGCAGCGTTTGGCCCCTCCTCACAGAGGCCACTCCTGCAGGTGTTCCCCTCTACTACCAACCCCTTAACTTTCATACTCAATATACCATGCCTTTTAGTTGGAATGATCTTTCCTTTAGTGGAGGGTGGCAAAGGGATTGTTCTGTGTTTTTTCGGAGGGTTTTAGTTTACTTTGTTGTACAGTGTGGCTCTAGCCCTCCATAGATCATTTGTCACACTTTTCTCCCTGAATTTTGCGTTTGTGAAGGCAGATGTCTGCAACGAGGCGAGAGACTGGAGATTAATTTAAACCTATTGTTAGAACATCCAGAATCACATCTGTCATATGCTTACTCTGTTTAATGCTGTTCAGGAACACCCACGTCAGCTCTAAATGAGCATGAGAACGTAAGCAGGAGAGCACAGTGCTCTAGTGAAGCTTACTTGCTGAGAAGCAATATTAATTAGACCTACCAAACATCAGTAACCTTACTCTTAAATTGAGTTAAGTACATAAAGAAGTTAAAGAAGAAACCTTGAACTCTGAAGTTCGTTCCAAACTGATGGTTTTTCTGATAGCTCTACAGAAATAATGCTATACTGGAGTTACTAGAGAGGGGCTTCTAGGGCATGTAACATGTTTCTAACTGGGAGGTGCTCGCCATAGCAGACTGCCTATGTGTGGAGTCCATTTGATTGTTCAGACTCGTTGTACACGAGGCAGGCATATTCAGGAATTGTGTTCATTTCTTTCCTGGTTCAATAAGCTAGCTGTTTACCCAGCAGTTTCCAAATAACTGCATCAGGAAGGTTTGCATAAATTCTGTAGCAGGATGTTGTGAATGACTCGGTAGCTAAACGGTAAGGAATATTATCTCCAATAAAGTAGTTTCATTCCTGTGAATGAAAAGATAGGTGGTAGATCTCTGAAAACCTGGAAGTTTCTCTTTGGAGGCCCAGAAATGGCAAGCAGTTAAACTCAAGGTTGCTGTTTCCTTCAGTCTGTGGTATTTTCAAGCAGCCAGTTCTTCTACATTGACAGATGATTTTCCAAGCTGTAGGCTGGGCTGTTCCCCAAATGGATTGGTGTGTACCAGCCAAGGCTTGATTGCTTTTGGGCTTTATTCTATCCAGTTCACGCTATTAAAAGAAGTTTTTGTCAGGGTATTTACATGACCACACTTCATTGAGTACTCTAATTAGGCAAGATGTTGCGTTGTATCCTCAGGGAATGCTAGAAAGGTAAATGTTTCACAGGCTTAATATTTCTTTACTTCTGAAATGAATATGTACACATCTGAATGTTGCAAGTTTCACTCAGAGGTAACATTACTAATATCATGCTTCTGGAAAGCAATTCGGTATCTTTTATCCAGACATAAGCATTAATGTTTTGCAGTTCGTTTTATATCAGGCTTGCTTCTCTTCTGGCAGCCTGTGTTGTATAGTGCTTTCATCTGACAGTAAAATCTGTGAGGATACTTCCTGAAGGAACATTAAAACAAAGTTACTATCATGAGTGTTCAAGTATTTAGAAATGCTTTTGCTTTTTGTTGTTGTTTTTTCTGGTTTTCTAAGTTATTCCTTGTTCTTACCTCATTGTGTTGAACTGTAACCATTGAGTTCCTCTTGATTGTTGAAAATGTGTTTGGTATTTGGATCCTGATTATTTCACGTTCTTTACAGGTACGTTGAAAGTACTTCTGTAAGGCCCAATGAAATATGGGATGTTCCTGTAGAAGAAACTGCTGAAAACTTGAAAGATTTAAATCCTATAAACACGAGACCACTGGAGGAAGAATGGGATTTCAGATCGCTTTCTAAGAAAGAGCTGCAAGTGAGAATTAGCCATGTGGTGTCTCCCAGTAAAATCTTCATACAATGGCTGTCATCGGAAAGTATACTGAAAAGGTACTAACATGCAAGTTTTCCAGAGAGACGTTTATGTTACAAATGGATGAAGTATAGTTAGAGCAAACTGCTTAGGGTTGCATTTAGCAGTGGGTACTCAAAATGTTTTTGATTTGTCTCGCTTTCAGAAAAGTACAGGAACAAACCATAGATATGCACTAAGTTGTGATTCATTAAACATTTGTGATTCCAAATTAAGTAAGTGATCTAACTCCTAGTTCAAATCACACTTCATGTACTAAGTACACGATCCAGAAAGATTTCTGCTTTTTCTTCTCCCCATTCCTTTGTTAGAGATCTTAATAGCAGTATCTTTAAGTCTCATAACTTCAGTCAAATTATTTCTTTCTCTCTGATTCTAATACACTGTTACAAGAGCTTGAAAGCAATTTCTAAATAATATATCAACCTTTCTTGGGTACCTAGAAGCAGACTACTTGGGTAATAGTACCTACTGCTTGCAGATGGTTAAATGAATGTCAATGCTTAGTGCATGTACCTTGTTCACTGCCTCTTGCTTCTCCTTCCTTTCTCCTTTTACCTCCTTGCATCTACCTACCTAGAGTCCCACTAAATTAGTCATGGTGCTAAATGAGTGCCACATGCCAAAGCTGTAAAGAGAAAATAGTCCATTTTTCAAATAGTGCCATACAGAAGGTCCATAATGTCTCAGATAAATTCATCTGTTCAAGAAAATACTGTTCAAGAATTTTAATTGGATTGCATCTGTTCTTACAGCCTCGTTTCATGTATTTCTAATGTGCCATAAAGTAAAACTAACATTGTGTCTGTTAAACAAATTCTAAAATTGTTAGTGTATGCTAGTTAACCAGTAATTGACTAAATAATATCCTATACTCATCCGATTAAAATTTTACCACTAGGAAAGTGTGTTGTTCAATGTTAGTTTACAGGAGAAGATGGCTGCCTTCTACAAAGAATCGCAGCCACAGTCAGTGAAGTGGGAGTGTAATATGCACTGTGCTGTGTATGTACACGATTTGAAACAGTGGCAAAGAGGTCAGATAAGCAGAATTGTCTCTGAAACAACTGCAGAGGTAAGCTCCCATCATAAGAGGGTTCATTCTTATATTTTTTAAGTTTATAATCATGCATTGATAAAATAATCTCAGACTTACGCTGCTTCTGTGCTAATATTTTCTCATACGGCTTTTTGCTTTTGTCAAGCATTTAAAGTTGCATTGTACATTGCTACAGAGAAGATTACTGCCTCATAAAGCTCAAATGCATTTAGCAGGGAACCTGGTAGTTGAAAAAGGCTCCTGAGGTTGATTTTGTGTATGCTTACACTGCACTTGACAGCACAGCACAGATTCCCCAGCTTGCAGCCCAGCAGTTTAGCTCAGATTCCAGAAGCAGTACAAACCTGTGGGGCACGTTAAGTCAAACCTAATGATCCTTGCTTGAAAGATGGGGCCAGTTGAACCGAGTGCCACACGCAGGAGCACATCTAGTCATGCTCTTCCTTGAACCCTACGCTGATGATGAAGCACTGTGCCACGGAGGTGTCACTTCTCACACGGTCCTGCTTCAAAGGTGCATCTTGTTGCACTCCTGAAGAAAAATACTGGAGGAGGCATTGCATGAATAGATGACTGCTTCCTTCAGAAGCCTGGCTTTGTAGTAATGTAGATTATCCAGGGCTGGTTTACAGCTGGTTCTCTCCAGCATTACCCCATTATGCCCTGGAGACTTGTTAGTAGGAAGGAAAAGCAGGACTTCCTATACTTGTTTTGAATCATCTGCTTTCTGAGGCTGAGCCCTCAAAAAGCTATTTTGCCCTGTCAGTTGGAAATGCTGGAATTTGATATCACAATTGTTTAAAAATTATAATTCAATAGATAGCAATTATTTATTGTTTTATTAATTACATGAAATGTTACAGAGGCGTAAAGGGCCAGTCAGCCTTTATGAGAGGGAGCTGCTGGAAAACACGGTGCTTTGCCTGAGGATGTAAGATGAGCCAGCTGAGAGTTTATGGGTTAGGATTAGAGGGCAAACAAATGTGGGTGATACAGTGGATGTCTGCTACAGATCACCTGATCTGGAAGAAGCAGAAGACTTACTAGGACAACTGGAAAAAGCCTCATGTTCTCAGGCTCAGGTCCTCGTGGGTTATATCTGCTGGAAGGGCAACACAGTAAAGCAGAAGCAATTCTGGAGTTTTCTGGAATGCATTGATGGTAATTTTCTGACACAGGTGATTGAGGAGCTGGCATGGGGAGGTAGTTTGCTGAAACTGATGTTTATGAACAAGGAAAAACTGCTCGGGGATGTGGAGATAGTGGACACCCATGGCTGCAGTGACCAGAAGGTGGTAGAATTCAGGATGCTCAGAGGAAGAAGCAGGGCAGGATCACAGCCTGGGACTTAAGGAGAGCCAACTTGGGCTTCCTTCAGGAATCTGCTTGAATGAATCCAATAGGATACGGTTTCAGAGGGATGATAGGTCCAAGAGTTACTTTGAAGGATCATCTCCAAGCTCAAGATGGATCTATCCCACATGCAAGAAGTCAAGCAAAGGCAGCAGGAAGCCTGCATCATGATCATGGAGCTCCTGACAAAACACGTGACAAACCATGGGAAGGAAGGATAGAAGAGGTGGAAGCAGAAGGCGGGAGCAGATGATGCAGAGCAGTATGGAGATGGTGTTTGGTCATGTTAGGACAAGGTCAGGAAAGCCAAAGCCTACCTGGAGTTGAATGTGGGGAGGGATGTGAAAGACTGCAAGAAAGGTTTCTACACGCATAATGGCAGTAAAAGAAATAGAGGAAATGTGGACCTTCTGCTGAACGGGGTGGGAGGCATGGTGCAAAGGACACGGAAACAGCCAAAGTACTTGATGCCTTTTTCACCTTAGTCTCCCCTAGTAGGGTGCACCTTCAGGAATTCTGGGCCCAGTAAGAAAGTTTGGAGCAAGGAAGACATCAGTGAAGGAGGATCGGGTATGGGGAACCCTTAAATAAGGGGGACGTACACAAGTCACTGGCATCTGATGGGGTGCACCCATGAGTGGTGAAGGAGGGAGCTGACCAATATGTGAGGCTTCTCTCTACAGTCTCTGAAAGGTCATGGTGATCCGGGGGTGTTCCTGGGTCCTGGAAGAAAGCAAATGCCACTCTGATCTTGAGGAAGGATAAGGAGACGGATCTGAGGAACTACAGTCTGATCAGCCTCACTTTGCTTGGTGGAATGGTGATAGAGAAAATCTTTAAAATTGTTTTCAAAACATACAAAGAGCAGGATGTATCTTGCTCTTGTACTTAGAAGAGCAAGAAGGGAGAAGTTAGCATGGATTTCAAGGGGGAAATTGTACTTGACAAACATACTTGCGCTGAGATGATTAGCTCAGCGGTAAGAGGGGAGCAGGGACCTTGTCTTGACTTCAGCAAGGTATGCGGTGTTTATAGGTTTAGAAATTTAAATGCACTGACATAGGTGAGGCAAAACAAATTACCTTAAGCAAGTAACAGTCTCTGTAAAGTTTACATATGAAAACGTGTGTTTTGTCCTGTCAGTACTCTGATGGCCACTTGTGTTGTGAGAAGGCCACTGATCTTTGTGTGTCCTTCCTTGATAATTTCACGCTATTACAAATCTTGGTAATGTTAGGTTACATTTTCTTTCACCTGTTCAGGCATGCTTGGAGTTATCATTTGTTACAGGTAATGCTAAGAGAGGTTTTTGTTTTGTTTCTTGTTTGTAACAGGTAATACTCTACGATTCTGGAGCTGAAAAAATAGTGGATATCAGCTGTCTAAGAAAACTTGAGGAAAACATGAAGAGAATTAGGACATTAGCAATTGAATGCTCCTTAGTAGACATAAGGTAGCCTTTCCCGTATGTTGAAGCAGCAGTATTAGAAACCTGATAATGACATAGCTCAATATTTTCCTGTATTAATGGTGATGACCTAAGATACGGATATGGTTTGCTCTTTGGATAAAAAAGAGTGAGAGCTGTCACTTCTTTTGCAAAGGTTTTGTTGTGTTTTTTTGTGGTGTTTTTTTGTTGTTGATTCGTTTCTTGTTTTTGTTTGTTTTCAAAGAGCTAGGCTACATACCAGTACAACAATCTGTGATACACAACTAAAGTTTTGAGGGATAAATTATGCAAAACACTAGATAGATAAAGTGGGGTTTCTTTATTTCACTGAATGGTTTTTGCCTTGACTGAAAATTTGAGGTGTATCAGATCTCATGAAAATGTAAAGGATTTTTTGTAGAGACAGTAGAAGAGAGAATTGGCATATTCCTCCCTGCATTTGTGTACTTTTGTCTATACTGTGCAGAAGAACATACTTGTAATACTCTTTCCATAAATGAATATAAAGGCTCAGTTTGCAGGTGAAGTCTGGATTTTTCGTGGTTCTTTGAAGATAGGTGTCATACTTCTAGATCTGATCATTCTCCTCAGTTTAAAACTTTAGGGCTTATATTTATGAATTCTTCCTGTACTACAGAGTGAGAGACAAATAACCGTTTCTTTTTACTGTTGACTGTAATGCAGATTGTGGGTTTTTTTCCCCTGACAGTGCAGGCAGTTTCAAAACATATCAAAACCTCAGTAAAGGGTGTGATTTCTATTGTACTAAAGGAGATAATCATTTTTGTTAGTCCAACAGGTGGAAGCACGCAGTGGACAGCAACAGTGTGCGACTGTATATCCTATTACCTGACCGGGGCACAAGCAAAAATAATCATACAGGTTTGTAATCAAAACATTTTTGTCATATTTTTAAAATCTCTATCAAGTTGTATGTTAGCTTATTTTTTTCTGGATATTCACACTCTTCAGAGAGTCCTGAAAGTAATTTACTTCGTTCACTGTTTGTTGGTAAGTTAAAAGAGGGGGTTCTGCTGCAGGAGAAAAGAATTACTTGTTAATTCTATCAAGTAAAACAGATAAGGGAAGAAGCAAGGTTGTGTTGTTACTTCTTCTGATGTCGCGTTTAGAGCAGTTGGTAAAATGATGGGAACTGTGATATGGAGTAAGTAAATGTTGTATGTTCTGATGGGAGCATCAGTTGTTAAGTCTGATTTGCAGTCTGATGAACTAAAAACTGTGCCAGTAGTTCAGTGAAAATGCCTATAACGATGCTTTAAAGCTCTCCTAACTTCTTGCAGGAAAGTGACACGGCTTGTGCGTTGCCTGTGAAAATTTTTTGCAAGGATGAAGCAGGACAATTAATTGATATTTCAGAACACCTTATTAAAAAGGGTTTGGTCTTTAGAAATACAAGGTTTGGATACTTCTTTTATATTCTTTCAGACTTGATCTACATTGTGGTAAACGAATAAGTAAAACAAAACTGGATTATGTTCTACAGTGTATGTAGCAACAAAACACCATCTTAAGTGAAGTTTCTTGAGTAATCTATATTTTCCCATTCCACATTTTAGTTCTTTAAGTTGGTTGGTGAGCTATTTAACAGCGTGTAAAGAAGCATTTTCCATCTTGCGTATTTTTTTTAATTCCATTATTTTATTTCACGCTTCCAAGTTCTTTACCAGTTAATGTGTTGATGTGTTTTGATTGAATCTGCTAGAACTCTCAAAGCTGCTGTGGCTTGTGCAGTCCCCAAGAAACATCCTGACGTATGTTTAGAAGAAGAGAACCCGCAACTGAACGGTTGTAATTCAGAAACTGCATGCATAAGAAGCAGCGCTGCTCAAGAGAAAGATGGGGATGTTTCAGAGAACGAACAGAAGCCATGTAAAATGTACAAGTCGCTGGTTCATTTGGAAATGCATGAAATATATAAAGCCCCCATCATACCTGAAGCAAAAATTTTTCAAGCTATTGTGAGTTGCATTGGACATGATGGAACTATTTATATGATACCAAAATCATTCGGTAAGATTGCAGGCAAGAAAATGCATTTATCCTATGAATCTGATCACATTGGTACATCAGAATGTACCAGATAAGTGTTTTTCTGACATGTTCTGAATCAGAATGTTGTTACACAAGATTCCTGTTTGGCAGTGCTGCTCTTGGGATGTGATGAGGACTTCAGCTTGGCAGTGAGGGCTCTGCTCACCTGTGTAGTGGTTGCACTGCTTTCAGGCAAGGAAAAAAAAAAAGATGCCCGCAAGATGGCGCCACAAGAGACTGGAATCCAGAGTCACTGATGGCCTCACTGCTGGAAAAGCAGCTTCTGTTTAACTGGTCATGTTTGCATATAGTAGACATTGAACATATCTATTGTATCAGTATTGGAAAACATTTTTTGGAGCAGTATGTGTATTTTATGTTTAAACATCTCTTGATGGAACATGTTGTCTTTTAGTGATCAAAATAATTTGTGGTAAGAGAGTAACAGACTTTGAATTTCATGCCACACAACTGTTGCGGGTTTTTTTGTTTTTTTGTCTTTTCCAGAAAGTAAACTAAACGAATTGATGAGTGAAATACAAAGTAACTTCAAATGCCTTGGTCTTCTGGAACCCTATTGTTGGAAAAAAGGAGAAGCTTGTGTTATAAGAGGGTCAGATACCCTTTGGTATCGAGGTAAAGTTGTAGAACTCGGTGGTGGTACCCTCCAGGTAAGTTGGATTGGATGTTGTCTCGTGTGTGAATGTTTGCACATATATGGAAAACATACAGATAAATAGATGATTTGACTCTCTAAAATGTATAACTCCTATTTTTGTTCAGCTCATACTGCTGCTCATTTTGCTTTAAGTTGTGATCACTTTGCTGATCTTACCTTTGTTTTAAGATGAATTCTGTCTGCTTATTTCAGTTGTCATAATTTTCCCATAGTATTCCTGTTGATGATAAATGTTCTTAAGTAAAAAGCTGTCTTTGATCCCTTGATTACCTGTAGGTAATCCCGTTTTGTTCTTTGCTTTTTTATGATCATAAGCAGAATGCCTTGAAAATACTTTTGCTTTAGCTTCCACCTACCCAACAAGTAGTGGTTGTCAGTGAATTCTTTCAGTTGCTGTGGTATAGAGCTCCTTTTTCCAATTAGCAGTTATTAGTAATGAGTATTATCAAATCTTCTGAGTCTGTCTGCTTTTTGATTGTAGATCTGCAAGTCTGACAAGTTCCTAGCTCAGCGGTTTTTATTTCAGTTTTAAACTACTGTAGCTTACTGCGTAAGAGGTAGATCTCTTGAAAGACAAATTTAATGTCATAACGGTTCTTCAGTCTTTTCCTTAATTTGTGCTTTGTCATATCATGTATGTATCAACAAACTTTCTTCTTCCTCTGGAAAAATTATGCTATAAATAAGCCCTTTGCTTTTTGACCTTAAAGGCAGGAATTATTTTAGCAAAACCTTTTTGTGTAGGTACAGTACATCGACCATGGTTGTATAGAGAAGGTCCCTCAGTGTCACCTGTATCCAACTACGTTGTATACTGATACTCCTCCATTTTGCATACCATGTCAGCTCTACAAGACAGTACCAGTGAGTAATGCTAACTTTTGAAGACTTTTTAGGTGTTTACTCAGTTGATGATACTGCTCGGTCATACAAAGATTGAGAGTAGTTGCTGGTGTTTTTGCTTGTCTCTGAGAACTCAGGGAATATAGCTGATACGGATCACTTCAGCAAGGCAGTCTTCTATCAGAAAATAACATTGCTTTATGAAATGATCATGCTTCAAAAGCAGCCGTCATTGGAATGAAATCCTTGAGTCGGGAGACCACAGTGGCTGGCAGGATGATACTCTGAAGCGGTGGCTTGTTTTTACGATAGCAGCCACAAGGAGCAAGTCCTGAGTTTCTTACTGCAGAATGGCCAGAAAATTGTAAATCCTTGAGTCAATTTGTTATTCAAATTTGAATGGTGCATTTAGTAAGTGTGAATTACTGAAATGGCTAGCTTACCTTTACGCTTTTTTAAAGAAAACTTTGTTATCGCTAGAAGCAGTTGAGATAGATGAAGAAGGAGAGGTTTAAGGGGAAAGTTAGGCCTATGGGTTGGCAGGCAAATGGACATTGCAAAGTATTTAAAGTACCCCCTATCTTTGTTCTCAGTTATCTTCAAGTTTAATTCTGTATCTTTTGGTTGTGTTTCATGTAATATGCACATCTATGTGATAATTTATACATAGTACAGGTTAGACTTGGCAAGCAGCATCTCTTTCTAAGCAACTTCAAGGTCTGAAAATTGCTGGTCAGCATTGTTACACAAGAATTTGTAGTGCACCAAATAGCAGATAGCATATAAACTGTTCTAGACAACTCAGACTAATTATCTGTGCTTTCAAAGAAGTTGCTAAATAAGACACATTTTCATCTCTTTTAAGAAATATAGTGTTATTTATAAGAATAATAGTATTATTTATGAGCACCTCACTCTTTAGGGGTTTCTTGCTTTTTGCCAAATAGATTGGAAATTTTTGGCAGCAGGATGCAGTGCACATCCTTCAAGAACTACTTACAAACGAAGAGGTGGAAATACATGTTCAGGTAGCTTTGTTTATTCATAGATGTGGACTGATGCTTACCTTTTTTTTACTTTTTTTTTTAACTTGTATTATGACTATTAGATGAAGGAATGTAGCAAAAAATTCATTTCTTAGATAAAACATTTTATCCTCAGTCTTTATGTCCTCCAATAGGGAAGAATTGAAAGCTAAAGTTATTTCTCCAGTGACTTCAGGCCTTAAATTTATCCGTTGGAGGTATTAACACTTTTTTTTGCTGATGTTTGTATTCTGTCAACAACCTACCTACCAACATTGTAAATTTTTCTAAATGCAATTTTAAGTGATGAACATTGGACATAATTTGGACATAATCCGGAAGTTGGACTCAATGATCCTAATGGGGTCCCTTCCAACTCAGGATATTCTGTGATTCTATGATAATTGAATGTGGACATGCTTAAATTAATATATTAACATTATAGGGAAGCAAATACCTATTGTCTGGAAAAAAAAAATGTAATTTCAAATAATTTCTACTGGTAAATTGTGGAGGGAAAGGGTTTACTGTTAAGTGAGCAAACCTGGGATAATGTTTCAGTGTTAAACTGGTTAGTTGGTGCTGCCATTCCAGAGACAGATGCAGTCATGTTCCAGTTCGTGCCATAATTGGTGTTAAGAAATCCTTACTGGTTTTGTATCTTGAAGGGAATGAGTGTGGTGTCATTAGGAGCAGCAGGTTAGAATTTCCTGGTCAATACTTACAAAACATCAGTTGTGCTATTACTGTTGTAATCTTACTCTGCCTTGTGTAAGTAGGAGCTACCAGACAACCCATGGGGCAAGCTGTCCATCAGCCTGTATTTCGATGGAATGTCACTTTCCTCCTTCATGGCCTACCAGCAGTACTGTGTCGCTAAAGATTGTCAGGACGTACCAAAGCAGGTGAGATTTGGGGCTTTTGCTGTTGTTACTCACAAGAGTACCCAGTTTTTGTTGTGACCTTTGGTTGATTGCTATTTTTAACATTGCAAAACTGTACAGAAATATAAACTGTATTAAGGTCAAGTACACTGCTCCTGAGCATAACAACTGTAGGTGTGATTTTGTCAGGGTATTCATCTGACTGTATTTTTTCTGAAGCAGCGACTCATGCTGGAAAGAAAACAATTCTGCAGTACAATGTGTACTGCTGTCACTGCTCATTTAAGTCTTAGTGTGTGTGCCACTATGCTTGTGATACAATTCGCAGAATTTGTGTGTATTAGGACTGAGTAACCATGGAAAACCTAGTTATAAATTAGTCTCTTGTAGCACTTCCATAGTCAGCACATGACACAAGCTGCATACAGATCTTGAAATTAAATGGTAACTTTAAAATCGAGATTTGACAGACTATCACTTCAGTCTTCCTCATCCTGAAAGTGTCTTCAGGTGTCTCTCACTGCTGGGTGGGTTCTTGTAGGCTGTTCATAAACAAAGCTTTGTGGTAGAATTGGCTGCAGTGCAGCCTACCCTTTAATTACTTTAGATTACATTCTTCACGCTGAAAAAGCACTTGAGTTGCCTTAAGTATACAGTATTATGTGATGTATAAATTCTGTATTTTAAAAAACACATGTTTTCTGCTATGCCTTTCTAGATATAATAAAGGCTGTAAGCCATTTTTAGTTTTTTAAAGAATATACCACAAAGGTAAAAGGATGGGAGACGACAACTTGGAGCAAATGACTCAAAGTTGTCGTGGTAGAATATGTGCATAGTATCAGTAGTTTAAGTTGGACTCCCTATACCAAAGTATGATAGATCTAGCTGCAGCCAAAAATAAGAAAAGACAGTTAATGTTACAAGTAAGAGTGAATGCAGTTTGTTCTTTCAAAGACATCACAGTCACAGGATGTTTGAGCTCGGAAGGGCCCTCTGGAGGCACCTGGTCCAACTCCTGCTCAAGCAGGGACACCCAGAGCAGGCTGCCCATGTGGAGTGCTCAGGTGGGAACAAACTGAAGTGTAAGCTGAATCTTAAGAGCCAGATGTAGTCATGTTGCCTGACAGTGTTAATGATTTTTTTAATTTATTTTTATATATGTTTATCAAGGACATGCTGCTACTAGATAATTCCTTTGACCAGAAATGACAAAAAAGCCAGTTTCCATTTTATTACAAAATATGATGCTTAACTAAAGTCTGTCTTGGTCTAGGAGCTGCTTGAAGGAAACGTTCATGTTTTGCCTTCATACACGCTGCCACCACTGCCTGTTCCAGGAGATATCTTTCCTGTCAGAGTTACCCATTTTGTGTCCCCTAAGGAGGTGAGTTTTGAAAACATATATTGCAGACAAAATGCTGCAGTCCCATCATGCTAATGATCACAGCTAACAAGTTTAGATAATAGACAAATAGGTTGCAAAATGCTACTTATGTATTGGTATAGGTGGTCAAGTAATGCAGCTATCTGAATGTGAACTCACTTGAAATACTCACGGAGGGGGCAGGTGGATAGTGAAATAAATACTGCCTGTTGCCCTAAAAAAAAACAGGAATTGCAGGGTTTGTAGTATGGTACTTATTCATCTTGTATAATAAGGAAGTGGATCATTGAATATTAACTTAGCAGAACACTAAGGATTTCTATTCTTTATTCCCAAAAATTAAATTACTGGGATGTTGTTTAATAATGTGAACGTTTTCTGGCTGTTACAGTCATTTGGCTGTCTCCGGTCGATGACTGATCATTGATTTTTGTGCATACCCACACAGCTGCCCTGTGCAGTCTCCCAGGCAAAATGGCAAATGTAATACTGATCAATCAAAAAAAGATTCCTGTGTGGACTTCGAATACTGGATGAAACAGGAAAACAAAGCAGTGAGAAGATGATTGTGTTTAAAAAAAAAAAAAATCATGTTTTCTGAGTGTGTTGAGTTGCTTGTACTGTTTGGGTAAATCTGTAAGTAACAGGTTTTAAAGTACAGAAGCAGTTGCTTTAAGTTCAGTATTACGGTTTGGTTACAAGTTCAGTACACTAATTTACTTATACGCATCTTCCCCAGAAAATGGATATTCTACGTAGACAATTGTTTTGACTAAATACAGGATGAAAGTGTTAGGATACGTTAGAAAAGGGCTTTTCTTGGATACTCTTCATGTTTCTCCTGTAAGAGGGGAAGCAGATAACCAACATGTATTTGGTTCATTTTTTGTAAATTATTTGAATTCGTGTTTTTGATCATGGTATATGATCACAGACACCAGACCCTGCTCTGGGCTCATATATTTAAGTACCAGCTGCATGATGGAGTTGTGGCTTGATTATATATCCGTGTACAAATAAGAAAATGAAAATTAATTTTCTTCCTGGCTGGTGAATCATAATGCTGAATTCACAAATACTAATAGCCTACTCATTAATTACTAGGACTATCTGTAGAGTATCAGTGTTATGCGATGTCCCTGTTTAAAAAACATTTTAAGTGGTCTAAAATCTGAATGACTTCTATGTGTATTGGTTAAAGTTTAATTTTTTTGAACCTACAGAATTATAGTGCTGACTCAGTTACAAATCAAGGTGAATGGAATGTCTTTGTATAGCAAATAAAATGCAGTTTTAGAACTTCTTTCAGTAATTTTGAAATTAATCTGGTTTGTCATTATGAAGTGAGATCACTTACCCCAAGTAGTAGAGGGAGGAATCCTAATGAGGAACAGCTGTGAAATCTTACATGGGTATGTTCTCTAGTATGTGCATTCCTTTCCTTCTTACTTTTTAATATTGAAATGTGGTGTTAATAAATGGTTACTCTTCTACTTTGGGGTGGAAATGCATAACTACAAAGTTATTTGTAAGTTGAGGAAAGAAGAAAGGGGAGAGAGGTAAGTGCTGAAACCATTCTAGGATGGGGAATAAGTAGTATTCTAATAATCCTCGATTACTGGTGGAATTTGAAGGTTATGCAAAGCCTACAAAAATGTAATATGGGAGCCTTTTCTTTGGATAGGTATATATTTGTCTTAATCCTTCTGAGAATGTTACCAAGCTGTCTGCCACAGAGGGAGATGCTAGCTGCAACCTGGACAGCCTCAACGAAGCCCTGAAATGGTACAATAAAAACGTGGATTCTCTTCCTCTTCTGACAAACTTCAGAACAGGTATGTTAGTATTAGTTTATCTTCCCCCTGTTGTTCCATGTGGATAAACAAAAGCCTGAAATTCTTTACAAAGAATCAAAATAATTCTGTTTCTTACGGATATTTAAATAAGTCTTCCAGAGAGTAAGAAACAAATGTGCATGGTGATAATATGATACACTTACAATCATGTGTTCTTCTTTGCATGAAATTGAGACTGTGTTACTGTTTTTCAGTGGGATGATGAAGATAACTCAAATTTCTGTTGTGTGTTGATGAATAGCATTTAGATTGCATATGGCAATAATAAAATTCTTCCCTGAAGCTATGGCTGTGGAAGTCTTTCTATTAAATATTCAAAATACATTAAGATCTGTACCGAAAATGTAGAGTTGAAAATGATTTGAACCCTAGAGAGTGTCACTTCACTTTAATTCTGAATTTCTCAGTTTAGGCAAAAGACATACTTCAGTTCTCCTGTCCACAGTTACAGGGCCTAAAATAATAAAGTGCATTCATCTAGAACTTAGTGAAGAAATCAGTTAGTGCTAGTTCTTGATTCTAGCAACTGCTAAAATTCTGGTTTTAGGCAGTATCTGCCTTCTATGTTCCAGACAGACTCTGTTCTCTTAAAAGCTGATCTGTTCGCTAACTGAAGTGTACAGGAGTGTCAAAGTGGAAATCTCCAACATTAAGCAGTTTGGCTGCTTTTAACTTGACCAAAATTACATCCTAGTGATGGTGAATTAAAGTTCAGAGAGAATATTATGAATTAGAGGAGGAATAAAATCGCAGTTAACAAAGCAAAATTGATGACATTCTACTAGTTTGTATGGCACTGAGTGTATTTTGGGGTTTTTGTTTTTACAGAAATGCCTTGCCTTGTAGAATACAAAGATGGTTTGTGGTATAGAGCGAAGCTCCTCTCTGTTGAAGAATTCAACCCTGTTAAGATCCTGATTCAATTCGTTGACTATGGCAATTTTTTAGTTGTTCCAACAAGCAAGTAAATAATCAGAAAAAAAATGCATGTAAAATGTGGATGTGTGCGTGTGTGTATATACATTTATATCATAAGTATGTATAAGTGTGTGTATTTTCACAAATGTATTACCTACATATATATAGCTATAGATACACAATATGTAATAGTTCAGCATTAGATTTCAGTTGGAGAGAAAAGTTAGTTGGCTGGTTACGTAATTTGCCTGCAGAGCACTAGGGTGTGCACCTGCTTCTGTCTCCGGGGCAGTTACAAGAAGCCCGTTACTATAATGCCAGGTTTCTCCATCATTGGGTTACTTAACTTCACAACCTGTGAGGTAGGCCTGGGTTCATAATCTGCTTTTGCACCCAAGAAGCTTATACTTGGAGGGCTCAGTCCCTGGTTTGTGTGCAAATAAATCCTCTGATTCTTTGCAGCTCAGCCTGTGTAGAAGACAGCTGGGAAATAAGATAAGGAAGTGACTGAACAAAGCACACCCCACACTGCTTATGGGGAAGCTGGAAGTTCAGATCCCTCTTCTGCCTGGTGCTGGGCTGCTAGGAACTACTCCTCAAGCACCAGTGCACACGCATAGATGTCACAGACACTAGGCTTTCATGGTCCCCTAAGCTTCTCTGAATTATTTCTCTTGAAGCACTTGCACTTTATATAAATAAAAGTCACACTGACTTGCTCTTGAGCTCAGTGGAGCAGCTACAGATTGACTTAATGTGAGGCAAAATGTGGATTTGAACAGATTTCCTGCTTCCTGGGCTTTTAGGGTCTTAGGAGATACACTTGAGGGTTGTGCTTCCTTATTCCTTTATTTCTGGGATGGAAAGAGTGAGGTGAATGGGGAGATAATAATAACAAAACCAAGGTACTACATCAAATAGTTGGACTAGGACATTTGAGTGAAGCAGTTTGGACCACAAAGGCCTGTCATCGTCCAGATGGCACCAGCTTTAGAGGCTGCATTGTGTCCCCTGGTTTTCTTGGAAGTTTTGCTCTTCTGTTCCTTACTCCAGTCTGTGTTGGGCACCTGAGACTCCTCCATGGGCGCTGTAATGGGGAGCCAGCATGCCTGGTGTATGATACTGGCCTGCTTCCTGATAGTTAGGATGCCAAAGTCTTTTGGAGAGCCCAGCCCTGTGTGGTGAATTGTTCAGTGTGACACCAGCAGGCTATTGTAGAGCAGGGCCCCTGAACCCGTTTCCACACCTTAAAACTATCCCATGAACCGTTAAGCTCTCTTTCTGTTTTCAGTGACAGTTTTGCTTTACAGGTAGATTCTTGCAGGCAAACACTTTGTTTTTGTTGCAGGTTGCGCCACATACCTCATCACCTGCTGCAGTATCCCATTCAGGCAGTGCGAGCTCTGCTGGCTGGATTTAAACCTCCGTTAAGTGATACAAACGCAAAAAGAATTCCTTATTGTCCAGAGTGGAGCGTGGAGGCATTATGGGCTATGATGGACTGCACTGAAGGAAAACAGCTCTCTGCTTCTGTACTTGTGAGAAACAGCAGTTTTTTCTTCATTCTTGCTCAGCCTAAAATTCTTTCTGGCAATCTTAGTATAATTTGAGTGCTTGTTCTACTGTGGACCCTCATAATTTACAATCTTGAACCATTTACCATGAAGGAACTGCTGCTGAAGTGAAAAAATCACGTGGCTCTTTCCTTACATTTGCAATCAGAAAAATTGCTGAGCATTCCTGGTTTGGGGAAAAAAAATGTTACTTTAGTTTCCTTTACAGAAATACTCTTTCTGTATTCACAGTTCCATTTGGCAGTGAAGTATAGCCAGCAAAGTCATTTCTACTATTGGTTGGTCTGTGAGATTTAAACAGATTGTCATGCTTCTGAAAACTATTAACTTTAATTTTCAGGCTTCTTCACCAGAGGTCACCATTTTCTTGTATGAAGATGACCAAAAACTAGTTCATATGAAACTGGTTGAGATGGGACTTGCAGATTTGGATGAGTGACATGTGAGTACACTGAATACAAACTACAAATTCATACCATCACGAAGGGGCATTGTTTCAAAAGTTTTAAGCCAGGGTCTCAATTGCTAACTGATTGACCGCAAACAGAATTAGATTTAAAAAAAAAAAAAATGCTTCTGTCCAGACTTCCACTCTCCTAATTAAGTAAAAGTTGTTTAAAAATGGAATTTAGTTACACATTACTGAAGCGCACACAGTTTTAAGAACCAACAGGTACTGAAACTTGGGAGTGTTAAGGCAGTAATAACAGGAGGAGCATTTGCTGCTAGTCATTGAAGAAGGTAACTTGTAGATGAGTGGCAGTGTACTCTATCCAAACAATGATAGTAATAAATTACTTCCTTCATTTTCAGCATTTGTTCTCAACGTCCTGTGCCAGTGGTTCTCATACCGAGCTCTGTAACTTCCGGATGTCCATCCCTCTGAACACAGAATACTTGAAATGAAAAGCTTTACACCATGTGGTGTCTACAGAGAATACTGAAGACTGGTTTGGGTTTTGGTTTTTCAAATTCCTTAACCAACTTGACGTTATGTAGTTCTTTTCCCTCCCATTTAATAAGCCCTCTCCTAATCTGCGTTTATGGATTTTCCTTACAATTTTGACTCTTGATTGAGATGTAAATAGATAGCTTCACTGTCTGTCTATTCCCATACAGCCTTAAGTGGTGTTTTGTGGTAATTCCTTCATAAGCGTAGCTGGAATGAATGTGTAGTAGTGAAGAAATAGATAAAGAAATAATGTTGAGTACACTTGTTCCAGTGTCTTGTTAGAAGACTTGAAGGGAAGATGATAGTTCTATTACTGTGATGTAACTCTTGTTCGTATTTCAGGCATATTTGGTGACAGTTTTCTGGTACCAGTCTGCAATCAGGAATGAACAGCAGGGAGGTGGGGAATGTTACTGGTTTTGTTCTGAAACACATTTGCATTGTTGCTGTGTTTTGCTTTCAGTAGTGAGATGGATGGCTTGGGTGTCCTTGCACCTCCTTCCTACTCCTGGTGTTGTAGTGTTCAACTCAAAGGGTTAGAATAAACAGGAGCCTGCTCAGCATACATCTGAAAGCTTCCTTCTCTTTCCTGCTATAAAGAGATGTTCAAAGAAACCTTACTAGTGTGGTGCATCCTTTATGTTCAGAGTTCAGCTGCTTCAGTCACCCCATGGAGAATTTGGTCTAGATTATCAAGGGAAAACATAGGAAATCAGTGTAGCAAAATACAAGTCTTGAAATCGTACACAACTGAAGATGATAGTCTTTTTAAACAAAACTGATCCCAGCCTCTCCTTCTCTTAGAGGTCTTTGTTACACTCACTTCCTCAACAAATACCTAAATAAATTCACCTGGATTGCTCATGTCCACCACAGGACAGGGCTTGAATCTCATTACAACCAGCTGGGTTTTAGATAGGTTCTCTGTATTTTCTAGAAATCAGGTAGTGACAGTGTGAGACTCCTGCTTCAATCTTGTTTACCTGATTTTTGGCATGGCCTTTTGTGTTTTCTTACTTTGACCATAGGCCTTACACTGGAGAAGGCTGGGCATCTTTAACTTTGCCATCCTGCATTCAGTGCAAGTTTCCGTTTTTGGTAGAAGTATTTTCAGAAGAAAGCTCCAGTTGAGTCCCTGCTTGGGTGGTGTTGAAAATGGCTACTTCAGCGTGACCAGAATATCTATGTGAAAACCACTCTTTCTCTGTTCTGCCCTCTGTAAAGATCGGAAGAGGTGTGTTTTCTATCCCAGCAAGTGCTGCTTGAGCTCCACCCTTGTTTCTTTGTGGTAGTAGCTGGAACTGGGTTTGCTCAAATTACATTTTGCTCATTTTTTTGCCAAGTTAACAAAATGAACAGAGTTACAGGGAAGGCAGGATTGTCCAGTTCAGGCTGTTGCATCAGCTGGGCTTGTGTCCCTGAACCACATAGTGCTGTCACCTGCATAGCCATTTCCTGATGTTCAGACCACCTGACCTCCAGACCACCCATCCCCTTGTGCATTTCTTTGTTTGACATGAAAACGTGTACAAAACTTAACTGTGGAGTTTACAGCCAGTCTCTGTGCTAAGTGTTGCAAGTTGCCAGTTTTTACTAGCAGTGGAAGGATTAGTTCATGGGTTTAGTAAGTATTTTGGTACTGAAATGTGTTACATGCTGTTCTAAATACCATACAGAGGTGTTTCAGTACAGTCATCTTCCAAATGTAATGTTGTTCTTACATCTATTAAAAATTATATACAACTGTTGTGACAGAGGCTTGGGCCTGAATTACATTAAGAACTGCCATTTAGGACTGCCAGAACTGACAGGACCAGCCCCTACAGCCCACCACCCAACTTCTAGCTGAGTAAGCGTTACATCCCAGTGCAAGTTAATTTAGCTCTTCAGTAAAATAGAGCACAGTAACTACAAAGCTTGCTTGCTCTCCCCAAGGAAAAGGGGCAGTGAGGGTGTAGGGGCAGGAGGTATCTTCCATACTGCAAAAAGCAAGTGAAATAAACTTAGAATAGCCAAGTTGGAAGGGACCAAAAAGGATTATCACGTCTACCTTGTCAGCATCTCCTGCAGAAGAGGCTTGCAGCAGACACAACAGCAGTAACAACACTTTGGTTGTAGGTGCTGGGGAATTTTTAAAGATGAGCCAGCTTACAAATCTGCAACTGGATGAGGTGAAAGAATGGGATGAGAAGATGCCCTTTGGTGGTTTCTGATGTTTTTTCCCCTTTGCGTTGAGTAGCATAGAGAATTAACCTATCTCACAGTTGCCTTTTCTAGCCTTAAAGACAAGAGGGTTACAAAATACAGTTTGGGGTTTGCTGATGTTCTTGCTTCCTAACTCAGATGAAATAAAAATAAAGAATAAGCTTCAGCCTGACTGAAAAGTGCCCTTGATTTACTCTAACACAAGCAACTTTTACCTTAGATGGAATGGCTTCTCTCTTGAACTTCTAAAATAAGATCATCTATGCCTGTTTGATGAATTTTCAGTGGCCACCAAGCAATTAAAGGATACCCTTTACCCTACACATGCTAAAACACTGAATCACTAAACAGCTTCTGAAAATAGAAACAGGCAAAACAATTGACAAAGCTCTGATGTAGTAATACCAACTGAAAAATAAATTTATTTCAGGAAAACTATAAACAATATATATACACAAGTTTAAAAGGTGGTTCGTTTTGTTTACAGGAATGTACATTGTTTTTGCTGATGTGTCAACAGGATCAACATGAACTACACCTTGGTGTCCATGAGGATATTGCCATCCTTGTCCTTTACTCTTACTCTCCCAGAGACATACTTGGTTTCCTGGTGTCCATTCATATACACAGTCTTAACAGTACCATCTGGATACTCCCGTCTCTTGAACTGTGATGTGTGTAGCTCTCTCTGGCCATTATTGAACTCGATAGTTTTGCTCCCATCTCTGCATTAAAAACAAGTATGTGATTTTATTTTTTGTAAAAATCATAAGGACTATAAGTAGGCTTAAATTTATTCTTGGAACAAGCACTAAATACATAAGCCTAAATGAAGAAATTAAAAACAGTATTTTTGAAAGGCCTCTTTCATTAAATACCATCCCAGTTGGTTGGTACTCAAACATGTTTCTCCAAAAAACAGTTTTTTTCTGATGTGTCTTCTTTATACTCAAGAGCATCTATTACACATTCTCTCCTCTAAATCTATGGCTGCAAAGGTCCAGGAAAAGTTTAAAATAATGTTTTGAGCACAGGCAGTTTGGATGTCAGACCTGCTTGAGGCACAGCTAGGTCCTTAAACATTCTCTAGAATTACACACAAGTCAGAAGTTACTTAACTTTTTTTTTCCTATTAGAAAAGACACAGGCATTCAGTTCTCCATCCCCTCTATGATATAAGAAAAATGCAGACAGTAACCAAGCCTTCCCTGTACAGTATATCCAAATGTAAGCTTTTACAAAGACATCGCTATATACTGCCTCTGGCAGTGAGCTCTTAACTACTGCTTTCCTGTCAGCAGTCTAGGGTACCTGAAAACAAAGCTTACCGCTGAACACGAACGATAGTGCCATCTGGAAAGATGCTTTCTTCTTGCCCATCCGTAAATAAGTTTTTGATAGTTTGATCGGGGAAAGTGATTTCTTTCTTGCCATCAGGATAATGTTTCTCTGAAATGTATTTTGAGACAATATCCTTATTACGTAAATACAGGAGTGTTTTGCATACATATGTAGTAGTTTTGAGGGTTGGCTAGGTTGGATGTTTTCTTTACCTATTTGTCCGTTTGAAAATTGCAAGACCTCCAAGCCATCGCAGTATGTAGTATGAGTAGTCTTAGCATCAGCATAATAATAAATCTGCAGGAAACAGTTAAAATTAACATACCCAGTCAGGAATCGTGTGCATACACGCACATGTATAAGTATAGGGGAGAAGGTGCAGGATACATACCACTGTTTGATCAGGCATAATCTGCTTCACATCCCCATTAAAGAAGGTTATGGTTACGGTCTTCCCATCAGACCCCACTTTTTTCCATGTCCCATTGGGAAAAAATATGAGGTGACAGCCATTTTTCAAAACCTTTTCAACCTAATGAATGGATTACAGAGATCAGTATTTAGCCATCACATTCAGGCACCCATTCATCTTTCACGGCAAGCATCTCACAGAATTTCAAGTGCCACGCTCTTATTTTACCTTTCCATCAGGATAAGCAATTTCTCTCTGTATCTCTTCACTCTCTGTATGCGCAGGTCCAGATGGTGCTGGCACAAGAGCTTCATTAGGAGAGGTGTCCTGAAATCACAACAGTAATATAAGCATAAACTCCAGTCAAACTTTGTCGTCATACAACTGTTTTCCCTAGGCTGACAAGTATGTTAGGAAATAGGAAGCATGAGGGTAGGAAGACAGGTCTGGGAAGTCATAAACCCAGTCTAGATTTTATGCAACATCTAGTATATGATGTACTCGGGCTAGCAGTAATTTGTGGTCAGTTTTTTCCAAGCAGAAATGGAATTCATTGCTGTAGGGTGGTGCTCAACAGACTGAAGTCATCCATACAGAGGCGTGAAGCAGCTGATGAAGTTTTATAAAGCCTAAATGCTGCCTACAGCAATTAAGAATTCTTAAAAGATTCTTGGATGGTTTCTCTACATGGAACATAGTCAGTTCCCCTCCCCCCCCCCAAAAAGGGTAAACATTCTGCAAAATTCTAGGGGGTAGATTATTATTTTGTTTCCTTTCCTCAGCCAAAGAATGCTGCAACAGCTAGAGGGAGGTAAAGCATTGACTACTACATAGCCTTTAACTGCAATTTTGTTACCAAGTATATAAAAAAAATTGAGTCAGTGGCTTTCCAGGTCACCCTCCAAATACTCACTTAAATACAGATAACTTCATGGTTTTTTTTATTTGTTTTGTGTTTTTTTCCCTTAAAAATCAAGATACAAGACTTACTACCATAAAAGTCCTAGAAGAATCTTCTAGTGCCATTGTCTCAGAGTTGCTTCTGTCCTTAGCAGGTGCTGAGGCAAGCATTCTTGAAAGCTTTCCTACTCAGATAAAAGTAAGGAAGTTAATTTGGACAGTAAAATTAAAGTGCAGTTTAAGTGTTAAAATCATAATTATATATGAGATCAAGTTGTACAGGACACCTACATTTCTTTAGTGCTGTAAAAACTGAAAGCGGTATGTTTATAAAAATTCAGCATGTCAGCTCTCTGGGGCATGTCATTTGCTTCAGCAACATGCTGGACTGAAAAATCATTGCAACGGGCATAATGCTTGCACTCTGTCGCCTATTTCATTTTTAGATCTATAGAGGAGATTCTTAGAGGAGATATCTAGAGGATCTAGGTAACATTCTTACTAGCCATACCTTATAACGAATAAAACAGGACTGACAATCTTTCAACAAGAACAGTCTTTGGCAGACTTTTTCTACGTCTTTCCTAGCATTCCAGAAGGATTATCAAAATAAAAACAGCACGGGCTTCAATTCTGGATTGTACTCCTCTAATAGACAACATCATGGTTGTTTGCCTTTAGAGATGTCAAAAAACAAACAAAACCTACAACCCTCCAGTTACTTGCTATGTTTGATTATTCATTAGGAAGGGATATAGGAACAAATGCTGTTGTCAGCTAACTGTGAAAAGAAGGAAACCAAGGAACAGCAGCACTGCTCCCTCTACACTTATTTTCTGTTAACTCTTTTAAAAAATTTGCTGATTAGACAAGCATTTATACCTTTTGCCTGTGAATAATTTTTGCCACTTATCTTGCCACCCTTCTGTGCTGGAAGAAGTGGAGATCCAGTTTGGCTTTTCAGGCCTCTATTTGGTAGACTCTGGAAGGAAGGAAGAGTTATTTGTGGATTATGTGACTTTTATTCAATAACTGTTCGCTTGCAATAAAATTTATACACCATTTGTCATGAAACTTACTGCAAGCTTTCTTCACAAACTACATTTTTTGAGATTTAGTCAGCAGAAGGGTTTGCTTGATGTAGCCCAAGCTACGTTTTGGAACTCTGCCTACTGCCTCACTACCACCAGCTACAGAATGTTAATTTGGTACAAGCAATCATAAATAACAGTTTCAAAACTAAATATGATTACTGTAGACAATGGTGAACTGCCTGATTTGCCTGGCCGATCCTTGAGGTACAAAGGTTCTCAGGTTATATGCCATCTATGTACTTTTCCTCTTATAATTGCATCATTTTGAATTTCAATGACAAGTTTCTCAACAGAATAGATAGTGCACACAGTGATGCCTCCTTGGAGATCATCAGAAGCCGTGTGGACGTGGTCCTGGGCAGCCTGCTCTGGGTGTCCCTGCTTGGGCAGGGACATTAAACCAGATGACCCCCAAGGGTCTCTTCCAACTCAACCATTCCATGGGTCTGTGAACATTCACATTTGGAGAGAACATGACATTAACGAAATTCTGTGTCTGTCACCACTAGCAGACCCCCGAGATTAGTAAATTAAAAGTTAATATCTAGGTTGTGGCTACTGGATTCCAACTTTATGATCCACAACACAAAAGTTTTCACACAGACCAACTTAAAACACTGAGATTAAAAACTTACTACAGATTCTGCTCTTCTTAGAGTCACCCCAGAATTTTCCATTTTCTTCTTGCTTCCAGCAGCTTCTACTTTTTTCCAGGCTTCAAGACGAAACCTCTCCATAATTTTGACTTCCTCTTTTAGCTCCATGTTCTCGTTTACTAAAGCTTCTATTTGATCTTTCAGGCGTCGATGGGTGGTTGACCATTTTGCTTCTTTTCGTTTTACATCTTCCTGTAACTCTGCAATCTGCTGTTTTAAAGCCTTAGAAAAATGCACATTTATAAATGAAAGAAGTTTCGTTTTTTAAATATATCAAAAGATTTTCATGTTCTAGGAAGGAACTTACAAGCAAAAGGAAAAAAAAAATGTACAAAAGCACTTGAGTACTTGTACTTAGCGTAAAACAGGTAAGATCTGTGTAATGGTAGAGGGTGAAAGGTAGGGATTTTTAGTTTTATTCCATGAAAAGGATAGGATCAACTTTAGATATCAACTCCATAAGCTCAACTTAATCAGAGGATGTCTCTCATTCCCCTCTGAGCATCCTTTACACTTCATAGATTGGCCAGCACAAACACACTTGAGGCAGAAATTTGCTATCCTTAAGGCTACCCTCCAGAGGACCCTTCAAAAATCTTGGCACCAGAAAATAGGGAGGACACAAACACACAAAATACACATGAATCTGCCTGGCCAGTTTAGCAAACGTTACTTCGACCCGTTGAAGTAATGTCAGGAAGTGACATACCCACATGTGAAGGTTCATACAACTTATCTGTATGCCTAACATACCATAAATCCTGACAGTGAAGAAATGTATTGTTTCATATATCTCTGACCTTTAAGGAACTACAAGTAAGTAATCACAAAATGCTACTTTGAAAATTGTAGAAGATAACTATTTTTACCCTGGAACAGTTATAAACAGAACAAAATTCAGGTGTGGTTCTAGTTTGCATTTTTAGCCATTACCATAATAAAAACTTGCAGTGTTACATTAGCTACAGTAATTTTGTATCAAAGATGAAGATCATTCTACCGTAGTCAAGTGCAGTTTTTATTATGGAAATGTGACAAAACGATTTGCTCATGTGTTTTTTTTTTTTTTTTGCCTTGAAACCATCAAACAATGTTGTGAAGACTGTAACTGCTTTCTCAATTAGGCTGTGTCTACTCACGGTTCCTATCTTGAAATGACTTGCAACCTTTCAAATAAAGTTAGAATTTAGTTCTCAACTCCCTTTAAATGAATTTAAGTTTTCCTGTGTGGACAAGAATAATAACTATCATTTTTATACCTGAATTTCATCACGTTCTTTTTTATCTGGAATTGCTCTAGCTTCTGTGGTATATTTTTCAAAAACTTTACGTTCCTTTTGCAGTTTTTTCATTTCTTTTTTTCTATATTCTTCTATTTCAGCCAGTTCTTGGGCTTTCTGCTGTTGAAAGTCTGCAATTTCTTTCCTGTAATTATAAAACAAAGCTGTTGGTTTTAGCCCGACTCCTTCAAGTCTGGAGTGAGAAAATTAAGACTGAATTTTGCAGTCATTGATTCAAACCCAGCATCTGCTACCCCCAGGAAGGTTTAACTATAAACAGTATTAAGCAGTAAGAGTTTTCACACAGATAGTGTTTGAAGTCCAACTATTTCTATCTTCTAGTCACAAAAGTTATCCTGATTTTTGCAAATCTTCACCAAAATCTGCCAACATTCCTCAAAGCAGCAGAACACCATTCCCCCAAAAGCAGTGTGAAAAAGAATCAGCCAATACCAGGTCCCTCACGTTAGCCAACAACACGATGCTGTTTCCAAACAAAACAAACGTGACTTTGGTAGGAATTGGCATGCCTCCTTTAAGTCACCAGAGGATTATTTTGCTGTTTGCCACCTGGAAGTCACCAGGGGGCTGAAATGAAGTCAAACTCCGTTTGTACACACATATATTCAATCCATAGGAAGAGCATCGATCATGTTAGCATGAAATCTGTTTTGCAAGACCAGTTTAGGACTGTGTTATTGCTCAGAACATTGCTCGATTAGACGTGAGGAAATTCTCCCCAGGTGTAGCCTTCAAGGATATCATATTAATCCAGTAGGAGTTCTTAATATTATTCCGAGATTGGTATTTTGTTTGTGAGTAATAATGACAGTTTAATACATCCCTAGTGCAACAACCAGTTTCTTGACCTACGTCTGCAGTTACTGAAACACACCAATTATTTATCTGTAACACTATCTAGGTACAAACAGGACAACAGGGAACATACTATGTTAGCAAACACCCCAAACTGTTTTCAAGTAAAACTTTCCTAATTTTCAGTTAAAAATTACCTGATACTTGCCAGGGCATGCTCTCTTTCTTCCCGGAGTTTAGTTAGAGTTGTGTTTTCAGCTCTGAACCTCTCAATTTCCATTTCCAATTCCATGAGTTTCTCTCTCAGTATCTGGGATGGAACAGTGTTTCCTACCAAAGAACAATCAGGTGCAAGTTGTTTAAGCAGCCTTTGACTGAAGAAAACAATTACCACAGGCCATTTAAAAAATATATATACTATTTCATAGATAGAATTTTCTTGCAATACTACCGCTAATACTGAAATAACATAGAAGTGACATTTTAAAGCACCCTGCGCTATATACTCAAGGGTGGTGAGGCACTAGCACAGGCTGCCCAGAGAAGCTGTGGATGCCCCATCCCTGGAGGTGTTCAAGGCCAGGCTGGATGGGGCTTTGGGCAACCTGGTCTGGTGGGAGGTGTCCCTGCCCATGGCAGGGGGGTGGAACTGGGTGATCCCTAAGGGTCCCCGCATCCAACCCAAACCTTTCTATGTTTCTGTAACTACCTGATACACCAAGTGTATCTATCGTCTTTGTAGAACTAAGTATGTATTAGGAATTAGAATGTGAAGGTCTTCATGTCAAGCTAGAGAAATTAAATAAAGGTATGTTGAGGGCAAAGCGTCAAACAGGAAAAACTCACGGCTCTAAATTTTCCAAGTTGTACTCACAACACAATCTGCTCACACTGCCCTGAAATATATTGTAGGAGGCCCATAATCATATCTGTGGGCTTCTTTGCTATCCCATTTATTTGATCAGTCGCAGCTTAACACTCATTGGGCTTTAACAGTCTGCTTCTGAGTATGCAAGGGAAGAGCCTAAGCAGTGACACTGCAGTGCAGTTAGTTGCCTCATTCACTCTTAAATGCTGCCAACCATTACCTCCTGCAAACAACATTGAGCAGATTTCTTTCAAAAACCCAGCAAAATCAGTTCTCTGCAAAGCAGTAAGTAGATGTAGTAGCTTTCATATGAATTTCTCAAAAAACAAACAAACAAAACACTAAATGGGTTCAAGCTCTCCTGCAATGAACCTACCACCTACCATCATCTAACAGAGAAGGCATGCTAGGCTATACCATCATGTTGTCACTAAACAACTGCATTTTTAATGATCTTGCATAAATACAACAGCTTGTAAAGGAGCTCTTAGAGGCAGCCCTTCCACAGACTCAATCTGCAAAATGACTAGATTGCACCAGACACACAACCAGAAGAGATAAAAAATGCCATTCCCTGAAGCAGAAATCTGTACTTAGACTTTTCGGTGTAAAGTCAAGTTGCAGCTTAAGCCTTGGAAAGAAAGACTTGTAAAACATGCTTCCTTCAGCATTTCCTACCAGTTGCTGTTCTCTCACCTCCTGACTCCTGTTCCACATCTGATTTGATTTCATGCTCTGAGTGACAGCCTGCCTTCTGCTTCGGTTTCAGCGAGGGAAACAGTTTCATCATCAGGTTTGATGCCGGAGGCCCGTTTGAATCACTGTCCACTGCAGACTGTTTGGACAGTTCATCTGCCTTCTTCGAGGCAACTTTTCTCTTTACTGCTTTATCTGGGACAGTTGTATCATTCTTATTGAAAAAGTCTGCCTGTAAGGACATTTTAGTATATTTTTCAGGTAAATCATTGTGAAAATAATATTCATCAAGATCACTCCATGTCCTTTCATCATCAAACTCAATCTTACTCCTATTTATACAAGACACGCTTCTCTGATGGTCTGAAGCTTTTCTAATCTTTTGCTTTGACAGTGTGCTGCAATCTTCGTCTGACAAGTCACCTCCATATTTGCTTTCTTTGCTGGTATCTGTAGAACTTCGGTAATCAAAAAATCCTGGATCACTTTCTCTATTGCTCTGAAAGGATTTCTTAACATCTTCATTTTCATTTTTTAAGGTGGTCTCAAATTCTTGCTCAGAATCTGTAGTCGTATCACCATTTTCCTCATCTTTATCTTCATTTACAGTCCATTGAGTACTTTTCAAAGCAGGAAGTGCTGTCAAGGAAGAACCTGAAAATATTACACTGTCTGTTTTATTCACTGGATCCTTCAGTCTAGAAGCTGTTCCTGAATTTGAGACTGTATGTGTAACCGCTTTATCATTTTTATTTCCCTGTGCGATACAGTCTGCCTTTTTATTTTTTGCATTTATAAGTTTAACTGCAAGCTCCTTCACTTGCTGCTGTTTTGCCTTGATCGGGGTGGAGGACATTCTACGTCCTTCTGAGGTTTGCTGATCTTGATCTAAGATCCTTTGCACAAACGAGGAATTACTTGAAAAAGATATTTCGTCTGCAGCTTGCTCTAGAAACAAAAATTCATCTAATTCTAGATTCTCTTTTTCCTTTTCTTTTTCCCAGTTTTCCAACTTATTCTGAAACGAAACTTCAAAAGACAGTTCTGGATCTTTTACAGGGTGACCTACAGGACATTTAGCATTAGAAAAGGCACTGGCCAGCTCACAAGACAACTGAGGCTTTTCCACGCCATGTAACTTGTTTCTGATTTTGCCAGTGTTAGACTTAGCAAATTCCACTACGTTCTCTTTATTTTCTATTTTGTGGTTAATTTCTGATGGGAAAGAATCTCTCATCTGTCCATCAAGATTTTTTCCTGGTTGCATTCTTGTTTCTAATGGCACGGTATTTTTTCCATTGTGATTCCTGAGTACAAGAGCCTTCTGAATAGGACAATATTTTGCTTTATCAGGCTGGTTATTTTTTTTACGTGGCATAAGAGGGCTCCCAGAAACCAGCTCTTTGCTAGGAGGCAGACTTTTCTTTTGTATTTGTGATCTGTCCACTCTGTTTCTGTCATCTGAAACCCTTTGTTGAGGTTTCAACATGCTTTCTCCAAGCGTTGTTATCTTAGATTTGGCATTAGTGAACCTTGTTAAGCCTTCTCCTCTTTTCAGGAAGGGTCGTTTGATCACTGGCTTTTGAATGGCTGATCCATTTGTCTCCTAAAAGTGGATATTGAAAATTAACACACACAGAATTTTTAAAAGTCCTTTACACAGTTTTAAGATTTTTTTTCAGATAAATCCCACATATCAGTAGGAACTTATATAGCATATTTCTATTGGGTTTCTAAAAACATCTTAAACAAATGCAGTAGTCAGGGCTTATTTTTTTTATTTGTAAAGTAAAATCGTAAAATGTGAATATTGCAGTCAGTGTTAGCTTTTGATGCTAGAATCTGCCTTGTATGTTTTTAAAGCACTCATCACTATATATATACATATAAAAAAAAACAGTTAAAAGTTAAAAAAGAAATTTAAAAACCTGTAATTTCTGGCTTTGCTTCAGACGCTGCTCCTCTATCTGAATCTGTTCTTCCAGAAATTCTTCAAATGTCTGTTTCTTCTCTTGAATCGCAGCTTTAATAGGTCTAGGGTAATTTAAAAAATCAAGTCTTACGTGTCTACATAATTTAACTGCGTTTAGCATCCCTACTATTCAAAGGCCTAGGGCGCAATTACATAAAAAATGACAAATTATGAAGTACTTTAGTCATTAAGTGGCAAAGTTAATCTGAGAAATGCACGATACCACTAGCTGCTTATCTTTTGAGAAGTGATTATCAAATCCCTGCTATAATTAATATACATCTAAAAGCGCCTTTATGCAGGCTTTGCTGTTTTGCCTTTCACAGCTTTTCTCAATGACCCATTCTTCTGCCCAAAACATCAAATTTTCACTTGGATTTTAGTCACACTGCTCATTTCTGCAGTATCACCTTGCACCGGGTATGGCTGGGATGGAGTAAGCTTTCTTCACAGCAGTTCACGTGGTGCTGTTTTGGATTTGTGACTAAAACAGTGTTGGTAACGCACCAATGTTTTTGCTATTGCTGAACACCGCTTGCACAGCATCAAAACTTTATTTGGTTTCTCACACAGCCTGCCTTCCTCTCCCAGCAAATAGGAGGTTGAGGGGGACGCAGCCAGAAGAGCTGACCCAAAGCGACCCAGCAGATATTCCATGCCAGGTAACGTCATGCTCAGCAGTGAAAACTTTGGGCTTGGTTTTCTAAAAACAGCTGTTGTTCAGAGGCCAACTGGGCATCGGTCTGCTTGCTGGAGGTGGAAAGCGATTGCCTTTGTAACACTTGGGTTTCTTCCCCTCTTTCCTTCACTTAGTAAACCGTCTTGATCTCAACCCACAACTTTTCACACATTTGTGCTCTTCTGATCCCCCAACCCAATTCTGCTCTGGGGAATAATGACCAAGCAGCTGGCTGGGTGCCTAGCTGCTGGCTGGGGTCAACCCACCACAGCCTGGTACAAGATTTCTTGTCTTGTAATGACCAGACAGACAAGGCAGAGCTTCAAAACAGTGCCAACCACTACTTTTAGTCCATCCATGCCATAAACAAAGCTTCTACCATACACAAGAAGGCTTCTCCCAAAAGCACTATTATTACCTCTTAGCAATACCCAGATACTTAAAAAACTCCTGGTAATAAACTAAAGAGTCGTGGCCTTACGCTCTTCCTTCACATTATTTTTTTTTGCCATCTAATAATGGATGGGAAATTGTAATAAATCAAATTGGGAACAGTAATTATAACTGCTAATATGCTAAGCCTATACTAAGATGTGCCTCTGAACTGTCATCACTCCATGTTTCACACACCTCTTCAGCCAATACACAACGTCACATCTTTCACAGCATAAGCAACTTCAAGCCAGAGCCTCTCTTACCACTGGTCTCCACCACACCTAGCAAAATGGAATCCTTGGTTGAGAAAGCTATACAAATTGAGAATATTAGACTCTTAATCAGGACTCAGAACTCAATCAAACTTGTGTTATGTATTTAGAACTGTAAAAAATAATGTTCTGAATTACCTTTCCTCTGTATTAGTCACCCACAACTGTTTTCCTCTGCTGGACTTTTCAGAGAGATCTGCACCTTCCACACATAAAGAATCATCGTGTGGATCTTCAGCCTCCGTTATTTTTTCCATCTTTTGTTCTGGACACCACACGTTTTTTCCTATGAAATTGATAGAACATAGTTGTGGTTTTTTTTCTCCCCAAAGCAAACAAATCAGTTTTCAGCTCATACTTTAAGCAGCACTCAGATCAGATTAAAACCAGAAGGGAGCTTCATGGTCACGTATTCTGGATTCCCACACAAAAAAAGTCCTAAAATTTCCCCAATTTAATTCTTATTTGATTTTGAGCTCTCTTTTTAAAGGAACATCCAATTACGTATAAATTTTTTCCACACACCTTAACAGCCCATTCTGATTGTTCGTTATCTTTGCTAATTTATCGCTTAAAAGTAAAACAACTGAACAACTTTGGATGTCTGCTCTACTGAAAAGGTCTCTTATCAAGATTCTGTTTCCTATGTACAAATGTAAAAATTAAGATCAGTTCATCCTTTTGCAACCTCTTAGACCAAGACCTTGGATTAAAAGCTTTGAAATACGATGAAATGCAATCTCATACCTTTTCTCTGAAACCTCTACAGGTTTACAGTAACCTTATTAAACAGCTAGATTAAAACCAAAACTCTATTCCAGTCATAGCAGCCTGGTAGTCATGCTGCTGTCAATGGTAAAACTAAAAACAGAAAAGGTGAAGAACTCTAGTGCATTTCTTTTACGTACAGATAATTCTTAGTCATGCAGTGGCATCTCTTTGCCAACCCATCTTGATTCCTAATTCCAGTTCAGCTATTAACCCTCACGGCAGAGTTGGACTGGAGACATTCTGTATCCCTGTACAGATTATTTTCTGTGTGCCACATGGGTTCAATCAGCACAACTCTGAACGATGAGATACATTCTTAGTTATTTAACTTGTAAAAAATCACTGTTTTGTGTATGTGGAGGACAACTATTCAAGGCATAAACTCTGCCTTCATTGTGATTCCGATACCCAGATGACCACAACCTGTGAAAAGCCATCAAGCCCACTGAATGCCTAGGTCTTGGCTTTTGACTTTCAGCCATCAGAGCTTGAAATTAAAAGAAAAACACACCACTGTTCTGCAGGAGAAAAGAAGTGGCACTAAAGGGCAAGAACCAGCCTCCACCTTTACATTCCCAATTAGAAATAACTCATTAGGCAATCTAGTTTTTGTTCTAAGACTAAACCCTAGATCAGCTTTCTCAGATAGAGTAAAAGAAAGATAACCGTTAAATCATGTAGGACTGATACTACCAGCAAAAGAAGATCCCCCTACCTCAACTCTGCCAGCTTTTTCCAGCCCAGCACTGTGCTCTCCCTTTGCACACAGCAAATTGGACTGGAAAACTGATCCAGTTTACAAATGTTTGTTTTTCAGTACAAATCAGCTCCCCAGTCTAGTTCAGTTCATCACTTGAGTAAATTTGTTCTGCATGAGCACACACAAGGAGGTACTACTTCATTTGGATACAGTGACAGCTTAAAGCAATCAAAAGTATATTGGGAAACAGCTAATCAAAAAGGAAAGAAACTATTTTACACTGTCTTTTATAATATATTCTTCAAAACAAGGCTGCCATCATTGATTAAGTTACAATTACTCTTGGCAATTTATAAAAGGATTTTATAAAAGTCCTTCTACAGTAGCACTCATTTATCAGACACTCAAACGATGCAGCATTAGTCTTTGACTAATCAAGTAGTTTTAAGATGAAGAACACTGAATACACTTTCAGATTTTAATGAAGAAATGAGATCAAATTCTTCAGTTTACTGAAGTATGTCTTATGCTTTATTTCTCAACTTACCAAGGATTGCTGTCTGGTCAGACACCATGCTAAGTAGCTTCTGCTGTTCTTCCATCAGCCTTTGAAGTTGCTCCATCTGTTGTTTCTTTAGCTGTTCCTGCTTCTGTTGTTGCAATTCCTTCAGCTTTTCAAACAAACAAAAAAATGTACTGGAGGACATTTATTTACGTTATTTTACTTAAGACAAATATACTTAGAATGCATTAGAGTCATCAAGACAAGAGGTATTTCTTGTTTTAATGATGTTCCATTAGCTAAGTGCAACATGAAGGGAATTAAGAATACAAAGTGCTTTGATGAACGCAATTTTCAGTTCTATCTATCAATTGCACATACTATTTCCAGTGTGCACAGTTAACAGATCCACTCATCTTTAATTGACCAATCTGCAAAAAAAGGAATCAGAACAATCATTTCTACAGTATGAGAAAAACATTCAAATTCTGCTCTTTTAACATAACTTGCATGTGGTGGTTTTATTAAAATGTGAAATACCTCAAAATCAATAGTGCTTTAGAAATGTTTATATATCAGTATTCTTTATATGTATGTATCAGTAATCTTCACTCTATCTGAGATCTTGGAAATAAATATTACATGTAAGTTATATATATTTTTAGAATAATAATTGTTAATTTATATTAGATTGGCAATAACTTTCCAAGACAGGAGACTTAACAATTCCTTTTAAGATACCATTAAACCAGATAGTATCTGTTATTTTAGCCACTGTTGGACACTGCTGACATAACGAAAAAAGTGAATGAATATTTTCCTAACATATATAACAGAGATGAAATACCTTTTATATGCTTAGTAGTGGAATTATACTCTAGAGATTCACTTTTTCCCCCCACACTTTCACTTGCAGTAACAGACATAAAGATTTGCACTGAGGCAACTTCTAGAAGGGTGGACAAGGAGTTGAGTTCTTAATCCCAAACAGCAAGACCTATTAAAGTGTGCCTTAACACCTTCAGCTAACATAATTTATATCTGCTAATTGGGGAGAGCTATAAGCAACTGTATTGCCAGTCACAGAGGGTCAGCTGGCAGGCTTGCTTTGGAAAAAAGAAAAAAAAAAAAAAAAAAAAGTAACATCACAGGGTTGTAATTCCATGCCTTTTTTGTCCTATTGTCTTGGACATGTATGTATTCAACACCAACTTCTCTCTTCAACTAAACAGAACCAGGTACAAGGGTGCACACACATACAATGAGAACTAACGGAAGATGTTGCTATAGCTACAAGAACATACAACTTCACTGTGTTGTGAATATCTGCAGTGAAGCACTCCCACTGTAACGACCAGCACCCCATTGCCACAGCTTTAAGTGAAGAACTAATGGAATATTGTAAAACTGTGTGCATCTTTCCAGGTTAAAAAATAAAAAAATAAAAATAAAAAAAGATTTTGAGAACAAATATGCTGGCACTAAATACAATTCATTTTGAACTGGAACCTGTGCCAGCAAAAACCAGCTAAACCGTATGTTATGAGGACACCAACTTTTATGCATGCATAACTGACCTAGGGCTTGCTCTTTAAGCCTACTGTGTTCTATACATGGAAAAGATTTTGCATACTTTCAGGTATGAAAAATCATATATAGGAACAAAATAAATCTTAATTTATGTATGTCAAAGAATTCTAGAACTTTTTTTTTTAATTACCTGTTCAAGCTTCTGTAAGAGAGGATCACAGTAATCGGATTTATTCCGACCATCCACTTCACCATGGACAAAGTCTGTTTTAGAGCTTTCTACATTATATGCTGCTGCTGGAAAAGATGTTTCAGCGGTATCCTGCTGAAGTGTACAAGAGCTGCCAGACTCCAGCATCCGTTCTTCACACAAGGAGTCATCACTTACAGAACGACTCTCTGAAAGATGCAACACTTCAACAGGGAAAGCCGTGATGTTTTCATGTCCAGATAATAAATTGTCTGTGTTGATTTTCAGACCAGTAAAAGTAGGATCCAAGAAGACTCCAGCACGAGAGCTATCGAACATGCAATGTGCAAGGAAGTTTCGTTCACTACTCAGATCTTCAACAGCTGGCATCTTGTAAATGGTATTCAGATCTACTTGCTGATGTAGTGTTAACATAACACTATTATATCTTGGAGTGTTAGGACAGCAAAATTTTCAAAGCCATAGGCAGCTGGCGTGGATGGTTACTTATTTTTAGCACCTAAAAATTAAGCAGATAAAATAAGAAACCTACAGTAACAGAAAGTTACTCTCCTATAACCAAAGTATTTATAAAAATCAGTCACTGTCTGCTTTTCCCTAGGCAACAGAAGCAATTCGGACAATTGCCAATGAGCTTCCTGTGCAGGAAGTCAGCACAATCCAACATTTAATCTTAATAGTAACTGCACTCAAATAAATAACACCTCAAATACTATAGAGCTGTGTATAATATTCTGTTCAGTAGTACAGAGATGGGTTCTGAATTTTTTAAATGTGTCTGCAACAGAAGTGAGAAGGGATTTGATGAGGTGAGAGAGAGACGTCCATTACAGGATCTTCACGTGAAAGTAATGTTGTAAATATGCCCACATAAATACAGTCATATTACTGTATTTCAATGCATCCGTAGCATCATTCTCATGGAAATTCTGCACCCTTGCTGCCTGTTAGCTTCTCCCTCCCCTTCCTATCGTCTTTTATCGTTATTACTGGACTCTGCTTACCTCCAGCGGGTCCCAGGGCGATTAACTCTCCACCTACACGCACGGTGTGTGTGTCGGCGTGTCCTGTCGCTGTGTCGTGTCGGTGTGTCGCAGGGAGCACAGAGGTAAGGCTACAGAACAACAGACACGACCCCAGGAGCCCAAGGCTTCAACAGTCCTGCCAGTCAGGAAACAACTTTTTAAAGTTTCCTCATTCTCGGGAGATCAGATCACAGAAACTCTTGTTGAACCCTTGTTGAACCTCCCCACACGCCCAGCTGCCCGCCGTCGCCCCTCACAGCTGCCGCTGCGCAACCCCCTGAGGCACCCGCACGGCGACGGCCCCGAGCCGCGGCCCCAGCGGCCCTGCCCCTCCGTGTTGTTACAAACCTGCCGCCATCTCACGGCCTCCCGGCGCCACGCGCCGGGCATGCCGGGAGTTGTAGTCCCGAGGCACGGCCTCCCGGCCCAGCTGGCAGGCGGTCCGGAGCTGAGCGAACTACAGCTCCCGAGGGGCCCCGCGTGGCGGCTGAGGGAGCTGGGGCTGGGTAGGCTGGGGAAGAGGAGGCGCGGGGGAGACCTCATTGCTCTCTGCAACTGCCTCAAAGGAGGCTGTGGGGAGCTGGGTGTCGGCCTCTTCTCGCAGATAACCAGTGATAGGACTAGAGGGAATGGTCTCAAGTTGTGCCGGGGGAGGTTCAGGTTGGAAATGAGGAGACATTTCTTCTCAGAAAGAGCAGTCAGGCGTTGGGACGGGTTGCCCAGGGAGGTGGTGGAGTCACCATCCCTGAGGGTATTCAAGGAAAGGTTGGACGTGGTGCTTAGGGATGTGGTTTAGTGGGTGACATTGGTGGTAGGGGTATGGTCGGACCAGATGATCTTGGAGGTCTTTTCCAACCTTAATGACTCTGTGATTCTAAACTTGCCCTTGCCTTGCCTGCGCTTTGGTTTTGCCAGTTAAAAACATATCGCCTGTGTGGGTGTCCTGAGGCTGGGTTCTGCATTAACAAGAGGAGCTACTGTGCTGGGAGAAAGGATTCCTACCCATGCCTTTTGAAAGCACAGCATCATGTTCAGCCTAGAAAAGAGGAGGCTGAGGGGAGACCTCATCGCGGTCTGCAGCTTCCTCACAAGGGGGAGTGGAGGCGATCTTTTCTCTTTAGTGACCAGCGATAGGACTTGCGGGAATGGTGTCAGGCTGCTGCAGGAGAGGTTCAGGCTGGATACGAGGAAAAGGTTCTTCACTGAGAGGATGGTCGTGCACTGGAACAGGCTCCCCAGGGAAGTAGTCACTGCACCAAGCGTGTCGGAGTTTAAGAAGCATTTGGACTGTGCACTTAGTCATGTGGTCTGAATTTTTGGGTAGACCTGTGTGGTGCCAGGAGTTGGACTTGATGATCCTTATGGGTCCCTTCCAACTTGGGATATTCTATGATTCTACGTTTAATCCCTTGACATCCTTGTGAAAACACAGCAAAGGTTTGTTTTCAGTATTCCTGCACACTGAAGGCCTGACAGGGTTCCAGGTTGTTCATGGTCTGGTTTTGGTTGACAAAATTTATGTTGGGCTCCCTCTCCATGCTAGGAGTGCAGTGCATTGTCCATTGCTAACAATGATCCCTAACTTGCAGGTTGATAACTACAAGTTAACTGCATAGCTACATAACTACAAGTTCACATGAAATTCTTCTGAGGTCATTAGGGCCTTATGGATCTCCACCAAGATAAATTAAAACTGTAAGAATTAAACCAGAAGCAATTGTCAGCAGTTTTTCTTTGCATAACTTTCTTATCAGCTATAAAAGTGTTTCCTAGCAGTTAATTCTCAACACACGCGTTATATGTAATCATTCTCTATTCTGATTTTGAATTTGGGAAAGTTTGCAGTTCAAAAGGAGTAAAGCCAAACGCTTTGCTAAAATTCCACGAGAAGTTTGATTCTCTAGGGAAATAGGAAAAAGAAGAGAGGCTAATATTCGGTGGTCAATAATGAAGGAGAATAAGGTCCTCTTCACTCAGAGGAGGGAAGAACTGCTGAGGAGGGACTGCGCAGGCTTCAGCTACTTTTCCTGCTGTCTGTAAGGTATTTCAAAACTCACTTGCACTTTAACAGTGAGTTTCCTCCTTCAAGCACAGCGAGAGCTGGTGCTCCTTATTGTTCAGTTGGCTGCACTTTGCTTGGTTTATTTATTTGACAGGGTCACAATTGCTGGCGCTGTCCCTTTGGGCATTTCACAGGCAGGTATGTGCGTGCCCCAGCCCTTCCTACCTCCCTACACCCAGCGCTCCGGTTGCACTTTGCCCTGTTGAGGAAGCAGGAAGATTGTTCAGGGAGAGGAACTGCCAGAGCGGGTGAGTGTAAACAATTTTTCACCCAAAACCTAAAGAGAGGAGTGGGATCGGGGTCATTTAATAGCTCTCATGCTGGGAGCAGAGAAAGGGTGAGGGGGGTCTTCAATTTGCAGGCAAACTTAGCGAAGTGAATCTGCCCTTCCATCAAGTTTTCACATTGCTTTCTGCTTACTGGTCGACACTACGGCTTATTTACAGATCAGTTCTCTCAAGATTTTTTTCTTAGTTATTAGCTGCATAGCTTTCATAAGCAAGTGCAATATAAAATATCTTTGTGGAGTTTTGTATCACGTATGAGCTACCAAATTCAGTTGCTTCTCGAGTTTCTGTGTGAAAGAGGGATGTATTGGTAGGGATGATGTTTGCGATAGCTTGTACATATTTCATTACCCTCCTAATAATCTGTGTGTTAAGGCTGTGTGAATAGAATTCATTGTTTCCCGAGGAGACAAATTCTGGAGACTTGAGCAACATCCAGAAGCTGCTGTAGAGAATATCTAGTGCCTGCAGAGTTCCAGTGCAAAGGGAGGCAGTGCCCAGACCAGTAAGATGGTTTTAATAAGAGAAACTTTTGGCAGTGGTACATTTGCCTGTATATATGATACAAATTAATCTACCCAAGCCAAGTTATATGGCTGCATCTTAAAAGATCATTACCACCTCAGATAACGTAGTATCTTGCAAAAACCTCTTAGTTAAAATACAGGAAGAAGAGTTAGGGGTTTTTTTTGCGTGTGTGAGCAAAGAATACTTTTATGCTGAAAGCACTGGTAGTGCCAGACAACAAAACACAAGAGCCACAAAATATAAGTATATAATAATTTCATGTGTCCTTTGATCCTCGATCTGCTGTCTGCCTCTCCTAAATGCATGTATCGTCACTGCAGTGTTGCCAGTTCTCTCAGATGTGTAGGGTAGTAGATGATTTGGGGTCCCTTTCTATAGAGTACCTTTATGAGATCAGATTATATACATATATTTTTTTTTTAAAAATGTGTCTGATAGTGTTGATTTTCTAGGTTTTCCTGAAACCTCAAATTCAAATGAATTTCGTTGCCCCCTCTCTATGACCAGCTTCTTCCTTTCTGCTCATAACTCAAGTTACGGCAGCTGGCCATCTGATAGCTTTTTTACTGCACTGAAGAACATCTTTATTTGCATTCATTGAAAATCAAACATGCCATAGAGTAAGAAAATACACGTATTCCTTCTTTGTTGTTGCTGTGATTTTTTTTGGTTGACTGGTTTTTATTTTTCCTTTCCTAAACTGTCTTTATCTCAACCCAGGAGGTTTCGAAATTTTGCCCTTCTAATTCTCTTCCTCCCATCCAGCTGAGAGTGAGGGGAAGTGAGGGACTGGTAAGCTTAGCTGTTTACCAGGGTTAAAACACACCACTTCTGAAATGCCATGGTCAGTGCCACTTAAAAATTTTCTCTGCCATGTTAGGGTCTTTTGGGTTGTTTTCTCTCAACACTAAATCAAAAATCAACAGATTTGATGTGGAAGCTTTGTTGGCCTTGTAAAGGCTTTGGTGCAATTGATCAATATGAATTTCTAAACCAGAAGAACCTGTTGGGTAATTCAATGACAGGTTAGCTTTTAGTCCTAAGAAACTACTAGAGAAACAGTTCTAACATAGCACATAAAAATATAAAGTGGTAAATGAAAGTAGTTCAAACAGCTTCTGCTTTCCTTTTTGAGGTTTTTAACGTGGTTGTTTATTTCTAGGAGTAGAAGGATAGGAGCTTAACCACAGTTTGCCGTGTATGGGGGAGCTCTCGTCAATTTGGAGAAATGTCATTTTTGCTCTGAATGGCTTGTCCAAGAGAGATGGCACTTAATTTCAGACATTTTTGGCCAACACAAGAACCGCCTTCCTTTCATATTATGTTTACTTTCAAACAAGCAATTTCTTTTTTGTTTTGCCTCATTCTGTGATTCCAGGGTAAAATTGGAGAGGCCAAATACCCTGGATTGTCATTTTTCTTTCCAGTTATCCCACAGTTAAAAGTATTTGTCCTTAAGTCACCATGGAAAATTTACATTATCAAGTAGCTCTTCCAGAAATATAAACAGAGTAAAAACAGTTTTTTACCAGCGACACTGATACTAACCCCCCAGCTGAGATATGGCCATGGTTTACTGGCAGTCAAATAATCATTCAAAAAAAGAATTTATGATCTGAATATTTTGTTTTACAGGCATACATTCTCTTTGTGCTACTTACTGTAGCCTTAACAGTGTGTTTGCATTAGCAGTTTGGCTTGGAGCAGCAATGCAAATTTAAGGCAAGTCTTTTGGTCGTCAGGAGTTCTCAAAGTGGTTTTGTGGTATACTGTCTTAATGTCTTTGAGAAAACTGAATTGGACACCATGCTTCAAATATGTTTAGTGGGAACGCTGGTTTTGGGTTCTCTGTGAACTCACTTTGTCACAAGGTCCTCTAGTTCGCACTTAGTTTTAGCACTTTTGTTTACCAGTGAAAGGCTCTGAAACCCTGGAAAAGCTGTGATGTGCCGAGGCACGCATATGCTGTATAAAGAGCTCAGTGCTCTGTGTAGTGTTCTCATTTACACTGTAATTTTCTTTATCATTCATCATTGGCTTTTAAAATAAGAATAACTTTACACTCACGAGTGTCCAGGAAAATAAATATGCAATGATTATACATTGTAGTGGGTTAAACTAGGCACTGCCTTTACATTTTGTTGTCATAAATTCTGTTTAAATAAAACTTTCCCAGCCTCTCGTATCTTAGCATAGTTTGTCACAAATGACACACAGCCAATTTTTATTCAATTTATTTTACAGACAATTTAGGCTGACATGGCTGAGAAGAACAGCAGTCCCCCTACATCCATCTCTCTCCTACTCCTCCATCACTTTCAGTGCTTTGCTACTCCTTTGTGCCTGCGTAAATCTTTGCCCTAGGCCAGAAATGAATTCAATCGGAAAACAGATCTAGATTAAAGCTAATCTCTTGTTCTGGGTTGTTGTTTTTGTTTCTTTGTTTGTTGGTGTATACTTGTGGGTTGTGTTGCTGTTGTTAGGTTGTGTTTAATCTGGATCAATTTTCTGAAGGTCTTTTTAAATGTTTATGTTTTTTTTATTATTATTTAAAGATTATATGTACAACACTGAGTAGAAACATGAAAAATAGTTCATGTTCTTGAAAAAAGCAGTTGTTTTATAAAGGTACTGTGTGAAAGGGTTGTTCCAGTTTAAACTAAGATCGTTCCACTTTACTAACAGTGGATACTAACTGCAAAAGGTCAAGGTATGAGTTTGACAATTAGTTCAAGTCATGACTTGACTGAAAATGTAGGTCACACTAAATTTTCCATATCATTTTTTTTAAATGAATAAAACTGATTAAGAGATGTTCTTTGTCAATTTGATTGCCATGCTGATAAACTGGGATTTGTTGTGGAACTTCCTAGAGTAGAAAAGGGAATATTTGGTGAGAAACTACTTAGGTGGGTAGTAGGAATGAAAGATTTCTTAGTCAAAATAAACCCCTCTTTTTTGTCTTAACAGGAATGCAATGACAATCTTTGCAAACTGTGTGTTCTTTGTTAAAGTGAGGTACTTGCCCATTCAGGAGAAGAACAGCCTAAGAGCATGTATAAAAGAAAATGGTGGAGTAATTCATTATGTGATTAATCGCAAGGTAAGTTCTAGATTTATTTCTGAGATCTCAGAAGGAGAATACCAAGTGGTGTAAGTGTTGTCGAGTGTTAATCTTGCCTCATGTAGAGAAATAAGGACTGTAGAGATTATTTCTCTGTTCAGTATTTCTGCTTATAATTCTAATGCTCTGTAGTACTGAAATGTCTCATGGAAAAAATAAGAGCAATATTCTCTCTCTACAAAAGAATCAGGGAGGCTTTTTTTCCTGGATAAAGTTGCCATGTTGGTTTTCTTCTCACGTCATCAGGGAGCAGAAGCTCTGAATAAGGAGACACATCCCTGAATTGGGTTTTGGTCTTGTTGTTTATACTAATGCAAGCATTTGATTACAGAGAAGTGATGGTTGTAGAGTTAGAAGTTTGTGATATCACAGTTGTTAATTTAAATACAGGTTTCTGTTTTGAATATATACTGAACAAGCAGCATGGATAAATCATGACGTGCACAGGAATGAAATCAGCAGGTCACATTATGCACCTAGGAGTGTTTGTGGGACTGTGGCCAGGCAGCATGGCTTGGCCCACGTCTGTACTAATGAAGTTTCTTGGTCATCAGGGCTGAGCAGCCACATCCAGCCTGCCTGATGGGAGTGGCCATGGCGATGTTCCTCTCCCAAACCATGCATGGAAGCTGGGGGAAGTGAGTTGGTGGAGTCTAGAAGTGCCAAGGAACATGCTAATGCCATAGCAATATTCACGTGCCAGTGTCAGGGAGTGGATTATCTAACTTAATAGCAAAGGCATAGTTAGTGCCTTGTCACTTCTGCCACTTGAAAGTGACATTCATTTCCTCCCCCCACAAAGCTAGTACTTGCAACAAGCTCATAAATATTGCCATATTAGAGCTCTTCTAATCTACCTTGGGAAGAAGATAGTGCATTTTATTTTGATTTTTTGTTTTGTTTTCTCTGTATACTTTTTTTCTTATTTTAAGAGGAGTATGATTAAGCAAACTAATTTCTCCCTCTCACTCTTGTGTAACATTTCCTCATAAAGCACTGAGTGAGTTAGTTTAAACTCTGCTGTTAATGCACGCAGCTTCCATAGGTGACTGTTATTTTACAAACAACAAAAAACATATTTGATATCCTCAAGAGTCTGTAGATTGATTTTTGCATAACTTAAGGAGTTGGCATTAAATATCTCTCTTTTTTTTTTTTTTTTTTTTTTTTTTTTTTTAAGAAAAGGAATGCAAAGGAATGTGTGAAGCAAAGGAATATCGTAGGCACATTATATTGTTTGGAGCCCAGCACTTTTCCTGGCAACTCTGAAAATGCACACCTGTTTAGGGGAGAAAGTGAAGAATTGAAGAATAACATATTGAGGTCTAGCAAGAGTATTCCAAAGACGTGATGGATTTCTTTGCCCTCTAAATTCAGGATCTTCTAAACTGCTTTCAAGACCAGGTTAGATGAAACCCTGAGGAACATGATCTAGTGGGTGGTGTCCCCTCCAGCCCTTTTACCAGCTTTGTTGCGCTCCTCTGGATGCTTTCAAGTACCTTAACATCCTTTTTATGTTGTGGGGCCCAAAACTGCACACAAGGTTCAAGGTGGGGCCAGACCAATGCTAAATGTAGTGGGAGAATCACCTCTTTTGACCGTCTGGCTATGCTGTGTTTAATGCACCCCAAAATGTGGTTTGTCCAGGGCATGCTGCTGGCTCATGCTGAGCCAGCTGTCAACCAGCACCCCCAAATCTCTTTCTTCTGAGCTGCCCTCCAGCCTCGTTTCTCTGTCTGTACCTGTGTCTGGCATTACTTTGTCCCAGGTGCAGCGCCCAGCGTTTTCCTTTGTTGAGCTTTGTGCTGTTGAGTATTGCTCAATGCTCCAATGGATCCTCTGCAAGGCTCCTCATCCCTCCAGAGAGTCAGCAGCACTTCCCAGTTTATTATTTTCAGCAAACTTGCTGAGGATGCATTCCACTCCTGCATCCAGATCGTTGATAACAGTGTTGAACAGAACTGGCCCTAGAACTGAGCCCTGGGGAACACCGCTAGTGACACCAGCCAGGTACAGCCCCATTGACTACAACCCTTTGAGCTCTACCATCAAAACTATGCAGAAAGTTTAAACTTTCAGCATAAATGTGATTCCAGTAAAGCAGTGTAAGGTTCTTTATCAGGCTACCAAAGCATATTATGATTGTTCAGGACTCTGCCCAGCTTTTTTTTTTTATCCTGTTATCCCAAAGAGTATTGGATTTATAACTAGTTGGCCACTATAGAGCTTGGCCTGTTACTGGACCTCCTGTGTGCTGCTAAAAGGTCTACAGAACATTAGGCACTTGTCTGCCCTCATATCTCTGTAATTACTGTAGAAAGATGGGTATGATCTGAAGTTAGCCATATTTTAGTCTCTCTGTTGTCTATGGAGGAAGTGTAGAGCTATCATGTCTCTGAATTAGAAATTTGATCCAAAAAGGTTGTGTTTAAAATGTTTCCTTTGGACTCTAGGATTTTACCAGCATGGGTTGCAAATAAACAATGTTTGGATTAATTTTGTAGTTGTGTATGCCTAACAGTTGTAATTGTAACCTGTCTTTCAGTGTACACATGTTCTTGTGGATACTGCTGACGTCCTCAGTTGTCATGATCTAAAAACTATTCGGAAATATCAGCTGCCTGTTGTATATGCAGATTTCATTTGGAAATCGGTTGAAAATGGGAAGCTTTTGCCAACTAATGCGTATGAGGTTAATACATCACAGGGCGACACTTCTGACCAATGGCCAGACAGACACGGTAGGTATATTTGGCATGGTGTAGCCATCTATCAGTTACTTTGGGAAAGAATGTTTCGGAAGGTCAATATTTCAAATCAAGTTTTAAGAAATCAGCAACCATGGATATTGGGAATAAAGTTGATATAAATAAGATTTTTTTTCTGAAAAAAAAATCCTAAAACCCATTTACAAGCACATGAAGGACAAGAAAATTATCAGGAGTAGTCAGCGTGGATTCACCAAGGGGAAATCATGCTTGACCAACTTGATAAGCTTCTAAAATGAAACGGCTGGCCTGGTAAATGAGGGGTGGGCAGTGGGTGTTGTCTACCTAGACTTCAGGAAGGCCATTGACACTGTATCCGATAAGATCCTCATAGACAAGCTATTGAACTATGGGCTGGAGAGGCAGACAGCAATGTGGATTGAAAACTGGCTGAATGGCCAGGCCCGGAGGACAGTGATCAGTGATGCAAAGTCTAGTTGGAGGCCAGCAACAAGCAGAGTACCTCAGGTGTCAATACTGGGTCCAGTCCTCTTCAATGTCTTCATTGAATGATGGGGCAGAGTGTTCGCTCAGCAAGTTTGCTGAGGGCACGAAACTGGGAGGAGTGGCAGATAAACCAGAGGGTCATGCTGCCATCCAAAGGGTCCTCAACAGGCTGGAGAAATGGGCTGGCAAAAACCTGAAGAAGTACAAAACCCTGCACCTGGGGAGGAACAACCTCAGGCACCAGGCCATGCTGGGAGCCACCCAGCTGGAAAGCAGCTGTGCAGGAAAGGACCTGGGGGTCACTGAGTTGAACATGAGCCACCAATACTGGAGCTAAGAAGGCTAAAAGTGTTCTTGGCTGCATTAGGGAAAGCATTGCCAGCAGGTCAAGAGAGGTGATCCTAGGTTAAATTAGATTAGAAAACCCAGATACTCTACCAAGTAAATAAATGTTTTGATTGCAGGTTTGGAAGACCTGTCATCTTCTGAAAACAAAAATGCCACAAATCAAAATGAAAGCAGTGACCTCAATCCTACTGTTATAGCAGAAAGTGACAAGAAAATTGCGTTCAAAGTAGGGACACTCAGGTAAAATGATAAAATTAAATATGTGTTTTGATACACCTATGTTGATATTTATGTCAAAGAAAAAAATAAACTTTCCAATCTGTTTCAGCGGTCAAGATCTCTTCTGGAGATTGTTTAGTACCTTAACAACAGTGTAGTGAAGGAAAAAGTTATTCTTTCTTCATTTTCTATACCATCTGTATGAGTTTATAACTACTTCTACCTTTTTTACCTTTGAATCTGACTGTGGAAATTGATTTTACATTTTTCCGTCTCAGTAAACACCTACGTTCCAGCTCCTTAATGGATGCAAAGCTTCTACCAACTCAGCAGCCGTTTATCATCACGTATTTTTTTATTAGTTTGGTCACCCGGGCTTTTATTTGCTATCCAGTCCAGTTTATTGTTTTTAGAAGTGTCAGGCATCTCTCTCTCCCGTGAAAATTCTTGGGAGAGCTGAAAATCAAGATCATGAGATTGCCCTTATTTGATAGGGAAACAGTATTGTTCTAACTTTTACCAATTATTGAATTAAAGGAACAAAGCCAGCTCCAATGCTCTTATTTTAAAATGAGTGAATAAAATGCAGCTTTCACTTTCAGAGACTGCTGTTCAGTGATAGGGAAGGTATTTAGTTACTCTCAGGGAATTTAGTAGAAGTTATGTCTAAAAGTCCCGATGCTGAAGGATATGACTACAAGTATATACGTTAATGTGAAAATCAAGAATAAGAGAGGAATTAACATCAGGGAGCGCAGGTTAAAAGATGTTAAAAAATTAACATGCAGTCAGGCAATGAAAATCTATGTATTTTCTTGCTTCCAGAGTTTTTCTAAAGGATGAAGATTGAAATCTAGTCTTCATCTTCAAGTTTACACCAGACATTCGGGCCTACTAGTGTAGGTCAGCAGTTTGTCACTGTGGGATTTTATTTCTCAAAACTTTTCTGTTTTTATTTTGCTGCTGAAAAACAGATTTATGTTCTTATATTAATTCTTACTTTAGTGTGATGTTGCAGCCTGTTAAAACACAGTATTTACTGGGCATTTGTGGCTTCAATTGCTCTGATTCCATTCCAGATTTTACACTGAAAATGATCAGGATGCTCCTTTTTTCCCTCAAGATTTTGAAGTTGCAAAATACAATGTCCTTGAAAAAGTAAGCCTTTCTCTTACTGTGACAGAATGTAGGATAATCAGTAGACGAGTAGAAGTTTTGCAGTTTTATACACAACGGCAATCACGCTTTTATGTTATCATGTTCTGCAATACAAAGAGGAGTACTGAAAAGTGCTTCAATGCTTTCTGTCTTTCAGTGCAGCCTAATTCTACCAACATAGAACTCCTGTTATTGGTGTAGTGTTCTCACCAAAGTATTGCAGTAGAATAATACGTGTATCCTTCTGACTAGATATATGTTATTATGGCTGTTATGTGTTAAATCTAACTTAAATGTTAAGCATTTTCATTAAAAAGGCTTTTAAAGCACAGAAATGATGGAATCATACAGGAAGCCCTGAGAGGAGCTTGTGCTCGTTACGATGATACAAATAATGAATAATTTTGTTTGTTTTTTTTTAAGCCCTAGAATTTGTGGTTCTCAATGGGGTGAAAAAATAAGTAGGACAGGGGGAAGTATTTGGTGCAATATCACATAAATGAAACATACTTAAGCATTAAATGGGGGGCGGGGTCTTTATTTCTCTCTCCATTCAGATTAACTCCAAGGGAAGCAAAGATTTTGTAGTTATTGAATTACAGTGCACCCAAGAACAGTATGACTTTCTGTTCCGACTGTATGCACACTTCAGTGCTTCAACTGGAACCAAGGTATGAGCCACTCGTTGACGTTACCTGTTTGTTTCTTTATGCACATTGACCACTCCTGTCCCAGAGAGCTTTACGTGCTCTTCATTCTTACCTGCAGGCTGATTCTTACATGTAGATAGTAGGAGGTCCTTCTATTAGCTTTATCATAAGAAGTTTGATTCATATTTGGCTTCTCTACTCCGTGTGTTTGCGTACAACTCTCAAAAGAGCTGCTTTGGAGCTTGGCAGCAACACAGCATGGTCCTGGGTGCATCTCCCTCAGATACATGCATGTTCCTGGTAACATCTAAACTGTGTGATGTTTAACTGCAAAAATGCTACAAGGAATGATAGCGTGGGCATACTTTTGAGAGACAGAAAAGCCTGTCCTGAGGGCAGCCTAAGGACATTTCTCGGAGTAAAAGTTACGTATGCGCTCTGGTATAGCTCTGATAGTCTGCGTTATTGTAGCAACACTAAATTCAAGTCAAAGGAGCTGTATCAGGGATGGATTTGGAATATCTCAACCAATAGAAAACATTATTCCAGCACACATTTAGATGAAACTAACTTGTCACTGTGAGGCTTGTATATGAAGCCCTGTGCTTGTTCTTTATGTCCCACGAACCCTCATGAAAGTACTGCCTGGCCAGAAGCCTGATAAACCACAAGCCAAAAATTAAGTGTGGATTTGTCAGCTGTTAGCACAGTGTCTGGTAAAATTGATTCTATAAGTCTATGTATAGTTTCTCCAACTAACTTTACTCTTTCAATTTACAGAATAATAAACAATTTATAGTAAATAAAACTGCTGAAGAAATAAGAGAAAATTATGATATTTTGGTGGCGAATCTGAAGAGCCAGGACTTCCTGCTCAGAGAAACTTTTCCACCTGAAGCAGAATGTTTGGCTTCTACAAAATTGCAAAAGGCTTGTACAATTCACTTGTTTACACTTTTCTGTTCTTAATTATTTGTTTTAGTTTCTAAGTTTCTGAATGTGGTAAACACTGTCTAGATTACAGTGATACAGTCATAGGCTAAGGGAAATTGTTTATATGTAAAAGTTTTGAAATTGTTTTAGGAATATTAAGAAAATCTTCAAAGCACTTAAACACAGTAAAAGCAAATACAATCGTATTCACTATCATTTTGTCTTCTATGTAGGTTCATCACCAACTTTTTTTTTAAAAAAAGGATATACTAATACAGCAACCAAAATTATTATGTCAAAATTATCACTTTGTCATAACTATTTTGCACACTATACAGATGTCATAGGCTTGGTGTAGATCTTACTGAAATCAGTAACAGGACTCCCTCCAGTGGCAATAGATGTTGGATTCTGCTCCCTAAAGTAGTTTTCAGACAATGTTTTACTGCTATTTAAAATATTTGCACTGTGACAGAAAGTTTTTTCCCATTTACTTTCTCACTGTACTTCATCTACTTCTCTCTTCCACCATGGCTAACTTCTATTTTATGGCACAACTGGAACAGAGAATATATCCAGCAATGGCCCACATACATCATCTGGTGATCTCAGGAGCTGTATGGCTGTTGCCATATAAACAAGTAATGTAGCATGTCCAAATGTGTGCTAATTGTTTAATGTCATCAAGTTTAGTGGAAGTTGCTGGAGTTGAAGAACAACGATAAAAAGCTTAAGTAAATACTTTTAACAATGTTCCTCAGATAAGAAAATCTGTTTTCATAACTTTTATTGAATGTATGAATTGCACTGAAACTCATCACCTTTGTACTCTCCTGTTGTTTTACTACAATTTTTTATTTTCACAGTAATAATGTCTTTCCCACCACAGCTTTCTTACAGAGAATTATATCTATAGTTACAGTATCTCCAGTGTTTTATAACACTGGCCGTTTTGAACCATCTGTTCTTTTACCAGCTGTGTAAAACTATTACGTCCTTATACCTGATAATACAATATAATGTTAAAGATACCAAACATCAACTTAATTCCAAGATGTTATGTCTTAATTTTCAAGATGGATCATGGCCACTTGCCTGCCATGCTCTTCACCTGAAAGAGTTAAAAAGGCAAACTTTCCCTTCAAGTTGATGGAACTGAAGAAATTATATTAGGCATGGATGTATATTGTTCATCAGAATAGGAAAATTCCTGTTGCATTTTGTCTTTCCACTGAATTGTGTTTGTTTTACTACAGTTACTTCTAGAAGAATCCATAAATTCAAGTGCTATATGCCAGCAAGTTAGTGATTTTGTGGAACTGATCTGGGCAGAAGCTCTTGGCCACCTGGATAGCCTGCTATTTGAATCAGTAAAAAACATAAGTCTAAATGATGTAAGTTTATTCTTGTTACTCCATGAGGACCCATACATAAACGCTATTATAAGTAATTTTTTCCCCAGCAAACAAGAATGTTCTGTTTCAGATTGGAACTGGCAATTACATCGGGTAACCATATTTCAGTCAGACATTCTCTTGTATTAGAAAAAATAGTTTTAATTATAGTCCATGTCTGTATTATCAGATGACACATATAATTAACATATGGCATCTCATGAAGGCCTTTGGATATTACAACTGTTATTGAAAGAAATTGCCTATCCATCCCTCTGTTAACTCTATGGTTCATTTAATCCTTTTTTTTTTCCACATACCTCAGTGGTTTTGCTTTCCTTCCTAAACAGTTAGGAGGCTAATGTTTATTCATGTGATTTAAGTTTGTATAATTTAAGTCATAGCTGCTTGACAGCAGGATTTTCTTCATCTCTGTTAATACTGGAGGAAAAAATATTTGGAGATTAGGTTGGTTTTAAATTGGAAGAGCTTTGCCAGTAGAAGTTCCCTAATTCTAGAATGACTTTGCCCTGATCTTCGTACATAAGACACTTTTGATTCTCTTCAATTGATTTATGGTAGGAGAATATTTCTTTCAGTTTTTGATATGGAAGTATACATTCATGTAGGTTGTGATGAGTAAGTGGTATATTAGTGATGCTTTATACATTTACTCAGAGACGGTAGTGAGTGTATTTCATAAATCAGCAAGGACAAAGGAAATTCTGTTTGTTGTAGATGTTTTCTATGAGGTGCAATTGTTTCAATATCAAGATTCCTACCATATTTTGGGTAGGTGAAATTTGACAAATAGTTGATAATTTGATAAATAATGTTTGATCATTGGTAGTTTTTGAAAAAGCTGAATCATAAACCTAAAAGACGCAATGATTTGTAAGAAAATGCTAATACTGTTTTCACTACCTTTGCCCGCTTATAATTAGTTTGCCAGAGAAATAGCATTTGTGTAGAAAGAAAAAATCTCTGGATATTTGAAACAAAGAAGTGGGTTGCTGTTCGGTTAGATTAACTTTCCATTTTTTTTCTGAAGGCCTTTGTGAGACTGAGACCAGCCTTGGGTCAATATTGAACTGAAGTAAGACTTTGTTATGCAGCCTCTAATGTCAGCATTTTACTAGCTGTTGCCTATGGCTCTTGTAAATTAAGAGTACTTTGCCTTTTTCCTCCTGCCCCAAGAATATAAAATAACATAGAGCATTCTGTAAAAAATTTCCAGTTGAGAATTAATATGCAGACACAAGCAAATATATAGAGTATCTGTCTAGAGAAACTGCCTAGAATGACTCATTACTTTCTTTTGATCAGTAGGTTGCATTTTATAAATAGTATTTCTACTCTGTTTTATGTATTTTAGGATAAACTAATGCAGTTAGAAATTTAGTAAGAAATTTATTATCATCTAATATGTGTAGTTATTTCATCAATGTATTAAAGCTAACAATATGAGTCAATGGGATGTTAAGTATCATTACCTTTCAATCTGATTCATATTCTGTTTTATTTCAGAGGGGTTATTTTACTGCCTCTTAGCTCTTCCAAGGTACTTAGCAAGTAGCCCAGTATAAGGGTAGAATAATGTCTGACTTCTAAAAACTATTTTCATATCTGAGATGTAAGTACATTTTTGGTGGATATTGCATTAACAAAGAGTTCAAGTTTTATTTCAACATGGAATCAAATTATCCATTTCAGTATTTGTTGCTTTCTGTTCTACCAGTAATTTTGCAATGGCTTTCAGCTTAATAATCTCTTCTCTTAAAGGTGAGCAAAGCAGAAGGTATTTTGCTCCAGGTAAAGAATGGACTGGCTGAGGGAGCTGGTGAGGCAGCGCTACAAGAGATGATGATGGAATTCTATGAACTTATACGTCACAAAACTGAAATAGACTATAAAGTTTCCAAAAAGCTGTTATCTAGAAAACAGGACCTGTGCCAGGTAACTTTTCCAAACTGACAGTAAGCCCCAATCTGCAATGTGCTACACAAATTTTGAACACACTCAGTAGATAAATTGACGGTCACAGACTGTCAGTTTAAAAAAAGTAATTTACTGGAATCTTTTGAATAAAGTAATGCTCATGGGGGGTACTGAATGTGTTGAAGAGGAGGATCAATTGCCATCCAGATGGTGACAGAGTTTCCACTGCAATTATTGTTATGATGGCATCTTCAGCTGGATTAAATGAGACACATGAAACTGATGTTATCATCCTGCTGACCCTGGCAACTGCTCCAGCATACACATAATCAGTTTCTTTTGACTAGCATAAACTACATACAAAATACTTCTAAGCTATTTTAACTATGTACAAAGACTGTTCTTCATGACCTTTCCTTTCCCATGTATGCAGGAACAGTTTCAAAAGATGATTTAAAATTATCTGTCTATTGGTCTGTTCCTACATCTACAGCACAAAGTGCTTGAGGGACTTCCCTGGACTGCAAATAGCATCTATCAGTTGGTCTAAGCACAACAGCCCTGCCTAGGGGAATCTCCAAGGATCCCCACCACGTCTCCCCCTCACAGTTTCTGCATTAATTAGTCACTTCCTTCATTTTTAAGTTGTGTAGCAGTTCAGTCAGGCAGGAATTTAGTTACTCTGCCAGGAGAACTGATGACGAGGTGTGCTGAGTGTGCACACAGATGCAGCCCTTGCATCCAGCAGCTGTCAGAGAGCAGCAAGGGCAGGTGACCGGGGCTAGGGGTGAAAGTGAGCAAGGCCAGAGCAGTCACTGCACTGACAGGGAAGTACTGCAGTACCCAGTTAGGAGCAGAGCAGCAGATAGTGACTGCTGGTGACAGTTAACGGGGTCAGACAACGATCCACATTGCCCCCTCATCATGAGCTTGTCCAGCTGGTCCAAGGTCAAACTGGGAACTCAAGTCCACAGGATCTGAGTCAGAACCGAGGACATACAAGGCTGGATGTAGACATGTCTGCAACATAGCTCAGCCAAGAAACCAAGGGTAAAAGCCTTAGCGTAAAGGCATCTCTTGAGCAGAGAAGGGACAGAACTCCACCGAGTCTTCCCACAGCTCTCTTTCAGGCCCCACAGCTTCACTGTCAAAGCTAGTTCTAATCTCAAGCAGCCAGAGTTTCAGGAGAGGTGAGGCATTCAGGGCCCTGACAACTACATCATACTTGTAACTATAGAGCAAACTCAAATTTTCTCCTTGTATTACAATTATAATGTAAATTCCATAGATTCTGCCAGAGATACTTCTTGGTTTTGGCAAAGGATATACAGAAGTCAGTCCTCTGTAAGTCACAAAAAATAAAGGGGGAGAGGTAGAGAGAAGGTGGCTCTCTATCGTTCTAAAAGAATAATAATAGCGCTTTTAACCTTGGAAGCCTTCTGCTGTCAAAAAACTACTATGTCTTATAAAGTTTTCCCATGACTCAGTGAAGTTTAGCATTACATATTTTTTTTAAGTTAGATGTCCTTTCTCTTGATCTGAGAAAAGTACATGGATGCCTTGTGCTATCACCCTGACTGGACAGGGGCATCAGGGACAATATGATAAGATTCTAGTAAGTCAGGATTGCCGCAAAAGCAAAATGGTATCCAAGCACAAATACTGGTCCCTGGAGCTGTTATGAGCAGGCTCGATGCAAAGCTTGATTTGCGGTTGTATAGAAACAATTTATCACCTGCATATCTTTTTTCTTCTGTTTTGTTTTCATGGGATTCTACAGCTGTTTGCTCATGTTCCACTTGTTATCTAGCGAGTGGAAATGTTCTTTTCCATATTCTTTTTGTTGTTGCTGCACTGTCACTTTATCTAATTTAGTCTTTTTTGTGTGGTTTCTTAATTAAAATGTAGCAAGTATTCATAAATTTCTGTCTTTATTTTCCAGCTCATCCGAGACATGCTTAATATACAAGAAACGAATATGTCATGCCCAAACCCAACATCTTTGGCCAAATACCAGGCCCTGAGGTGCAAGATTGAAGCTGTTGATCCAATGAGTGATGAATTTCTCAATGTTGCACAGCAAGTGTTAAAAAACAATTACAAGTGAGTGTTTAACGGTTGCGCAATGATTGTGGTAACATGCAAGGTATGGTGCACAAAATGCCTCTAAAAAGGACTGAATTATTAGGTTCTGTTACTATGCAGTGTCAAACTAATGGGATTGCAGAGCAGGCATATTTGCCGTAACCTATACTAGAACCAACTGAAAAAAAATCAGAAAACTGAAAATGAGAATATTGTTAATTTTTTCCCCTTTTTAAATTGTGAAAAGCTGTCTATATATAGGAGCTATTTAAAGAAGATATATGGCTTTTAGGCTTGTTCATTCTGTTTTGCTATATTTATTTCCAGGTATTTTATAGAATACAGGGAAAGTGAACATCAAAATAAAACTTGGGGGGTTGCTGAGAAAAACAAATATTTCTTTCTGTGTATTATTAGAATAAATATGATGGAGTAGGTGGGGAGCAGGGGTGGACTACCTGGTCATCTTTTTATTATCTACAGAACTTGATGTCCCTTTTCAGGTAGCTTTCAGTTGTATGAAAAACATGTATTTCTGGGAATTTATTCTGTGGATTTGCCTATTATTCTATTTAATGTTCTTGACATTGGCTTCTGATTGGGTACCCTGTGTTTTTTGATTAACTAATGAAATTTAAAAATGGGTAAACATGGAGAAATAAATTTAAAGAGAATGTCGTTCTAGAAATTGAATAATCAATGGTTAGATCATTGATGATAGAAGAATGGAGTGGGCTTCAGTTCAGCTATATAGAATCATTTAGGTTGGAAAAGTCCCTTAAGATCATCAAGTCCAACCATCACCTAACACCAAGTCCACCACTAAACCCTGTCCCTAAGAGCCACATCCACATGACTCTTAAATTCCTCCAGGGATGGTGACTCCACCACCTCCCTGGGCAGCCCGTTCCAGTGCCTAACCACCCTTTCCAAGAAGAAATCCTTCCTGATACCCAATCTAAACCTCCCTTGGTGCAACTTGAGGCCGTTGCCTCGTGTCCTATCACTTGTCACCTGAGAAGAGAGATCAATGTCCTCCTTGGTGCAATCTTCTTTCAGGCAGTTATAGAGAGAGCGAGTCACTTCAAGTTTTTTACTGAGTAAATGTAGTGTTAAGCAGCTCAGGCCCTTGCTAAGGCCTAAACCCTAGCAACTACTGGTTACTAAGCAGTTGTACCCAAATACGAATTGCTCAAATATGGAAGGAGCGCTGTGCTCAAACATGCAACCTTCTGTTGGTTTTTGGCAAAGTTCAGTACTTGTGAGTACTTGACATTTTGTCTTAATGAAGTCATTTAAAATTAATAGAAAGAGTTTATGTGACTCAATTCCACCTTACAGTTCTTTGAGACAGAACCAATTAAGTAAGCCTTTTGGAAATTAGCTGTTATGTGAACCCACTGGACTGCTCTTTCTGGATCACAGTTATCAAATTTAGGGCCTATAAACTAACTCATAGGCTCAATGATCATCTAACTAGTTACAAGCATGGGATTGTTCACCCAAAATTTTGTCTCTATTCTTATACAACAGATAATAAAGCATAATTACATTCGAAGAATTAGAGATCATTTAGTCCCTTTCAGTTTTTGCATTTGCAACCTTAGTTTTTTTAACTAAAAGCAATCTCAAAAAAATTTCAACTGCAGTAGAAGCATGCTAAAGGCTCAGGGCCCAAGCTCTCTCTCAAAAAAAATTAAAGTTCATATGGCGTGTTTATAAATTAGGATGTAATGTATCTGTAATCCTCAACACGAGAAGCCATACTGTTTGAGTAAAGCATTCAAAAATACAAAAGAAACTGTCTTATTTACCAATATTGTTTTAGCATTTAGGAACTCAAGACTGGCTGAAGTTTATTAAATCTTAAAAGCATGGAGCTTTGACTTGTAAGCAAAGGTTTGATTTGCTTTTACTTTCCAAGTGTACTGCCTACTTTATTTATCTAAATTTAAAATTGCAATCCCTAAGTCCTTTACTTAGTTGTTTTGTAAATCCTAAGGTTCCCCACTGTGTGACAGCCAGGAATCCTGGAATCCTAATATTATCTTCTGGGTATTTCTTAAGGCATCGCTACCTTGCCACTCTTGAGCAACCCAGTCCTTAGTCCATGCTCTGTCATCTGAGGAAGCATGTTCCAAAGACATGTACATAGCAGACTGGTAAAGCAGAGGGCAGGTGGTGAGCACACTGTTTCCCACTTGGACCTCTATGCAAGTAGCTAGATAAAGCATTAAGCTGGCAAGAAAAATGGAAAGAAGTCTGAATCTGTTGCTTAGTGTAATCACAAGAGAAGGACATGAATCCCAGTGTGTGCTCTGCCCAGTAACTACTGTATGTAAAATGCATAAATCTTGCTGGAGGTGGGATTGCAACCCAAGCTTTCCTCCTCTCAAGTGTATTTCTTAATTGGGAAGTTCAAGTTGCTACATTCAGATAACCTGAATATTCTAAGATGTTTATGGTTCAGCCAAGATGGTGAGTTATCTGAGTATTCGCAGTAGGAGAATTTTTAGTACAAGATAGATTTGGCAATAATTTCTATAATACCAGAGTCTGCTCTGCATAGAGTTATATGGGGTTTATACATCACATCTTTGAATTTAGGTTCCAAAATATCAAATGAGATAATTTGATCTGACTTTAAGTATGAAATCACAGATTTTATTTCTTCCTAAGTGTCTAAATGAATCTTGAACTTAGTCATAGGTTTTAAATATCTCTGCTGTTTTCAGTAATTGCAGTTATCTTATTTTTTCTCTTATTGCTGTTAACTTATTTTTTTGCCTCCCAAATTGCCAACCAAAACCAAAGATTGAATGTTACTTTGAGATTTACTACAAGGCTTTATCTCTTAGCAGTAGATCGTTCTTAAACAAATTTTCTGAGTCAAAGATCGTTTCAAATTTCTTGCAGTGACTGTCCAGTGAGAATTTTACAGGTGTATAGTGTTGGCAGAGTAAGTGAAACAGCAGAATTTCTGGGCAGTCTTGGAAATATTCGATCCTTATTCCATGCATCATCTGTGCGCAATTTCATGGGAATTCTTTCCAGGTAAAAATTTACATTCCCCTTTTTTTGTGACATTGGGTTAGGTTTAATTATCTATAACTAAATATATTTTGATTTTTAAAAACGCTTTTTTTGTGAAACTCTTTTACATTATGTTTAACCTAATTTTTACTGTTAACATTTATATAACCATTCATATGCTTCTACAGAACCCTGGGAGGGATCATTCTTTTGTAATGATAAATGTGATTACTTTCCAGCTGGATTAGCATTGAGATGGAGCTATTTGGTTATGATGAGGAGGACTGTAGTTTAAATCCAGATGAAAGATGACAAAATGGAGAGAGTAGGAGAGTAATGGCTGTGTGGATAATTTACGCTGTTTTAGGAAAGAATTCCATTAATGATGTCCTCCTTCCAGTTCTTGTCTTCCTGTCCACTTCCACATTATTTACCGATGACCACTTTATCTGAAATAATTTTAGATGATCATGATTTCCTGGAATAATGGAATATCTGGTTTTATGACAATTCTATGGATTCACTCAGGCATAGTAATGAGTCTGGGAAATGCGTTGCTTTTCTGCTGAATGAAAAAAGCAAACAGTCTTCATAGCTTATGTAGTCAGTGTCTTGGTGATTCATATGGCTTTGGGATTTATTTTTTGATGAATAGACTTTACTTGCCTTGAGTCTCTATGTAGGGTTTTTGTAAAGTGTATTTTGATTTAATCCTCTGTAGTTCATAATTGCACAACGTGTATTAGCCCACATACTTTGTGCAAAAGTATTTTGAACTTCATTCATTGTGTGACTTATTTTTTCTCTAGAGGACTCCTCTTGCCAAAAGTGGTTGTTGAAGATCATGGCCTGGAAAGAACTGACATTGGAAATCTGGGAAGTGGCATTTACTTCAGTGATTCTGTTAGGTCTGAATAATGGCAATATCTTTTGATATTATCCTTTGTGTTTTCTTTTTACTTTGCAAATTAAGTAGATATATGTTTAATACTCTTAAGGTAACTTAATTATTATTTCTTTCATGTTCATCTGTTCAAAAGTATTTGTGTATTCTTAAACTCCTAGAAGCTTTACTTTAAAATCAATTTTAATAAAATGTGCATGATCTTTTTTTACATATAGTGCCAGTATTAAGTATTCTTCACCCAGTGAAATGGATGGAACCCGACTCCTTGCAGTTTGTGATGTGGCACTTGGATCCTGCTTAGATTTGTATGAACGAGATTTTTCATTAAATGATGCACCATCAGGTTATAACAGTGTACATGGAGTCCGTAAGACAGCAGACATCTCTTCAGACTTTGAGGTACTGATCCTGCAGTGTTGGGCACTTGAAAAGACACCAAGTTTGGGATTTATTTATACCAGTGGTAGATAACAGTATAACCTGTATGTTTCAGTTCAGACACTAAATCACTAGACCGTAATGCATAAAATCACTTTTGTCTGTTTTACAGCCTGAAAAGTGCATATAAAACATCAAAGGCTCTAAGTGACTATTTGTGAGGAGATTTAAAATTTCTGCAAGAAAACAATACTTGAAAGAAATATGTTAGCATTCTTTTTTATTATAACTGAATCATCCTATAGATATCTGATCTATGACGTTGAAATTGCTATTTGGAAGTGCTGTTCTGCTTTGTATGGAATAAGAAATCACTACCATGGAAGGTTCACTGTTTTGGAATAGAATCCAACTGATAAAATCCCTGTCCTTAAAGGTTGGTACTCAAAGACAAGGATGATAGCCTTACTGGCATACAAATAGATAAAGTCACTGGCTAGACGTTCACCAATTTTTTTTACTTCTTTTTGTTCTTAGTTATTCTGAAGAATGATTGTGTATTACAGTGAAGAAGAAATACAAGGAGTGTGGAGAAAGCAAACATAACAGAGATGTAAATGGTAGCAATAAAGAGAGATTAGGGGAGTGAAAAAAAAAAGGTCATATTAGTATTTATCAAAAGTGATGTCATTTAGGCTCATCTCTTAATAAATCTGCATTTTTTAAATATTACCTACAGCTTTGTTTTTATTGTAAAATACCTTTCTTTGCTCCTTCAGGATGATGAATTTGTTGTGTACAAAACCGCACAGGTTAAAATTAGATATGTTGTTAAGTTTTGCCTTCCTGAAGATCAAATAAAACCATTTCAGCCTGGAACTGGGGTGGAACTGGAGCAAGATAACAGTGAGCCAGAGTCACAATGTCATGTACAGAATGAGAGTAAGAAATATTTTCTGTTTGTGCTTTTGGCTTGCTTCCAAAGTTCCCTAAATATTTATCAGAACGCTTTTTAGAGTTCTTGTATGCAGCTAGCTTATTAAAAAATCATTTGTAGTTTATTTGTGGATGTTACCAAATTAGTTATGTGGCATCCACGTAGCATCTGTTTAACACATTTCCTGTAAGCCTAATTACCAATGGTAGTTGGAACTCCTCCTGTCACAGTGTGTTTCAAGAGAAGCACAAGAAGCACTTTTGCATAAATCATGAGATGGTCTTTTAATAATTCAAATGCAAGATGTTAAACAAAGACCTTGTAAGACCTTGAAGACTTATCATGAGCTGGTGATGAGCTGGTGACAGCCTACAGCTCAGTAGTGCAACACAAGTATTCTTAACAAAAATGAGGATTACTTTTAATTTGTGTGTTCTGAGTCGCAGAAGTAAACATAGGTCATTGTTATAGGATTAGTTTCAAACTTGCTTCCCAAATGTGCATTTCAAAAATAGCTTTCTAATATTTCGTAAACTCTTTGTTTAGGCTATGTGTTACCGAGTGCAAATATTTCAAATACAGTAAAAACTGGTCTTCAAGACAGACTGGGAAATCCTGTTCCTTTGGAAGGCTTTCATATTAAGGCAAGGATAATAGACTTCGTAGCACAGGTAAAGTATGCTATTTATTGTCCCTTCCCGTAAGTCAGCCCTGAAAAATTATTTCGGTTGTTAAATAGTGTTTTAATCATTAAAAAGAAAAAATCAATCTCTAAATGAAGGAAAGTCTGAAACTGAGTGAAAAGTTTTTATTTTTAGAGGTGTATAGTCAAACAAGTGCCAAATGCTCTTTGGTCAGCAAAAGGTTTGACTTTATTTTTCATTCTGTTTCTGTTGATGCGTAATCAAGTCAGCACTGCAGAGAAACTTACTGCAGTAGCGTATGCATTCTGTTCCCTTGTAAAGACCTTCGTGGTGATCTGTTTGCCAGCTGAATTATAAACCAGTGAGAAATACCTAGGATGATTAAAGATTTCTGGAAATGTATTTGTGTGTTTTGTTTTTAACTTTGGTTAGACAACCTAAATTAGCTGTTGCAAGTAAAATCAGTACAAAAGAACTTGCTATTCTAGCTTGAAAATTAGCTATTTAAATTTGGCCAAAATTAGCTAATAAAAGTTAGCTAAGCAGACTAAATTTTTTGTGTGTTTGTTTAGTATATATGCCCTAAGAACACATCCTGTCAAGACGCAGGATTTTCTTCTGTCCCGGGGCATAATTCCACAATCTCATTCCCCCTGCAACTGAGTCTTGTCTGGGGCAGTCTTGATCGTGCAAAAGCTATGGTTCTACTGGGTTCTGTTGTATGTGTCTCTCTGCACAAACATCTGTATCCAGGGGTGTCCACTGCTGAAGTAGTTTCATAAGAGCAATTCATATTTTTATTTGTTGCTGAAGTCCTAAAAAAAGAAAGCAGGCAAAAACAGGAGAGTAAAGGGATTGAAGAATTGTTGTCAGATGAGTCTGTGCTTAAACTGTTCTGACTCTCAGAACAGTTGTCTGATCAGTCTGATCCTTTTGAACAACTGTTCTTCTCATGAGGGATTGTCTTTATTTTTTGGTTTGGTTTCCTATGGAATGAATTACTGTACAGTAGCATCTGTGCTATGACCCAGTCCACCAAAGCAGAAAGCAGTTTATAAAGCAGAGCTACAGAGCATAAACCAGAAATGATGCGATGGCAAGGGACAAGAAGAATGGCAGCAAAGGCGAATGAGGAATTCCTGGGGTTTTGTTAGGACGCATGGGAAGTAAACAGAAGAGCAGATGTGAAAAGAAGGATGCAATCTGCCACCTCAGAGGCAGAAATACTGTCAGTAGAAAATAGATGCTACACATACAGACTTATACAAACATCCCTTTCGGTATATCATAATAAAAAATAAAACTTTTTTATTAGTTTTGTTTATTCCTGCTTCTTGTTTAGACATTACCGGCTGAAACTATTAAAGACCTATTGCAGTGGTGACAACTTTTGCAGGCAATAGCTTGACAGCTCCAGTTCTGCATAAAGTAACCTTTGTAAGGTCACGGATTACTCTTCTTCTGGAAGAGATTTGATTAATAATTTAGAGAGTAAAAATTCCACAGCTCCTTGCATTTTTGTGAGATATTTATTTGCCAAGCACTGGTGAATGTTATGCCTTCGTTTCTAATATACAAATAAATCATCAAGTTGTAGCATACGTATTGACATTTTGCAGCGCAAAGCAGTTATGCTGTTACGTGTACAGTATTGATGTTTTAATCACATTTTAATGTTATGGAGCTATAAAAAAAATGTTCATTTCAGGTAGTAATGTTTCAGACCTACACCAATCAAAACAGTAGTCCGATTGAAGCTAAATATGTTTTTCCTTTGGATGATAAAGCTGCTGTTTGTGGATTTGAAGCTTTTATCAATGGAAAACACATTATTGGAAAGGTAAGATGTTACTGTATACTGCCTTTGATGTAGGTCCTTCAATGTCAAGATTTGAAAGCACTTATTTAGTAATAAAGCGTACAACACCAAAATTAATTTTGTTTTCTCTCACGTTCTTTGTTGTTACCACTTGACTGTCATGTGGTAACGTCATGTAAGAGAATACTGTGTTCTGTATATGGAGATGAAAGTGTTCTGTTTACAGAGATGAAAACACTTATTTTGGAAAATCTTTCATAGGTTAAAGAAAAGAAACAAGCACATAGAGAATATTGTAAAGCTATCAGTCAGGGCGATGGAGCTTATCTAATGGACCAAGATGCACCGGTACGTTGAATAGCATGGTTTCATAACCTATTTGAAAATTTTGCGTTTGTCAGATTACAGATAGATTATCTGGGCATGCGTGAATATTCCCATCAGAATCTTTGCTCAGTCGTGTCTTTGTTGGGAAGAACTTATTTGGACCATACATTTGATCCTTTTTGAAAACTGCTATTATTTCTTCAAGTATGTTCCACAGCTTATATAAAGCAGGTATTTCTCTTTTAGGAGCTTACACTTTTGAAGAAATCACAGCTTTTTTTTGCCTTTTTTTTTTAATAAAAGATTGATTTATTTAGTTATTACTGATTAGTTTTGCCCAGAAATCTTGAAGAGCTATTGAAAGGTTAATATTTCTTGTCTCAGCATCATTTTTCCTTATACTTCTCAAAAAAACAAGTAGTATTTTCTGTGTTAGCATTTAGATTCATTGTGCTGAACCACGAATTCAATTATTGTTTTGGAAAACATGAGCTTCAACAATATCATTAAATCTAGTCTCTTTTTTTAGGATATTTTTGTAATAAGTGTTGGGAATTTATCTCCAAACTCTACAGTTCTGATCAAAATCACCTATATCACTGAACTGAGTTGTCAGAACGGTTGTATCACTTTTCATATGCCTGCTTCTGTATCACCATGGCAACAGGACAAAGCACTGAATGAAAACACGCAGGTTTGTTAAAACGCAATCTTAAAATAGCATCTTCTTTTGAAGCAAGGATTTTGTACCTAGGGGATTGCAGTTACACAAGAGAGTTCAGTAAGATCATGATTATCTTCTGTTTGATTTCTTCTCTTTTTATTAAAAGATAATTGTGCTTATCATTCTTGTCATAACAGGATTGTTAAAAAGCAATGTGAACACAAGCTTAGGAATGCCATGATCGGTAGAAAGCCTGTAATATCTCTGAGGATTTATTTACTCTTGCGGTACTTGAAAAGCTGACTTGAGTTGAAACATGTTTAAGCTAGATCTCGTATTTTGAGTTATCTGCTGTTTCTGTGTTGCCATTCCTCCTTTGGTTTGCAGGAAAGTAGGCATTGTTTATATCCATCATGAAACAGCAGCTGAGCGTCTGCTGAACACTGCTATTACCCTTCTCTGCCTCCTTTGACCAGGTTTCCCATCTGTTTCTGTGGATCTCCCTGATGGCTTAGGAATTGTTCAGGTGGGAGGGGAGGTCATCTCTGTTTAAATGCTGGCAAAGAGCCAAAGGTGGTCCTTGTGGTCCTACTCCCTGTGAGATCATATAGCTGTGTCGGATGTCTGACCGTTCAACAGTCATGCCTTCTGCTTCAGAGCTGTATTATACTGAGTTCTGAAGTTCATTGTGTTTTTGGGAGAGAAGCATATGCAGGCTCATCTGAATTTTAGCTGCAGTGATGCTCAGATGACAAAGCCATATGAATGAATGAAGTAAACAGGGTTCCAGACAATCCCATCTTAGTGATAGAATAAGAGAAGGGAGCTCCAGATGGATAGAAGTGTCAGGGATTATATGCAAATACTTCTTAACTGGTGCAGTATAAGATTTTTTTTTTCTTTTTCTTTTGTAGGATGCAGTAAAGAAGGTTTGTGTTAGACAAATAAAAACACTGAAGAAGTAAGTTGCTTGCATTAATACTATAATTTGATTTATTATCAATACTTTTAAATCATTAAGTTAAGACATCTGCATTTAATGTTTTTCTGTTTACATGGAATATTTGTATTACCAAGAGACTAGTTTAATTTCATGTTTCATTCTAGTCTGTCATCCTTAGATAGGTACTATCATAAATATTTCGTTGTGTTTCAGAAACATTTCTGTTACTAAGGTTTTTACATAAATTCCCAAGTCACAAAATTTAATGAGCCTACATGATCTTCATATTTGCAGTCTCATTGCACTTAACGTTTTAGCCTTTCTTTGCACTTGTATTTTAAATTAAAAAATAAAATTAGCTGAAACAACGATGTTGCTGGTAAAGTAAGACTTCTTGGAAACAGAATATTATAACTTTATTCCTAGTAATGTTTCTGCATGTGGCTGTTCTCAACTGGAATCACAAGGCATGTAGGTGGCAGTAGCAGTAAATGTGTCAAAACTTATGTTATTCAGGGAATTGAATTTTCCGTATTAAAAACAAATGAAAAGTGTTTTTCATGAGCATGTCCTCTGTTCTAGCTGCAAAGCTGGCACAAAGCCACATCTTTTGTAATTTTCTCAAATTGTATTTAATCCTGAAGTAGTGCTCCATACTGTTACCTTGCTTTTATTCAGTACAGTTACTGTTGGTTAGTAGAAATATTGTACTGATCAACTAAAGATTTGGTGCTATTTCTGGCATATGCATATCAGAAATAAATTCGCATGTTCATATAATACACATCCAGTTGTCGAAAACATATTTAAAATTATAATACAATTTAATTTCAATGTGAAGGGACAACTCAACTAGAAAATGTGAATAAAAATTGGGAAGCGCTTAAGAATAGTTACTGTGTGAGGATGGAGGTCAGGTATTATTAACTCAATTTCCAGCATCAGGTCCTAGAGACAGCAACGCAAAGATATCTGAGCTGGCTGCAAACATTTATATAATGCTTAATAATAATTTTTTCTTGCTTCAGTCTGGTTCTGCCGCTGCTCTGGGACTGTGCATACCTATTGCATATTTTATCCACAAGCATCTTAAAGATAATGGAGATGTGATTGTGAATAGAAAATAATTGCTTATATACTGTGCAGAGGATACACAGATTCATGGTGCATTCAATAATGTTGAGGTTAGGACTCTGAGTAGTCAATGATAGTTTTTAAAAGAGGCAATTTACCAAAATGTAAGACTGACCAATGGAAGGGTACGCATAAAGGAAACGTTTGCAGCCCTACACACCTACATTTTAGGAGATGATATCCTGGAATATAGTAACTACCAATAACCCAGGCTTGTGGTGAGTCAGCAACCTGAAGTGAATAACCATTGTGATAGTGTGGCAAAAATGGCTAATTCAATCCCAAGATACACAAACTGGTAAGTAGTGAAGAGAGAAGATTGGCTGAAATTGGCAAAATGCAATCTGAAGACCTTAAAAAAACAGTGGGGACAGAGACAGAAACTTGTCTAAATAGTTTAGTATTCTCCACTTTCATCCAGTGAGCTTAAAAGGTCAGGAAACGGAGCTCATTCTCATGGAGATGTCATTGCACGCAGATTAATCGTCATCTTCCCTGGACCACCATTCATTTCTGTTCTCTATTTTTAGTGGATTCTCCTTGGATATGTCTATTGAGATGCCATATAGCATTGAACGCCTATATAGTTGGACACATAAACTTAAAATAAAGGTAAACTAATTTCAAAATAACTTAAAATAAGGCATCTGCCTTAGCAGTTCTGCTGTGTATTTAAAAAGGAACTTTAATCCTAGGAAATGTGTGTTGTATATCTGAGTGGCTTTGTGCAGTATTCCTTCTGCACACTGGTAGCTTCTCTGTTTTTCTCAGATGAAGATGTTGTGCTTGAATCCTTTTTGCTTTGTTTTCATATTTTAAAACACTTTTAGGAAAGTGAATGATATTTTAAAGAATATAATATGTACATAGCAACTGCACCTTTTAAATTTTATGTAATCTTTCTAGAAAAGACTTTTGGTACTACCCCTATTAACTGTGCTGTCATCATTCCCCGTCCTCACGAATGACAACTTTATTTTGTACTAGTAAAAAATATTCACTGAGCTGTTATTAAACAAATATTTAAATGCCTGTTTTTTCCCCTGCTAGAAAACAGAGTGCAAGGCTGTAATTAAGACTGTGAAAAACAGCTGCTTGGACAGCAGTGGCTTTGGTCTAGATATATGGATTTCTCAAGCCTATCTACCCCGAATGTGGGTAGAGAAGCATCCCAACCAAAGGAGTGAGGTATGGCATTACTGTTACACAGTTCATGAGGTAATACTGAATATGCTAAAACACAATAAACAGAAACAGTTTGGTTTTGATGGGTAGAAGATGAAGAACAATTTCACACCATAGACAGTATTCAATTTAATCTCTTTATTAAGCTGAGTATTCTCCAAAAATGAGTTTTCAGTTCCATAGAATCTTGTTGACTTTGTTTTATCCTTTGCCTTGTAATAGACTGAAGGTTGAGGCACAATTTCAACACAGTGTCCAATCATATTTCTGTTAAAATACTTTTTTTCTAACTGTTGTGCTCCTGTTTGTATTTCACAGAAATGTGACTACACTGTTTGATGCAGATGTTACATTTACAGAAATGGAAGTGAACAAATAAGTTGTGGCTTAGGCTGGAACTAAGTAGCTTCAGAGTCATGCAGTCTGTATTCTAACTAAAAATTAAATAACATTTTAAATCATTAAATTTGTAATAAATTTGTAATACTATTTACAACTCACACACAAATATTTATATAACCCAGCAGTGTTTTATCTTAAGTCACCTGGCCTTCTTAGAAGATCTTGCATTCTGGAGTAGTTACTACTGTTGCAGTGGCTATTTTCAAAGGCATTTAAATCTCATAGTTTTCACTAACAAGTGAAAAAGACATAGAAAGCAGTTCAAACACTCTGGATCACTTACAAACAGAATCTGGCTGTGTCAGAAGAGCTCATTATTACAACTGGAAAACATTAATAAAAGGTTGAATAGGAAAGAAAAGAACAGTTCAACCTCTTCTTACCTTCATACACTCCTTGCCTGAGAAATGCATTTAGAACTTAAGAGCACATCTTAAAAGATGTGATTCCAGTTTATTAGAAACTATTTCATCCTCCTCCATTTTTTGTGACCACAGCTGTTCTTTTCTGGTATAAAAGTGAAGTCTGTGGCACTTTTAGCTATTTTCAGATGCTTTTATCTTTTCTTCTTTTTTAATAAGACAAAATGCTGCAGAGGTGAAATGTAAAGTCTTGGTATTACCAATCTGTAAATCCAATGCTGAAATTGAGTAAAATGAGTAAAATGACAGATTAGATTGTTTTCTTTTTGACAATGATGTCTCCTATTTTTCTTCTTTTAATCAGAATTGTATAGTTTAAAAGGATTAGTTTAGGGACATTTGTTTCACGACTTCAATAATACAGATATTCCCCTGAGGAAAGGAAAAAGAAAGAAATTTCTGTTTGTGCTTCCAGACTGCAAACCTTTCTGTGCTATTGGAAACACTTTCACTCCTTCCAGCATTTCATTGCTCCACTTTTGAAAGCCCTTGTGTTTTATAGCATCTCTGTTCAGAGCAAGGACAATATGCATTTCTCTGCTTTGCATATATATATATATATATATATATATAATTCTACTCCTTCTAACAAACTGATGGTGGCAGTGATGATTATAAAAAATATCTGATTTTTTTTAACTTTGAGAAGAGAATCCAATGCTGTTTGCTGGAGAGTAAATCAGATAAAAACATTGAACATCAAAATTCCTTTTTCAGTTGCTCGTGTGAGGCTTAAGTTATATGTAAAGGATAGAGAAGTTGCACTTCTCACTAAATAAGAGTAAATGAAATATATTAACTCAAACTTTCAAATATGGCTATATTCTGCTCTCATTCCATAATAAGAAAAATGGAGATGCTTGGGTACACTTCTAATGCAATAGCATTTGTTCACTGCACTAATTTTGTTTCTGTCTCTGTAGGCTTGCATGCTTGTATTCCAACCAGAGTTTGAAGCAGCGTTTGATGAAGAGCAGCTGTCCAGTGAAATTATTATTTTATTAGATTGCTCAAATTCCATGGCAGGTTCAATGTTACGGGAAGCAAAGCAGATTGCTTTACACGCTTTGAAACAACTTGGTTTCAGACAAAATGTGAATGTAGTCAAATTTGGCACAAGTGAGTTTCTCTGTTTCCTTTTTAACTGTGAGCCACCTTTTACCTTCTTGCCATGACTTAATAATTTTATATGCATCATTATTATCAGACCAGCTTAACACACTGAACTGCAACCTGGAATGTGTAGCAGTATGGCATATTTCTACTCTGATATTCTAGTCATAAAACTTAAACTTGTGTTTCCACAGTGTTGCCCCGTGCTAAATATTTTAATGCTCCTAATATCAATCTTTGTTCACAGATTTCACAGAATTTTCCCCATTTTCAAAGGACATCTTAAAGGATCTGGCATCGCTGACCGAGTTTATTACAGTAAGTAAATCAGTTTGGTTGTATTCTAAAGAATGTTTCTTTAAAAGGAATGTTTATCTTTGCAGAAGTTATCCAACTTTTCATCTTATTTTCTTTTTCTTTAAGCCAGCTTCTAAGATATTTTTTTTATGATTTAGACTATTTGAAACCTATTTTCCCTAGTAACAAGCATAATCACATTTGAATATTAATTCCTGTTCAGTTTAAAGTGATCGCTTAAGTTGTTATTTTGAAGCTAAGTAGATATAAGTGTAAGAACATTTTTTCAATGTTTCCTCCTAAATTTGTCTTTTGGAGTTCCTGCCTCTCATTGCCCTGCTCACAGCACAAGAGAGGAAATTATTTCCTTCACAAAATCACAGAATCACAGGAATGGCTGAGGTAGGAAGGGACCTCTGGAGGTCACCTGGTCCTAACCCCTGCTCAAGCAGGAACACCCGGAGCAGGCTGCCCAGGACCACTTCCAGGTGGCTTTTGGAGACTTCCAAGGAAGAGACTCCACAGCTTCTCTGAGCAACCTGTGCCAGAGCTCCCTCACCTGCACAATAAAGAAGTGCTTCCAGATGTTTAGACTTCCTTCTGGAAATCTATAATTTGTGAGTGAAGCCAGCATTTAGGCCAAAGGAATTTTAGTGACAAGAAAAAAATACTTTTGGACGATTATTTGCTGTTTCTCACCTCTTAAGGATCAGAGGATATCCAACAAAATGATAAATCAGTGGATTTAAAAGGAAAACTAAACAGAATCATAGAATCATAGAATGGCTTGGGTTAGAAATGACCTTAAAGATCATCTAATTCCAACCCCCTTGCAATAGGCAGGGATGCCACCCACTGGATGAGGTTGCCCAGGGTCCTATCTAACCTGTCCTTGACCATCTCCATGGATGGGGCATCCACAGCTTCTCTGGGCAACTTGCCTCAGCACCCCTCTGAGTAAAGAATCTAATCCAAATCTCTCCTCTTTTAGTTTAAACCCATTCCCCCTTGTCCTACCACTATCTGTCCACGTATAAAGTCACTCAAAAAACAGCATAATACACAGTGGAACTCCTTGTCACACTTGCTGTTGAGGCTAAACTGTAGTTCAGTTCAGAAAGTGGCTTAAACAAATTAAAAGATGGAGCTGTAAGTAGTTCTTAGATGCAATAGTCTGGATGAAAACTGTTCAGGATGTCCCCAAACCACTGATAACTGAAAGCTCTGAAGGATTTATAATTTTTCTTATATATCTTGCCTATGCATTGTTTTGCCTAACCCAGAGAAAATACAGTATGATATGAACCTTAAACTCCATCTCTAATCATAATTATGGAAGAGCAGGAACAAAATAAAATTTAAGAATTAATCATTTATATTTGGGAACCAGAAGAACTGTATACTAAATAATAAATTCTGCATTATATGTTATTTTGAAAAAGGTAAATTAAGTTCAAACTAAAATTGTAATACTTTACTTTTCAGTCAGCTACTGCAACATTGGGAAATACTGATCTGTGGAAGACCTTACGTTACTTAAGTTTGCTATTTCCTTCTCAAGGACACCGAAACCTCCTTCTTATATCTGATGGACACATTCAGAATGAGAGTGTGACATTCCAGATTGTGAAAGATAATGTCTACCATACAAGGTTATTTACATGTGGTGTTGGGTAAGTACAAAGTTAACCAGCAATTTTATTTTAAGTGACCGATAATTAATTTGAAATGAGAGGTGGATAATCTGAGAACTGTCAGATGTTTGAGTGTACTGTCTTAAATATATATGAGTTTAGATTAAATGCAGAAATGTTTGTAAGGAATTTCAATGATAAGATACCTACAATAAACTTAATTCTGTGCTATTCGTATCTTTCTTCATTATAACAACTACTATCTAAGAATATAATTGGGAAATATGAGAGTTAACACTTTAAAACTTAGCATTTCATGTCTTTGTAAAGTCTCATTTTGATAGTGGGATCTCAATTTAACATTAGTTGTATAATTTCATGATTTAATGTTCATCTGGTTTGTAAGGTAATGACTTAAAGACAATGAAAGCACTAGGTTCCCAAACCTGTGATACATTTCACTACTGGAATGTAACCTACTTCAAAATGATGTGAAAATAAACCTCCTCAGCCCAAACCCAGCCTCTGCCTTTCACTAGGCAAAACAGGGAGTAACTACTCCAGCACAGTCAGCTTTTTTGCTGAACAGCCAAATTCATGCTTCCTCTTCTCAGATGGAGATGGCAGACAGTAAGGATGATTTATCTTACTACCTAGCCAGAGTGGGGGAGCAGGAGCAACTGCTACCACTGTGACTCAGCACAGATCTGTCACAGCGATGGCAATACTAGAGAGAATGAAGTTTGGGAACATCTGGTATATACCCTGGTATATGGCTGGCTATAAGATGCCACCTGTGTTAAAAAGAGTTCTTAGCAATCACAGGAACAAGCAAAACCTCACTGAAATTCGTTGTAATTTAGTTTGACTGTACAGTAACAACAAACTGGAAAGATGTGACTGAAATGACTTTAAAAAGTAATGGGTTACAGTTGCATATTTCAGGTTGCCAGGCTTAAATGGGAAGGAGTCAAAGAGTGTTAGCTTCTTTCTGTATCCTGGGAAGGCTGGCAAGGACACATCAAAATAAAGACCAGTGGTGAGAGTCATGTTCTTCTAGAATGTTTTTAATGATAACTTCAACAGGGCTCTATCAATGTTTCCTGGTTGGGAGCTGCAGGCCTTCTCCCAGCACTGCACGAGCACACCCTTCAGGCCATGTACCAAACATCCCAGTGCTCTTCCAGTGTAATCCTTTGCATCAACACACAACAAAGAACAAACGGTGTGTGCCCACTAACATGCTGACATCCTTTCCAATGTATTTGCAGTCATGTTGTGTTCGTGTTCAGCATACTTTACATTCGTATTATTGCTATGACAGAACTTGCCCTAGGGACAGATTATTTTACTGCTGATAGTCTGAGAGGGCATGGCTTTTAATAGTTCCTCTAGACCTATAACACTAATGGCTGACATTAATGTATAACAGTCTACTTTCAGGAGGCAGGATCTGTTTAATATGTTCCATTGGTAAAGTAATAATTGGGAAAGAGGTGTAAAAGAGAACCTCGCTCTCTGGTTCATACTTCCGTGTAGACAGAGTGTTTTCTAGAGGGCTGAATTAATAGAGAGTACTACATCAGTTTTATCTGTGATAATTCTTTGCAGGTAAATGAAAAAAAAAATCACAGAGTCATAGAATAGTTTGGGTTGGAAGGGACCATAAAGATTATCTAGTTCCAACTATCCTGCCATGGGCAGGAGCACACCCTTCAGGCCATGTCCCTCCCACTAGATCAGGTTGAAAAAATATTTTTAAATAGTGCAAGGTTTGTACTTTACAGAGTTGTATAAGATAGCAAATCTGTAAAAAGACTTAAAAGGGCAGTAAACCTTTTTAAGTTCAAGATGTTGTGTGTTCTTGTTACAAAATACAACTGTACTGTTTAATTTTGCCTGGAGGGGATTTGGTGAGGATTTGCAAGATTTCTCTAAGACAGTGGTATGGTCCTGTTGAGGAGTGAATCTGCTATTGTCTGACAAAGATTTGAGAGAGAGCGTGCTGTTTCTCACCCATGAGAATTCTCATCTCCTTAATTGTTCTTCTGTAATGCTCTAGAAGCTCTCATTTGTCTGTATACCTATGATAGCTTCATAGTAGTCAGACCATTAGCCTGCTGTTCTATCAGGCTAATAAGTGTTATCATATTGGTTATATCCGTGTTGTCAAGAAAGTGACATTCCCTGTAAGATGACTGTGCCCATACTACATAGCTCTGCTGAGACTGAGGTTAATTACTTCAAGATCAGCATCATTTTGATCAGCCTTACTGGTGTTGGGATATAAGTTAATTTCTCTGCAGAGCCCTGCACTAGGACACGTAAAAGCTCATAAGCCATGCAATTTTCTCAAATGTTATTGGGAAATCTGTAATGCAGCATCATTTTCATTGGCTCAGTTGCTTTCAGTTGGTCTATACCCTGAGAAAGGGGTGAAATTTAAAAAAATCACAAACTTTGCAGTACTAATTAAAATCAAGATATTTAAAAACTGGTATCAGTTGTAGAAATGGTATCAGGTGACTTAATGATTTAATTCAATAATTACATGAAGGATTTTTTATGTTATTAGTTCCACAGCAAATCGTCACATGCTGAGGTCTTTGTCCCAGTATGGTGCTGGAGCGTTTGAGTATTTTGACCCAAAATCAAAGTATAACTGGGAGACAAAGGTACGCTTACATATCCTTAATATACTCAGTATGTCACCATTGCCTGACCTATCGATATCTGATACTGATTGTCTTTTGGGTGCATGCCTTATTTTCAGCAGGAACACGGGCTAAGAAGGGATATAGAGCTGTGGAGCTCCCTCTTTGATAAGGGAGGGAATTTATCACTGCAGTTGCCCCACCTTCTCATTCAGATTGGTCACTTAATGTGTAAAATAAACCAAGGAAACCAAGACTTAGTTTAGTTTTTCTATTGTTTTTGAGAGAGGTCTCTGCTTTTTTTGGTGATTGCAATAACACTGACTTGGAAAAAGTTTATGAAGTGTCAAACTATTTAAATAATTCTCCCTGAATGGAAAACCAGAGTTTTGCTTCTATCCTAGATGTCACAGGCCATCTACAACCTCGTCCTTGCCATAGTGTTGAGGCCTGTAGCAACTGCATTCTGTAACATTGGTCTGTTGGTGCTTCTGTAAATTTCAGGCAACATAGGACCCCATGTGCAGAGTGCTTCTGGGTTTCCCAGTAGTTATGTGCCTACAGCTCTATGCTGTGCCTTGAATCTGGTCCCTCCTGACACAGAGATAGCAGAGAAGGGGCTGCAGCATGGCAAATAGCTGGCATGTTTTTGTCTGGGGGAAAGAATGAAGATCTGTCCTCTGGCTATTCTGGCTGTCATTTGAAGGATGCAAAATTATCCTGAGCAGACCACGGAGATCTGCAGAACTGTTCACACATCTCAGAGTTCACACATAGGAGGCGCTGTGTCTAGCAGGCCATATTCCCTAGCCTTTTTGGCAACCCTGATGAATGGAAACTTTACTCTCAAATCTCATCTTTCACTTAAAAGAAATCTCATTATTCCCAAAGCTGGTACAGTAGCGGCTGAGCGATTATCCTTTGACTCATTTGTACCAGTATGTGGCAAAAGTTTTACAAGTATGTGGCTTTAGTTGTATCAGAAAGAAAAAAAAAAAAAAAAAAAAAAAAAGAAAGGAAATTAGGTCCATTCACATGGGAAGTATGGGTATTGGTTTTTTTTGTTTGTTTATTATTATTGTTATTGTATTGAGAGATTGTGTTTTCTCTTAAAAGTCTAGAAGGAAACAGAGCTAATTTGTTTTCTATCTTTACACAGGTACAGAGACAGGTGTCCAGAATATTTTCTCCAGGATGCAGTTCTGTTTCTATTAAATGGCAACAGTTTAATATAAATGAACCAGAGCCAATGCAGGCTCCTGCTCAAATACAGTCTTTATTTACCAGTGAGAGGCTTCTTGTCTACGGATTTGTCCCTCACTGTACTCAGGTAAAGACTGGGATATACACTTAATACTGGATAGAAATTCACATGTAAAAAGATTGCAAAGGTCCTATTGTATTTCATTATATTAATTTTGTATTATATATCCTTTATGCAGCATATACTTAGCTTCATTTTCACTGCTAAATGTAATTAAATTACTATTTAAATGCCATTATTAGTCTTCCCAATAAGAAGTAGAGAGGAAAAGATTACCGTGTTTAATGTGCATGTCATTATACTTTAATAAATACAAGATTTCTTTATTCGTGAGTGTCCCCTTGTTGTAAGGGGAAATGTTTTTAAACACAGACATGCAGAGAGTTACAGATTTGAGTTACATTCAGAACATGGAACAGCATGCATGTGTGCAAATAACACAGTACAAGACGAAGAGAACTTTTTTTTTTTTTTCCCTTTTAGGCCACCTTAAGAGCAATAATAAATGACAAAGAACTACAAACTGTGGTGTCAACTACTGAATTACAGAAGACAACAGGAACAGTGAGTTTGGCCAACATTGCGTGCACATATAGTGAGAGAAGCTGCTTTGGGCTCTTTTGAATGAATTAAAACCCTTGTTTTCAGTTCTTGCACCATTATTTTTGCTTCTGACGTTTGAACAGACTCTGTGCTTTTTAGCACAAAACTTGGACTTCTCAGAACTGAAAGTGCTGGTTCTTATTCCAGCAACTTCGTTGGGCTCTAGCTTTGTCCCTGCATTTGCTCTTCTTCTTCAGGTGACTTGCATGAAGGAGCTGCAGCAGCATTCTCTTTCAAGTTGTAAATTGTTACTATGTGGAGAATCTTGTCATCAGTCTTTCATTATAGAAACTTGTATATATTAAAGTGTTACTAGCCTTTTAGCTGCTTCAGTAACCAAGTAACTTAAGAGTATTTGTATAGATGAAAGCTCTGCACTGGTGTTGAAAAGGAAAACATGCTGAAAAGAACCATTTATTAGATCTAAGAGGTGTCTACACTTGAAAAATCATCAGAATAGTCATCCTTCAGTAATAATTCTGACATGACTCTCACCCTTTCCCCACTAAGGAGCTGATTTGTTTTCAAATAAAAATGACTGTTCCTTATTTAGTGTAATCCACTTAGAAAGCTACTATTGTGCGCTGTAGTCTAAGGACAGTTGGTTTCCATGGATATGCTCTTCTACAGACGAAACTGGCAAGCAGAAGCAATGTATTTGCTTGCCATAAAGAATTAATGCTTTTTTTTAAAAAAAAATCCTATACTACAAATTCCAGATGTAGTTAAAAAAATAGGGCTTTGAAAGGTGTAAACTGAAATGGTAAAATGATTTTTTAAAGGGCCAAAATTAGAAGCAAATTATTAATTATTGATGCTTTAGATGAACTCTGAGAATTTTTACCTGTTTCTTTTGTCAATTCACCTTATCACAAAAAATGCTGGCTTATGAGGTGTTCCTCAGTAGTGCCTTTCTCCAGCACTTACTGTCTTCTTCCAAAAATGAATCAGTGGGAACGTTTGGGCAATAGGAACTAGAATAGAGCAAAACTTTGCCACACAGAGAGAGTGCTTCCTCCCTCTGTTAGCTTTAGCGTATTGAACAGACTAAAAGTGTTTTTCTTTCCCATGAAAGACTGGTTCCATTTTTAAAAGCAATTTCTAGTTAACAGATTTCAGTATTCCCTTTTTCTGCACACAAACCCTCAGGTCAAAAATAACTTGATTTTTATACACCTAATGAATTGTTTAAAGTTAAACACTCTAGAATGAATTTAATTTTCCCCCAAATTCTGTATTTTTATGCACAGGACTAATTTACCTAACTTCAGCTATCTAGATATTCTTACTTAAGAGTGAGGAAGTTGTCTGGGCTCAGTTTACAGTCACTGTAGGGAAATGTGTTCCTCCAGAAGAGGGAAGCTTCCTACTTGTTTTAGTTAGCTGTTCCAAGATGAGATGGATTGCCTGGTGGTTTTTTCTGTTCATCCATTTCTTTGCCTTTTCCCATCCTTTACTCTAGTGAGAATGTGTGCAACAAGCAACAAGTAAAGACCTAGGTATCTTTTAGTTTGCTAAAGTTAAGTGAAATAAAAATGTACCTTAGGTGCAGGTTATGACTGCTTTTTAAATGAAAGATTAGCTTGACCCTTAGAAAACTGGATACTGTGTAAATATGAAAGCTGCCCAGATCTCATAAATAAAAGGAAAAAAAAATTTTAATCTCTTTTTTTCATCACCACCTTTATTTTCTTTCTAGGTGCTACACAAACTCACAGCAAGAGCTTTTATTAGGGACTATGAAGATGGGATTCTTCATGAGAATGAAACAGAGCATGAGGTTTGATAATCTAAAAGCAAAAAGTATATATTTAAAATTACAAATAGCAAGCATTTAAATGGAATAGAAGGTTTTTTGCTTTGTTAAACATAACTTTAAGGTTGAAGTTCCAGTGTCATTTTAAGGTTAAGGTCACCATATAGGAATACATTTTCCTCCTAAATGCAATTATGAAGAATTTGGGGACAGTCGTGTGTTCTTCCCTGTTATGAGAATATTGGTATAACGTACATATTTTTCCTAATCTATACATTGTCATTGCAGGTCATTGGTGGTTCTTCTTTCCCTGGCATATAACATTTTTGTTTCTAGAAGATCAGAACATCCAGCCAAGATTCTTGGCTTTTGTATAGGATAGGGTGGAAGATAATGACTTCAGTTTTACAGATAGACAGATTTAATGATCTGATGATCTGTTAAAACAGATTTAAGTTTTAGCTACTTAAAAACTTATCACTTTGTCATCTTGGCTTACCTGGGGCTTCAAACTAATCCTAAATAAGATAGAGCTTTCTCTTACACAAGAGGAAGTGCAGAACCAAAAGAAGTGTATAACTACATGTCTCTACCCAAAGTTAAGTGAGGAAGTAGAAAAAGTTAGAAGGAGCAGAGAGTTAGGCCAGTACATTCACATGAGCCCTTCCTTTTATATGTCCCTATTTAGAGTGCGTAAGTGTGTTTATATATTCAGTTTTGACATTTCTGCTTCTTTTACCTGATTATATTTTTTCTGCCTCTTTCATTTGTTAATACTTAACAATCTAGATGAAGAAACAAATATTGAAAAACAAGATTATTCATCTCAGCTTGGAACACTCAATTATAACCCAGTTTACAAGCTTTGTTGCAGTTGAGAAGAGGGTATGTTTTCTACAAAATATCTTGTTCTCACTAGCTTCTCTGTGAAAAGACTCTAAATTCTGTAACCTTGCACATATCAAAGCCAGTCTTCCTTTACAATAAACAATGTTTATTATTTTAAAATAGAGCTAAAACTATGTTTTTTGAAATGATTCTGGTTTCTTCTGCAATACAGCAAGTTATTTTTGTTTTCCATTTCACATATTGCTTGTCCTTACCTTACAATCAGACCTCAAACAGTCAGTATTTTCCTGTTGTGATTTGCTATAAGGGTTTGCAATTTGTGCTAGTGCTGTGGAAGCCAAATGGGTCAAAGGAAAAGTCCAGATGAAGAATACTCTTTAAGTAATGGGTTTGGATTGGCAAAGGTCATTCCGGGACAGTCTGTATTAGGTGGTAATCAGAAGGAAACCAAAACTTGAAAAAAATCTCTTCTAATACTGCTGTAAACTGTGGGAAGTTTTGTTTGCTTCCAGCATTAGAACAGTGGTAGGAAGAACAAAACTTTGCAGCAAATGGAAACAAATACATACAAATGATAACTTTGAAGTTCGAAAGTCTGTAAAAAAAAATTTTCAAATGGAAAAGCGGTATCATGATAAGCAATATGGTATCAGTTGGAGTAAGTAGTAGATCGTGCACAAAGAATGGGAATTCATCTGACCATGTATGTGTATTTACATTTAGTGATAAATCGGTCATGTTTGACTTCTTCTTATTGTCATCTGAAATAAATAGATATTTCTAGAGCTTGATTCATCTCATCTTGAAGTTAAATATCTAACTGTGAAGTTACATTTACTGCTTATTGGTATACACCGATACCAATATATTGGTTACATTTACTGCTTATATTGGTATTTTTAATGTACTGCATTATCTGTTTTTTTTTCTGTTTTCAACACATTTCAAACTCGCAAAGAAAAAAATGCACTCTCTGTTATGACAGAATTTTCTGTTATAACATCTATCGCAACTAAGAACTAAAAATTGAAGAGAACTTTCAAGTTTTGTAACTGTGATGAATTTTGTTTTAGGATGCTAATGAAATTTGTCCTGCTGATGTTCCAAACATTCCGGAAATTATAGCAAAAGAAGATGTAGATATTTTACCGTACATGGACTGGGACCAAAAGCCAATGGAATCTGAAATTTTATGTTCAGAAGGATTTTCCCCGGTAACTATACTTAATATATGTTTTTATTGCTAACATTTCTCATTTATTATCCAGCTGTGCTGCTGTATTTTATGTGATAATACACAGTAATTGTTAATGAAATTAGGTCAATTTTTAATAATTTTGAAAGTCATTAACTCCAGACAAGTACTGTGTGGAATTTTATTGTCCCAAAAATAAAGTATATTTTAAAAAATAAAATGAGAAATTTTGAAAGAAAATATGATATTATAGGCCTCTTCTACCATCCAGCAGAAACTAACACTTCTTGAATTAAAGGCTTTATCTACACTAGTGTATTCTTATGAAAATCTTGAACTAGTCAAATAGGATGTTTGCTAGTTATGGTAGTTCTTGACTTTAGAAATTAGTTAGCACCTCTAATTCTTTTAGCCCATGAAGTCTTAATGGGTTGAGGCTTTACATCTCGAAATTTTGTAGGAGAATCAAGTAAATCGTTATTTGTCTATTCAATTATGTTGTGTGTGACCATGACGTGCATTTAAAATAATTGAAGATCATCATCTTAACCTGTAGTCTGTAATGTATTAAGAATGTGGACTATTTAAATTGTCCCAGTGTATATTTGTACTATAACTTAGGTCAACTCATATAAAGCCATTTTTTTTGATCCTTTGGACCAAGAACTCCTAGGTAGCAGAACACCTAGAAGTCTACACTGGTGTATAGTGGCAAGCCCACTAACCTGTATGCAGCAACTACTGGACCTCACCTGGTACATGTACCAGAATTGGTCTGCATCATGTGAACTTCCCAGCTTGAGTCAGCACAAGCAGGATCCACACTTGAGTTTACATAGATCTATCTTCTGTGTATATAAAACAATATGGTGCAGTGGAACTTCCTTGGCTCCAAATCATCACTTGGATATTCATCGTTTTTATCTTAATAATGTAAAACACTCGCCGCTCATACTTTGTCAAGTTTTACTCTGAATTGGACCAGTGCAAGGTTGAATAGGGTAAGAAAAATTTAGTGTAACTGATGTATTACTTTCATTTTGAACATAAGAATGACAATATAACGATACTGTGCACAACATAAGAAGAAATAACAGATTGATTAAAAAGAGGAAAATGTCTTAATAGTTCTGGAATTATTTTGTTTCCTTGTCATTTTTACTAAACAGGCATGTTCCCCAGGAGTAACTGATGCTTGGTCAGATTATTTCTTCAGTGACAGAGGTGAAACTGAAAGCTTCCAATTTCAATCTGAAGAACTTCCTGTTATTCACGAGAGCACCTCACAAAAAATCACAGCACAGGGCTTTGGAATTTTTTCTGAAATTCAAAGTAACACTTGCAGTCTCAAATCAAATTTGAATTTTGATAATGGCATCACAAAGGAGGAATCTTCAGGAGCAATGTCATCTTCACCACATGACCTTCGTGTGCTGGATTATTGCAACGCTTTCTCATTTGGTTCAGCAACTAAGCTAGGAGGAGGAGCTTATCTGACTGAAAAAAATTCACTTCAGACCCCTGTGCTTCCAAAATTAGGCGTTTGTATGAGTGTTCCTGCACTTCCTCATCCCCGTTCTCTTGAAAAACTGGCGGGAGGCATGAAACCTGCTTATTCTTCTTGTGTTGCTCAGACACAATATTCAGGAATGTTTGGTTCACCTGCTCCTACAGACACAATACTTTCTGATAAAACAAATGTTGAAAAACAAGTTATTCCCAAATGTCCTGTTTTCCAATGTGATAGCAAAGCAGCAATGTCGTGGCGAAAGTGTAAGAAAAAAGTAGCAGGTCAACATGGTGCTACAGCATCTGAAGGAGTTACTGAGGGCACTAAGGTTTCGGTAAGTCTTCAGCTGGGAGTCTTTGATATACAGGATGCTACAAATGTCATGTTGAAATCTAGGCTGCATTTAGCTAAGGAAAGCTGCCTTAACATTTGTGTTCTAAGGTTCATTGCTGTACAGCCTGAAAAGAACATGGTAAGGGTGGTAATGAAATTGCTTTCCAATTCAAGAAATCTGAACCCGAGATGCAGAAAGCATTCTTTTTGTTTGATTATTTTTTCATTATTTCTGTTTAAAGTGATAAATCTTACGGTCTGAATTCTGCCACTTGCTCCTTACTATTCTAAGAGACAACTTTTAAACGGAGAAAAAAGGTCTCACTAACTCTGGAATTGCAAATGCTTTCCTAAGTAGGAGAGAATGAACCTGAAATCTTACAATTTCAACCTGAAAAAAAAGTTTATTTTAAAAAGAAGTTCCTTTTAAATTTTTTTAATGAAATTACTTTTTACCATGATGTAGTAGTTGCATGAATAATGGTGGTAGAATAAGATTCTTAGTGAATATTATCCTCTTCAGGAACAATCAAAGAGCTTTGCAGCAATAGAGAAAGAAAAGATTCAACGGAGATTTGAGCTGACTTCTATAAACTTGAAAGAAATTTTTGAGCTCCAAAATCAGGTACAGTACCCGTAGACTATTTGTGCATTACTTTAAAAGAAAATACATGTAGAAAGAAAAAGTATTTTTACTTTAGTCCTGTCCTGAGATAACTATTTTATAAACGTATTTGTTTTCTTTACTTTATGAACTGATCTTAAAAAGTATATAATGACCTCAAAGTCATGCTACGTTTTATTGCTCTCATGGGCAGCTCTTAATGGGTGCCTAAGGAACAGTGTAAAATCAGGGCCAACAGGTACTGAGTGATACACCTCCATTTTAGAGCCTCCATCAGTTTGCAGCTTGGAGACTTCCTGGGACATGTATGAAACCATATATGGGGAGACAGGTTGAAGAATTAGGTGTAAATAATGCACATTATGCAAGAAAATAAGAAGTAGTTGGGGCTTAGAGGATTACATAGAGTGCAGGAGGAACTTCTGCAGGATAGTTAGACCAGCTGAATGACTAGCGAATTAAAGACAAGCTGAATTAAACAATATTGCCCAAGAATTCTGCAAGCAGGGTTCAGAATAGGTAATGTTTTGCCTTGCTTAGGTATGATCCTCGTGGTTGGAGAAGTCCACTGCTTCACCTAACCCATCACCAGTTGGTGAGCTTACCAATTGATGGGGTGAGGTGGCGATCAACAATCAGATCGTAGGCCACACAACTGATATCCGTATGTAATAAACAGAAGGAGGTCTTCAGTAGTGCTACGTGATCCAAATGAAGAAGCCACCGTGGTATTCCCTCAGTGGAGACTCCTGTTGTTTATCAGCAGAGATTGGCCATTCAGCCTGGTGCTTTGTTGAATTCCCTTTGTCTGGGAGTATACCTGGTACACTAGATCCAGCACGTCAGTTTGTATGCAATAGTAGGAAAAGGCAAGTAGGAAAGTATAGCTGATGTAAGTGTCAAGAAGAGATGTCTATTTTTCCTATATTTTTGACAGGTCACTTTTATCAAATTATTTTTAAACATTGAACCATTACCATATGCCACACATGGGGATATAATGGGGAATAGTTTTGTGATCGGCTCTTATGGGAGTTAACTCTCAAAGAGAGCTTCAAGATTGCTTTTCTTTTTGAGCAGAATTGCCAGTTGTTGAATTAGAGAAAGAAAAAGTTTCTCAGTTTTTTACACTAATTAAGTTTAGTGATCTAACAGAATCTTACTTTTTAGATAATTTAAAAACATGTATTGTCTTCTAACTTACCTTATATGAATCTGTAAATTGTTATGAATTTGTGTCCACAGTTACAGTTATCTATGACATAAAGCTGCAAGGACAGATAAAAGTTTTGAAAGTGTTTATCATTGAAGAATAAGTAGTTGAAAATCCTATTGAAAGCCCATCTTCCATCTTATCTGAGAGTAGCAAACTGACAGTTTTAATCAAAGTTCTCTAATTTTTGGTAGGGAAAGTCAGATAAAATAGGATTGGTTAATACTGTATTTAACAACATGAATAGCAAACTAAATTTATAGAGACTGCATTCCCTTCAGAGGAGAGAGATCCTTTTTTGTTTCTTCTGGGTAAGACAAATGCTTATTTTTGAGCACCTTTAAAATAATTTTCCAAAAGAATTTGTTTGAAATAAAATTGAGGTTAATGTTGTCATAGTGCAAGTCAATTCAGAACTTCTTTTTTCTTATTGTTTGAGGTTTTTTTATAACCTAACTACAACATTCCACATCAATTACAAACATCTGATGGTTTATCAAAGGGTTTGGAAGTTAAATATTTGATTCAACTAAATGGATCACATGGATTTCAGTTCGGTGTTTGTGTAAGCTTTTAAAAACATTTTAAATAATTATCCTATGTTTATTTTGTTCCTGACAAACACATTTTCAGTGTTGTGAATCTCTCGCTTATCCATATCTTTGTTTATTCCATAGAATGGCTCTTGGAATCTCAGTCCCCAGTTGGGAAAAATCTTGAAATTTGATGTTGATTATTTAATTAATCATTTCCTTATCAGAAAAGGCATTCAGTCACTTGGTAAATACTTTTTCTGTTATTAAAAAACACTGCATTGTATTACATTTCCTATCTTTATGTGTTATTACTCTGTATTTCTAGGGGAACTTTCAATAAGATAAACTCAGAATTTAAGTGGATCTCTTAACTTAAAATTTTCAAAAGCATCTGATTTTAATAATATATTTTCTTCTCAACTTCTCTCACAATATAGTGTCCTGAATGCTAAGTACATCTCCTGGAGAAATATGTGGAGGATATGAAATAGCTGGAATAGCAATAGAGGTTCTTTTATCTCAGCTATTGTATCTGCTGTATTAATATCTACTTCAAAAAAAAAAAAAAAAAAAGAAAGGGAGTGGGGGAGGAAGGTCTCTCCTAGGAGAGAGACTGAGACAACTTCTGCTTTTCACATTTCAAATAACACAAATAATATTTCTACAGTTCTTTTCCCCACATGCTGCCTGCAGCGCATTCAGTATGCGTTCTGTCTATGCACACTTTGTCTGCTGTTTGATTCTGTCAGTTGGCGCTCACTGCTGGCAGCAGACCAGAAAACTTGGGGAAAAAAAGGCAATTCATTCTTTCTAAATTATTAGAGGATGCAGTGCTTCATCAAAGGACAAAACTCTTACATTTTTCCCATTCTTACACATTCCCATTCCCATGCATTAAAATCAAAGTTGATTAGAACCCAAGCAAACGCAAACTGCAGAAGTCCTAAAAAAGCATTAACAGACATAAGTTTGAAAGCCAGGAGCATGTTTGCCAGGTCACTAATGTGAATACTTTTCATAGTACTGATTGTATGGTGAAACAATTAAGTAGCATCAGGACTTTAAAATTTTTAAATTTAAAACTTTGTAGGAAGTACCTTTTCTGCTATCAAGAATTCATTTAAATGATTTCCCTTTTCTTCTTCCTTAGGCTCAAATGGAAAAGAAAAGCTACTGCAATTGATTGCTACTCTTCTTGTGCTTCAGTTCATACGCTGCACAAAGGAACTGAATGGGATAGTTTTCAAATCGCTGATGAAACTTGATAATTTAACCACTTCAAGGTATGCTTTTAAAAAAATCTTATAATTTAATATAGTAATGTAAACCTTCTCAACATATGTAAGATTAACCTCATTATGGAGAGTAAATGGCTATGCTACAGGATATGGCTGTAGAAAAGGGAATGGGAAGCACTAATGATATTGGTGACACATGCCTGCTTCTAAGAGGATGGATGGAGGAGAGAGTAATTTGCAAAATATGATACAAAAACTGAGAAATCAGAGCCAACTCAGATGTTGGGTAAGTTGTTCAGAAACTTGCCCAGTTGATTTTTAAATACCTTTAAGGATGGAGATTCCACCATCTCAACCTTTTCAAGACTTCAACCTTTTCAGACTTTTCATTCATGTAACTTGTTCCTCTTGGTCTGCATCCTTTTTTAGCATTTGGGTTTAGCAATTTAGCATTTAGCATTTTAGTATACAGGTTGGTGTTCTTCACAAGCAAACACTGTAAAATACAATACTTTTGAAATCATCAGGGCACGTGATCACAGCACAACTTCCACTTTTTCCATTAGCCCTGGGGAATGCTGATGCTGGCTCATTCTGACAAAGTCCCCTCACTTCTGTATGTCCCAGTGCCCTGTTATCTTTCAAAGACGGGTCCCTGCATCTGGAAATTCCCTTCTGTTGGGGGTGAAGTGAACAATTGTCAGCTGGTGTGAAATACGAACAAAATCATATTGACTGCTGGATGAAAGAAGTTTGGATAGACCACAAAAGTGAAAGAATTCTGACATGAATGTACAAAGAATGAGACACGTTTGCCGTTATGAAATGCATAGCACTTCACCGTGGTGATAGGAACAGTGCAAATGAATGCAAGTAACGGTTATGGATCCACATATGCCCCATATGGAATATTCCAAAAAGATGGGGCAGAGGAGATGATGATGTAGTTTCCTGTGTCAGGTGATATTTTACGTAGGCTGGGTCATTGTACTATAGACAATTTTCTCTTTCAAATGATCACAGAAGAAATTATTTTCTTGCTTTTTTCGGTGGATTTACAAGACTTTATTATAATAAAACTTCATTTCTACACACAGCGGTGTTCACTGGACTTTTGAGTTGATCAAGAAAGCAATAGAGTGGGTAAGAAGAGTTGACAGACAATTTCCAGCTATTTACTATCGACTTGAACTTGGGAAAGACTGGGATTCTGCCACCAAGAAGATACTGGGTATCACCTTTAACTAACATCAATTTTCTTTCTACTTAAAATATTTAAACCTTTGTAATTGTTTAAGATAATAGTGAAATAGCTTTTCTTGTGATTTTACATAAAATGTTTAAATTGAGGATATTTGATTGTATATTATTCTCGAATAATTCTCACACAGACAAAATTAAAGGATCTTACAGTTAGTAAGTTGACTTTACATACATAGTACTTTACTTATCTGTGACTATTAAAAATACCTCCATATTTCATAATTTGACATTATTCTGTAGTTTGTTGCATATTCTTAGTACTTTTACATCTTTCATATTTCTATTTATTCTAAAATATTTAATTCTTCTACAGTGGCACTGTAATTGAAGTGCAATATAGTAATTAAGTTAAATACTGCAGAATGTTTTGACAGATACAAGAATGTGATTAGTAAAGACCTAATAAACATCTTCACATATAAACATCACAATAAACATCAAAACACATATCAGTGTTTTGAGTTGGATGGTTTTGTGATTCCTACAGTGTGCCGTGAAATGCAAACAGCAGAACTGTTGTTTTTCTCCTGCACTGTTTTTCTTATTAGTCATATGTCAATTTGTGAATACATAGGTCAATTTTGTTAGGAGGTATGTGTTCTCTCTATTTGTCGGCTATTACTCTGTATTCTGATTTTATCCTGAGGAAAAGCTACTTGATTAGTATTACTTTATACCAGACCAAACACGTAAGCCTAATAATAAATCCAGAATAAAAGTGATTTATCTTAATTTAATGTGCTTTTCACGGGTGCTTAAATGAACACATTACCTCTTCTAAATTCCAGAGCTGCACAGAATCACTCTTTGGTATGCTGTGATCAGAAGAAGTGTAGGTAGTGAGTAAAAAGACAATTACTTGCACTGAGGCGGGATTGAGTGTGTACAGAACACACTCTGCAGTTGTTTGTCCAACCATTGAAAATGTTCAGAAGCAGCAGATTCCTCAGCCTCTACAGGTAGGGTGCTGCAGTGCAAACAGGACATGCTCCCTAGTATTTATTAAGAGAAAGAAGCATTGTAAGACGTCGCTAAGGAAAACTGGAATCTCTTTCATAGATGTTTTCTTGAGAATTTAGCAAACACCTGCCAAGGATGGAGCATATTCCCTTGCTCCTGCCTAAGTACAGGAGGTTGCTGAGACGATGTCCTGAGTCTTGTGTTTCTGAGATGCTATGAATCCTAGTTTTCAAGTAAGCTACTGGCTCTTTTCAGTGAATAATACAAAGGAAAAGTGTTGTGCTACACTTTCTGTTTGATAAGAGCTCAGATATCAGTTTATTAAGAGCTAGGCAGACTCTTTAATTTAGAAAACTGACAATTTAAGTCTTTGCATGGGCACTGGATGCATAACTAGAGTTACCTTGGAAAGTGAGCATGTGCAAAACTATGAATAAAAGACACAATTTGTATTTTCCTCTGCTACATTTATTTATTCAAATAGTTTGTTGTTTTCACAGTTGCAACGATACATCCTGTATGAGTGTTTTTACAGTGCAAGCGTGCTTTTATATGAAAGCCCCAAAGTTTCATGTGGGTGATTTGTATTCCTTAATAAAATGCTTCCTGGGCAGTTTTGTTAACACCCTAGCACTAGCACAGGCAGTTACAGTAAATAAGGTAAAAAGGTATGTAAAGGTAAATGTAAAACGTAAAAGGTATGTAAGGTAAATAAGGTATGGCATTCTTACATGATTATCTTTTTTTCTCCTGTATGTTACTGCCTAGAGGTGAGCACAGTTTTTTTTATAGTAAGTTTAATGCGAAAAATACTAAGAAATGTAAAGGGATTTCTTGTTTTTCCCAGTGAGAACCCCCATTCCCCAACGGGACCTTGCCTTGAGGTGCCCACAGCCATCCTTTTGGCGAATTTCCCCCAAAACTGGCAGCCACCTCCTGGTCCCCTCTCCCCGTCTTTCCACGGACATGGAGCGAGCGGCGGGGGCTCTGGCCACCCGTAGTGCCATGGAGATCCCCGTGTGTCCCCTCCCTGTATCCCCACGTCCCCCTGTCCCCCTCCCGCCCGGGTCCCCAACCCCTCAGCCCCAACCCCGCTCCCTCCCCGCCTCAGCCCCGAGGGCGGCCTCCGCACTCTGCCCAGCCCCTGTGTGCGTCACGGGCTGGCGGCGCCCCGATTGGCTGCGGCGGCCCCGCCCCGCCCGGCGGTGGATGTCGCAGCCGCTTTTCACCGTTGTCGGTTGAAGCTCGCCCCAAAATGGCGGCGGCGGCCGGCGGTGGGGCTGAGGCGGCGGCAGCCAGGCGGGAGGGGGCGGAGGAAGAGGAGGAGACGGCGGCGGCGGCGGCCGACGGGGCAGAGGGCAGCGGGCCGGCCGGCCGTGAGGCGGCGGCAGGCGGCGGCGGGGAGGCCGGAGGAGGCGGCGGGGAGAGCGAGGAGGAGGAGGAGGAGGAGGAGGAAGAAGAGGAAGAGGAGGACGTGTTCGAGGTGGAGAAGATCCTCGACGTGAAGAGCGAGGGGGTGAGTGCGCGGCGGGGCCCGGGGGCGCGCGGTGCTCGCCCTGCCCTCACGCAGCCTGTGCTGAGACGGGGTTTCCCTGAGGAATCCCTCGTGTTTGGGCGAGGAGCCTTCCCCGGTGGCACTGCTGCTGCACTTGTAACGTGAAACGCGGCGTGCGCGGTCTGCGAGCGAGGTTTTCCCTCTCTTACTGCTCTAACTTTAAAAAAAAAAAAAAAAAAACAAAAACTGACTTTCCTTACTAACTTCTCCTTTTGTCTGCAGCACTGAGGTACGCCTTGCTGTTATGCCTGAGCTGCAGGAGTGCCTCGATGTAAGGTGTTTGGGCAGGGTAGAATATAATGGGGAACTTGGAGGTGGTTTCAGGGTATATTTAGTGAGAGTGGCAGGAAAAAATGCAGGAAGACCGCTCAAAATAGAGGGACCGCTTCCAGTTGAAATAACTAGCTCTAGAGATCTTCTTGGCACAGCTTAGGAAGGAATATCATACCTTAAAAAGGTAAAAAGCAGGACTGGATTGGTTGAAGTTCTTTCAAACTTTCTTGAACTTCCAAAGAGAAAAATAATAAAAAACAATGATGGTCTTTTATAAAGTGCTTTTTGTATCTGCAAATTGTTCGTTCTAGCTAATTACATTTTGGGTTTTAGGCTTCAGTCAGGTATGTGATGGCACGGAAGCCTCCCTGCTTAGTGTGAAACGTGAGGATTTTGAGGCCCTTAGGTCAGGGAATCTTCAGGTGAAGAGTTGCTCATGCGTTCGTGGTGCTGTCACGAATAGGCAGTTTCATGGTGCAGTGTCTTGATGGCTTAAGAATGTTGGGCTTTAGAGGTAATACCGCATTTCTAGTTCTGTCTGTATAAAGTGTCAATCAAAAGAGTGGGTCTGGCTTGAGTAGTTTTTCTAGCAAGAGTAATTTTTCTGCAGTGATGGCAGTGAAAATCAGCGTAGTGGGGGCAAGGGGGAATGTACCGTTCCACACGCTTCTGAAGTGCACCAGAATGCCTGGAGAACCCTCTCTTAAACGTGTCGGTGGTGTCTGCTGGCTCGTGGCAGCCCGTTCTGCTGCAGGCCCTGAATGCTGTGTGCTGGAGGTTGCCAGGCTGGGACAGAGCACTGAGCATTACTGTGTGCGTGTGCCTCACCCAGTGCGTGCTCTCTGTGGCCTCGTAGCATGGGCTGTCATTGTGCCAGAGCGCCTTTCTGTTGCTATTCAGTGTGGTGCCACGCTCCTGTGCTTCAGATGTGCCGGGCAAGGCAAGTAATCGCTCACACCTAGTCCTAACATCTGAAAGGAGTGGAAAAAGCTGCGTGTTACGTTCAGTGGAGCATACTGTGTGTAGTCCACTTTGGGCCAGCGATTCCCAGGTGAGTTAGGAAGCCCAAGGAGATGCTGAACCAGCAGTTGGTTTTGTGTGCTGTGTGTGCCCACATGGGAGAGCCCAGAGCATGGCACAGAGGAGCTCCTGTCACCTCTGCTCTCAGTGTTGCTGGAGCTGGTGGCAGCACGGCAGGGTGGCACTCTGGGCACAGGGTCAGGCTGGGCAGCTAGACTTGCTGGTAGATGAAACACTAGCTTGTCCTACTTGAGGCAGTTAGCAATAAAAATCTGGAAATGTTATATTTAGAAAGCCTTTCAGGCTGCACTAAAATTCTACTAAAATAACAGGTACCAAGGCACTGTGACATTTCCCCATAGAAATGGGTAGCGTTAACTCTGTTCTTTAATGAGGTGGTGATAGGAGTTCTAGCCTATCACTGGCTATTGTAGAAGTTACAGCAGTGTAAAAATGTTTTGGAGTTTTCTATTATTTATAAGTGACAGAAGAGAAATAACGTGGAATAAATTAATTCTGACAGGTGAGGGAAAGGCTGTGTATACATCTTTAATGTGATGATCAGTCTCCTGCCTTCACTTAAGCTGCTTTTTTTTTTTAATCATTTGCTGTGTAGTGGATGTAGTCGTTCAACAGATAGACCTACGTTTACATGAGATTTTGTTTTAGCCAGCTTTCTCAACTAGTTAAATAACTTCTGACTGCTTTTGTACCTGAGTTACAAGGTGTAATGGTAGCTGTAGGTAGCTGAAGAAATGGAATAACCCTGTGCTGTGGGACAGGAGGGAGGCAGGCTGCGGGAGAGCACCTGGGGGTCTCTGCAGGCAGTTAAGATGAGCAAGAGTCAGCAGTTCCCGCAGCAAAGCAGGCCAGCAGCGTGAAGAGCATTGAGGGTGATGCTTCTTCCTCTCTTAGCACTGCTGAGATGCCCCAGGAGTGCTGCGCTGAGCTCTGGGAGAGACGTGGACACAGCAGAGTGAGCCCTGTGAGGGTTGTGAAGGCGTCATGGGGACCTGGAGCACACGGAAGAGGCAGGGAGAGGCTGAGAGAGTGGGGCTTGCTTTACCCTAGTAAAAGAAGCTCAGGGGTCATCATAGTTCTACCTACATCAATTTAATGGGACGATGTAGGGAGAGCAAGACCCTTCTCAGAGGCGTGCAGTGAAGGGATGAGACGCTGCAAGCTGGAGCACAGGGCAGTCTGATGAGCTACAAGGGAAAGATTTCTTGCTTTGTGGGGGTGGGGGGAGTTCAGAGGGGTTATGAAATGTCCATCCATGAAGATCCTTAAAACTTGACAAATTTCTGAGCAGCCTGACCTAGCTGGACCTACTTTGAGCAGGGCATTGTACTTGTTAGTTCCAGAGATCCCTTACAACCGAAATTATGCCGGTGTTTGTAACAAGAAAGTTACTTACCAGTTGCTGCTTTCATGAGGAACCATGTTAGAAGAGAGAAAGAGACAGGTGAACATTATGTTTGAAAAGTAATTCCTGAATCAAGACTGTATGGCTAAGCTAAAATATAAGAGGAAGTGTTACGTTAATGTATCTGAATATAGGCTTTTTCATTGATTCATTTCTATTTTTATTTATATGTCTGTGAAGCAAAACAACAAGGTTGTAAGCAGGTTTTATAGTTTTCAATATATGCTGTATATATAAATACACTTCTTAGAAGGTCAGTGGTGTTCTGGCAAAAATAGAAAATTATGGAAATAAATATTTCTAATACTAAGTGTCAAATGGCAGTTCTTCTGAAACTTTTGTTGTCCGGGCTTGGTTAGCAGTGTAGGATCTTTGGGAGCATCACCAATCTATTTCTGAAAGAGAGAGATACTGTTATTTTGCCTCTCGAAAGGTATTTTGGTTAGCACCTTTGTGAACTTCTTTTTCAGAAAATAAATTTAGGAATGGTTGTGTTGCCTTGTATTCATTATTACCCTTTTAATGGAAAATGGACTTTCTTAAATTTGCTGCTGGTCTTTGTCATACAGGCGTCTAAAGAGAATGCAGGTTTAATCAATGAAGGGGACCCCCTTGATTTCGTGGGACATGACTCTGCTTTTTGGTTAGGCTAGGTGCACACAGTCCAGAGTTGCCACTTGACAGCATTATGCTCAGACCAAGCCAATAAGCCTTGTCTTGCAGCAACAAAATGAGTCTGTATTGAGAAATACCAGAATTCAGACTAATTTATTTAGGAGAAAGGCAAAAGATACTCTGAAAAGTGCCTTTTTCTTTTTTTTTTCCTCCCCCTAATGGTAAAAGACTTTCTAATCTAGTGGAAAAACTTGGAGACTATAAGTTGTGATATCATCCTACAGTGAAATCAGATACTGTTGAAACAATTGGTCTAGGGCTGTCGTACCATCTTTTACCGATGTCTTTGTAACCAACTTTGGGAGGCACACAGTCAGGTTTCGTCTAGATTTGACTTGATCTCATTGAAAGATGCTTTTTTCCTGAGCAATTGTTACCATTTCAGTTTATCAAAAGTGTCCTTGCTTATAAATCTAACACCTTATAAATTCCGATTAAGAACTGTGCGAGTGGTGTTACTGCATTATAAATCTTTAGGGTTTAAGTTCTTCAGCAAACAGAAGCAATTAAAACTTGTACAGAGGAAACATTAACTTAATTTTGTAACTGTCAGGAAATCAATTCCAGTAAAATGACTGGGAATGTATGTGCGTTGAAGCTGTGTTTCTGACAAAAATCAGGTAATACAAATATTTGGGATAAAACCACTCCAACTACTGAAACTTTACAACCTCTTGCGTTCAGCATGTGATGCAGATGGAAATAATTCTAGGAATTCTTACTTCAGCATGAGGTTGAATTCCCATTATATTCATTTTCACATACATAAAATAATGCATCCACTTACATCCACAAGAATGAAGTACATTGCATAATGTTATATTTTATTAAATATTTGCTTGTGGTTTTTTTTTCTTGCAGGGTAAAATTCTCTACAAAGTACGGTGGAAGGGATATACCTCTGATGATGATACCTGGGAACCAGAGGTTCATTTGGAAGATTGCAAAGAAGTGCTGCTTGAATTCAGAAAAAAAATTGTGGACAATAAGCCTAAACCTGTTAAAAAAGATGTGCAGGTGTGTTTCTCCTTTTGTTATCTTAAAATGAAGACAAATTCCCTATCTAGGCTCTGTTAATGGGGGACACGAGAATGGAAGACATTTGGGATATGGAATTAAAGAAAAATATTCTCTTTGATCTAAAACTGTTTTGTTTCAGCAGAAACTGAACGTTGCTGCTGTTGTCTGGTTAAGGATTTTTTTATTGAATTGACAGGCTTGCTTGTAGAATCGGAATTCATTAAAACTTTATTTCAGTTTCTAATGAGACTCTATAAATGATGTATTGTCGTTCTGGTTTGCTTTTGACAACAAAACCAACCCCTTTGCCTGCCCACAGGCTTATTGTCTTGTCACTGAAGCTGGACGCTGCTCGTTTCACCCTACTGCTTCGTGTAGCAGGTTAAATTAATGGATAACAAGCAAAAATCCATTAGGTAAGATAGGAATACAGAAAAATGAATTTCAAGAAGGCAGCATATGGCTCTTTCCTCTTTTTTTTTTCTTGTTCATTTTTGTTTAACTGTTCAGTCATTTTCAAAGTCATGTATAAGAATCTGTTTGAAAGCTGCTGCTTCTGAGAAACCTGCAGATAAATTTTATAAAATCAGGTTAATTGCTTTTGGTGTAAAAGACTTGTGATTTAATTCTGTTCTGGAGTCTGGCTGCTGGATGTCCAGTTGCCTTGGTTTCCTTGTTTATGTATTGATTCTCTTTCAGGCAGTTAGAAATATGATTTAGGTAAGTGAGCTAGAACTGTGTTTACAAATTTTACAATTTGGCAGTAAGTAACATTATTTGTAATGTTTAAAAAGCAATTGACTTTTCCAAAAAGCATCGCCACTGCCATTTCTGGATGGCTTATGCTAAAGTGATACAGTTTAATGAGGAAATAACTTTTTTATTTTTTCTGTCCCACATTTTAGAAACTTTCTTTAAATGATGATGTATTTGAAGCAGAATCTGACAGTGACCGGCAAAGTGAAACAAAAGATGATGTTTCACCAAAGAAGAAAAAGAAAAAGTCAAAAGATGGAGAGGATAGAAGTCCAGATGACCTGAAGAAGAAAAAGTCAAAGTCTGCAAAACTCAAAGAAAAACCCAGAACAGAATGTGAAAATTCCTCAGATACTGTGGTTTCAGATTCAAAACCAAAAAAAAGGACTTCAGAAACAAAGGAAGATTCAAAGGATCCTAAAAAACAAAGGAAAGATGATACTAAAGAAATCAAGAAAAAGAAAGGAGAAGTTAAAGATGTAAAAGTAAAATCGAAAGAAGATTCTAAAGAAAATAAAAAATCACGTAAGGAGAAGCAAGATGTTCAGTTTGACTCCGAATCAAGTACTTTAGATGATGCACTTTCTCAAGCAACTGATAATGAAGCTTCAGATTTATATTCCGAAAATAAAGAGGAGAAACAAAAGGTAAAATGTGGAAAAGAGAGATTAGAACAAGAAATTGCTGAAAAAGATGGCATTGCTGACAGGCATCTTGATGGATCAGCAAGTAATGAAGATGATAGTATTGAGGTTAAGGTTAAAAGAAAGAAGAAAAAAAATCAGAAAACTGAAGATTATAAAGACGAAGGTAGAAAAGTAGAAACTAAAGATACCTATTATTTAGAGAAGAAGAGCATGCACAAAAGGCAAAAAGGTCAAGAAAAAGTAAAAACTGTAGCTGCAGAGTTGGAGAAAGTGTCAGCTGCTCCTGCACCAGTGCAGAAGGCTTTGAAGTTGAGCACTGATGAAAGAGGACGCAAGTCCATGGATTCAGCTGGAGAGGTAAGCAACGTTACAACGTTAGGGTGGTGTTGGGGGAAGGGGTTAATCAAACACATTTGAGGTAGAGGTACTTCAAGAGGCTACTGTTTATGATGGCAAAGAGAAAAATACGAATTGGAAGGTTAACGAGGTGAATAAAAAAGGCTCACTGCCCAACCTGTAGGCCAGACAGAAAAATTTCTGGATTCTGAACGCAGGAAAAAGGGGGAATGCTGTAGGAGAGGAGTGTCTTTAGGTGTGAAAATACAAATTTCTGCTGTTTGTTATGCGTACCTACTTAGAACAAAACTTACTGTTCCAGAGACACGTGCTTTCATTTTCAGCCTTTCGTTTCCCCTAGCTTCAACAGTAGGGCCTCAGTTTGACTTTCTTCTTCTTGCATAGTAATGCGTTCAGTCTTGTAGCGGCTATCCAACACCGCGCAATGAAATGAAGCACATTTTTGAGGTAAGATGAACACTTGATCTCTCTCAAAAGCCAGCCACTCAGTTATACTTTTCATGCATTAGCACCTTCCGAAGAATCGGAATGCTGAAATTGCTTCGAAACCCAAGTCTCTGAGGTAATTGTGCAGCTTGTCTTGCCTTGTTAGAATTCCTGTGCTGCTTACAGGAGATGCTGAGTTGCATGACTTGGTGTCATGGTAACTACAAATGCTGTACCCCGTCTGACAAATGAACTAATCAAATACCAATAGAATATTTAATTTCTCTTATTTAATTAAATCAGGAAAGCAGGGTGGTAAAAGCAAAAAAGAAAAAAGTGTAGTGGGAAAAAAGCATTATTTCTAGAACGTTTCTTAAGAAAAACTACTCTTGGAGGGATTTTTTTTCAGCTTCTTGAGACTATAATAATATAATTTGCAGTTCTTAAAAAATTGTCTGCCCAGAGATACCCCTTTCTGATTTGGCTGCAGCCAAAATACCTTGATACTTAATGGATTTTATCCCACTTCTTCTGAAGCCATAATGCCATGGTGGCAAGTGCCTTATTTCAGTAGGTTCAGCTGTGGTCCTCTGCTTATGACTGTTTTATGTATGGAGCAGGCCACCTTAAACATGATCAAGTTGATTTGGGATAGAGGATAGAAATACTACATGGAGTAATCTCAGAGTAGAGCTACACAAAGTACTATTTTTGCAGGAGCTTAGTGGTGAAAGCTCTTGTAAACGAGGTTAAGCTATAGCAACGAGGCATAGCTGTGTCTAACAGCTATTTAAATAATTCTCTCTAGACTATTAACTAACTGGAACGGTATGGCCCTGTAGTGCTCCAAGTGTTTTATCATAGTTTAAGGCTACAGCATTCATAAGAGAGCAACATTGGTGGTGATAATTGGATACATCTTTGGAATTCTGTTTTATTTACCAAAGCATGAAAATCCTGTCATCCCAAATGTGAAGAAATCAATAGCAGGTGGAAGCTTTTGTTTTCTTTTGGCTTTCCAGCCAGCACTGTCAGTAAAATGTCTGTATGTCTTTCTCATGCTCATGTTGCTGGTGCTCTTAGATTAAAGGTACCAAGGAGCCATGGAAAACATGTTGCTTTTTGCTCTTTCTCTCTGGGAGGCTCAAACAATGTTTGCTGTAACTGGCTAGTTATTCTCCAGAGCAGCTGTGGACTCACTACATGGGTGGGTTTGGTGGAGAGCTTTAGGGTGTGTTTTTTTTTTTTGGCTTCACAAAGTTGTTGGCCCAATCAAATTATTCTTTTCAAATAAAATTGTCACATCGTTCTCGGCTACCTGTCTTGACTGTGTAGCTCTGATTACAGAACACTGTTACCTCAATTTGTAGCACAGTATTCTGTTTGAAGTCATTTTGTATGCTGAACCCTCCTTTCCTTTTGATTTACCTCCAAAAATAAATGTGCAGGGTGCATTGTGCATCTAATCAGTATTAGAGATCTGGAATAGAATTCAAGATGACTGATTATAACAGCCTTTGTGTTCAGTAAATACTTGGTAATGGTTTTAGTAAATCACTTGTCCCCTCCTACTTTGGGCACCTGCCTGGGACAACAGCTGTCTGTGTTGCTAGTTAATCATGTCTGTGATTAAAAGCTGGAGTTTTGTGGGGAAGGAGGGGGAGAAAAGGAGGGTTCAATGTTACGGCTCTGCTAACGCGTTATTGTATACTAAATTAATTATTTTAATTCTTTACCTTTCTAAGAAGTGGTAGCATTTAATGATAAATTCAGTCTGTAGTGCTTTGGTGGACTTATTCCAGTGGCAGTTTTTCAGAAAGCCCGTGCTATTCGAGTTAGTATTGGGGCTGATAAAATGCTGTGCCGAATAGCCTTCTCCCTCCTACTCTAAGGTTTGGAGTCTGCTGACTGAATGTAAAGAGAGGCTTGGAGGAGAAGAAGAAAGGCAATCTTTGGTGGAGGCAATTAGTTTCTTTTTGTGGTGCAGTTGATTTTCTCTACACCTGCCATGAATGTATCTGATACTGGCTAAAGCTAAGCTCAGTCTTCTGTGTGGATAGAATAGGTTTTGGTGGATTTTTTTTGATTGTGCATTTTTCACAAGTGACTATTGCTACATTGTGCTGTGTAAATTGGAAAACCTGAAGCCTTCCATATATAAATGTCAAGTTTTCTCAGTTACGGTTGAAGTCAGTTGTGTCATAACTGCTTGGTATATGGTGCTACAGAGGTCTTAAATACTTTGAAATGATTGTATCCTACTCAAGTTAAATATTGGAAACAAACAAGAGGTTCATAACTTTGAATTTTCTTCCTGCAAATAAGCGTTTATGATCACTTAAGTACTTCGAATATTTGTGCCTCCTTGATCTGTAGTCTCCTTATTTTGGACCAAGGGATTTTAGTTGTTTTATCCCAGTTTTAGTAGAGAGAATACTTTTAAGAGAAACTTCTGGTTTCTACTTGCTTTGTATTCACAAGTGATGTACCAGCTAACATTTCAGACTTAAATAGAGAAAGCTTCCTGGTCTGTTTTTTTGTCTTTGCGTTATATATATACGTACACGCGTGTATATCTGTCTGTCTCATTTTGATGAATTGTAAAGCACCATAATTTTAAACATATGCTGGTTTCGGCATATGCAAGCACCTTGCGTGACTGGGATGCTGCAAAAGTCAGAATTGAACTTCCTTAATTTAGAAATAACATCTTTTCTCTTACTGAAGAAGCCTTCACGGAGCAACTTCTGTCTCACCCATTTAATTCTTTTCTTAGGAATGTCCACAAGTCCATTATATGCAGTTTTCAGTAGTATTAATTGTGAATATATGAGGTCATTGGAGTAGTGAAAGGAGATTTATTTTCTGTTTCCTCTCTACCACTTTAATTTTATCTTTTTCTTGATATCAGGAGAAAGACATAAAGAAGACGGAAATAAAAGACAAATCTCTAAAAAAAGAGCCTGAAAAAGAAGAAAAGAGCAGAAAAGAACAGAAGGGCCTAAAAAGTAAGTGCTAATTGCTTAAAAGAGAAGGGGAAGACCCTTCAAGGCATTCTCCTCTGATTCCTACAAAAGCAGACACAGTATATTGCTGTAGCACATATCAAACGCCAATTTCTGCTTTTATTTTAGGAAGCAAAAGCCTTCTCTTTTATGTCTTTGTTAATGTATGCTTCGTGAGAACTATGTACTTTCATGTATGAGGCGTGAAAGTGTCTATAAAAACATGAGAGCCTTCTATACAAGTCAAGATTTTGCCCTTTTTCATTTAGTACTGTCAATTATGCTTCGTTATCATGCTGTTAATAGCAGTCTTTGGATGAATTTGTCCAATGGTCATCTATTCCCAGAATTGTTTTGTTATCACTCTTAAATACACATTGTTTATTTCTAGAGTAACTTGTAGAGGTTCACTTCACACAAACTTCTTACCTGGTGCTTTAGCCACGTTGGGTTATTGTTCAAGCCTTAAAATAACAGAACAGGATGCTTTGAAATAAGAAGAAAAATGTCTAGGTTGTGCTTCTGTTCTTTGCTGTTTAATAGAGTATTAATGTTGACGCACTTGATCTCAGTAAAATTCTGGATGAATTTGTTCAGGATAAATTTCCTCGCTGCTCTGACAAAGATGAACTGAGAGGAAAACTAAGTAGCTCCACCTTCGGTCATTCTGAATAGGTGTAGGAGGAGCTCTGGTGCTTCAAATAGTTATTGCCAGAGGAACATTGTTCACTTAAAGGATAATAGATGCTTACAGTGCTCAAGAAAAGTAGTAACAGGCTATTAATTACTGTTCCATATACAGCTTGTGTCCTTTGTTTATCACAGGTACTGAACCATATTTTCAAAGTAGTAATTCATGCATGATTCTAAACTAAATTTGTTAAAAAGAAGATGGTACTATGTAGAAAGCAGTCAGAGCCCAGACTTCCAGGGTATTTGGAGGTGAACTTGCTTTCCCTGATTTTGGCTTATGCTTAAGCTTGCTGCTGTGCTTCAGCAATGATTAACTTATGAAAAGAGAATAGACCTTTTCTGAATGGACTCTGGTCACTCACTTAAACTTTGCTATGTAATAGTCTTTAGTGGCTCAAGTAGTCACTCTTGGTAACTGTCTTAATATTCTAGGCCTTAAGGACATCAAAAGTGCATTTGAATTGTTTAATGTAGCTTCAGAAGAAAAAAATGACTATTCTGAGAATAACCGCAAACGAGAAGAATCTTCGCTAGAATATAAATTCATAGAAGAATTAAAATCAAAAGACAGCAAGGTGTACAAGGAAAGGAGGAGCATAAGAGATGAAACAGAAACATGGAATTACATTGCTGCAGAAGGTGATCGAGAAGTAGTGGATGTGTGTCAAATGGAGGAGAACTCTGGTGAGCCATAGAAGCAAATCTAGGAGAAAGCTGAGCACTTGCATTTAATATTTTCTCCACTCCTGCTTGCATCTTTCAGTGCTCCAATTCTTGTTTCCCCTGGTGGCTATAATAATGTTTTCTTTTGAAAACTCATTGATAACTTCTCAGCTTATCAGTGTGTTCCCAGTGTATTCCTGCTATTGCCGTAACGGCGTTCACCTTCTCTGATCCCTTCAGCCTAATGCTGTAGAACAACTAAGCGATTTCTTTCAAGTAAAAGCTTTTTGTGTCTGCTTGTAACATGGCTGCCATTGTTTGGAACCATTTCACACTGGCTTCCAGAGTGTTTGAATGAAAAGTAGTATGTTGTGCTGCTGATGATTGAAGCAGTGAATGATTTGGAAACCGATAAGTTACTATTTACTTATTTTATTGTTTTCTTCTGTGAAATCAAATATATGATAGATGGCAAGCAACAAGTCCTGAGTTTGGGTATGGACATGCAGTTAGAATGGCTGACTCTAGAAGACTTCCAGAAGCATCTCGATGGAGAAGATGAGAATCATGTCTCAACAGAACCGATATCCAGCAGTAAGTAGTTGCTGGGAGGAACGGATGTTTCTTATCTGGCATTTCAATGTGAAATATCCTATAGCTGCATTAAATTTATTTTCTAGCACTCCTGAGGGATGCTGTCAAAAGTGGGGATTATATGACAGTGAAGATGGCACTTTCTTCAAGCGAGGAATATAATCTGGATCAAGAGGTAAATGCTCTGTAATAGAGCTGTTGAGGGGGTGGGTGGGAAGTACAAATGTGGATTGTTTGAAAAGCTGTGTCCTGCTAGTAGCAGACTTCTGTGTCACCTTTGAAAAAGCACTACAGGAGAAAGGGGAACACAGAATACAAGGTTTCATTATTTGTTCCCGTTTCTTCCAAAGAAAAAGTGAAGCTTCATAGAAACATCCTAGTAGCTGGATTTGCAATGGATTTGCCCCCTGGATTTAAACTGAATAATAAATGTAGAATTTTAAGTGGTATAAGGAATGATGATAGCTGGCAGATAAGTGCCTGAAATATGTAAAATGTCTATACATGTGAAAAAAAAAATGTAGAATTTTCTGTTCAGCAGACTGGGACCACTTCACCCCATGAATAATTTTTTTTTGCCAGTTTTTCGTCAGCTGTGTTCTTACTGGTTTTCCTTTCAAGGGTGTATTTTCCTGTTAAATAGTAGTGCAATTCCCTTTTTGAGAACTAAAATCTTTGACATCACGATTTTCACCAGTGACCTTGTGCAGTCATATTATGTAGCATTTTGAGGACTATACATTATGCTAAAACTTCTGTAGTGTGGGAGAAAAGAAGATGCCAAATGAACTGTTGAGGCAAGCACATGTTTTTTAGAATTGTAGCATCTAATGGACAATGCAAGGAGTGGTGAGGAGACTGGCTGCCCACAGGAATCTCTTCATATTTTTCCTCAGATAAAATTCAAAAGCTGTGTTGTGGTAGCAACTGGCTTAAGCCAATGGGTTTTTCTCCAGTGGTTGCCAATTTCTTTTTCCATTGTCTTGCTGTCTTCCCCACTGTCACATACCTTGCTGCTTTTCATCCTGCCTCGTTCTGTTTTTCCTTCTTGTTCGACTCGTTAGATTTATGAAGCTCAGAGTGTGAGGCCTGTGGGCGAGGGAAGTGGGAGGTGATAGTTTGTCAGCATCTGGCAGTCATCTATGTGTGAATTCTTCTGCCGGGGAGGAGAATCTCTGTGAAACCTGTTGATGCACTTGCAGTCTTTGTCTTGTGGCTTTGATTTATCTTCAAGTATTTGGCAATGATTGTTGTTGCAGGACTCGAGTGGAATGACCCTAGTAATGCTTGCTGCTGCTGGTGGGCACGATGACCTCCTGCGGGTCCTAATCAGGAAAGGAGCCAAAGTTAATGGTAGACAGAAAAATGGAACAACTGCGTTGATACATGCAGCTGAAAAGGTTGGCTTGTTTTCCATCATATTTGTAGTTCTTGGCTCTTCTATGTACGTGCAAAAGTGGGACCCAATTTTTTTCTGCCCCTTTAGCTGATCCCCAAAAAGCAGCGAGCAGGGTACAGCACGGTGACCTTAACTGACCTTTCAGTGTCTGGTTGCTGTAGACTGAACAAATTCTGAGAGGTGATAACAAACCCTACTCTTAGTAGCCACTACCACAGGGCTGCTTAGAAGGAAAGCTGGTGCAAAGGGTGTCTCTAAATTTGGCTTTGATGGGGGCTGAAATTTTTGGGTTAGAATTGCTTGTGAATATCTTTGGATTCACAGTATCCAGCCTTGGGAAGCTTTGAGAGCAAATCTCTGATGAAGAAGGGCTTATTACTTGAGAGTTGGGGATAGAGATGGTGGCAAGCTCTTCTCAGACAAAGTCCAGCTTGATTAAAGTTAAAGGATGTTTCACGGTGCTCTCTTTTGTTCAAGTTGGTTCGTGAGCTTTCCAAGTACAGGAGATAGGGGGCCAAAAGAAAGCTTGATTCCAGTTTCATGATCAGTGCAGGCTTTTTTTTTTTTTTTTTTTTCCCCCTGAAGTGTTTACTATTACCAAGTTAAGTAAAAAGTAAGAATTAGAAATGCCCATGGCTATTTATTTGCAAGAGTCTAAAATGAGCTTTATGAGCAATGGGAGAGAACAACTGCAATTGTGACATGTATCATGCTTATATTTTGAAATGAAAACTGAATATTTTATATTTACTTGTCTTGTGGTTTTGTGTTTTTAAGAATTTTCTAACAACAGTAGCTATTCTTCTGGAAGCTGGGGCATATGTGAACATGCAGCAGAGCAGTGGTGAAACTGCTTTAATGAAGGTAAATTCAATGTTTGTCCTGATGCAGATTAATAAGAAACAATACTTGGGAGACTAATAGAATATAGAAGACATAAAAGTGCATTTGCAGAGTTGATTTAGTCAGGGGGCATGTACTACATTTAAAATACAAGTACTACTCATAGTTACTTGAGGCAGTGTTTTAATCCATATTTTTTTAATGTACTATTATGTCTAAACAATGGATCCAGATACCATCAGCTTACAGCGTTAAATGTGGCTTCTCAGCTCTTCCACTGTTGGGGTCAAAGAAATGTGGACGTGGTCTTTAAACTGAGATAATCGGATTGTCAGCAGGGAGACAAAAACTCCACAAAGGAGAATCTTTCACAGAATGTTGCTGTGAAATGTTGACTTCTGTCTTTTTGTCACTGACCAGAAATAAAGTAACTGGTTTACAGTCTCCTTCCCACAGCCTGTTCTGCACCTTTACTCCCTCCAATCACAAAGGAAAATACCTATTTATTTACATTTTTGTTGTTGTAATGGGAAAACTCTGAGACCCTTAAAACAGTCTGTGCTCCTCTTAATAATTTTTGGGTTGTATTAGTGAATTCCACGGAAGTTCCCCTTCCTGATTGACTTGCTCTGTTTTCATGGAGGCTGTTTACAGAAGAGATTACAAAAGGTTTTCTGTCCAAGACAACGTCATACTGTTTCTCTCTTAACCTCTGCGAGGCTCAGAGCTCATATCTTCTGTAAGGAGAGTGGTGACATGCTTGTGGTTTCCTCAGTCACTTACGTCCAAAAGCTCTTTGCAGTTTGTCTCCCTCCATGAACCTGTTTTCAGCTTCACATTTCTTCAACAATATTTTTCTAGTTTGATACACAGCTGTGCGTACTTTCTAATTGGCATCCTACAGTGACTTATTCCCTGTATTTATTTGCTGTGTAGATATGAAGAGTTGGGTCTTAATTTCCCGTAACTTACTGAAGCAAGTTTAGCCACGTGTGGATAAAGATACCGATGTGTTTATCAAGTCACTCTTACTTAACTTGAGGAGTTGGATCTTACTTCTGAAAGCTGGGGGAGGGAAGTCTTGGCAATTCTTTTTTCTCAGAGGTGATACGTGATTTTTGTGGTGGTGTAGGGTTTTTGTTTTTTTTTTTTGGGGACGGAGTGGGTATTGGTTGTTTATTTATGGAAGATTATGGATTGAAAGCAGATACGAAAGTTCAGGCCTTAAACAAATTTCAGATGTTTATTTCTGAAAGGCCTCGTGAGGATAGAAATTTCTCCTGTGCTTTTCCCTAATTCTGAGTGAGATGTTTGAAAACAAGCTGCCAAGATTACATTTGCATTCTTCAAAGTAGAGCTTTATTTAGCTTTTCCTGTACCTTTGTCAAGTCTTAAGTTGAGATGCCCTGAAATTCTTGCTGGAGGTAGTGTTGATCAGGCTTGGACACGTACACAGTTGAAACAGTAACTGTCTAAAATGGCTAAATTATTTGGGGGAAGTTCTACTAGTTTATTGCAAATCTGAAGTAATGTTTGTGAGATGCCTAGAAATGGACGTTTAGAAGTGTTACATCAGTCATCCTGAATACTTCTGCAGAAGCCCATTTGTTCAGGTTGCAAGGCAGTTTACAGGTACTGTACTTGAGCAGATTAAATCTTGTCATAGAACTTTTTTTTGTCTATTTAGTAATGAGATCCATTTGGCAACCCTGAGTGTTGCTACTTCTGTGGGATCAGGTGTATAGTATTGCCTGCGTAAAGATGAAGTATTTATATAGCCTGATCCTGAGTTAGCAGGATCTGCGTTAGCATTCACTGGCTGCCTACTTAAACTTGTTTTCTGAATTGTGACTAAATTTGGATTTTGTTTCTGCAGTTCCGCTTTTTTTGGTGTTATGCTGTTCTAATGGGATTTTTGTTGTCATTGTCCATCCTTCCCTTTTCTCTCTCTGCACAGGCCTGTAAAAGAGGGAATTCTGATATAGTGCGGCTTATGATTGAGAGCGGAGCGGACTGTAATATTTTGTCAAAGCATCAGAACAGCGCACTTCATTTTGCTAAACAGTGTAACAACGTACTGGTGTATGAGCAGCTCAAGAGTCATTTGGAAACGTGAGTAAACTGTACTTTGAAGTTTGTTCTGTCAAAGTTGGAAATACTAGGCCTGTCATAATTTGAAGTCATGGGGAAGAGGGAGGGAGTTCTGGAAAGAAGGCATCTGCTTTGGGCACAAAGCTAACTGACAAATCACATGAAATATAAACTGTGTGAGCTAACAATTAGCAGGAAGTTACTTAAACACTGTGTAAAAAGGTGGAGAGGAGGAAAAGGGAATTAGTAGAAGATTCCTCAAAGTAGAAATAAAGCAATCAGAAAAAAATACAAGCATAAGTATTGGACAGTTGAATGTAAAATCTTATTAGGGCATGCAAAGTAAATCATTCATTTAAAAAAAAAAGCAGTCTTTTTTTTTTGGGGGGGGGGAGGGGGGTAGTGGAAAGGGGTAGAAGACAAAAAGTACCTGAAGATAGCAAATAATTAGGGTGTTGTTGACCCTTAAGTGTCAGTTGTGAGCTGAGACTTCAAGAGCTCTGTGCTGGAGAGGTAGGTACAGCTTACATTCCAGTAAATGATGGAAATGCAAACCTTTATCATGCAACAGAATGGTCAAAGAGCAGTGCAGTCAGTGTGTGTGGTGTGTATTCATAGAATCACAGAATGGTTTGGGTTGGAAGGGACCTTAAAGCCCACCCAGTTCCAACCCCCCTGCCATGGGCAGGGACACCTCCCACCAGACCAGGTTGCCCAAAGCCCCATCCAGCCTGGCCTTGAACACCTCCAGGGATGGGGCATCCACAGCTTCTCTGGGCAGCCTGTGCCAGGGCCTCACCACACTCTGAGTAAAGATTTTCCTCCTAATGTCTAATCTAAATGTACCCTCTTCTAGTTTAAAACCATTCCCCTTGTCCTGTCACTGCACCCCCTGACAGAGTCCCTCCCCAGCTTTCCTGTAGGCCCCCTTTAGGTACTGGAAGGTTGCTGTAAGGTCTCCCCGGAGCCTTCTCTTCTCCAGGCTGAACAACCTCAGCTCCCTCAGCCTGTCCTTATGGGAGAGGTGCTCAAGCCCTTCTCATCCTCATGCTCCTCCTCTGGACTCGCTCTAATACATCCCTGTCCTTTTTGTGCTCGGGGCCCCAGAGCTGAACACAGTGCTCCAGGTGGGGTCTCACAGTGTCATGTGGCCATGTGATTGTACTGAACTGTCAGGTGAAATACACAGAAGGGATTAATAGTGATGCGAAGTAGGGACAATTAAAAAAGTGAAGAGAGAGCAAGCTCTTTGAATGTCACTTTATCGGTTAACTATCGGTTCTTCCAGTGTATCAGAGCAGAAGTTCTTAAACCTGCAGTCTCCAAACTTGAATGACCTTTAGAGAAGGTCTCAGCTTCTGCAGCCGGTGAAATATTGCCATGAGTGCCCTGTGTGGTGCCAGAGGAATATTGTCTCGGTGTAAGATCTTTTTGTTGTTTTATGATGACTTTCTTTGTGGTTTTTCTGTATGATACAATGAGACCAACCTATCAGGTGCCTTGTAGTCAGAGCTCACTCTCTCTGTTTTAGTCCACAGAAAACTGTTTCCATCTCTGGTCTTGTTTCCCATCAACTAACTTGTTAAATCTATTTTGACAGAAACTGCCTCTTAAATGGTCACTGCTGCTTGCTGTAGTAGTGCTAATACTCTTACTCTGTTATGAAGTTATTAGTAGTCTTTCCTTTATAACCTTATAAATACTACATTTAAGAATACCAAGTCTAAAAAAAATTAATATTAAGCAAATATATAAGCAAATGTTCCCATATGATCGTTGTGCTGGCGTTTACAATGGAGGTTACAGAACCCTTCCGTAAGGTAGAGAAATTTGTGGATTGTTTTGTGAAATGGCAGTAGAAGACATTTTAGTGCAAACCAATAAAACCTGAATATATTTCTGAGGCTAGGGGATATTTGCCCATGATATCTGAAGGAACTCAGTTAAGAAGATTGGTTGAGGTTGGCAGGGCCCTCTGGAGGTCACCTGGTGCCACCCCTGCTCAAGCAGGGACACCCAGAGCAGGCTGCCCAGGACCACGTCCAGGTGGCTTTTGGAGATCCCCAAGGAGGAGACCCCACAGCCTCTCTGGGCAGCCTGTGCCAGGGCTCCGTCACCCGCCCAGCACAGAAGTGCTGCCTGGTGCTCAGAGGGAGCCTCCTGGGTGCCCGGCTGTGCCCATGGCCTCCTGTCCTGGCACTGGGCACCGCTGAGCAGAGCCTGGCTCCGGCCTCTCTGCACCCTCCCTTCAGGGATTGAGGGACACGGATGAGACCCCCCTGAGCCTCCTCTTCTCCAGGCTGAGCAGCCCCAGCTCTCCCAGCCTCTGCTCACAGCAGAGATGCTCCCAGTGCCTTCATCATCCTGGTGGCCCCGCGTTGGGCTCTCTCCAGTATGCCCAGCTCCCTCTGGTACTGGGGAGCCCAGAACTGGACCCAGCACTCCAGGTGTGGCCCCACCAGTGCTGAGAGAAGGACTGGACCTTGGGCACTAGTCTCTAGCTAAACTTCCCAACGCTGACTTTTTGCTGAAACAACATGTTCAAATCCGGTTTGATACTGGAGGGGGTGTAGCAGTATTGTGGCACCAATATTTTTAATGCACCATAGTTTTTCTGAGGTATTGTAGATCACTGTATTTAACTTCTCTCCCAGGCAGGTGGAAACTATAAGGAAGCTATATGACTAAACTAAAAAAAAAAAAATACAAAGTGTTAAAAGCATAAAAACTAATAATAGTTTTTCAAACATAGAAAATTTAAGTGAGCAAGGGCAGTTGAAGTAGATAAACTAAATTCTCAAGAGTTAGGTTTTTGAAAGCAAGGGCAGATATACAGACAAATGTGATCTGGCACGTGCTGTTCAGTATATTGAATCTTTCTTACATTCACTGTTTGATTCCTTTCCAGACTGTTTTGTATTTAAAATCTGCCATCTTCAGGTTTGGCTATGCTGGATGATGTGTTTTGTAAGATCTTGAATGTGTAATTTTGCCCGTGAAAAGGCAGGTGAAATGAAATACTGGTAAATGCAAAGTGGTGTCCACGGGGTTTCGCTGTAGTTGTGTGAATTACACAAAGTAAAACAGCTCTTGTGAATTTAGAAGGCTTCTACACTCACCATAATTACCTGAAAATACCAACTCAGTGCTGCCTTTTCAATCAAAAAGGAAGATAATACTGTAGTAGTGAAGCTGAAAATAAAATCTAAATCCGTGTTCTCTGAAGATCTTAAATAGCGTGTCCCATTCCGTTCAGCTTTTTGAAAAAACAGATGAAGCAAAAAAGGTAGAAGGAAAGTAGAGATAGTCAGAGATACAGAGCAGAAGCGGGTCCCCCTGGGGCAGTTTGAAAGCTCAAAATTTTATTTTTTTAATTGTCAGGGGAAAAAAAACATGATGCAGGTTCTAGAGGCTGTCCATTTAAATGGTTAATAAGTTTGAAACAGAGAAGTATTTTTGCACAGGAATGCACAGGAAAGCTGAATTATGGATTTCATTGCAAAATGTGCTGGTCCCAATTGTATGGGAATTAAGAAGGGATTAAGTAGATCTGCGGAGGGGTGCGGTTTGGTTTTGGATACCTCTAAATGGCATTGCTGGAAACTAGGGCAGCATACCGCAAAGACTGCTGTTCAATTCCCCTTATTTATATAGTTCTGGAAACTGGGCTGGGTGGGCTTCTGGGCTTGTTGTGGTATGGCAGTTCTGGTAGTTTCTTTCCAATGAAAAACCTCATTTTTTAAGGCTCTGTGGGTGATGATCTCAGCCTGACATGGAGGGGAGCTGTGCTCTGAGGCATGGCTCAGAAAGCTGCAAAGCGGGGAGTCGGGACCTTTGCCTTGCAGAGACATTTAAACCTCATTTGTGTCAAAACAGCTTTCCAAAGAGGATTACTTGATAGCTGGCTTGTAAAAGTGCCAAATACTGTAGGTTAATGGGGTTTCTCTTTTGAAGGACATCCTGCATGCTTAATTTAGCAGCCACTGCCCTTCCCAAATACCCATTTTACGTATTTATTTATTGCTGGGGGGCTATTTAACGGTAGAACTGCTGCTTTTTCACTGCGTTTTAATAGAGCTGGGAATAACTGGGAATTGCATTCCCCTAACAGTATGACCAATAAAAATGTGGGACTAATTTACCTAACCTACTTGCAGTCAGTCTGTAGGTCAGTCGTGCTAGGGAAGCAGTTTCTGTTCAGCCAGCTGGTACATACCTGATTTTTCGGCAACATCTTCCTACATAAAGAAGTGTGTGGCTAGTGAGAGGTTTTGGTGTCTGCTGTAGTGGACTTGTCCACAAAAATAAATAGCGGAGACCTGATGGATGAATTTCACAAACAGATCTCTTGATAAACTGTTTAATTCCCAAAGTACTGGGACCTGGGGTTCATCTACACATAAACATCAGTGATGAAGCCCTGAAAACAGGGAATTCAAAAAGGTGATCTGAAATCATTTTTTGTGTTGGCTCTAATCAAGTCTGTGTCTGGTAAGGTAACTTACTATGTGATGTACAGGCCTCACTTCTTTGCTCTTCTAGGCTCTCAAGAGTAGCAGAAGATACCATCAGGGACTATTTTGAAGCTCGTCTTGCTTTACTGGAGCCAGTCTTCCCAATTGCGTGTCATCGTCTCTGTGAAGGGCCAGATTTTTCTACAGACTTTAACTATAAACCCCCACAAAACGTCCCAGAAGGTAGGGACTTTGTGTTTCCTACTTTCTATTTTTATTTTATTTTTCAAAAAGTAAAATAGCGGATGGAGAAGCTGCGTTTTAAGTATGTCGTAAGTATCTGCTATGTGAAATTGTTTTATTATAGTACATTGCATTACATTGGGGATGCTTTTTATATTCAGATTATGGAATGTAGAAGTTGAAATTAGGAAGCCCTGCCTTAGGGAGAGGAGGAGCATGTTTTAACGCATTGAGGGTGGGTTTTGTGTATGTGTGTTGGTGGCTTTGGTTTGTGGGGTTTTGGTTTGGCTGTTTTGTGGGGTTTCGGTTTGGCTTTTTTTTTTTTTGCTGTTTTTTTTTGTGTGTGTTTTTGTTAGTGTTTTTTTTTGGGTCACCACATACCCAACCTCTTTCTTCAGCTCATGTGTTGCATGAGCTGTGTGATGGGTTTGCCTTCAAACAATTGATAATTAGAAATCTTAATGTAAGAGTACTTTAATATTTAGAAATCTTGATGTAAGAATACTTTGAGAATCTAGAAGTGGATCACCTTGTTTTGTATGCGGTGCCTAACACACTGGAATCTTGGTGTACAGTCATGACACTATTGTGACACAAACCCAGCTTAGAAGGACTGTAAATAAAAGAAGCCAGTGTCACCCAACTCTGTTTTGCCTATGAGCCCCTTTGAAAAGCTGAGGATCAAACTCCCAAGATACTTAGGAATGCTTCTTCATTCTGTCAGGAATCCAGAGAACAACTCTGATGCTCTTTTTAGCTGAGTCATTTTTTTCTTGCCTTTTGAGTGTATCAGGGAAGTACCTTCTGATACTGATCTTGTTTTTTTGTGTTTTTTTTTTTTTCAAAATAATACATTAACGTGATTGAAATACTACTAAAACTAGGATTGTGAGTGGTTATGTCTACCCAGTTGTTATTCAGAGTTATAATAGATCTTCCATTTTTTTGATGATATGCTTTGTAGAATTAGGAAATGTTACATAAGTTTATATATGAAAATGAGGTATTTGTGGGTATTGAAGACAGTTGCTTATGAATTTCAGTGCAGTTCTTAAACATCTGTAGTTGATTGAGCTCAGTTGTCCTTACTAGGAAAAAAGACAACCCAAGCTACATGAAATTCCGTAACATTTGAGATAAATCTAAAAACACAGAAGTGAACTGTACCTGAGGATTACTGTATCCATTCTGTTTTCCTTTGTAATAGCCACCTGAAGCTAGTCCTGCTGCCAAAAGACCTTGGCTTTGTGACCCACTCAGTTGTGTTCTGTGTTTGGGTTGTGCTTGAGAGATCAGATTTTGCATGTTTGCTTTTTTTTCATATTGCTTCAGTGGTCCGTTGGAGTTTAATATCTATACAAATGATAGAGGTACCTAACTGTTTGTATTCAGAAGTTCAGTGTATGCGGTTGTTCTAAATAATGGCTCGTGTTTCAGCTTCATGTGACTGAATTGCCTTCCCTTTTAGGATCTGGAATTCTTCTCTTTGTTTTCCATGCAAATTTCTTTGGTAAAGAAGTCATTGCTCGGCTCTGTGGACCATGCAGTGTACAAGCTGTGGTTTTAAATGACAAATTCCAGCTCCCTGTGTTTTTGGTAAGTCATCGTATAACTAACTGACTGTAAAACTGCTCTATAAAGTCTGTGGAACAGCCTGGGAAATTTTAGAGCCTTAATTTGGATTTTGAGTGTTATGATGCAGGCTTTGTGGTGGTGGTGGTGATGGTGGTGTGTGGTGACTTTTTTTGTTGTTTACTCATTTTGTTTTTATTTTTTGGTTTTTGAAATGAAAACTCTTTTTTGTGTGTGTATAAAGAACTGCAAACCCTGTAATATTAGATTCCATAGAAAGTTGTGACTTACAAGACAGGGGCGTAGTTGTGGGCAGCCTGCTCTGTCCCTACTTGAGCAGGGCTTGGACCAGGTGGACCCAGAGGTGCCTGCCCACCTCAGCCATCCTGTGATACTGCGACCTCGGGACTGAGGGTTTGAGCAGGGAGGTCAGAACTCTGAGTCTGAAGGTGTTTTACTTCCCAAATTCACCTGGCCTCTCCAATTTTTGACCCAAGTCTGTTATTAAATATAACTGCTTTGCCCTGTTTTAATGAACTCCCTCATATTTCTACTGATTAATTTAAATTTCTTGTTTTTTTTTCTGTTAAACGCATCACTGTGCACTCGTGTTTTTTTCCTGCAATTATGACAAAGGTTCTTTGCAGTATATGCAACTTTAAAACAAACATATAAATAGACACCCCCCCTGCCTAGTTCAAATGTCATGTTCTGTTATTTCAATCCACACCACGCTTTTAACCGTATCATATCCTGCCACTAATTTTGTTGATTTTCTTTTTCCTTTTAGGATAGTCACTTTATTTATTCCTTCAGCCCTACTGCAGGCCTTAACAAGCTTTTTATACGGTTGGCAGAAGCTCCTACTGCCAAGGTACAAAATGCTCTTAAATGTGTACGTTAATTTGTTGTACAGTAACTCTTCTGCAGTATAGGTGCTTCTAGTTGTATGTTGCAAATGTAAAACCAAGGATATCCCACTGTCTTCTCAACCCAGTTCCTATCAGGAACTCATGCACTGGGATAAACTAATGTTACAGCCAAAAATTTTCTCCATCTGTATTGTGAATTTAATGACAACTGCAGGGAGTGACAGCTATTTTTTGCATACAGATGTTTTTACTTGTGCATTTAGAGTTTGGAAGTATTTACCAGGATATGCAGTGTGCTGTTGAATAGCCTGTGGTGTCCTTTGTGGGTGCTTCCAGGTGGGTTGGGCAGTTGTCCCACTGCACATTGCAAGACGAGTTACAGATCCTGTGTAGCAGAGTTTTTTATGGAAGATGCACTAGTAAATTTTCTAGATCTTCGTATTTAAGACTTAGATTCTTAAATATTTTATTGTGCTCTTCAATTTTTTTAAGTCCATTATGAATAAGCATATTCATTTGAAAGTGTATGTGCGTGTCTAGTTCATAGTCTTCCTTTTTTTCCTCTTTTGCTTGTGACTGAGCAATTTCATATGTGCCTCTTCTCTTGCTGTTGTATTAGCAGAAGTGTTCACTACAGCTACACGTGAACAATCTGTATATGAAACCTCTGCTTTTCTTTTCCAGGTAAAGCTGCTAATAGGAGCGTACAGAGTGCAGTTGCAGTGACCTCACAGTTGCAAACGTGTTGAGTGGACCGACACTTTTGGAAATACTTCTGATTCCTCTGTTCAGAGACTGACAAAGCAGTTTGGAACTTTTTGGCACCACACTCTTAGGACTAAGTTCCCATCTCACTGTCGTTTGTTGGCATTCATATAGGAAAGGATGTGTTGGAGAGCAGCTGAGTACGCTACACTGGTCGGGACAGGGTTGTCAGCATTTTTTTACCTTGTACAGATGTAGATGTAAGTATTTGTGCCAATACACATAATTCTGTTTTTCTTTAACTTACGGAGTCCAGACTGCATATTTCAGCTTTTCCACAATGTGGAATGGTGCATATAAGAACTATTTAAGGTAACTAAGTAAAATGTTTTTTAATAGAAGGATCTTTTCCATTTGTAAACTACAGTTTTCTACTTACTCTAACTGTAATGTTTCTATGTAAAATGCAGAATTGTTGTATTAGAGCCATGGGTAGAAGTTACACTTTAAAGTTATTGCATTAGACTTAACCTCGAATTGCTAGGGGCTGCGTTCTGGTTTGAATCTCTTCCTGCTGTTGCTTCCTGATAAGGAAGCAGGCATGCTGAGAGGGATTCCCTTCGAACACACAGTTAAGTCTGTTCGCAGGTATGAAGAAAGGCATCCGAATGGGCTCAATTCGCAGAGGACTGCGGTCAGATTCCTCGTTATGTCAGTGCTTACAAAACTAATTTTGTATTAGAGAAGCAACTGATAGTTTTACAGGCATCTTAACTTGGGAGTTTTTAGTTAAGTGAAGTGGCATATGGGAAAACAAAAACAAGCTGCAAACAGCAAACCAGAAAACTTGTTAACCTACCTTCAGTGTGCGGGCAGTGCTTTTTGTAGATGAGAAGGTACAGAGGGTTTCAGATGTTCTCAGCCTGATGAGAACACACATTGCCCTCTAATTCGGAAGTTCATTTCCTGAGTGCAAAGAGCTGCTATCTTTTTTTTTTTAAATGCCTCATTTTATCAGATGACAGCAGTTCTGTAATGGTTCTGTGCTATAATATACAAATGTAGTGCTTCTGCATGAGGTACAGAGTATTTTTCTTTGTAAATTAAACATCTTGAAAAGTAAAGGGGGAAAAAAAAGAAAAAAACAGATTGTGCCTTTGCTGTTCTGGTTGCCACAAGTAGTTTACATGCCACTATGTGCCTATATTGCTAACAGAACTGTTGTGGATAAATTCTTTAATGTATTTGAGTGCTCACCATCGGAATGGTGCAGATGTATCCTTTTAAGAACTGTGACTTTGTATTAAAAAGTTCAGTTAGCCAGGTTTTAATTTTTGGTTCTTGAAAGTTTAAAACTTTCATAATGAGAGATGCCAAATTATCGTAATGAAGCACACTATTTCAATTTTGTGGAATGTCACATTAAGCTATATAAAACTAGAACAGCAACACGACATACTCATTTCTGTTTGGATTTAAAATAGTCTTTTTGCAAACAGTATTGATGAGACGTTAAGTCTGGGTTTTGAACAGACGTGTTACCTCCACCTCTCTGAAACACGTGAGATACCTCATTTTGCTAAGTATCAACACCTGAGATGCACAAAAAGCGCTGGCTGAGAATCAGGTTTGTCCCTACCAGCACTTGGGAATTTTGTGTAGCTGCATTTCTTCTTACTCACTGTTAATGAACTTTTAAGCATATTATGAAATAATCCTGGAAAATTAATAAGGGTAGGGTACGTTCTTAAGTGTTTCCTTATGGTGGCGTGATAGTTGTCATGTGTGTGGCTACCATTTCCTCAGCTCTCCCTGCATTGTACGCTTAAGAGTATAGTGGATGCGTGGTAAATGCTGTACAGCACACCTCAGCGGTAAATGTTTGAGCTGTTCAAGGACTGTGCAAAGATGGGGACAAAGGGTTTTTGAACAAATGTCCATATAATATTTAGATGCTATTTAGAACCTGTTGTACAGTCTAACCTAAAAATGTCTAGTACTGCTCCAAGAGTTGGCATAGCAAATAGTTGTCAAAGGTGGTGTTGGGGGGGTGATTTTGTGTTTGGTTTTTTTTTTTTTTCTCCCCTCCCTTGAGGTGTTTGGGAAGGAGGGAGGAGTTCTACAGGACTGGGGAATAAAATCTGAGTTCATAAAGCTCTTACTGAGGGATGGATTTTGCAGCCATCTCTTTTGGTTGGGGATATAAAGTTAAGATCCCTATTTAAGATGCGTAATAGGTGTATGAAAAGATGTTTAAAGCTGTTACTTGTCTGACTTTACTACGTTGTTTTTATCCGACTGCTAAGTAAAAAGTTTTGGTGGACAAAGGATAAAGAGAAAGTAGCTATAATAATAAAAATCACTTCTGTAGGCACTGTGCAGAAATACTTCTGAAGTACTTGTGTGGTTTTTCTTGCTGCTATCAGTCAGCAAGGCTGAGCAGCTGGGCTTACTGTGAATGGCAGTGGTAATTGTCCTGATTGCTTGGATTTGTCATCTTTCACCGCTGCAACAGCAGTGCTTGTGGTCCTGGTGTCTTTCACAGGTACTGGAGGCTGGTGGGTGACAGAGGTGGCTTTCTCGCAGGTCATCTGTGCTTTCTGCATCCATTTTGTGAAAGGGAGATGCGGTACAATGATGAAGTGATGAAGGCACTGGGAGCATCTCTGCTGTGAGCAGAGGCTGGGAGAGCTGGGGCTGCTCAGCCTGGTCTCATCCGTGTCCCTCAATCCCTGAAGGGAGGGTGCAGAGAGGCCGGAGCCAGGCTCTGCTCAGCGGTGCCCAGTGCCAGGACAGGAGGCCATGGGCACAGCCGGGCACCCAGGAGGCTCCCTCTGAGCACCAGGCAGCACTTCTGTGCTGGGCGGGTGACGGAGCCCTGGCACAGGCTGCCCAGAGAGGCTGTGGGGTCTCCTCCTTGGGCATCTCCAAAAGCCAGCCTTCTTCAAAACCCAGCTTCTGCAAAGCTGCTCCACTTCCAGTCTTATGTCCAGGCTGCACTACTGCCTGAACTTACTCTGGGCCCAGCATCAGATTTTACTTTTTGCCTTTTTTAAACTCAATGAGGTTCTTGGCAACCGCTCTCTTCTATTCACGGTCACTGCCTTTCTGAGGTCAAGAAACAGAAAATTAATCTATGAATAACAGGAAGTTTATTTGAAACAGTTTTATTAGAAACAGAAACCCCAGGGGAAAAAAAAATCAGCAGTGCTACATTACAGTGCAGTGTGAAAACCTCATGACATCAGAGTGCATTTTTCATTATTTGTTCCCTTCACTGGTTTTCATTTTTCATTAGGCAACATTAATAAAGCAGGCATTTTACATTATAACATCCAGCTCAACTGCATAGATGGTGAAATCTTTCTCCAGTTTTAATTTTTGCTATTGATTAGTATTTCCTCAGTTTTCAGCTAGCCTGTTGCTGGCTTACAGTTTTCTCTAGGTAACTAAGACTTGTGTGCAACATTGCAGTCTCAGTACTGTAACTTACAAGCCCGACCACTGTTTTTTCTTCAAATACCAGAATAACCACACTTTCTCATCTTTTGTCATGTTTTAGTGCTTGATAATATTTTCATATTTGTTTCATCTAGCTCTAAGAGATTTGAGTCCAAAACTGATGATTTAATCAAGAAGGGGTACTTCAATATATCATTTACTCTGATTCCTGTTACAGCATGTACAAACTCAAATCCTCTTATCAATACAGTTTACCGGTACTTGTATTGGAGATGCAGAAACAAAATGTGCTTCCAGTACAAACCAGATAAAAAGGGAGGTGAGACCTCAGTGACACACCAGTTGGCAGCCATCATCCTTGCTCCACTACATTTCACTTTCCTCAACACTAGATCCCACCTCCTCTGCTGGAACCTGAAGACATCACAATACCTGTAACTTGCCTCCTTTTCATACAGGAAAAGGCTTCTTGAATATCACAAGGAGCCATCAGCTTTTTTCTGGTGCCTCTTTCCCATCGTGCAAAATGAAGAGGTAAATAAGAGGAACACAGTCTCGGTGCTGGCAAACTGCCCCCCACTTCAAGCAGCCCGGTTCCCTCGGGGCTGCTGGCACTACCTGCAAGCAGAAAGAGGACAGCCCAGGTGAGAGCGATCAATCCCCGCTGCTCAGCTCGGTGCCACAGCTTTAATTACTGTTTTATCGGGATGGCAGCATTGTTCTTGTGCCCAAGAGCACAGAGAACAGTGAGGGAGAAAGAAGGCATAAGACAACAATTAGACAGACACAAAGAGACTGATAATTAATCTAGCGCAGAGGAAACATTTCATCACCAAAATCACAACCACCATCATGTGTTCCAATGACTGAAAATATGATTATTTTCTCACCTCCAGTGGTCCTTTGAATTCCAACGTGAGGAGCAGAATTTTGCACATAGGGTATAGCAGGATGTCATCTCCATTTTGAGGCTATGTGGGCACCAGCAGCTTTCATCAGAACCTAATCCAATGAAGAACGTTTTCAGGAAATAATTATAATTCAGGCTAAGGCGTTAGATACTGAAATGACTCAAATTCTTGAAAAAGTACTTCTGTAATCAACGTGCAGCAAACAGCAAGACTCAAATAGCAAACTACAGAGCGATGCGTTATAGCAAATACAGTTGGATAAAGAGCTTGGAAAGGCTGATGCTTGCCCAGATAGCATGATCAGAGGTTATCTGAACTGCCTACCGCCATCCTAGGAACCCCAGTGGCAGAAAGACAGATGGAACATGTTGCCCGCACTACGAATTAAATCAGAGCCCAGTACCTCTGCTGGCACAACAAAACTGCATGAAATTTGTTTCAAAGTTGAAAGCTGAAGAAGGGACTTGCAATGGCAAACGCACAAAGCCAACATTCATCTCTGCAAAATACTGCTCATCAGAAAACTAAAATAAAACTGAACAGGTGTAAGTCTTTTTTTTTTAATGTGACTGATTTGGCTGACTCAGAGGCTTTTGCAACTTTTTTCGGTTTGCGCTTGCACACTATGCCCCAAATACAACGAGATCCACTCACATTTTAGTCTAATCTTTTCAGAGGTTTTAATGCAATTTAATTAGGCCATCGGGCTCTGCCAGCCAGGTTCACACCGTAATCTGAAGGGTACACACACCACTGAATAGTGGGAGAAAGAGAAGGGAAGGGTTTTATCACTCCGCTGAGACAAGGAGTCATTATTTAGCCAGTCAAAGGAACATTTATATCGCCAGGGAGCCTTGGCCATCCTCTCTTCCCTTCGCAGGAAGGAAGGAGAGCACATTGGGGACAGAAAGATTCTGAAGCACCCAGGAAACTTGCCAAACGCCAAGGCTCTCAAATAGCTCTTTTGCACAGGGCTGGTCTGATACCTAAGGGAAAGCAAGAAGACTGAGTTCCCAACAGCACTTGGTCAAGACAAGAAGTCAGGTGGACAGGAAAAAAAAAAAAAGCTTATGATTTAAACAGCATAAATAAATCAACTGGTTGGATCTCCCCCTGCCTTTTTTTTTTTCCTTTTAACTTTTTCTGATGGCAGAAACAGAGTTTTAACTGTATTGCTTTTAGATTTTATGAGTAAATGCCTTTAGCTTATTTCTTTAGCCTGGTGTACGTTATATTGTGATTTTACAACGCCTAGAAATAACAGGGAACAACTTAGTAAAGGCAAAGCAAAGCCACAAAACAAGGTGTGTATGAGTTTCCCCATCTCCCCTCACCTTCAACATCTGCTACGCAGCAGAGGTCCGAGCTAGAGAACACTGAAGAAGGCTGGACAGACATACGAGCAGTGCCTGGGGGCTGACAGGACACTCCCAGTAATGCCGAGGGAAGTGTCTGGTGTTCTCGCAAGGCTGCTGTCCTTGAAAGGCCACGGCCATCATGAGATTCCTGAGGCCTGGAGGAAAGCAAATGCCACTCATACCTGCAGTGAGGGCAGGAAGGCAGATCCTGGAAGGCAGGAAGGGACCTGCAGGCCTTGGGAAGGAGATGGAACCACCACTCACCACGGACAAGAAGGCAGCTGACAAGAGTCAGCATGGATTTACAGAAGGGCCTTTTGCAAATCCTCAGTCAACCTGTCCTGACAGCCTCCTGTGACGAGGTGACCCGCTCAGTGGATATGGGGACAGCAGCGGGCATTGCTTACCTTCACTTTCTGACACTATCTGCCCTAACAGCCTCACTGACAAGCTGAAGCAGCACGGGCTGGGTGAGTAGACAGTGAGGTGGGCTGAAAAGTGGCTGAACAGACCCAGAAAGTTGTGATCAGTGGCACAAAGACTAGGTAGAGGCCAGTACCTAGCAGTGTGCCCCAGGAAGTCAGCACCGAGTCCAATCATTTCCAAAATCTTCATTAATGACCTGGACGATAGGACAGAATGCACCTAACAGCTAGTATGCAGGAGGTGCAAAGCTGGAAGGAGCGTGTGAGAGGATTGTGCTGCCATTCAGAGGTACCTTCACAGGCTGAAGAAGTGGGCTGACAGGATTTCATGGAGTTCGTCAGAAGGAATTACCAGCTCCTGCCCCTGGGGAGGAACCACCCCAGGCACCAGGACAGGCTGGCGACCAGCCATCTGAAAAACAGCTCTGGAGAAAGAGTCGTGTGGGTGCTGGTGGACACCAAGCTGAACACAAGCCAGTGATGTGCTACAGCAAAGAAGGGCAGCAGCATCATCCTGCACTGCGTCAGGAAGTTGCCAGCAGGTCAAGCAAGGTGATCCAGAGAGTGAGGTCCCAGAGAGCTGGGACTGCTCAGCCTGGAGAGGGCTGGGTGGAATCCTATCAATATTTGCAAACATCTGATGAGAGGGCAGAAAGACCACGGAGCAAGACCTTTCCCACTGGTGCCCAGTGACAGGACAAGAGGTGAGAGTAGTCTTAGGCTGATGGTTGGACTTGATGATCTTAAGGACCTTTTCCAACATAAATGATTCTGTGAGCACCAGGCAGCACTTCTGTGCTGGGCGGGTGACGGAGCCCTGGCACAGGCTGCCCAGAGAGGCTGTGGGGTCTCCTCCTTGGGGACCTCCAAAAGCTGCCTGGACGTGGTCCTGGACAGCCTGCTTTACCTGGCATCTTGCTTTGAGCAAGGGGTTCAATCACAAGATCTCCTTGGCACCCTTTCAACCTTTGATATTCTGTAATTATGTGAAGATTCTGCCCCAATTTCAGTGCAGAGCTGAGGTTAGCACTGCAGGGCTCAGCAGAAATCACTTCCAGCAGCAGCAGTAACTGCCAGCTCTCTGGCTCCTCATGGATGACCTGAACACCAGGGAGCAGAGCTCCAACACTTTATCTGAAGCACGTACAGAAGAAACTTTTTCTTTGGAGAAATCCTTTACGAAGCAGTGCTACCTAAATAGAAAATGTAGCAGATAGAGAGTAAAAGGTAGAAAAAAAGGAGAGGGCTGCTGTGGAGAGTATAATAGGAGTCCGCCTGTCTTGGGCAGAATTTTTGAACTACTTGTGTTTTTGCAAAGACCACATAGGTAATTTTGCAGTTTTATGCAATTCATAGTCCAGTTTGAGATTTATTACTGCAGAAAGATTTTTTTCTCATGTTGTCCTTCCCATGCCTTTTTTTTTTTCAACAGGATAACAAAAGGTCCCTGTCACATTTATACTCCCCAAGCAACTCTTAAGTTTTACTGCTTACTTCCCACAGAATTACTGATGGAAATCAGTGAGAGGACCTCTGATTAGCAATAAATGATACAGCCCATTATTAGAGCTTAGTATATCTTGATTAGTTCTCTTTTACTGTAAACATAACTATAGTGACCGCTCTCATTTACCAGGCCAAATATGGAGAACACCTATGAGAACTAACCCAAATTCCTCTTGCTTGATCAGTACAGCTAAAATCTCAGATAAATCCCATCAGTGTTTAACATGACTTTTACTCTATAAAAGCTACTGATAATTTGGAATTTCAGAACTGAACCAACCTCCCTTTAAAACCTGCATGGTATACGTTAGTCCCACTACCAACACCTAGGGTAGATGACACAACAAACCTGCATGTTTGGGAACTGAGCTCAACCCCAGGTTTTACAGAGGACATGGACACAGCCTCATAGACTAAAAGCCTACTGGCTAATCCTGAAGACTCTTCAGAATCAGAAACTACGTTGTATTGTTTCTACAAACTGGATTCTGCATGCAATGCCATCCCTGGAGGTCTTTAAAAGACATTTAGATGTAGAGCTCAGTGGTATGGTTTAGTGGAGGACTTGTTAGTGTTAGGTCAGGGGTTGGACTCGGTGATCTTGGAGGTCTCTTCCAACCCAGATGATTCTGTGATTCTGTGAATAACATCCAGCAGCCTGGACACTGTAGCACATTGATGTGGCATTGTGGCGTTTGTTTGGAAGAAGCATTATGAGTACCCAGATTTTGAGCTGTCTGCAGAACGCTGTGTATGTACATTTCAAGTTGTTTAATAACATGGTAACGTGTGACAGGAATCATGAAATGAATAGGCATGTATTATCTGAAAGCAAGTGTTAGTTGAAGCATACAAGCAGAATAAAATCACAAGCATGAACGCAAAGCTGGCTCCTAATTTCAGTAATTGCTAAATAAAACCAAATATCCCAATACATACCTCATACTAAAACTCAGTTTAGGATTCCCTTTTGTATTCAAAAGGTAGCAGGAGGAGTCTACAAAAGCCAGTCTTCATCTGCCTTTTAACGTTTTAATGGTAACCTAAAAAATAAAGAGACAGCAATGACAAACTGGAAAAACAGTGGCTTCTCTTTTCAAATACCCACTTTTCAAATACCCTTATGTATAATATCAGGAAATAGACATGAATAAAACTTCACTTTATCAGAAAAATCCATTTATCCTCTACCTATTCTTACCACTTAGATGTTCCCATGGATTTCTCTGTTCTTAAAATCTTAAATTGAATTTGACTACGTCACGGTTAAAAACCAGCTGGTTCAAGAGCATAAACAAGTTCCCAAATTTCATAGTTCAGCCTGAAATAGAGTAAGTGCAATTCTGCTCCTGAGTCTCATCACTGTTCTTCATAGGGTTTTAAAACACACATACTCAAGCAAAACACTGTCTTCTGCTAAGCCTTTCAATGCAAGGCCAAAGGTAGGTTTCATCCTTCTCATGTTATTGCCATTAAGATAATTTGGATCCCTGCATACAACCCAGTGTCATTAATTAAACGTGACATAATTACTCTCACTGTAGTTGTGCTGAGGATAGGTAGGTAGAAATGCAGTCTCCTCCTCATTCCTCAGCCTACTGTGGTACAGACATTGAAGAGGATTAAAACTATTTATGAAAACTAGATTGGAGTAAGATGTCCTACTTTAAGATCTTGGAGCAAGACAAGTCTCATTAAAATATAATTAATACTAATAATATTAGAAATTGATATAAAAGTTTAAGACTTGAAATTTCAAAACTTCTGTAATAGATCTGCTTGCATTTGCAGTAAGTGCAGTCACAAGAACAAAGAGCAAGCCAGAGTATAATTTTATTGCTAATTCGTAATTAAAATTATTTGAAATATAATAGAAAAATTGCCTAAGATCAAAAAATGTTAATCAGGGTATCCATCTTGAACTGTGTGTGACTTCTAGCGTCCACACACAAAATAATGTATAAAGTCAGTGTATAAAACTCAGCAGCTCCCTGTCCCAGTTGTTTGGGCTTCAAAACAACTTTCACACACACACACTTCCACCCTCCCGTACACCCAGCTAAAATCATCTCGTCTCCACAAATGCCGCAGATTTCAAACAAATCCTGCAGTGTTTGGTAGGGTTAACTTACAGCCCATTGCTTAGGCTGGGGAAACAGAAGCATGCTTCAGAGCTAAGGAGCACTACAAAAATCTGTGTACAGAGCAAGACTGACTGGGAAAACCCCAACTACAGCAGCACAACAGGATGAAGAGCTCTGTGTTTTCTCAGATAAGGACTTCCTAGAAGAATTTAGCGATGCCTTGAGGCCCTGCTTGATGATCAGAAAACTCAGCACATTTAAAAATACTTCTTACAGAAAGAATCACTTTCGAAAGCCACACACAAGTTGCATCTTTTAGGCTGGCTTCACTTAGATAACAGCCTCAAAAAGCAACCCAGAGTAATGTGCAAATTGCAATACAACCACAAGCATTTACAGTAAAGGTAGCATTTACCTTATCAGATGCAGCTTTAGAATTGCAGCTCAGGTTACATACAAAGGTGGCAAAATTTATGTCCAAGACCTCTTAAAAGTGCTGGTAACTTCAACAATTCTCCCATTTCCTTTCCATCTCTTCCCCCTGCCCACAGTACAGCTCGCTATGCATCCCATTTTAAACACTCCTTTGCCTTCTCCTTGACAGCCGGGTAGATGGACGCCGTCTTCCTAAAGCAGACAGCACAGAGCACAGCCCGCCAACCCTCAATAGCTACAGCTCTAGTTTTGCAAGCCCTACTGTTAAAATCCTTTAACTACTCAGTTACAAATTGCCATAGCCATGACCATCTGACCCAGAGGCCAGGCCAGAATTGTTGCCTGGATAAGTACTAATGACAACGCTGGTAGTGCCCTGTGACATGGCCTCCGTATGGTGAGACTAATCCAGCTACTGAAAAACAAGTATGCACCCATCTTAAAGGGTAACTAATTACAAGTTGCCATTTTTTCGGTCTACATTTTAATATTATGAAAAAAAAACACTAATAATTAGGCTTTCTTTATTCCTTTTTCCCTGTCTACAAACAGCAAGCCAAAAATCCCCAAGGCCTAACAGCCTCCAGCTCCTGTAACAGCCAGCATGTATAATTTCTCTTTCTCGACCACTCAGATTTATTGAGGATAAAGCAGAGAGAGATTCTTGGCAACTTAAATGTTGGTATTGGTGACAGGTTTGTAGCCAAACTACCAGAAAATATCTTTGTTTTTGAAGACCATGCCTAAAACCAGACAGCAAGACCATGTGGTAGTGTTACCAAATAACGCATTTACCATAACTCACACTAAAAAGGGATCGTATAATAGTGGTTTGGGCTTGTTTCTTAAATGCAATAGGTATCTGCCTCCACACTGTTTCTTCAGAATTCTATCCTCACAACAAACAGAGACCCCTCCAACCTCTCTGTGCTTGTGTGTTACTCTTAGTCCTGACATACCCCGGCAGCTAATGCTGAAGCAAAACATATCATTATTTTCAAAGAACTGACTCCAAATCACCTTCAGATGAATAATAAAGCATTTCTTTAAATTAAAGTTCAGTATGTAGGTGTTGTGCCAAGCAAAATGAATCTGAAATGCTCTAATGACCAATAGCATGGCAAAAAGGCGTATTCTGAAGAGAACAGATGCATCAAGCACACACTAAAGCAACACTATGCACATACTGTGTCATTATCGGGGAAAATTGAAAAACAGCTCCTCAGTACAACCCATCTCAAGCTGTATGCATTCATTTAATGGGGCACTCTCCATGACCATTTCCCAATACAAATGTGCTTTGTTTCTATCAAGTAGACAGCCGTGGCAACCTGTGGCCCCGAAGGACGTTCCATATTTACCTTATGTACCCATGCTGTTGTGCTTCCTTCGCAGAGAACATGTTGGCTGTACAGTTTCGCTGGCTTGACTGACACAACAGCTTTTGTTTGTTTTTTAAATTAACAGGATTTGGGGTGGCATTGTAACAAAACCCACCCCCCTTTATTTTACATCTACATTAAAAAATTACCTAGCAACACAGAACAGCAGCATAGGTAAACTTTGACTTCCACTGCAGTGGAGCACGTGGCACTTTGCACCAGCAGGTACCATCCTGAGTAGCACAGCCACCATCCATCACACAAAGGAAGAACTCCCGATTCCGAGCTTTTCTCAGGACAACACACGATCCCTTGCGGTCATTTATTTGGGGCTACCAAAGGGAACCTGAGAGAGACGATCCACAGAGCTGTGTTCATGTCTGCATTTGTTCAGGTTTTCCTATCAAAAGGTAACAGATAACAACGTTGGCTGAAGTACTAACGGAAGGCAGTGCTAGACATTTCTAAATGGTCAAGCAATCTTTTCCTCCTCGTTCTCTTAGTTTTTACTCTAGTCAGGCCAAGCCTTGCTCACCTCTATCATGAGTAGCCACTGCTGAGGACAGAAACATATATTTACATCAATAAAACCAACAAGAGTAAACAGTTATTGACTGGACATCATAGTACGGCTTCCTGTGACTACAGGAGATGAACCCAATGTAACTTTTACCAATCTTACACGTTCCTAAAATTCTGCCCCTAAGAACATACAGCCTTGTAAACAGTTAGAAGCAATTAAGAATTTAAGGCAAAAAAGTGAGCATTACCAAATTAAGGCTCAAAAGGAAGATTAAGTTCCTAAAAAGAAAAAGACAAATACTACTTGAACCGAGCCAGAAAACCATTCATTTTCCTTGACGACTAAAAGCAGTTTTATATATATATGTGTGTGTATATATATGTATATGTATATATATATATATATATATATGTATTTATCTAATTCACAATTTTCAGTCTATAAACCATGGGGTATCCAAAGTTAGCACCTTACACAGAATAAGGAATGTGAAAGTAGTAATATTCCTTTTCTGGAATCGCATTTCCAAAAAGAAAAGGTGGTGGCAGTTATTAGAATTACTAGTTACTACTACAATCTAGGTGACTGGATAATAAGCCATTACCAGTGACAGTACTATAATCCAGGGATATTTATTTTTGTTTTGCCTGGATAATAAAACTTCACTCACGCAAAGTATTTCTTCAGTATTTGGGCAATGATGAATGTCTGAAAATATCTTAAAAAGGACAAAAGATTTCATCTGTGCAGCTTAAGCAAGGCCCAAATTTGAAAACAAAATAAGGACATAGTAAACTTCACAAAAAGTCTTCATTTGGGAGTCATTTCATTTCTAGATGTAAGACTACTAATTTAACAGGAAAGTTGGAAGCATGGTTTGGTTTTTTTTTTTGGTAAAATTTAAAGATTCCCTAAGATCTCCAAGAACTATGGATTTGATCAGCAGAAGGGAACTTAGTGCTTAAATTCTTAACATCACAGACCCCTACTGCACGAAGTAATCTACTATATGTATTTTAACAATTTATTTTTTTTAACTGTGAGGCTGTAATCTTACACAGTCATTAAGATAATCCTATATAAAACAGCAACTCCATCCCACATTTTGGATTGCTGGCCCATCCCCTATGTTGCTCACTAACCTTCCTGTGTCAGGCTGAGCAATCTGCAGCACCAGAATAGCTAGCTCATCATAGTTGCTTTCACAATTAGCCATTGTACACATCACCATTAACACAGCTGCAAAGTCTTCTGATGTCCAGATTTCTACTTTCAATGACTGTGTTCGTGTTGAGCAGTTTCAAAAAGTTTGCCCAAGTAATAGTGTAATTTTCTCCACTCAGAACTCTTGTGCCTTTTTAAACAGATGCAAAGTTCCTGAGCGCTTTACCGTACTTTACCTTATCACAGTCAGCTAAGTACAGAGCTGTTGAAAGGAACAGCAACCTTTAACCCTCATCATCTCTTTCACATAGAAAGTGATGTACAGATGTTGGTGTATAGATGTGACTTCAAAGAAAACTTAAGCATCTAAACCAGTTCTATCACTCAGCATTGAAGTGACAGCTAAAATTTCATGAACTTGCTTTAAGTCAGGTTCTGGAAATTCAGAGCAAGTTCAGCCAATCACAGGAACTTACAGCTTTACATACAGAGCTTGGAACAACTTAACTTTGCTGTAAACCAGATACAGTTACACCAGCACAACTAGCAGGTAGTTGAGTACAATCGCTATTCCTCTACTGCTCTAACAGAGCCAGAGGTCAGGATGTTATTGTACTATGCACTCAAAGTGAGTTTATAATTATGCTGAGATGAGAGAACCACTTAAAAAAAATCTAGAGGTTACAGAAATATGCATAGTTTTACTCGTGTTAATTCAGCCTGATTTACAATCATTTTTAAAATGTTGTTCAAAGAAACTAAGCATGTGTGTAAGCAAAGCCTAAGAGCAAGTTTTCTCAGATTTTACACTTCAACACCACTGAAAATCAGCATAAGCCTTGTGTTATAGAAAAGTATTTATATACAGTTGAGATGTTATGATCTCAATAGCTTAAGGATATTTTAGATTTTCAAAAAAATTCGAGGGGGGTTGTCTAGTTTCAAGGGAAACTTCCTGGATTTTACATAATCCAACATTCTTTTAATACTTAAAGAAAGAAAAAGAAAAAAGACAACATCACGAAGGATTTGTGAAACTAGCTGATATAGAGTGCATTTACCTGTGAAATGTTATAGCAACACTGCATTACACAAGTTTACACAATGTTCCCCATTCCCTCCTGTAAGATTCCTTACCTGTCATTTTTGCAGCAGGTGCCAAGTTAGGCCCATGTCCTAACTTCCTCTTCCAAAATAATGAGAGAAGAATTAGTTATCTTTGCGGGGCTACAACTTCCGAAGCCGTAAGACTGTGCCAGGGTACAAGGGAAGGGCTGTGGTTGTATGGTCTTTATAACGAAAAACAATTCACGTTTCACTCAAAGAGCTTTCATCTTTGAAGCACTCCATTTGAAAACGTAACATAGCAATACTAAGGAATAGATACTTCTTTATTAAAAGGAAACCTAGTAAGGAAGCAATCAAGCAGCTAATTATGTAATAGGTTTTAATGTTAATTTATATAGATTAAGAAAGTCAAAGCTTTATTTATGTCAATGGCTGAGGCTGGCAGGGCCCCCTGGAGGCCACTTAGTCCAACCCCTGCCCAAGCAGGGACACCCAGAGCAGGCTGCCCAGGACCACGTCCAGGAGGCTTTTGGAGATCCCCAAGGAGGAGACCCCACAGCCTCTCTGGGCAGCCTGTGCCAGGGCTCTGTCACCCGCCCAGCACAGAAGTGCTGCCTGGTGCTCAGAGGCAGAGGGAGCCTCCTGGGTGCCCGGCTGTGCCCAAAGCCTCCTGTCCTATCAAAAGGATCTTGCAAATATTTTATCTGGAATTTCCTTCCTATATTTTTAATTCTGCTGAGTGACAATTTTTATTTCTGATGGCTTCAATTGTGACAAACACAGAACAGCTACTCCTACTTTCCAGTGTAATACAGCCATATTTGGCAGGAAAAACTTAGAATCTTACATTAGATTTGAACACTGGAAATAGAATCTGTATTTGAGGACCAAGATAACAAAACAGCATTAACAAATTGCAGGGTATTCTGCAAACGTTCTATCTCTTGCTCCACTGAAGTGAGACTTACCTGTTTATAAAAAACACAAACCAATTTTGAATAAAACTACCATTTCTCATAAAAATGTGTTTTGTGGAGATGAAGGTATTTATCTATCTGTTTCAACATGGTATAACTAGTCCTTGCCTGCACTTGCCCAGTCTAAGCAGATAACTATTCAAACCAGGGCTAGCAGTTATGCACAGCAACACCAGAGAACCTGCGAAAAAAACTTAGGGCAGAATATATGATGAACTACACTATGTAAAATCGGAGAGCAGATTCTCAACTTGCTATTGCTAAGTAAGATTTATAATCCGGCAAATTTAAACCTGAAACTTGGTTTTTTGTCCCTTAACCGTACAATTGGACATACTGCTGATACTACGTTCAGATTTTTCAACTTTCTATTACCATCCTACTTTCTCTGTTTTAACAGAGGTGACTCCTACCTGAAGATATCGTGCCTATCCAAAATGAAACAGCTAAGTGAATACCAAACAAAAAAAGCATTAAGCCTCAGCTCTCAGACAGAGCTAAGGAAGCATCTGCTAATATGTAGTGGAGAGAACTGAAGAGGTTGATATTAGCAGTAACTGAGCAACAGATTTAACTGCCCAACACCGCAGTGTATCCTAGGACTACTATTAGAACTAACCCCTCCCCCTGCCCCTTAAATGACAATCCAGTTGGCTAAAACTTTCTTCATTTGAAAACAATGAAGTACAAAAGCCTTAACAATGAAACCAGGTTTGACCAGAGCTAAGCCAAGAGCACACAAGAAAGAAATAGGGAGCTTCCTTCTATTGTCAACTTACACACAAGGGTTGGTCAGTTGGCATCATATTCATGACTAAAATATTTTGAATCAAAGACAAATTGACTTAATGTTTCTCATTGGAGTTCATTCAGCTTTCAAGATGTAAGCTCATACTGTAATTTTTACATATTAAGCATAAGTTATCAAAAGCATGTCAGGTGACAAATTTCTAAGTACCAACACATTTATGAGAAAACATGTATGAACACAGGCTAGAACACGATACCTGTTACCTGTTTCCAATTTTTGATGTACACAATCACAAAACGTCAATCTAACACACTATAAACATCATTTTCTATGTCTTGAAAAGAAACTCCATGGAAGTAGTGATTTCTTCAAGGAAATTCATATTTCAAACCCAAACTTGTGTTAACTATCTGATGCATCAATTTCTTTGGAAGGTTAACAGAACATCAGTCTCCTACTGCTTTTTGTGGACCAACTTCTAAAGAGCTCGTAGTTAGCTCTCTTATTCCATTCAACCTTGTTCCTGCTTTCTCAAAACTTTATTTCCATGTTATTAAAGACCTACTTTGGCCAACTTAGATTTCAATCTCTTACATCTGATCAGCATCTGACTACTGTGCTTGACAGTATATAGATTTATGTGATTTTAGTTTACACTGAAGTGTGTAAACTAGAATAAATGTAGATATCCAGACAGTTTAAAGATGATACTCAGCACCTGAAGACAAAAGTAGAACCAGGACTTGACATCTTTATCACATAATCAGAGAAACAGACTGCAATAATCAGACAGATTCTTTTTCTCTAGCACATCTTGAATTATCAAAGGAATTTGCATTGTTGATAGTACAAATGTAATGGTTTGTACTACACCTCACTGGGAATAATCACGTGTCTGCTTCATAAAAGGTAAAGTTCGGAAGCGCACTGCAATGACTGAAGAGGTGTAAGCCAAGTCGAATGTAGCTGGCATGAGCAAATGGTAACTGAAGTACTTCATGTATGAAGTACTTCATGTACTTCAGTCATCATGACTACACCACTTAACTCCCAGACTACAGTAGCTGCCACTGTGTGACTGCAATTCACTAAGCCATAGGGAAGATGAGGAAAACTTTAAAGAGCATCCATGTGGCCATAAAGGAACTTCATTACCTGAGGTAGGTAAAGCAACTGCTGAAATAACCAAAGGCACTACCAGATCCAAAGATCTGGCAAGGTTACAGCAGCCATGCAGTTGCATACATATCCAGTCAGCACACCAGCTATGTCAGGTGTTGACCATTACTCAGATGTATCACTGAGGCAAAAACATTACATTAATCATAAATGGAAATCCTGATAGTGCTATTTCTGTTGTTTTGCCACAACCAAGGCAGAGAGGAAATCTGCAATCAGCAAGACCTAGGTTGTACAGCACTTGTTTTTAAATGGGAGCTTTTTTTTTTTTTTTTTTTAAATGGGAGCTCTACTGGAAGAAGCAGCAAATGAAGTTATACATATTTAAACTTCATTTGTTTCCCCAGCATGATTTTGGCATATATATTCAGCCTTCCCTTACGCATTATTCATAAGTTTCCATTTCTGTTCCTTTTAGGTAATGTAGGCAAAAAATAAAAATATGACAAAACGTAGACAACTCATTGACATTACTCTCCTCCATATCTTCATGAAACACAGGCTTACAGACTTATTTTGTCCATTCAAGCATGTATTTTATTTACATATTTACATTAAACTAGTTTTATTTATTGCAAAACTCTGAAACAGCATTCAGGAAATTTAGATAAAGGTTATCAAGACTCATATATAGTGCTTTAAATTCTATCATAGCTTCCAAAATTTTAGATGAAATGAGCGGAAAGATGAGGTCAAAACATGTCTTCCTGCTTTTGCCTTGTTACCTTTTTCCCCGTGTGTAAATCCACAAAGAGCACTTATCTATTTTGACTTTTCCACACACTTATGAAACAAGGAAGGCTACTAAAGTTCTAATGTATTTTGTCTCTTAATACTTACGTATTGTTTTACAAGAGAAAATTTTAAATGTAATTTAAAAACTACATTTTTCCTCTCAGGAATCACCATTAATCCTCTTTTTAAACACTCAACTGATTAAAAACATACACATGATATTCATATACTAACAAAACACACAGGGGATTAATGACTTGCCAAGTGATAGGAAGAACTGTTTTTACTGTGCATTTGACATCTTCTCTTTCCTCTAACCTATTTGTATCACGTTTAGGTGTTACAACCCCTGAATAGTCTTATACAGATCATATCGTCAAGAAAAGATAAACCTTTTACAGTAAAAGGAAATCTGGAATACAGAATAAGGAAAGGAGTCCTAAACAGAATAATGATACCCAGAGGAAGCTAATGACAATCTTCAGAGACACAGGATTCAGCCCAACAGTACAGTCAGTATATCACATTACTTCCTCACATCACTTCTAAAACTTTGTGGAAGGGGAGAAAAATGCATATTTTTCACCATAATATTTGAATAATTCACCATAATATTTCACCTTATAATTGAAGGCTTGGGTTCCACAATGTCCTCCACGTCAGACCAGTGAAAGATTTAGAGGTCTAATAGTTCACAAATATTTAAAATCTCTAGTAAAAAGCTCTTGCACCTTCTTGAAAGATACACCATTTGGCTTCCTTGACACTGCGACACTGCAGTTTTAAATATTGCTTCTTTTTTTCTAATACAGTAAATATTAAGAGGTTTCTACCTAATTTTTCCCACCTAAGGTCTCAATAATTAAGCAACCTTTGCTCTCCCCTAGAATAATCTACAGATTCACACTTTAAAACTTGTGACTACAGCAATAGAGATGCAAATGTAGTAACTGTAGTACTGAGGTTGTAGGCAGTTTTTAAAATCAGTGTTTATTTCCCCAAAATATCAGACACCTAAGAAAATCAGTTTCATGGTTAACTGGAAGAAGATACATGAAATAGTTCATTTCAAAGATAGTAAGACTAATGTTTAAGATCAGCTTTTATCCAACTGGATTTAAAAGCAAAACACAGCATCAGTCTTCAGTATCTACCATCATTTGAGTTACCCTATTTCTGATATTCATACTGCATGGCATCAGCGGCAGTAAAGTACATGCACCTAACCCAACCAATTCTATTTTAAAGATGCTAACATGAGTTAATACTAATAACTGTGTAAAATAAGACAAGTGATATTTCTTTTCAAGTCTTTATAACAAACAGTTCTGCACAATGGTCTCAATTTGAAGAACAAAAAAATACAAGGCCAGCAACACAATGCAATTCAGATAAGGGCATCATTTCTCCACAAGTTTGTAGTATTTTTCCCCCTGTGGACTGTTTTACTCTCAATACATATTCTTTAAGTTTCTTTAAAAATGAATTAACTCAAACTAATGATCTAATTTAATACAACTTGGAGAGTTACAGTACTGTTTAGAGCAAACATCAATTTTGATGAAAAATGAGCAAACGTCATTACCGTCTTGTACGCATGCTTGTAATTTAAAAACAGATCTATGGACATTAAATTTTTTTTTAAATTAAAATAAATACCGATGTGGCCCATAAGCATAAAAAAATCTACATGTAACCATGCAGAAAAGTATTCCAAGTGAATTTATTCTACTGAGCCAGCGGTCATTTTAGAAATATTAAGATGCATCTTCAGGATTTCAGTTTATGAATAACTACAAATTAACCTGCTAACACACACACACACTTAATAAACACACTTAAATGACTTGATACGTTTTTCCCCCATATGCAATAGCAAAAGGATATTTTGCACAAAACATGCATAGCGAACACAAAATAAAGCAAGCTTAGCAATGAGAAACTATTAAACAATAGTTACATAACAGTAAACAAATGCTCTAGTACCTCCCCCCTTCTACAGACATTTGCATTCAACAGTGTGAACACAAGATGAGACAACTGTGATGTGAGAATTGAGGATGTTGAACACGCATTAAATGGTACCACAAAAACTACATGTAAAACATAACATGGCAACAAGAAACTGGCACATATACTAAATAGCTCTAAAAACATTGACATCTCAACTGCCAAGTTGACAACTTCCACTTATAGACCTGTGATTCAATATATAAGTGTTGTGGGGTTTGTGGTTTTTTTTTTTTTTAATATATTTTATTTCAGAACTCTGAACTTTCAGTTTTGGAAATGTAGTAATTGCATTTGTCACAGGTTAAGTCAAAAACTTCTTCTGCATTACGTGGCACAGCCCTGGTTCATCATTTCAGACCAGTATCATGCTGAGAGTCCTAAAAGCACAATACTCTGCATTGGAACAAAATGGAATAATGAAACAGCAGTTCATCTTATACTTTTCTTCCTGTACTTTCTGGGAAAGACTTTTTACTATTCAAAGTTGACTGAAACTGGAGCTGCAGCTTACCTTTCATCCTCCATCCCTTAAAAGTGCTTACAGGAATATTTGAAAAAATGCAGTGCTATTGTTATCAAAGAATGAAGAATGTCAGCCTTCTAAAAGACAGTATTTCCCATCTAATTGCAGAGTACATTTTCTTCAAAGAAAAAATATATTGGAATAGATTTGCTTCTCTAAAACAACTGTATGTATCATCTTTCCTGGAGAAAGCATGAAGAACACTTTTTCATTTTTTATTGACTTGCATATAGCTTTCTGGAAACTGCAGAAAGTGAACAGACAGACCGAGCTGACAGAATTTGGCTCAATATTTTAGTGGTAAATGATTCTTCATTATTTCAAACAGTTGCCCTCTTAGGTCAACTATCACGAAGAACGTAAAATGGAATGATGCCAACTCAAGAGATCTGAAGCCCTAAATACATTTCTTACCTATTTCTAAGCTATGTATTTCCTAGAAGTACTGAAAAAGTATCCCATCTCACTTAATGAGGACATACATAAAACTATATTCTCTTGGTTGGCTGCAGGTACAGCACAAACTAACCTGTGTCCACAGTAATGAAGCATCTCTTGTTCTGCTGCCCCCTCCTTGCTGTTCTTTCCTTCCACATGAAATGAGCAGAATCAATAATATAGTTGGGATTTCTCTTTTTCCTGCTCACTGTACCAAGCATGGGCACAGAGATGCAAGGGTGGCACAAAACAGCCAAGCAGCAGGACCGAGCAGCAAGGAGGACAAATGGCTATTCTTACCTGCAGCAACGTACTGAATTATTGTTTTTTAAAATGTACACAGATTTCAGATTCGTTGGGGATTTCCCACCAGCATACAAACATGTAAAACAATTGTAAGCAGCTTAAAAGACCACTTCCAGCTGGTAGTTGAAAGACTGCATTTTGCAGTACCGAAATAACCGGTTTACACAGGTTTTTTTTTCTGCAATTTTACACTAGATCAAATATTTAAGCTTAGCAACAGCATTGCAGAATAAATCCTTTTACAGCAAGTAATGAAGGAAGAGTAGTATCCATAATGGAGCTTAAAAAAAAGGAAGCACTTTAAAATGCCAAAAACACCAAAAACAATCAGCTGCAAAAGAATTATAATAAATGCTTGTGGTTTCTGCATCTTTTGATATTGATTATATTTCCTCTTTCCACCTTAAGCGTTTGTGGTTATTTGAAGAAAAACATTTTTTCCCCTAAAATATTCACTACGAATAAAATTACTTTCCCTTCCGCAAAAATTATTGCAGTGAAATTAAGGCAAAAGAAACTAAGGAGAACACCCTAATTCTATTCCATAAAGACTAGTAAATACTCTGTATTTTATTTTCCCTTACGCTGTCTTCTGTTTGCTGCTTCTCTGGCTAGGATACATTAAGTTTGGATTCCCAGTGGTTGGATAAAAAGCTAACCATCTTAAAATCAGCTGTTTCATACTTACAAAAACATGAGACTTGTACATTGTTATGCAGTTGCTGTAACCAGACACAAAAGTCAAGCAGAAGAACTTTGCAAGAGTAACACAGAACATATCCAATTGCAATGACCATCCCTTTAGCTCACGAGTATCTTTTTAAAAATCATTTAATTCACTTCAATTCTTCTGATTTTCCTTGACCATCTGCAAAATGCTAAACTCAAGGTTTAAAAAATCCAAAACATTACTGTAACTGGTATTTCTGTTTTCCATTAAAAATTAGTTTGTGGTTTTCAGGTAGAACAAGATTTAGAGTTACTGTTGTATAACTAGTGTAGATACAAAAGTAAGCCACAATTCTCCTATTTTTATTATGTTTCTTTATTCCCCCTCCCCGTTTTCAATTCACATACAAGACTTCACACTTACTCCTGTTCAAGGTTGTGTGCAATCTTTTTTTTTTTTTTTTTTAAACTGAGAAATCAATGGCAAGGACAACATCTTTATTCTCACTGTTCTTAAGTCAAGCACTTTATGTCTCACATACATTTAGCATGTAAATTCAAATTATACAGCTATGTTTTACTCTACAGAAATTAGATATAAAAGCACGCTAGTAAAACTACAAACAATAGAAGCTCTAGACAAGCCATTTACCAACACAAAGTGATAAAACTCATCAACACCTGTATGCAGTAACACAGTGAAGTTCCTTTTCAATCTCATACCTCATTATGAGCATTTTATCCCCTATTTGAGGGGCTACATATAAACCAGCACAATTTTACTCAGATTTATAAAGTTTTTATTTTTTCCCTGTTAATGCAATATGGGCATAACAATCATTATATGATAGCAGTTTTTAAAATGATTTTACCAATAAGTATGCTGTTTTAATCTGCAAATGATTTTTTTCAAATTTTTTTTCCTTCAATGAGAAAAAAGGTTGCTGTTAACTGCTTTTCTGAAGAAAGCCATCCTACTGCCACTTCTAGAAATCAGGCTGAAGTCATTAATATGAATGCCTCCAAATTTCAATTAATCACAGCTTAAGGAAGTTCAAGATGGAAAAGACCTATTAAATCTATCCCATGGAAAATGAACACACACACAAGGCTTGTTTCATGGTTTAAGATGAAAGTATTTAAGATGAAAGTATTGTTTTCACGAAAAGTGAATATTCAGTAATATTAAGTATATTTTATGGTGTATCCCAAAATGCAGCAAAAAGGCAATCCTATGGGAAAAAAACAATTATACACAATTAAGTAATGCAACTCAATCATTCTGTTGTTATTAAATTCTCACATTTCATCAAATTGATTTTAATGAAAACAAATGCTTTCGGGATGATGCAGTCCTGTGTTTGCTGCCAAAACAGCATGAAAGAAATAACCAATAACTTAACAGAGCAACGTCCAACCCCTGTATTTTCCCCATGCCACACTCACTGCCTCCTCACTACTGAAGGATGAGGCAGTTGGGACTGATACTCCTTCATGTTAGAAGTAAGCTAACACCCCAAGGAAAGCACCAACACCAAGATGATTTTGCATGTTAATGGCAGCACAGTGCCCAAATCAATAAATTCAGGGCACCTAAGGAGACAGTTAAAGAGCATTTGGAAAATGTCCTATCAAGTCGCCCAAAGTGTGAGCTAATGAGACGCTCTGGATGCAGGTTGCGTGAGACTACGTATGGATAGGCACCGCTCCACACCTAGGAATGGGACTGAGTGTCCATCCACACCTATAGCCCAATGTAAAATGACCCCATTAGTCACCACCTGGCCTTCCCTGCTATTTTAATAGCTCCATTGCTGTATATTATTGTCTTAAGTGAGGAAAGATTTCTCATCTAACTTAACATACGATTTTTCTTCATAAGATGTATGACAAAAAATTCATTCCCTCAATACACTTAAGTGAACTTCATGGCCTTCAGAGCACACCATTTATTTGCTGAGCATCTCAGATCAAAACATAAGGCTTTTGTTGTGGTTTTATTTTTTACTTAAGAATGTTCCTTTAGATCAACTACTTCATCTTTTTTGAGCCGTTATCTCTAAGCAGATTGCAACTGTTTATCAATCAGTACTTCACAGAATCGATGCATTTTTATGTCACAACTTATTAACAGAATACATGATTTTCTTTAAACTTTGAGAAAAGTCACCAAAAAGGGAACAATGAGTTTGGTATAAATTTTAACCTATGACAATATACTATGGATCTCAAAGTTACTCAAAGAATACAGACTACAAAATCCTATTGAGTATGGTTAAAATTCAGTTCATATAATATTTAGTTTATACTGTGTTTTTGCCACCTGTTACAACCTCTGTTCTAGTAAGAGTCATCAGTCTAGTGTATCTTTAGGTTGAACTGGATAAAATATAGATGTGGACAATAAGCAACTTATGGCCAGCTTTGCTTTTTACTTAAATGGAATAATATTACAAATATTTAAGCTTTACTATATTCAAGTACTGAAGTTGTACCTCATAAAAAATTAAGCAATTTATACAAAAATTTCAAGAATAATCTAAAAACTCAAAAAATACCAGAAGTAATCCCATTACTACTGACTATCTCATATCCTTTTCAAGATTATTTGCGCTGCCACAGCATGTAGCAGAAATGGTAAGAGTTCAGAACTTCAGTACATGTGTGCACAGAAAAGCTGATAAACTTATGCTAAGCTTGATGAGGAATAAGAAAAATAAATCACTTCCAGCATATGGGCTGTATCTTCAAGCAAAAACACTGCTCAGCCATATCTCCCTACCATTTTTAATGATTTAATTTGGACCGTTCCTTTTTTTAACAAAATTATTTACTGAAGAGCTAGAGTCAGTTACTACCACATATGGCAAAATGAAAAGCACTGCCTTTACACCATTGAGCTGCATACAACCAACATGGCCAGACAGTCCTAAGAAAACTTTTATTCAGAGCAGAACTTAGCAGCCTGTCATTAGCTACAAAAGGAATTCATGAAATGTTTAAAGTGCATCCAAATTCAACATTTCTTTATTTCTTTCCAGACTTAAAGGTTTGTTTCATGGATATTTAAAGACTAGATGACTTTCTGTAGTAAGGACAGCAAATAAACATGCATCTTAGCATGCAGAAGAGCCATTTAAACCCAAGAGCATTACACTGATGGTGGCTATTAACTATGGAATGAAAATCACCAGTATTACTTAAAATCTACAGGAACTTTCAAATACACAGCTTGGCTTGCTAGCAAAAAAAAAAAAAAAAGCAGTGCAACAAACATATGCACTTAAAACAGTTTGAAGCTGGCTGGGGAAGAATGAAGCACTTCTCGCAGATTAGGTATGCTTAATGAGCTTCTGAAACACATTCAGATACTACAGAGATGGTGGCTTATCTACCTGAATAAGACAGGAGTTAGCAAAAAGGCCCAAGTGACAAGTTTTCTCCTTTGAAAAAAAATGGAACAAGCCTTTTGAACCTAGTTTGGGTTACATTGTTTAAAACATGTTCCTCTCACAGCTTTACAGTTCGGAATTAGTAAATAACTCACATATCTTTCTTAATCCCCATAAAAATGCTATGTTCAAAACAAGGCCTGAGAAGGAGACAAAATTAATATTTACACACCTTAATACACACTAATGTAAACTGCATTTTCAACTGAATGCAGAACATGAAAGCAGAAAGCTTAAGTAATTGCTCTAAACACTACTTATATATATAGGTATAAATACCTAGTGAAAAAGCAGCGATTTTCCCAAGCATTAAGTTTTCAGGACCAGTATGCTCAGGAAAAGTGGTTGCAGGTGTTTTTTTCTGGAAGAATGAATGCTGTAACTTGATACATGTATCAAGGAGGGAACAGTATTTCAGACTTTAAACCTAACTCGCTATTGCATAACATGGCATGCATCTCTGAGCAAAAGAAGGCAGTATTAAAGATAGTCAAGAAGAAAATGCTTACGAATTAGAGATGTCACAAGTGAGGACTTATTCACGTGGTAACTCTTGAATTCTATGAAAACAATCTTGCATTGTCTTTGGCCATACAACACTGGCAATTTCAACAGTATACTTCCAAAATGTTAGCAATTCCTCTATTTTATTTATTTATTTTTACTCATTTACTCACAGTTAAATTCACCAAGACCATCACTGCTATATTAAAAAGTAACATATACACGCTCTCTGCTGCTTGCATCCCATGCCTTGAGCTACATACATATCACTCTAATATAATTAGGGCACAATGTTATCTCAAATCAGTTTTGAAGCAATTTAGTATCACTATTCATGCATATAAATTTTAATTATTTCTACTTCAGAAAACATAAGAGAACAGATGCAAAAACAAAACACTTTCACAGGAAAAAAGCAATAGTAACCAAACATATCCCTACTTTCTTGCCATTACAGGAATAGAACCAATAGGCCTTTTCCATCATCTTCCATGACTGATGAAATCTGAATATAATAAGCTTCTTAGCAGCTTTATCCTTAGTTCCAATCTCAATACTCAATCAGCAAAAGTAGTGTGCGTTGTGTTGGAAATGGGTATTTTTCAAATTTATCATTCTGTAAAACATTTTTCAAGAATACTTATGTGCAGTCCTTCTAGATGCATATGAATCCTCTGATACAAGCAAACAACCATTTTAACTGGAAAACCCTTATTTGCTTCTGAATTAAACAGTTAATTGATGATAACAGATTTGTTTCAATGCAACCAGTGGGGGAAATATATACCTATAATGATGCATCGCACATCAGCGGAAGGCTTTAAACCAGCTTGCACAAGCATTTCCTTCCTTCAATGCCAGAATACTTTAACAATCAGTAGAACACACATGTCACAACAATTTTTCTTCTGCACAAGTACAGTTTAGGTAAATTCATTCATACCGTCATGAATAAAGTAAACATACAGATTCCTCTTCCAGAGGTTTTATGGTTTTGGTTTTGTTTTTTTCCTCCAAAGTTAATTTTTTCAATTATTTGAATGACAGATACTCTGTTGGTAAGTCTGTTGTGACTAAGTTTGCAGAGGGAGACTGAAATAAAAGAGGACACAGTATCCTTAAGAAAACACTTTGTATAAAACTTGATGCTCTTTTAAAAGTTGAAGTAAAGGTAAGCAGTTGCAATGTAAGTTCTCATAGTATGTACTGCAACATGCATTTCTAGCTGAATACGTTCACTATTAACAGAATTTTTTTGACACAGTAGAAACTACATACTAAGAATGAAAATGCCACTTATAATTAAGCATAAAATTATTCTCACCCAGTATTAGTAATAACATTCCCAAAATCCTTTCAAGTGATTTTTATATTTTATTGTAATCAGATAACTGCATGTTTTACAGCATAGTCACACATTGTATTTTGCTAGTCACAAACACATTGCCTTACATAATGATCTGCATCATTTCTGCTCTATACTACAAAGCCTATGACTGAATACAAAAAAGTTTTACAAAAGAAACCGTTTTAAAGACTACAATAACAATAAAACCGTTTCCAGATAACAGCTAAAATTATAAAGGCATATCACTGTATATTTTTACTGGAATTTCTTAACAGTAAGGAATGAAATAAGTTTTAGTATCTGCGACGCTTGTTAGGTCCTTCAAAGTTGCCCCCTGGGTTTCCTCTACCAAAGCCACCAGGTCCACCACTCACGGCACCTACACCACTCATTGGCGGCTGAGGAGTTTCAGAGCCCGTTCTACTAACCAGAGGTGAACCCATCTGTGATGGACCTCCTTGAGGGAATCTCTCATTATGCTAATACAAGTCCATTTGGAACATGCCAAATGTAAGTTACAACAAAACCCACAAGTGATGTTGTCAGGAAGTTCAGCAGATAGTCCAGCAGAATCAGGATCACACATAGAGGGAAGAAAGGAGCAATTCAATTAGTTATTATCAAAAAGGAGCTGGAAATTAAAGACTGCTAATGCTACCCTCCAACTTTGTAAAGTAAATGAAAAATTAGAAATTTAAGTATGCAAACCAACTCTGATGCTGAATGTAACTTCATCCTTTCAAGCACATCTGAACAATACATATTCTCTACGTAACAGAAGAGCGAACAGCGCTTTCAGACCTGAGTCCTCTTCAGCCTAACATACCAACTACAATGCTTCTCTGTTAAAGGAGTTAGACACAGAAACATTGTCAAACTAGAAAAAAAAGTTGAGCTTTTGTATTTCTAGAGACTGCAGGTTTAGTCTTTTAACAGCGAAATAACCTGAAGACTTAAATTTCTACAAATCTGTAGATTAAATGCATTTCAGTCCATACCACCTGAAGTCAGCCTTTTGTACGGCACTTCAGGGATCTTTAAATAGACTTGTAAAACCCAGTTCAAATAAACTAGTATAACTAGTGATACAATGCATAGTTGGACTATGCTTAAGTTTAAAAGTGAAATTTAACTGGAAATATCAATAGAAGATGAAAATCCAGTTAACGTTACACATGTTCCTTAGTTCCATACTCAACATTAAGGTGTATGTGCTTAAATAGTCTTGACTATTAGCAATTCAGACTCAAAACAGAAAACATGCATCTGAGCACTTAATAGTTCAGCATTTGTGTGTCTAAAAACAGAACCCTACACGATGAAATTTAAAACATTACCTCAACATAAGTTAAACCATTAAAAGCATGGATGTATGGTACAAGCAGATCTTTAAATAACTCATCCTTCAGCTGCTGAGGACAGTAACACTTTCAGAAGAAATTCCTTCTGAGCAGAGCGCTGCATAACTGCCCAGGTATTCAGAGTTGAAAGGGAACATTAAAGACTGTCACGCTATTTATATGCCTGAATCAGAACAGTTCTTCCAGAAGCCTAACTCCAGGAATAGCAGTAGAGCTCAAGAGTTCCAGTAGTCACCTAATTCATAACTATATATGCATATATTTTTATTTAAAAGCAGTATTATATCTATATAAATGAAGTTATATAGAATTTAGATCATGGTTATATATACGTGTATGATTTTTTAAAAGTTCACATTGTATAAGAAAAACAGTTTTTCAACAGCTGTATTAAGATCTACTACTGCCCTCAAAGAACCTTAAAATCTGCAGCACTGGTAAGAAATATTTTTTTTAAAAATGTCTTAAATGCTTACAGCTTGCTAGTGATGGATATGAACTTTAAAAAATAGCTCATCACATACTCCTGTTAAATTTTACCATTTAACTTTTGGACAAAAACAACTTTTTCCAATAAAAGTCTTCTATCCAGTTAAAGAGAAATCTGCTGTAGTAAACTACTACAATAAACTATGAGGAAAAAAAGCTATTTTTAAAACATTATGTTCACAAATATTTCAAAATATGGCAGTAAACAACAAAAACACAGTTTACTCCAATTTTCCCTAGATGATTTATAAAAACATCCAATTTAAAAAAGATGAAAATTACCTTTCTGGTCTGTAAATTGTATTCTCCATTTCTCTTAACAGAAATGGAAACTAACTCTCACAGTGTTTTAGTAGACAGCCCTCAAAGAATCTTTGAAGTGTCTTTCTAGCAGCAACAAAAACACAAGAAGGGCATGCCTTTCTGTAGGGGCCTGCCCCCAAATTAAAAATCTTGAAACTACAAAATGAAAAAAAAACAGCAATTAATTTGTCCCCTTCAGTGGTGTACAGAAGAAAATGCAAGTTAAATTTTTGTTTGTTTTTAAAAAGCACATTTGGAAGTGTCAGTAGATTCCCTTCCCTACACTTCCATAACTGGAATGGCTTTTTGTAGAAAAACAATTTGAGATAGTTATCATGACTTAAGACAGCACCGGTTTTTTCCTCACACCTCTTTTCAGTGTCTATACAATCACAAGAGAATGTTCCAGAGGTGGCCAGTCAGTAACAGAGTAGTTTCAAGCAAACACCCCCATCCTTGTGAGAAGTTACACAAAAGATAAAATGAATCGGTCACTATGATGTGAAATGAGGTCGTCATCTTTCACTGGTGAAGACCAAACTTATTATGTATTTAGCACTTAATCAAAATCTCATTTTCCTTTAAGGAACAAAGGATTTTGTCAAAATACTCTATAAAATAGCTCAGTCATTGACTGATACTGTTGAGAAGGCATAGATAAAATTTACAGCTACAAGTGCTTCAGTGTTCCAATAAAACTATAATGGAATCACTGCTTATACCTCATACTCCTTTATATCACACCACTGCTAGAACACCTCGAGTATCTACTTATGAAAGAATACTTGAACATATATAAATATGAGATTTAAAATGCTATAGTTGTTTCTCTACAGAAGACATTACAGCTAGCAAAAATGACTGGCTGTAAGAACAGAGCAAAAATGGCCAGTGCTTTAACTGGAGCCCAATAGCATATCCTCTCTTGATAAAAAAAAAATCCAGATGTACACCCTACATTCCTAGTACCCTTGGCAGCTGGGCAATACTATTTGCCTGTGTTGACATGACAGTTATAACTAGCAGCTGTTGGCATACTTGTTTTTTAAGTGATTACCGTCAATCTGTTTTTTCAACACCATTAGAAAAGAAATACAGTAACACCGAAGTCACTTTAAAAAAAATCAAGTAGTTTACACAAAGATATCTTCACACTATGCATAGCTTCCAACATTTAACTTTTCATCTGATTATGAGAAATCAAGCTAATACATATGATTTAGTTTCATTAAACAAAAAAAATAGCAAACGTCGAAGTTTACAGATTACTCTGGTATGTTGTTTTCTCTTAATTTCTCAAAAGTGATTTCCTTTTATCAGCAAATTTTTCAAGACAGGTCATATGTGAAAAGTCTTATCACAAATAATATATGATCTAACCCCAATTCTAAAAGTCTTGTTACAGATCAAAGAAGTCACCTTTCTCCTGATGGAAGTGGGATTTTCACAATGGTCTTCTAAGACCAAATAAAGGTTTTCTTTCTGTGTTGTTCATGAACAAGTCTTATCAATTACTTTTAACAGACTCAAAACCATTTAGCATGCTCTTATTCAGTGTGAAAATATCTTTGGTAACAAATATGTGCCATGAGACATGACATCTATTCAAAGGAATTAAATTTGTGATACGTTACCACTGTTCCATTATCTGGCATCATTGGTGTTCCCATATTTGCAGCTCCTTCTGGTCCCATGGAAGGACCAGGACCCATTGCAGGGCCAGGTAAAGTTCCTCTGTTGTTCATATTCATACCCATCATTGGAGGAGGGCCTTGGTTACCAGCAGGTGCTGGGCTAAACGCATCTATGCAAAACAATCTATACTTAAGAGCTGTCCTATCTGAATTTTACAAGAATAAAAAAACAATTTACAATATTTAAAAAGCCAAATGTACAAGACTTCCAATACTTGAAATATAAAATATATATATTCTTTGAGACTGTACATTTACCTCAATCATCTGCTTTTAAACAGATTAATTAATCCCTGTTATCACGTTGCATAATCTGCCTTCTACAGTTGAGAAACCTGAACTTTGCAGCTAAATATAGCTGTACTGTTTCTGTGCAGGAATTTAACTGTTCATATAGCATATATATACACTACACACCACAAATTAGAAAAATGAGAAAAAATCTCAAGTGATTTTGCAGTAATTAATAGCTATAAGGCAACTCAGCCCTTTCAGGATTTTAACATTAAATATACAAGAACTGTTCTACCAGTATTAATGTTACATGTCGATGCTAGACTAATACACTGCAATACCATATAAAAGTGATACCAATGGTGGCACTCAACTTTACAATGAATTATTTGTAACATGATATAAAGAAATCTTGCATTTAAATGTATTTTATTATAGTAAAAGTACCAGAAACATAAAGGAAGTTTTGTTGGAAATTAAGTCACAGATAAAATTCCTTAAAAATTCTGATTCACTGGAGGAGGGAGCAGAAAAGCTTAAAAAGCCTCTTTTGCTCTTCTGGAGAGGTCATTTGGCCACAACATTGAGCTAGAAACCACCACTGCCAGCACCCAGTAACACACTCAAGTGAACTGCATTCAAAAACATTTTTTCATGCTGTAAGAAAAAGTCTGATTATATAAATCATTTATGCCTACTATTATGAGATGTCATAATCTTTAAGACTGGTGGCGATGCACTCTTTTGTCCCCACAATGGTTACGCACACTATTCAACCAAAAGTGCGCATCTGAAATTTGACAATAGAAGAAAACATGCCTTTGGAATCTAGCATATGTTTCAAGTCATGATAATGCATACCAAAAAAAAATAATCAAGAAATCAGACATGTTTACCAGACTAAAAAACTTGTCATTTTATTTCAAAAATCAGCCTCTCACCTCTGTTCATAACTTCTTCAGTAATGTATATACATGTCCACCATCGTAAGTTGGTCACTGAGCACAAACACAGTACCATGATTATCTGTACGTATGCAAAACTGCATCTGTATTACCAGCACTGAGCACCCATCGCAGCAGTCAGTGAGATCACTACATCAAGATACTGCTGCTAAAATTATAAACTTAGACTCAATCATACACATTATATCAACTGTAAATTGCTTAGCAAAAACACTCCATGCAACACAGTAGCACGTAGAAAGTGCTGCACAAGTTTATTAGAAGCAATAGAGAAAAGTATTTTAAAAAGCAGTACTTGCCTGAGCTTAGTCCTAAATACATGAAGACCTCTCCCTACAACATGGAGCTAAAATACAGGCACGTTCAACTCAGATTCTTGCCTACCCACAAATGTGAACAGTTCATTTAGCAAGTAAAAGGTTGTGCTGTAATACAAGACAAAATTATAGCTGAATAGCCAATAAAACTATTTTTCAGTGTCAACCATTCAAGGACCTAACATGGAAGGATTTAAATTGCTAGAATAAGGAGAAACGTCTATATTCAAAGTCTAGAAGTGCCCTATATGACTGTCATGATGGCAGTACTCAGTGCTGGTAGTGAAAAATGACTAAAACCAGTCAATGCTCAATTACCTATTATGGCTTACCAGCCTGCTAATTAAACTTAGCCAGCCAGCCACACATATAGGTAATGTTCACTTAGCCTTCAACTGCAACAGTGTTTTTACCCTCTATACCATACAAATGTATCCATACTTCTTCCAGAGTGACATCTAGTATACTATAGCATTATAACAGTAAGCGTCACTCTACTATTAAGCCAGTTTCAGGCTGTAAGTTCTGTCAGAAGGAAGGGAGGGAGTGTAAATATAGGGAGAGAGCAGGGTCCTGCACAGGTTCAGTGAGAGGCTGTTACAGCACGTTATAGCACCTCACTGCCTATTTTTTTCAGTGGGACACTGATGTTAGCAGTTTATTCACTGGACCAGGCATAGCAACAGACAGAAAACAGTCAATCAAGTTCGTGCCACAACACAAGGACTAAAACCCACCTTTCTGCAATCTGAAGGGCTGAACACTCTGTAAATGTCTAAAATGGACATGCCAAGGTATGGCACAGCTGGCAATAAGTCACAGTCAACAGCCCTCAGCAATGCAGAAATGGCTCCCAAAAAGCCATTTTTTCCCGGTTAGAGAAAGATTTTTTATTATTCGTTTTGAGTTTGGGTGGTTGGGGTCTTTTTTGGTGATAGGGTTGTTAATGGCCTGGAAAAAGAAAAATCTCTACAGGGAGTTAACCTAAAATCCAGCTACTGTAGAACTAGACATTTTACCTATTCAGTATGGGTATTTTTCCCTTTTTAAAATAGCTGTTAGTTGTTACAATAATTTCTTTTGAAACTACATATTTATTTCTAAATGTATTTCTATCAAGTTTAAAATCTAAAGTCATAGCAAAAAGCCTACAAAGCAAAACAATGATGGATATCATAGTTAAGCATTAAAACTTCCTTCTCGTGGGAGGTGTCCCTGCCCATGGCAGGGGGAGATGGAATGAGATGATCTATAAGGTCCCTTCCAACCCCAACCTTTCTGTGATTCTATGAAAACCTGACAAGAAAAGTAAGGGGCTGGGAACTGACTGCTATAAATACATATTTTACTATAAATACATATTTTAAATCTGTATAATAAAAGCATACCCTACGAATCTGGAAAACTGGTGTTAGTTTCCACAGTATCAATAATTACAAAGCCTCCTAATTAACTGAAATTTTCAAGTAGAGTGCGCTGAAACAATATGTAAAAAAAAATGTAAAAATGCAGCTATAAAATAAATGCAATTTATGCTTCAGATTACTATTTCTAGATAACTTGATCTTTACAATGACTTCTGTTAGAATTATTTTAGCCTCTTCATTTTCTGCAAATGAAAAAGCCTATTTCCATTTTGTGGTTATAAATGTTTCTCAGTCACTGAATGCGAGTGGTGAATAACATATTTGAAATGGGGACTGAGCAAGTACTTCAGTCTATAAATTCATGTTACTCAAAGTCAAGCCATAGCATTCACTAAGCTGTATATACACTTTCAAATTTAAAATACAAAAAATACTAATTTATTTTCTTATTAATGAACACCAGGGAGCTCCTAAAGATATATATTGATAGTTAATAATTTTTTAAAGAAATATTCTTAATTTTAGTCTTGTTTAAAAGCAGATATTCTGATTAAGTAATATTCCAAATTGTTTCAGTCTGCAGATACAGAACAAAGACTAACGATGAAGAAAGTACTTTTTTAGACTTCACAGTAGCAGTTTTTAGCAGTGACAATACTCTAAACCATGAAAATGAACTGAGAATATTTGCAAATAGAGACTTGCAGTAAGTGAACAGGACACCAACCACATTATTTGCTAAACTTTTATGAAGTACGTCAACAGGAACCGACCTATTTTAAGTTCTAAATCATTTCACTGCTTACACTTACAGTCGCAACTTTTCTGATCACGTAGTCCCTCCAAAAGAACGCTGAGCACTTTCACAACTGAAAATTACTGTACTGCATCATATAATTTCTAGAGCATCAACTTTCCCTGCCTGTTTTCTCTTAAGATCATTTTCTTTCTCCTACTGATTTTCAAAACAGATACTTAGAGAAAAAACAACTATTTAGAAGAAAAATGTATTTTTCCTATTTCCTAATACCATTTACTCGATTTTACCAATAGTTGTCACCAATGAATAGTGCTTGAGTAACATGTACAGTCCCAAAGAAAAACAAATTTTACATTACAGAAGCCTTTTCCTTCAGATCCCTACCTCCCATGTTTATTGCTCCACGAGGACCCATATCACCCATTCTCATTTCCTGTTCTCTCTGAAAGTAAACATAGTTTTCATGATCAACCTATCATTCTTAGAACTTAAAACATTCCCATATATTCCATGAAAATAAAAAATCTCAAGTTTCTAAAGTTCCCATTAATTACAAAAGTGTGCAAGGAATAAAGTTAAATATACTCCCCTACTTTTATAAATGTCAAATGTAGAAGTTCAATATTACAATGCAGTACATTTTTTTGCATAATGCTAAAGGTTAAATATCACGAGTTTCACTTATCAGATACAATCTAAAGTTTCATAAAAGTTACGTAATCAACTGCAAATCAATCCATCTTTACTCAATGTTCTTCAATAATCAGCAGTATATTTAAACTGTAAATAAAGAGATCCTACTACACTGTTGTCTAGAAGCTGTTGTTTAGTAATACAGTCAAATTTGTCTTTATGACTCAAAAATGATGGCGTTGACTGCAAACCAAGCTCTGATGTGTTATGGTATATAAATTCAATCTGCCAATTCAACTTTGTTCAAATAGTTTTGACTTAACTCAGTTGCGGTACATTTTTTGCTGTCTCAGTACAGACACTGACCATGTTTTTGAAACTAGCATAAAAACTTATAGCATATCATGCATTTAAACTGAATAGACAAATAACATGTGAAATTGATCCAGATTTAATCAACGCTCAGTTATCCAACAGCAAAAAAATTCTGGCATTACTGTCATGAACCATGCCCTGCTATGAAACAATATGCAAAAGTTACCACTTAAGGGAAAACAAAGTACACCCAGCACAGACAATTCCAAGGAAGTTTGGTATTACTGTTTATATCAGAAGGATGAAATAGAAATTTCACAGCTCATGAAAAACAATGATGCACCCAAAAAACGTTGTAATGAATTTTCTGTAAGAATGTTGAAGTATATTCCATCATCGAGTGAATATACATGCATGTTAAGAATAAGCATATAAAAAAATTTACCTGATTCTGAAAATTATTCCACTTACAATTTACAAGTTCAGACATTTTAAAAACAGTTCCATTATCCCAACTTGATTTTTGCACTGAATATTAATCATATCAAAATGCATTTATAGGTTTAGTTTTTTTAAAAAAAACAATTTCACAAAACTTGTTTTAGTTGAATCATGTTTTGGGATGCCAAAAATTGAAGGTCCTCTACGACTGAACATTTAAAGCAGCAGTCTCCAACATTTGAAAGCACAGGGTCAATAGCTTTGCAAAAATATGCTGGTATAGGAAATTGTCATAAGATGTATGACAAAAGGACCTCGGGTCAGTGACTTCATCTCTGGGAACTCATATTAACCTAGGAAATGTACTTAAGAAGATTAGACAGTTTTGGAAGGATTATGCTTTAGTGTCGAGATTAAAATGAAGAAATATAAGGCCTTGTTACTAAAAGACATGAGCTGAATTCAAGGTCCAGCTACAAAAGGCAGTTGTCGAACACTTTAATCAGGACTTCTTCTGACACTAGAGCCTATGTTAGATTTCATTTATAAAAGAATATGCAATGACTTTGTCAGATCCTTCACTCCAATGTCAACCGACATTAACTGAAATCATCTGATTTTACTTGATCTTACTAGGATCAGTCATACAGCCAGTTGCAGAATCAGCATACAACCTTGTTGATATTAGTCTGCTACTACACCTCAGCCCTGACATAAACTGGCAAAAGAAAAAGTGGTATTTTATCCCTATGTCAATCCCTCAACCAGCATAGCAGAAAGACACCATGGCTACCAGCTTATATCAGTTGGATTGTGCATGCACATATGCACGGCCATATGCATGTGTGAAAACAGATTTCAGACAAAACACAAAAAGCTGAGAAATACTGTTTAGCTACAAGTAAATGCACTGGATTTTGAATTATTGCACATAACCTAATTTGGGAGGCTTCCAATCCTTGCAACACAAAGTCAGGACTGATGCCACTACAAGTTGTTGTGTTTTTTTTTTTTTTTCCCCTAATGTGAAATGTGCCATACAAGGCAGGGCCAAGTACAAAGCCACTTAGGGGATTTTTTATTTTTTTTTTTTAAGTACAGAGCTAGAAAACTGTACTACTTGCTAAAATTTAACTAGTTTTCTTTGCAAAAGATAAAAGCACTGGCAAGTTATAACACATACTAAACTTCCTCCACACAATAAACCAGTTTTGTCTTAGCTTGAAATTCTGAAGGTCTTCAGTCACCAGTAAAATTATAAAAAAAGCAAGAAGTGTGGAACTGACACCCATATTTTGTTGTTAGTGTGACCTCTGTTAACAAAACCCACAAAGTTATTACTTGCCATTTGTAGCTTTAACTTTGGTGTTGAATTAAAACCATATAAAAATATTTCAGTGGTAGACTACAGACGAACATGTTCCTGTGAGCATGCCTTATCTCTGCTACCTGTCAACGTGCCTACAATAAGTATTATTTCTGTTGTTTTATGTTCACAATTCACAGCATTTTTGTACATTTTCAGCATGGGGAAATTTTTACGTAGTTATCACAGAATTAGCACATTTAAGATAAATCTCCTATTAGAGAAAATACACTAACTGACAGAAAGCATCAAGAATGTGATTAAATGCTTGACATAATAACGGTAAAAATATGTACCTAGGTAATTTACCAAAGCTTTTATTTGAAGGAATCCCCGTAACAGAAATACAGTGCTATCCCACACCAACTGTGACCTAACAGTTTTTTTAACATGTGAGTATGAATGAGTGCAGGTAAGCCTGGTCAGCTGCTCTCTGGTATTTACCTAAACTACCAGAGAAAGAAATGCCAACAGGTGGTTTTGACAGATTAGCCAAACCACTACTGGCTGATATTGTTGAACATTACAATGAGAACAGAGTTTTAGAACAGAGTTTTCTTCACAGGGCTTCTTTTCCTCCCCACATAACTACTCGTCTTGTTTAGTAGCAGCCTGCTTCAGCCCCTCCCCTGAAGCCAACCCCCCAACCACCCATTACAGGGAGTTAAAATTGAGCAGCAAGACAAAGGAGAGTTAATTTTTTACTAGCGAAATCCATAGGGAAGCAGTTAACCTCTGAAGTCAGCAGGTACCTGGGAAAATAACTTAAACTGGAAGAGAACAAGAAAAATGGGTGACATACAATTACGAGGGAGACAGTTCTACAACAGATGTGTAGTGAAGTATAGCAATCTTTAGGAAGAGCCTTTAAAACAATGAATAATACCCTATTTTCAAATTACAATTCTTTATAGTATCCTTCATAAACCCTTTTAATAATTCTTCACCTTTTCTTTAACTCAAAGAAAAGTTTTCCAAGCCTGTTGCATGATTCTCATATTTCACAACTCACTAATGCAAACAAACCTCAAAAGGGTCCCATTCACCTGAGTAATTGGCTTTTAGTAAAAATGATGGCAACTAGAGCACCATACTTTCCAATTACTTCAGATGCAAGCATTAAAATTTGTATTTCCTTGTTTCCAACTCCTGTTAACATTAACTAGACCCACATAAAAATACTGAATACCTTTTTCAAATTACATATACATTGTGCATTTAATATAGTATAAAATTTCTTTTTTCTAGGTATTATAAACAAGATTTTCTTGAGCACTTAATGTTTATCATGTGCAATGTTCTTGCACCCCAATAACCACTCACAGCAGTAGTCAGAAGCATATAGAAAATTGCCAAGATGATTCTTCATTTTTTAAGAGATATTAGTATAATCTTAAATAGACTCTATGAGAACACAAAACTAACAGTTTTGAAAAGACACCTATGATGAGATACAGGAGAATGTACCAGATATAATTCCTTTCCCACACTGAAAATAAAACCACAATTAGTTATAAGTTTAATTAATATATATATATATATATATATTTTTTTTTTTTTTAACTGAAACCATTACTTCTGTTTTTCTGGAAACACAACTTTCAATTGTGCCAGACCAAAGAAATTACTATTTTTTTTCTCAAAAGGAAGCAATATTCATGTTAACAAACTGTCAAAAATGTATGTCTGTATGGTTGAATATTACAGAATAGCAAAAAGCAAGGTATCAACATAAATATTAAGAAGTGGCCAAACACTTCCAAATTCAGGTAGAAATAGGCACTCACCTTTCAGCTAGGGGCTAAGGAATGGTAACCAAAATAACAGTAAGGCACAGCATCTAAACAATGCCTTATCAAAGAGCACTTACCACATCAACTTAGGTTTGCATATTAAAATCAGTAACCTAATACACAGTTATCCAAGTTCTGTGTGCACAGCAAAATATCATTTACACTAATGTTGCCATCTATTTTCACTGAAGTGGAAACTGAATTCAGCTCCCTAACAAACTTTGTATTTGACAAACCAGGTAAGACATTTCTGTACCTCAGTATAAATAATTTTCTTCTATAATATAAATTCATATAAATATGAATATAATAAAATCTTCTATAAATAACGTTCTTCTATTTTCTTCTTTCATTAAATTCTTCCTAGTTTAAGAAAAATTTTTATTTCCAAAAATTATTTCCAAAGGCTTCACCAGGAAGCCTAAGTAATTTTGGCATAATCTTCCTTAACCCTTACACAAAATCGTAATTTATGCAAAAACATATTTTAAACACAAATTATTTAAGCGATTGACAGCACTGGATAGGCACTCAAAAATAAGAGCATGTGGAACACTTTTTGACTATACACTATTCACTCATTCCTAAAAATATTTTGTCATTTCAAGCCAGTGATTCCATTGTTCAGCTCACTGGAAGTTATGTTGCCAATAAGGAGTTAAAGTAAGAAAAGCCTCCTCCCCCACCCACCCCTGATCACCTTTCCCTCTCAGGTTTATCCATCATTTAAGACCTACACAAGATTCTGGAATTTACAGTATCACAAAATATTGCACTTTATTCTATCACATGAAAAATAACAATCTTATTTCAAAATGCAAGACTTTCGTGCGTTCCTGAGCAATGCAGCCTAAATCCAGAGCTAGTCTTTCCTCTAAGACGGGAGCTGTACTGGGTGATTGCATGGATCTCCTCCAGCCTGAACAACTCAGTATTTCTATGAACAGCACCCACCCAGGAAATAGAAAATAAAAAATGAGCTCCCTTACATTACACAGATTTATACATGTAAATACATTAAACTAGATAACAAGAAAAGTAAATGTAGCTGCAAAGCATACTGTATACATGAAATTATGTCAAAAACACAAAAACAGCCATATTTTTAAATACAGAATCTAATGAAAAGAATTTTCATCAGGTTTAACAGTTGTCAACAGGACTTGGTCTTTGTGAAAAACAAAGCAACAGTGCTAGAGGAGGTAGTTAAAGCCAATTTCCTCCTTGGCAATTCAAGTCATAAATAGAATTAATGGAGATGACACATTAAGTTAAACTATTAAAGAACGTGTACTGGAAGAATCAGTAAAAACAGTAATACGCACTGCATGAAATAAATGCAAACATATGTATTCCAGTAAAGGCTACAAGTTGGAAAAACATTCCTAATGATATCAAAAATGAGTATTTGGCTGTTGAGCAAAAAGTTACAATTACCCTTATGGAAAAAAGATTTATGGTTAGTTCGGTGCATTTCTTAAGTACTTCCATTATTTCAGTAATATTGAGAAGTGCTATTAAAATAGGGGAATTTCTTTCAGAACTAATGAATGGCAAAAGGATAGGAATAAGTCATTTAAACCAGCATTTTTACGATCTGATCAATTCTCTACTAAGTATTCATGTAGGAAAAAAACTCCATGCTCTACATCTTTGCTCTCTGTTTTTTCTTTTGGGAACAAACGAGAGATTTTCAACTTGTGTGTGACTTTCCCTCGCTTCCCTTCTACGTCTCTCACAGAACACTCAGCATCTGAGGGCATCTCTCAGCATTTATATCCCACAGAAACAACAAAAGCACTTAAAGCAAGCTAAAAATATTTGCTGCTTTTTGAGATGAAGCTTTTCTTTAAAAAGGCATTCAAATGTTTTATTTCAAACTTTTTAAATTACTTCCTAGTTAAATGACAGATGTAATGAATGCTCTTGAGTTTATATTACTAAACGTGCAGAACGCCTAACAGCATGATATGAAAATTGCCAGTTTTAACATACCTTGTAACATATACTAGAACATTTTATACAGGATTAAAGTGGATAGGACAGTACTTTATCATGGAACTTCATTAACTACGTAACATACACATTAGCACTGGCTGATAAACTGAAGACAGAAATGGGGGGAAGTTTGCAAGCACACATGCCTCTATGGTTCAGATTCAGAAAAAAATGTTTTAAAATAGAAAGTTACACATTCTGGTAAATCCACCTTAAATTTTAACATCTTTTTCTGATTTTTACAAGAAGAGGATGAAAGACAGTTTAAGGTCTTCCTTTGTCTAGGTAACAAGACCTTCCTTTGTTAGCTCCTACTCTCCAAAGCATGCAGTTTGTTTATTTTGGGCAGGACTTATGTGTTAAGTAACTTTGATCCTCCCAGTTTGCTTTGTTTTTTAAGCCACCCCCCTACAGCTGGGCTCAAAGCTAAATCTGAAGTCTACTTCCTTCCATCATCAATCTTTATGTGATATTTAAGTCAGGTCTACACTGGAAGACGGTTTAATGGCACTAATGTTACCTACATTATGCCATTTAGGGGACAAATTACCCACTTAATAATCCCCTGAAATAAACCACTATTTAATACAGAGGACACAGCCACTAGCTAATCTAAAAGAGCTAAGTCCACAAACCAGCTGAAAAGTCCCTCAAATTTGTAAGCACCAAGAAGACTGCAAAAAAAAAATAGTAATATGTTTTACTAAACACTATAATGTAAATCTCACTGTACATGTTAACACTCAAAGACTGTCACCTATAGTAGCTTCAAAGTTATTAATGCAATCTGAGGAGTGTTGAAAATATTCAAGAATGCACAGTCATTACATTCTATCAGATCTCAGATATTGCTGCAAAGAATTTTAAGACTAGTTTCAACATGACATATCTTTTTCCTCAGCCAAGGAAAATTGTTTTTCATACTTTCCAAATATACCTGCTGTTTATAAGATGCAGCACTAAATACGTTCCTTTATTTATAATGCAGAAGAGACAATACTTTATCTACTAAATTTTACTTACATTTCAGTGTCCCTTTCTCTCATTTGATTCTTTTTAAATCCAAAATTTTCTAGTTAATTCCACCTCTAAGAGAGCAAACCTGTGATAGCTTACAGAACATGAGTATATACTTATACAATCAAAAGTAAAATCCAAATAAATATATTATAAAACAAATATATATTTACATGAAAAACATGGATAAAAACACCACCATAAAAAGAGGAAAGATTTTTTTCCCGCCCCCCAACACCAAGAACTCCCCCAACACTCCTGCTATTCATCAACCTCCATATGGCACACTGGGTTTGTTCCAGACTGGAAAAGTTTTTCAGTTACTACTTCACAATTAGAAAAAGGAAAACTCAGAAAACTTGTACATAAATACTGATGCAAGAAGGCAACCTAAGAGCTGAAGTTGTTTCAGAAAAGTCAACTGAAAATGGATAACATCTTAGACTGAAACATGTCTGCAGTAAAGAGTCACTGTCAATGAATTATTACATGAATTACTGTCAGAAAGTGATTTTTTTCAAGATTTAATTTTGGGGGAGAAAGTTAAAAACCAGATTAGGAAAAAGAGACAAAAATACTTTCAATTGTTACACAAAAAGAGAAATTTTCTCACTTCTATGTCACGAGAAGCAGAAAATAACCACTGCCCTGAACTACGTGGAATAAGGCAAATGAAGCAGAAAAGAAAAATGAACTTCAAAGTAGAAAAACTGAATAGTTGTTTTTTCATCTCAGAGCAAGAAAAAGAATACTTAGCTTCTGATCCAGAAAAGGCAGGTTTTTTTTTCTAAGAGTTTATCATAAAGACAGCTGATAATTCAGTCACTGATTTGGATGCTGAGATATTCACTCATCTCTGATATTAAAAAACTGGTCATCACTATTACAGAAGTTGTCTACATTCCTATAGTGCTTTTTTTTTTTTAAACGTCTTTATCTAGTGATCTTACACACTAAACTTGAGAACTGCAATCTTTTACCAAAAAAAGTTTCAATAATTTGAATAAAAGCACCAATAAATATATGTTCATTCAAAAGCTTGCGTTTTTTTTCCCTCGGGATATTTTATCATATAAGATATTGCAACTTTGTTTTACACAGAACTCATTCTTTCAGAATGCTTCATTACAGGCCAAACTTTCAAGTGATAAACTGAACTTGTTACCAAAACCAGGAAATAGTCCAAAACTAGCAAAGATGTACAACAGGACATATTCTGATTCTACAATTTTGTTCCAAATTGAGATGTCTTATCTACTTGTCTTGTAGTTACTTGCTGCTTCTCTGCATTTTAATACTGTATTTAAAACATTGCATTGATATATCATTATTTCCCAAATCCGCCCACACCCACTTCCATTTGTTATACATTAAAATAGCATCTAAACAGCATGACAAAATAAAAAGACAAGTTAACTGTAGTTCCTCATTTTCTCACAACCTGTGGAAAGTGTTATTCAGCAACTAAAAAAATGTATACAGATGGCAAAATCTGGCACCAAACAAATTGAATATAAACAAGAATAGCTAGGAAGAAAATCTAAAGAGTTTAATTACATGCTCTAATCAATCACCATCACCTTATCTATTCAGTTAGAGGAAAGCTTACCAAGCCCCTTCACTGTCTATGGCTATACAGATGAAGCGCTGAAGGCATAACTGCAGAGAGAATTTTTTTTTAGATCTGTAAACTATTTGAGAACAAGCAGGAATAGAAGTATTCTGCCCTTGATCTAACAACTAACACTCACAAGGAAGGTAAAATTCTGCTTCTCCATATTTAAAGGTAAAATTCAGAAATACTTTCATAAAACACAGGTGCTAAGAGAAGGTAACTGCTTCAACAGGTTTAGAAATCCTTCCACACCCCATGAAAAAAGGAAGACATCTATATATTACTCCTGATGGTAACTTCCTCATTACAATATTGTCGATTAATTTGGTTTCATGGGAGCTAAGGGCCACTTTAGTTCCACTGAACTTATATCATAAAACAGTTCCTTTTTCTATTATATTCATTTTTTGAATAGCAATGAAATGAAAACATTAAATACATTTCAACAGCTCAACAATTTTTATTACTTTTTTTAAAGGCACTTAACTATTTACTTACCTTCTGAAAGCAATATCCACCAGTACCTCCCAGTTTACGATCATTACACGTAATCACTTCACATTCACAATATTAACGGTCCCAGAGCCATATTAGAGAATTCTATGGTGCAGCTTGTCTTTGAGTTACTCTATTTTTTAGCTAAAGAAATTGCATGTGAGTAGATAAATATCAAAACAGACTATGGTACATCCATGGAAACATGAAAGACCCCTCCCTTACTTTTACAGAACCAGTTGCATTTAAGAAGTACTCCACAATTCACCCTGGCAAGTGTGGAGTTGAAGGGCTGTCTAACCAGTAACAAAGTCTGGGCTAACTGTACCATCACGCAAAAATCCACAAACATTTAACCAAAAGTTGGGTGTTCTAAACCAATGCTATATTTTACTTTTCCCATGTATCAAGTTTTCCTTGCACATGAAACAAAACTAGCCAAATTATCAGAATGAACACTGGAGTGTCCCAAAATGGCAATTCTTCCTAATTTCAAGATGAATTATGAGATGAAGCCAAAGCTTGCTTAGAAGAAAAATTAACCTGCCAAGAATATACTTATATCATGAAGTATGTGTTTATGTAAAAACAACTATTTTTTTTAATTTGAATGTGAAATACAACATTGGAAAATCACCTTAAAATATTTTAAAAGCAGTACTAGTTATAGCCACAGATTTTTCTATCATTCTTTTCTGGACTTATGTATTAATGTGTTTTTCCTCACCAAGTGATATTATATTCACTAACTAAACTGTGATTAAATCAAACTCCAATTGCAGATGCTATCTGGTAACTGATCTGAGTTACCAGGTGACTAGAATATGCAAATATTTGCAAAACAGAAGTAGAAAGGCACGGTTTTACACCATGACAAAAGTGTATTCTCATCACTAGAAAAAGATCCTGTAGGACAAACTTCTAATAAACATATGCACATCTTTTATATGTATTATCAATGTTCCTTACATTCAGGATAGTTAAATATTGAAGATTTTATCACCAAAGTTCTGGCCAGTTCACATATACAGCACTTAAGGCATATTAAACATGAACAAAAAAGCATCAATGAAACTTCCTGGCATGAAACCAGGCTCCATATCCCTCCAGAGCTTCCCAGTGAGCTTTTTTTTTTTTTTTTAAATAACCCGGAAGCCATTTACTGTGAAACTAGAGGAAGATGAGGTAGTCTAATCATCTGAATAAAGAAAGTTCTGATTGAAGAAATCCATATACATGGTACCTGGCAATTCTAGTATTTTAATCAAAAGTTTAAGAAACTGTTCACTTGAACAAATCAAAATGGATTATGAAAAATATTGCTTTCTAGTTCCATATACAGTAACTCTTGAGCTATGGAGTCTGCTTTCATCAAAAGTTTTTATATGTACTACAGACCTACAGCTCAAAATCATGTAAGAAACAATAGGAATCCCATCATAATGGGGACGAACAAAAATGGCTGGTTCTTGCCTAAGGAACATACAAGTTCTCAAATTGATGTTTAATAATTCAGCACATAGGTGTGTTCATCATAGAAGAGACACAAGCTAACTTGTCACAAGCGTAGCCATCAACAGCACTGCCTTCAGCACCACTAGAAAAGCCAGCGTGCTTCTTGTCACGTACAAAACACAGCTAATACAAATGCTCTTTCATCTTACACAACACTAAAGCTAAGTTAGAGAGTCGTTCATTACCTGCTGCAGGAAACTGTGTTTGGGAAAAATTATTTAAGATTTATCATTTAAAGAAAATTTAATTGTCACCCTTTTAAAACCATGAAAAGTTAGTTTCCATTAACCAAGATGGTAACTGTCAGTTGAAGATGTGCTTGTCTCATGTTTTCCAAAAAACACTACTACTAAAAAAACACTAACTCATCTAACATTATTACAACAGATCTCTGGAAAATTAAAGTGAAACTTTAAGAAAAACTTGATAGAAGACAGAAATACTACTTACATTCCATATTCCTCATTGAAGATTTAGTAATCCAAAACGAGCATTAGGCAGTAAGGTAAACCTACTCAATGCCTATACTATAGAAATGAGACTTGTCATGGATTCATGAGAGAAATGTTACATGTTTTAAAACAAAAAAAAATGGCATTTAGCCTGATATCAAAAGACAGGTAACCTCACCAAGGTGAGCACTTTTCTAGGTCTCAGTTTACTGCATTACCATTGTTACAGTCTTCCGCTCTGCCAGTTACTGAACCAAAACATTAGAGGCTAAGCAGGTCAGAGGCTTTCTGCTCACACCAAGAAAGAAAAAAGCTACTCAGAAGGCACTGCATTTAAGAGAGAAAAATCAGCTCTTATATATGATCTCTCCTCACACTCAGCAAACAGATGCATTAATAGGTTTCCCTCACATCAAAATACGCTATTTCTACAGACTCCTCACTCCTTGGGTGTTTCGTTTTTCCTTTAATATAGACCCTTTGCATAAAGACAAACTTTTCTAAGCACAGGAACTTATTTTGGTTGCAAGTCCCAATGCCACAAAGTAGAATCTCAGGATTCACACAGGTGGATGAGTCCAAAATAGGTACTGAGTAGACAATTGAAAACGATAGTTAATCTCTTCTTAGTCTGTATAAATACATGTACAAGCTCCGAGTTAAACTTAAATCCAGTAGCTGAGGAAAAGAAAATGAAAATGATTAAGGCAAATATTAATTGTAGTTGCTTCAAAATATGTACATTTATCAACAAAACAATTATGTTAATGCATGACTTTTTAAAAAAAAATATATTTACCAAAGCCTCATTCTTATTTGTCAGAAAAACTGAAGAACAATTCAGTATTTGGGGAACTTTGTCGGGTAGTTTTTTTTAAACTTGTGAGCAGTGACAATTTTCAGAAACTACATTAAATACATGGACTGTAGTGTTACTAAATTTGCTTTTGAAAAGATCTTTCATGTTCATCTGTAAAATCCATGACTAAGTAAGACTAAGTAAAACTAAGTAAAACTAAGTAAACAAATGGAGTATTCTACAAACAAGCACGTGAGATGCAACTGGAGTCCTTCCATTAATGAATCATAAAAAAAAAGCATCTGCTCTAAGGCCTCAAGAAAAATTAAGACTGATGACAATTTTGCTGTTGTATAAGAAATATCTTCAGAAAAATGTCTTAAGTTTCTTGATCCGTCAGTCTTACTGAAAGAAAATTTATAAACAAAAACAATCTATAAACCAGAAAAAAGTCCATATCAATTACTGCAGAAGAGAACAAAACTGGGAATGCTTACAAGGAATAGTACCCCAACACCTGAATTCGCACTGGAGATTTATGTACATTTGACAGCACATTAAAGAGCAAAAATTAAGAATGGTCACTTGTTTTGTTTGCAAGTTCACTTGAAGTAATCATTAGTATGTTCTAAAGCAATTTGTGCAGCATGGTAAGCTGACTGCAACCGAGTAAAAGATCAAAACTTCAGTTTTTTACTTTAACACAGGGAAAGGTTACCACATTACCCAAAATACTCATAGTTCACACATACTGAAATATAAAGTTACAAATGAAATGGAACACTGCAATGACTTTTTGCTCCATTGCTGAAAAACTACCTTAGTGGTATCCTTCATACAAATCAATCTAGAAAGTCAAATTATGAACAATCCTAAAACAGTCATAAAATAAATGTCAGTTAAAATCAAAAAATAATTTATTCCACAAATAGCTTTGGTATATGTACATAAACACATAGTATACTACATTAAGATGACTGAAGTTCATGACTGATGACTGATTTTTATGCGATGCCTTTTCATACTAAAAGCAGATAGTACAGTTAAATAGTTTTCATACCAATATTGTAATTAAAGGCTGAAAATATTTATTTTTTTCCAGACTCTGTGTGAATTGTAATTCCTACCTAAGGCAACAAAATATGTATCTAAAACACTGAGGGCCAGAAGAAATGCAAAACTGAATTATCTATCTATGGATACATATCATTGCAAATCTGGAAAAATAAAAAAAATAATAATATTACTGCCAAAACCGAGACCACCCACTAAAACACATACTGTATTTTTATAAACTGCTTGCTGAATGGCCTATGCTGCTTTGTGCACAGGAAGAAACTTGATCACTGAAGTAAAATCACTGCCAAGAAAGCAGGAGTAATTTGTCAGCTTTTTTTCTTAGTTCTAAGGATTTGCCTTTCTCCAAGATATTTTTACCTTACGATATTTTTAAGGTGTCAAATGAGCTGCTTACTTTTTCCACAAGTATGAATGCTGGATTGCAAAAGAAGCAATTCAGCTCTACCAAACAAACTTTATAAAAGAGATTTTTAATAATGCATCTTAATTTTGTAGCAGTTTGTTGTGAATAAGATTATAGTCATATAACCTGAAAACATTTCACGACCCTCAGTTTCATGAAGTACACTAGGCTGTCAAGATAAAATAAATTTATTAGTAGGGAACAGATCAAATTTGAAAAGATGTGTGGAAACTTTTATTAGTGAATTTATTACTGGAAATCTGCCTTAGTTTTTGTTTTGAACAAAGAAAATTCTGCATACAGTGCGAATTCAGACTTCTTATATAACTGGGACTTTGGAGCATAATGGAATCAGAAGATGGAAAAAAACGCAGTTCAATTCACTAAGGAGTCCTGAAGAGCAAAAACTTATTGCTGTATTACGGAAGACTAAGGAAATCTAATTGATACTTTTCTCCTCTCAAAAATGTCTACTACTTGTATGAAGCATCCCTAAGATATACCACTGTAGGCTCAAAATAGTTGAAAAATAAAAAAGGGGAAGCTTCATTTATAAACTCCTGCGAAGGAGGACAAAATTCTTAGACTAAATACGTCAAATGCATCAAACTACATCAATCAAGTTTCTTGCACGGCTGAAGCTACGAACTTGAATGGTGTTTTAAGATGTGTGTTTTTTATCCCTATGCTCTCCACAACCTTGCAGCTTTTGTTTCAAGTCCACTATAATCTCTGCTGTTGAAGCAACCTGCGCTGCTTTAGCACCTGCCACTTTATGCTCGTACTTGCAACATACCTGAGCAGTGAAGCTTCTAAGAAAATAAAAGGAAAGCAAACCAATCTTCTGGAGTTAATTTTCAAAAACTAGATGATTAAAAAATGAATTATGCATATATAAAGTCTTACACAAAAGAGCAGTAAGCTTTTAGAAGTTAAAACTGATGACCCTGCAATAAACAGTTCCTTACCTACACGAGTTACACTTGAAAAGGGGGGAAGTTTCCTTGTGGGGGCGGGAGCAAAGAGGAAAGCAGAAAAAAATCTCAACATTTTCTTTAAACCATCAGTAGGAAGAGCTGTAAGCTGTCAGGCAGTATTCTAACTACTGTTTCATCACATAAAATACCCACCTTTACAATATTTTGCAGCTTTACCAGGGAAATAGATATGAGCTCCATAAAAACTCTAAGACTATAACTTCTACATATTTTGGTCTCTTTTGTAAAGACTTGAAAACTATTCTAATACACTAAAACAAATCGTTCTCTTTTCACTCTAAGTCAGTGACATCAATTAAAAATAACTCCTGGTACTGGAATTATTTAGTGAAAACGCTCTGTTTCAGAATAAACAACAATATCTCCATAAGCCATTCACGATTTGCTAACCACTGCACAGTTTTAGTAATATATTAACAGCATTTACAAGTACTGTGTTTTAATTTAAAATATATTTCTGCTGCTGAAAAATAAAATATTGTTTCCAATCACTATCAGCAAGCTCTTCTTTTAGCAAGAAACACATATGCAAAATAAAATTTGACAAAATAGTATAGGAAAAGTTTCCTGATTAAGCTATCACAGAATTCAAATGGATATAGAGAGAGCTTTAGCAGCAGATTTCAACTAACAAAACTTTAGAAAGCAGGGTGGAAAACCCTAAACAATATGGAAGAGTTTTTAAGTAACTTATCTACTAGTGATCACACAACTAGCTTGATAAATTGCCTGGGCATCACTAGGCTGCTCACTATACAGTAATAGTGTATTTTTTAATATACAACATCACGATAAAGAATGCTTTAGCAACAGAAAACACTCTTGAAGAAAACTTTTCTTTTTAATCAACTGTAACTAAACCAAATAACTGGCTTAGTTGACCACAAGACATTTTTCAGAAGGGGTAATACTGAAAATAAAAGTTTAACAAGTTAGAAAAAAGATACAGAAGAAACTTTAAACAGGAAAGCCTAATAGAGCAGCCTTATATGACAAGTTCCAATTCTGGTTGCCATTGCACTTACCATTTGTCCTCCTTTCATACTGAACAGTAAAAAGGGATAGGATATAAGTGAAGGAAGCTTACTTTTCAAAGCTTTTAAGAGACAAAAACAAGCATTAGAAAATTATCATTTTCTTTCTAAATACATGGTTGGCAGAAGATTCTAATATGTTATGTAAGTTATGCCAAAAGAGTTTGAGACCCAATGCAGTAAAAACCATCCCACCAGTATCATAAAATGCAGTCCTAAGAAAGAAGCAATTTTTAAACTCTTAAAACAGAGAATAACCTTTTCACCGTATGCACAATGGTAATATGGAACTAGGAGAAACTACCAGATGAAGTCTGTTTACAGTTAATAAAGTAAGAATACATCAAAAACCTCAGCTGTATTAGGAATTCTACTAAATAAAAAAAAAGTATCATTGTGCAATCTCCAGAAATGGTTTAAAATTCTTATCTGCTCCAAAATGCAAAGGCTTTTTCAAACTCCCATTCACACATTACAACTGAAGTAAGGTTGTCTAAAGACATGTTAGAATGAATGCTTGTAGAATGATAGGCCATCCTTGTTAGAAATAATTGTTAAACTAAAAATATATCACTTCCAATTTTAACTCCTCCTCTTAAGGTTTAAAGGAGGCTACAAGTAAAACAGAATACAAGACCAGAATACTAAAATTCCTCAAAACTAGAGAAAACATTGTTTAAATTATTGTATATGCCACCTCAAGTTTGCATGACATTAGAAATGAAACAGCTAACTATATTCTCTTTTATACTACTTGTACCACTTTTAGTAGGCTTGTCACTGCACAACTACATCTATATACTCTTGCAGTGTATTAATTCCAGATGAAGAATTTCAATAATCAACTCTGTGGGAGAGCTACATACACTCTTCCAAAGCTTTCTTCCACCTTTACTTTTCCCCCTCAAAAATTTCATGGAATAAAAGTCACAAAAATTATGCATAGTAATTGAAGTGATCTCCATCTGAACCATCCCTCTTCCCTTCTTGCGCTACATTTTTGCCACGTCTAGCACAAAACTTCAACAGTTTCTATTCACACAGACTTAGGAATTTAAAAATGCAGATGAGCAGGAGGATGGCCAATCTGTGGCAAGCAATTCAAGCACAGAGAGCATGTAACCTTATCTCAGAAAGCTGCAAGAAGCAAACCAGCAGAGAGGTTGCTGTGGCCAATGTTATCTGGTCCTCCCAGCACCTTAACCTGCAGGGCTTAGACCACTACCTCCTGACAGCAAAGTAATTTAAGGGAGCTAATGCCATCTCATCCCTGTGGGATGGCTCCCCAGCTTCCTCTTCCTGCAGCTCTCTGCAGTGAGCGACATGGATCTCCTGGCACTGGCACAGGACGATTTTGACACACAGTTTATATGGTCAGAAAGTTGTACTACCCCAAAAGATGTTCTATTAGAATATTAACATGACATGAAATCTCATACTTGGCACTGCAGAAGTCGGAATCACAAAGTATCGCTTGTAAATTACATCACACGATCGTTACATGCTATTTCACAAAATATGACTTGCAGTTTAATAATAGGTTGGAACGCACTGAAGGACATAAGTATTGAATTCTTGATCTTCATCACCCCAAAGAAGTTGCATGCTTGAAAGCAGTTTTCTTTTTTACAATGTGAGCACAGACAGAAATAGAAAATCGATTATTTTCTACTGCAAGTTTCTCAAACACAATCGGTAAAATCAACTGGTAAGTTAGTAACACCACAAAGGAACAGTTTTGCTTCCCCACTATCTTTACTAAAAACCCTAAGTAAAGAAGTCCTGCAGAAAACAGGAAATCTTCTTTTATAACTTCTCTTAGAATGCCTCAGAACATATTTAATATAGTCTTCTCAGTCCTACAGGAAGCGTTACTGTACCGAAAGTAGAACAACTAGTTCTTCCACAAAGCTCAAAATCAGAAAGTAGCTGAGAAACCAGCACTTTTTTTTTTAATGCATCAAGTTGTGCCTGTAAAGGGGAGCAAAATTCCCCCAGTGACTATAATTATAATAGTATAAACAAGTATTATGTGGATCGCTTATTCGTTGCTTCCTCTCTAAAAATAGTTTTAGCAGTAAAAGGTATCCTTCCTGCATGAAACTAAAGCATTCATAATACAGGTTGTGCTTATTTAACTGCTTTGGTTGATAGAAGAGAAATCATACCCTTGCCCAAAATAGATCATCCTGAATATTTAGAAGCTGACTCCTTTGATATCCCTATTTTGCTAGTCCTTCACGATGAATCTTCAAAGGCAGAATGGACCTAATTTACTAATATAAGTAACGTAGAAATTATAGCAAAGAACATTTTTTCTCCTTCTTAAACGATCTTTTGGTCTCCTTTAGTAAAGAACTTCAGATTTTCATCTTCAGTCTTACAGTAGGGTCAAAGGGGAGAGGGATTTCAGGCTCCATATGAAGTTAACATCGCCCAACTTGTTTGTTAAGTATATTACACTTAATAAAATAAGCATAAAACAAAGCAACTCAAACAAGCTTAACAGTTTGAACTGCTTTAAAATTTAAAACCTACAGTCCAAATAGGGCACCTCCTCATGGAAGCATTAGGTATTCCCATGACCTCCCACTTAAATTCAGTGATTTGCCTTGAAAAATTAGTTTCCTGAATAAAAAACACAAATGATTATCTGAATACCTTCACTTAACTGAAATGTTGCATCAGCAGATTGTAGGAAAAATGCGGTGCCATCGTACAAGAAAGTAACTACATTATTAAATTTGTACCATTCCACTCATGAGAATGATAGAATAGTGAAGGAAAAACTGTAAATAAGAAGGCAGCTCAATAAGATAGACTGTGTATAAAAAAGTACAATATTTTCAAATTTGACTTTAGTCAGGCAGAATTTACTTACATTGTCCATGAAATTTGGCTTAAATCCTCCCTCCTGCTGTCGTCTCAGTTCCTCCTGTTCCCTCTGCCGTAGCATCTCCTCTTCACGCCGTCGATGTTCTTCCTCATGTCTAGAATATTTTTCAAAAACTATGTCAACTTAGACTCATGACCTGTTCACTCAGTCCCAGGAGCTAACATCAAGCACAAACAAAACTAGTCGTTATTTCCTTTTTTATTCAGTGTAAGGAACTAATGTAGTCCGCCTGATAAGCTTATTATTGAAGTATTTTTGTTTAACTGGTATGCAGGTATTCACAATACCAGTATATTCTATACCTGTTCTTCCAGCTACAGCTTACCTGTTCTAACTAGTAAGCAAGTGAAAACACATTTTCCCCCCCAACAAGTCACTACAAATTAAATTATTTCAATAGTGCTGAAAGCCATATTTTTAACTCTGCAAAGTATTTTGTTCTTTTCTCTCATCTACATTTCTGTTATTTAAGTGAATAAGTAGAAATCCAAATACACAGGCTCAATTAATAGATTTTCTTAAATTTTATAATTTTACAAATTTTATAAATTTGCAACGCTACTATTCCACACGAATATGAATGCCCCTAGACCTCAGAAGCGTGTTCTACTACACAGATATGTTTCTTCCATCAGATGTTTAAAGCAAATCATGATACGAAACATCTCCGTGAAGACATTTCTAGGCTAGTTAGAAAGCTTGGATATTTACAACAGAACTAGCAGAGCTGAAATAAAATTAAAGAAGTACTAGAAATAATTGCAATCATTCTTTTATATTAGCATAAATTACCACTTTTCTGTGCTAGAACATTAACAGAAATGTACCACATTATGCTTTTGAAACACTTTTAAACAGTGGAAGTGTTTGTATTTGGTATTAAAAGTTCTACACACTACAGTATCTAAATTCATGCAGGCTGACAACAGCCGTGTCCTTTAAATTACTGCCACAACTTCACACAGTACAAGACAGAATACCTCAATTGTATCTGCTTGCGTTTTTGAAGTTCTTGATTCCGAAGTTCTTCCAAACGCCTCAATTCTTCTTGGCGTCGCATGAGATCTAACAGGATTAAAAATGTAATAAAGATGAAAGCTCTCAATCTACAATACGGAAACTCAAAAAATGCTACTGCCATCAGATTATCATTCTCGTGTTCAATTTTAAAACAAAAGAAATTTCTCAGCGCATTTAACTGGTTCCTTCCCATAAAACTAAGTTTGGCATATGAAAAAACACACCAGATCCAAGTCTCACAGAACCATGGAAAGGTAGACGACTGGGAATGCTTCCAAAGCAGATTATGGAAACAGAAATTTGAAGCCCTCAAACAAAGAGAATAGTCGGAAAAAAAAAAAGATCAGTTAGAAGATGTCCTGGTTTTGTATCTTTGGTAAGGCATCAATTTTCTCAATGCTGTGCACTGCTGAAGTCACACTAGCAAGAAAACAAATACAGTACATACTCTCCACTATCTATTGCAAACAACTGCATGACACATCAAAAAAAAGTGAAATGTATGTCAGGTGCATGGGATCTGAGTCTTTATAGAGATTAATCACGTGACTGTGCTTATACTGACTTACAAATGCCTGATCTTTAACACCACTGGAGAGAATAGCTATATGCTCTTAAAAGCAAGCCCCAGCGAAAGGTAATTGCTTTAGCCTTGTTTGCTTCTGACCAGTCCTGTTACTGATTTCTCCATGGAAATTCATACATTCTTCAGTGAATATTAACTCTACCACTTATTACAAGAAAAGCAGTTTGCTTCTTCTATCTTCATAGAACATTGGCCACATCTTATTTACGGACACCATGAGGAAAATTCCACCCTACCACCTATTACACGCTTTTAACGCTTTAGTTCGAATACTCCACATATTTCTATGTGTTTCTTCACTACATTAATTATCTTTATTAGCTATGCAAATCACTTTCAAACTTGCAGCAGCAGCATATATTACAACTTAATCTTTCACATCACTACATTTTACTAAAATATTATGTATCTGTTTTCTTTTAACAAAGAAGATTACCAGATTTTTACTAAATAATATCCTTATTGACAATAGAAGTCCTTTCTCTCAAGCAGATTTTGCAGGCTTGCTTTTCTCCCATTTCTTCTGCAAAATCAACAGAGAATGAAGATTCACTCATAAGACAAAGCCTGAGGACTGCGTCTTCAACAGCACATGCCACAGCAGACTTGGCCAATGTTATACTCAAGGAGTGCCACTAACTTTTTAAAATAACCTTCAGATTGTTTCAGAATACAACTCAACTTTTTTTTTTTTAGTTAATTTTTAGACTGTTTCAGGATTTAACTCAGATCAAGAATCCACCTGTCCTGCATTCAACGCTGCCTACTGTGGGAAAAGGTATTTCCTTTTAAGTTGTCTTTACTTTCTTTCCTACTTATGTAGCACTCCCCCCCCCCTTTTTTTTTTTTTATAACATTAATATACTGAAACAGGATTTTTTGCCTTCTATCACTAATTGATATGAATTTATTATTTCATTCCCTTTAAATTGTATAGTCCTAGTTTTCCCAATCTCTAAATTTTTTTCAAGGCATAATTATGACTATTGCCCTCACCAAAATTGTTTGTACTTTAAAGCTCAAGCAGAATAATTGGATTCAGTACCGTTTGTCCACAGCAGAATCTTGGCACAAAGCTTTACTAGCCAAATGAAAATGCAGATCTGGATGTTCAGGCTGTGCACAGAGCCGCTCATATTAGAAGATCTGCAATGCCGGTAATTCTGAACCGACATATGCTGGGGACGGGCCCTTTCCCTGAACAGAAATAAACCTGCACTAAAGCAGATAGCTGTGATAGAAGAGCCAGAAAGCACGTCTATTAGCTTCAGTACCTTCTTGTGCTACAAAAAAAAAGAAAAGGAGAAAAGGAGAAAGCAAGGTCTTCAATATTCAACTTCCTGCAGAGCATAGGACTGAAGGTTAAAGCGTACTTTCACCTGAGGAATTAATCCTGCAAGCAAAAATAACAAATCCAAACAGATTAGGTTGGTTTAGCTAATTTTTCAGATTCTAAAAACTGAAAGCAAATGTCTAATTTCCATATAGCCAACAAAGAATGAAGTTTTGTGTTACGTTTAGTCAAGATTTCCATTATTTTGATAAACTACTTAACCACCATTGTCATATTTACAAAAGCCTGAAGCATACCAGCAATATGTAGACCAGAAACATCATGCCAACTTACTTACACATGGAAACACGTACTCTGCTTTACAAACCACTTCTGACTCAGTCTGTCAAAACATGACACTTAAAAGTGAAAAATTACACATATCAGAAGAATGAAGTCTCCCTCTCCAGTGTTAATACCACACCACGAAAACCCAAGTGTTTAAGGCAGTATGTGCTAGTGCAAGTCCTAATAGTTTTGATAAAGCAATTTTTATAAAACTTTTTTCCCTTCATCTGCAGGAGTATATGGACTGTAGTAAGCTCATCCTTCTCATCCTTTTAGCGCCTGACCATTACTATACTGCAGCTTTACATTCCACATTTCAGAATAACTGTTTCAATACACTTTGAAATCAGAACAAAAACATTAATTCTAGCTTTTGATGCCTCAAGTCTCAATGCATCTTTCCTAAAATTAGCTCACTGCTAATAAATATTCTTGGTATGGTCTGAACCACCTACTCCCAGAGACGGTTCAGACCAGCAAGTTTTAGAGGCAGCTTATGTAAAAATACAGGAAAAACTAGCTGATTTTCATATACCCCGAAGCCGGTAAGAGAAAAAGAAACAGAAGTAATATTTCCTAACCTCTAGAGCTTGGCAAGTCATACACCTGCACGTCAATAAGCAGAAATCTAAGTATCTTAGTAGAATTCCAAGTTGTTTAGTATGAAGCAGAATCACTCTGCTAATCAAGGAGGATGGAAAAACACTCTTCCCACTGTAACAAAAAACACATTTCCTCACTGGAATATTAGCATCAAAACCACTCATATTCTAGTAGCTCTTTAGCAGGAGGAGTAATTCTTTTCCTTTTCCATATAAAAGTGGATCTTAATAGCTATTCAAAAAATTAAAACTTTTTTTTTCCTTCATGGTCTCTAAAAGAAACCCTAGTATCCATGAAACAAACCAAACCCTTTTCTCCCGATTTTTACCATTAAGACCTATATTAATAACAAGCCACTGTCTTAGATCTCAGTTTAGAACATGATTCAGGCATGATAATTTAAGAAAGATATCCCTAAACTTGCCCTCAAGTACAGGCAGCAGGTAAATTCTGAAAGTAAGTTATGAGTAACAAGTCTAGAACTGGAATTAGCACTGCCAACTAACAATTAGTGAAGCCACTGATAAACATATCTAAGCTGAATCTCAGCACTGAATCATCTTTACCAGTATCAAATAGTCACACACAAAATTAAAAAAATGTATCTAATTAATGCAGGCTTGGTTAAAAAAAGGATGGGGGGGTACTGTGTATTACGTGCATTGTTGTTATATCACATTAACATTCCTCATCTAGAATATGACAATTTCAGGTGCTACGACAACTATTTGGCATTTCAAAACTGGTTTTGATTTTATTATGCTCTGTATTTCAGTTCAAGTTCTTATATAAACATGCATTCTCATTAAATACTAGCACACTGGTTTAGAAAAAAGAGGCTAGGTGAACTTTTTCCTAATGACAATTTCCATTTGTAGCAGAAATTGAATAGTGGAATACTAAATAAGAAAATGCAATATGCTTCTTTAAACTCTTTTCCAGTTAAGATAATGTTTTAAAGTTGATTTTAAGAGACTATGAATTTATATTCAATGTAACCAGGCAAACAAAGAATGTAGGTGGTTTTAATGCCACCAATCTAGTGAATATCCTTATCCACCTCATGCAGGTATTTTCAATGTCATTCAAGTCAGCAGGAAAAAAATAAGATGAACCATTCTCACAGAGGGATGCTGCACTATCAACAGAAAAACCCTTAAGAGTAAAGCTATAAGTAACGCCAAATAATTGCAACAGAAAGTTTGCATGAGTTACCTGGTTTTAAATTCTGAAATGTTACTGCTTAGAATCTCAAGAACTTCAAATACCTTTAAAGTGACAAAGCCTATTCAGACTTTCAAGCTAGTTATTGAACAGTCATGACTTAAGGTTAAGGATAGGAATCTTTTTAGATTCCATGATCTCCATTTAAAATTTTATTTTTTAACAAGTTAAAATACTTCAGTGTTGCGTTTGTGCAAAGAACCTTGAGAAACTGATTTCAAAATCTAAAGTCTTTGCAAAATCAAAAATCAGGACTCAGAAGTCTTGTAATGGGAGTCACATACAGTGAACTAAAATCAAATGGTGTTCAATAGGCCTCAGCTGGAAAACAACACAAAAAGTAGTAATTGCATGTCTACAGCATTTTGGGAAAAAAGTGTTTTGGGGAGAAGACTAGCAAGCAGAAAGTACCAGGTACTTGCCCTACTACTGCCCTCTCCACCCAAGTACAAGCTCCACCCAACTTCATTCTCAAAGTAGGGCTTGAAAACAACTGCTTGAAAACAACTTCTTTCCTGCAAGACCAGGGAGAGAACATGCCCACACAATTACAGAAGAGGGACACGTGATTTCAGGATTTCAAGAATGATTGCAAGAAAGGTTGCAAGAATGATTGCAAATAACGACAAACGTCACTTATTCAGTTGTTACCTATAGGATCATACACACAGACTTCTCAGTTGGGTTTCAAAAGAAAAAAAATATAAAATTAGCTATTGGAATATTTCAAGTAGTATCAGTCTGATCTGTGTCTGTCACAAGACAGTCCAAATAAATAGGAGGTATCATTTCAATTTTTTCCTGCACAGGGCCCACAAACAGTGCTTAGTCCTCCTCTCTTGCACCATAAGCAACACCAAAACCAGAAAATAATTTTACTGATGAATGTGAAGCTACCACTCATTCTCTTTACACAAACTACTTACATTAGACAAACTTAAGTGAAGACACAGACCTAGGCAATCTCCCTTTTCACAGTTTCTTAATCCATCACTGCCAGTCATCAAGAAGCATGTGTAAGGGGAAAAACTACTTCCTTTTTCTCAGTTCAATGCATTTAATTAAATAGTGTCTAGCAAAAATCTCTGCATTTAACATATAGCTCAGTATGCTACAGAAAGAAAATCTGAGGAAAAAAAACAAATTTAATACTAGTAGATTAACTGGTTTTTACCTTGCCTCATCAGCATTAGCTGATGCTCATGTCTAGCTGCTTCCATTTCTGCCTCTAGTTTCTCTTTGGCTTCTCTAATGTTCCTGTCAACCTGTTCACGCTGTTGCTTTTCCATCTCATCAAGAGCCTTCCAACGTGAAGCATACTCAAACTCAAATGTTCCAGGTTGAGCAAAACGCGGAGGCTGTTCTCTTTCCCTAATAAAAATTTTGCAGTTAAAATGTACAGAAGGACACATTTCGATCAACAGCTGTAACAGCCAAAGAATTTCTGAACAATCACTTCAAGTGTAGACCTGACTTTAAATCAGATTATTATGATGTAAACCAGTTTGACAATGCTTAATTTAGCTGTTAAGGTAATATAAGTAACCTGAGCAGAGAAATTGTCCAAATAAAAATCTGTTCAATTTATCTAATTTTAAGGTAAAAATTCGTATTTATAATGGTAAAAAATATTAAGCCGTGACACTAGATTAACTGTTCAGCTTTCTAAAGCGGTCCATTCGTACAAGCAATTAAGTACATCCAACAGCTTACTGAACAGCTCAGAGTAGCAGTAAAAATCTTTAAATAATGGAGCCAAGGTTTTATCTTACATTCTAGCAGTGAACACTGTAACACTGCTATATTTTTAAGTGTTATTCTGCAGGTTTACCTGCTTAAGAGAGTAAGTGTTTCAGTTTCAAGCAACATGGTTTTTAAATGGTAATAACATCTCAAAATCAACAATTATTCTTTAATGAGATTATGTAACCCTTCTTTCACTTTGTGCTCAAGACTTTCTTTTATGCTCAAAATTTTATCTGAACCATAGAAGCTGCCAAGATTTACATCCCACTGACTTTACAAAGTTAAGGGGCTAATCAGAGGACATAATGTCTGTGGGTGTACAAATCTCTGCAGAATCAGATCACACCCCAAGTCACAGAATCAGAGTGGTTTGGAAGGGATCTTAAAGACCACCTAGTTCCAACCCCTCTGCCATGGGCAGGGATGCCACCCAGGTTGCCCAGGGCCCCATCCAACCTGGCCCTAAACACCTCCAGGGATGGGGCATCCACAGCTTCTCTAGAGAGAGTCCACAAAAGAATATACACTGATTATCAATAATCTCCAATTGGTTTCAGTGGAGACCAGGAAACCATCGACTTTAATAAAACCCCAGAAAGTTAAACTAATGATTCAAGTCTCAGTTTTACTATAATTAAGAGAACTTAGAAAGGTCCTATCCAATCCTAAATGTCACACTGTTTTGTGTCAAAGAACAGTTCAGCTGGAAGAGACCTACAAAGACTGCAGAGTCCAACTGCCCAACAGGCGCACAGTACACGAGGTGACAAACTGCCTGAATGGTAGGGCTCAAAGGGTTGTAGTGAATGGGGCTGTACCTGGCTGGTGTCACTAGTGGTGTTCCCCAGGGCTCAGTTCTAGAGCCAGTTCTGTTCAACATTTTTATCAATGATCTGGATGTAGGAGTGGAATGCATCCTCAGCAAGTTTGCTGCTGACACTAAACAGGGAGGTGCTGCTGACTCTATTTAGGGAATGTAGGACCTTGCAGAGGGATCCTGGCTTGTATCAGGAATAGTGTAGCCAGCAGGACCACGGAGGCGATCGTCCCCCTGTACTCTGCTCTGGTGAGGCCATACCTCGAGTACTGTGTTCAATTTTGGGCCCCTCACTACAAGAAGGACATCGAGGTGCTAGAGCGTGTCCAGAGAAGGGCCTGGAACACAAGTCCTGTGAGGAGCAGCTGAGGGAACTGGGGTTGTTGTGTCTGGAGAAGAGGAGGCTCAGGGGAGTCCTTACTGCTCTCTGCAACTACCTGAAAGGAAGCTGTGGGGAGCTGGGGGTCGGCCTCTTCTCACAGGTAACCACTGATAGGACTAGAGGGAATGGCCTCAAGTTACACCAGGGGAGGTTTTGGTTGAAAATGAGGAGACATTTCTTCTCAGAAAGAGCAGTCAGGCACTGGGACGGGTTGCCCAGGGACGTGGTGGAGTCACCTTCCCTGGGGGCGTTCAAGGGAAGTTTGGACATGGTGCTTAGGGACATGGTTTAGTGGGTGACATTGGTGGTAGGGTGATGGTTGGACCAGATGATCTTGAAGGTCTTTTCCAAGCTCTATGATTTTATGATTCTAGCAATTCTAATTGGAGCATTGAGCAATCAGCAACAGCACGAAGCTCAACAAAGGAAAATGCCGGGTGCTGCACCTGGGACAAAGTAATGACAGAGACAGGCACAGACTGGGAGAAGAGGCTGGAGGGCAGCTCAGCAGAAAGGGACCTGGGGATGCTGATCGACAGCAGGTTCAGCATGAGCTAGCAGTGTGCCCTGGGCAAACCACATTTTGGGGGTGCATTAAACAGAGCATAGCCAGACAGTCAAAAGAGGTGGTTCTCCTGCTATACTGAGCATTGGTGTGGCCCCATGTTGAATACTGTCTGTAATTTTGGGCCCCACAACATTAAAAGGATGTTAAGGTACTTGAAAACATACAGAGGAGGGCAACAAAGCTGGTAAAAGGGCAGGAAGGCATGTCCTGTGAGGGGAGGCTGAGGACGCTTGGGTTGTCCAGTCTGGAGAAGAGAAGCCAAGAGGTGGCCTCACTGCTCCCTGGAGCTCCCTGAGCAGGGAAGTGCAGAGGGATATGCTGGTCTCTGCTCCCTGGGAATCAATGGCAGGACACACAGGAACAGCACGAGGCTGTGTCACAAGAGCTTCAGACTGGGCATTAGGAAAAATTTCTGCACCGTGAGGGTGGTTAGACACTGGAACAGGCTTCACAGAGAGATGGTTAATGCCCCGTGTCTGTCAGTGTTCAAGAGGCATTTGGACAATGCCCTCAATGATCTGCTTTAACTTTTGGTTAGCCCTGAACAGCTCAGGTGGTTGAACGTGATGATCCTTGCAGCTCCCTTCCAACTGAACTATTCTAATTCTGAATACAAAATGACACAGCACCTTTTTGTGGGAAGAAGTTACCTGACCTAATGTCTGGCTTTGCTCCTGGCTGTATAAAATAAGCATACAAAATATTCCTTCCAATTACACAAACTTGAAATAAAAAATAGTGTATATTTACTAAGCTAACAAAGCAACTTTAACTTTATTTTAAAAAATTGATTTAACGCAACTTACTTGTGATATTGTTGTGTTTTTTGCATTAGCTTCTCTGGAAGCCCATCTTCATCATCAAATTGCTCCATTGGTTCTACAACAACAGGTCGAGGTGTTCTGGAAGAGAATTTCAGTTCAATAATTAAAACCGTAAAAGAAACTGTTCAAGATCTTGAAGATGCTCTCTAGAAAAATAGCATGTTATCTTGAAGTCCTAAGTTTTGCAAATCCTTCTTAAATAATAATTTTTAAAATCAAGATTTGTTGGGATTTTATCTTTGAAAGTGATTATTGGTTCTGCACCCAAAACTAGCTACTCTACCTATAAAATACAATTTACATTATGTAGTCCTGTTTGTTGTGAAGTATAGGAATATTTAAAGATTTTTAAAATCTCAAAAACATTTTCATCAGAAAGGCAATGTGGTGACCATGATTATGTTTGGAAAGGACCAAACCCAAATCAGAGCACTCACCCTATTCATACTTCCACAGAATATAAAGACTTAGTTTTGAAAGTTACTCTACAATTAAAAAAGCTTGGTAATTTGGCATTATTTTTCCAATGATGATTAGAAAATGACTTCTGCATAAATTATTTAAAGCTCATTCTTTGAATTCTCAGTATCAGAGCAAGTAATCAAAGGCAAGTGTTAGCTAATGCAAGGATAGCAGAATATAATCTTGAACTGTATTAAAAAAAAAAAAAACAACTCTGTACCAGTTTTTGAAATACCCAAACAAGATCTTAAAATTGTAACAAAAGAGCTACAAAGCTGCTATTTTCAGAATGCCAGCTCTTAACGTTTTGTTCCACACTTTCATGTATGGATCTTTTCATGGAGAAAAAAAATGTATTTTAACAACATGGACAGCTGGAAAAGAAACCTTTGGGTATTGAGGCAAATAAAAAAAGTCTAATCACAGAGCACAACTTAGTAACTATTTTTCCTAAAATTATCTACATGACAATCGCTGGCTGTTCTGGTATTTAAATGCAAATGATCTGTGGGGGTAACAAGCTGATGATTTAAAAGAACAATTTTAAATCTCCACATTCATGTTTCAAATGCCTCGTTTTGATGCATTTGGCCCATGATTTGAAAAAAAAATTCTAATCAGGCAAAGGAATCTCACCTAAAACATGAAATTTCTGATTCTGAAGCAAAACATTAAAAAAATTGCATGGCAGCAGATTCACACTAATTATGATTGCAACTGTGCATTAAGGAACATGTCAGCCACTTAAGCAAGACAAAGATCAAGTACTTTTTACTCACTCAGGCCATGGTTAGATGATCACGTCCATCAAACAAAACTATCCAGCAGCTACTAAAACAAGACTACCCTCCCTTGTATCCTAGCTTCTTTTCCCTGCCACATCTCTCACACCCAGAATAGTACTCATGTAACTCTATAGCATTCACTGAACTAGATTAGTTGCCTGGTTTGGCTCACCATGCTTCCACCCAAATACTAATGCCAAGAAAATCCAGACAAGAACAAGAAGGAATCAATTGCTGGTGCCTATTGATAACAGAGACTTCCTGAGACTGAATTTACTATGCATCTACTTGGTCAGATAATCAGGATTCAGTTAAGGGACAAGATTTATGAGATTATCACCAGAAAGAGGAGTTTCAAACTTTTTTCCCCACCTGCAATCTCTTCACTTTTTGAAACGGTCAAAAATGAACTTAACAAAAACAACTGAATATTTTATGTTGTTTCAGCAAGCACAAATGGTTTATGTAAGCATCAAAAACAGTTCTCAAGTAGTTAAGAGATCAACAGCACAGTCAGGGCAGGAAGAGAAACAGAACTACATGTTCCCTGATTTGATGACAAGCTTCAATGCTGTGGAATCACAGCCTTACTTTCCCAACCAAAGGGGGGGGGGGGGGGGAGAAATGCATTCCTAAATATCTATCATTTCACACTGTCTCTAAGAAAACATTTGAAAATGTCACAAGTTAACGTGTGAAAGTACAGCCGTTAACAACTCTCCTCATCAAGTACAGAAATAAGAGATGTTAGAGAGAAGTGATGCAATCTGCAAGCTTGCTTGCTTGCTCTTCAAAGACTTCCAGAAACTGCCATCAACTTGTTCAAAAATTATTAAAAAAGAATTACTTATGGCTTAACAAGCCACAAATAAAAGTTGTTGATGGAAATAAACACAAAAACATTTTCCTGAGTTTACAGAAATATCAGTAACGTAGTGTATTAATTTGCCAAGAAACAAAAGAATATTTTGTCATATTGTTACTGGGATCAGAAAGAGTTCAATCAATGAAAATAAAGCCTTATTAGCAAAAGCCTTACTAAACAAGGAAGGAAAAACAAAACATTGCTATTGGACTCCAATATGGTAACTAAAAGACTTGTAAGTAGTCAGCAGAAAAATGTGGATCTCCACACTAAAAAAAAAAAGCCAGTGTATTTTCGAGTATTCATGTAAATCACTTGAATTTCTCACCTCATGACTTTCATCAATTGAAATAAGAACTATGGAATGCCCATGAATGTTTTTTTTTTTTCACATTAGAAATACATACTCAACACAAATTCAAACAAAAACCTGTGAACTTACGTTGTTAGCAAGAATGCCCATCACTGCATCTTTCTAGAGCTTTCCGTGCTGGAGGTTTTGCTGCAAACTCTACGAAACCTTTTCCTGTAGCTCTGCCACGATCATCTACTACAACAACAGCTCTTTCCACTGGCCCAAATTGAGAGAAAGCTTGTTCCAGCAGCTCATTAGAAACCACAGGTGAAAGATTCTTGACTGTTAGGGCAGCTCCATGTGTAGCAAATCGAATGCGAAGTGGTCTGCTCTTCAAAATTGTACCGTCAAGTTCTGCCTTTGCTATTTCAGCCAGTGTCCTAGATTCCTTTTTCAAGATATAAAATATTTTATATATTTTATTTGCAAAGACAACAGACAGTGCTTCTGCATTGTTTATTTTTCCCCCAGAAAAGTAGCAATTTTTCTTCCCTTAATTTGGGCACATTTGCATTAGGGTCATTCAGCGTTCTTTTTCACCCAAAAGTTCCTAACCACGGAATGAAAGAACATGCATTTTTCATTCCCTTTGGTTTATTCTGAAACATGACTTGGATGTAAATTTTTGTTGCACATTAGAGGACTTACATGCTGCTTTGGTGAAGGCTTTCAGTAGAATTGAAAACTTTACAGTTTTTCCACATATACCTACTGAAGTATTTATATTCATATATTAGTTAACAATATTTTCAGAAATTATACTAAAGAATCTAAAATGTTTTATTTTCTTTTATAATAAATGAAAATATTACTTGAATGAAAATATCACACATGCTCATTACTCTTTTTGGATGAACTCCAAATGGATTCAAAGTTCATCAAGAAATGAAATTACCTTCTTTGCTCATGTATTCATTTCTCTCATATTTATGGCCTTTCTGCACCAATATCCACAAGAAAAATCTGTCTCAATAGCTGCTTTTTTCTCATTTCAGAAATTCTTACCAAATGTTATACCTGCAAACCCTTGTATTTAAAGAACTCTTTAGATCACAGGCATTTTTCTAGTTCAATCAACTACATAAAACGTTAGAAAATAGTATATTCCCTAAATATAGCAGAAAAGGGACATTCAGATAAATACTATATCTAATCTACCTTACATACAAAATTGAGTAATATATGCAAATCTATCACACTTCCTCCAGAAAAATATTTCAGGTTGGGAGATTTTGTCTTGGTCAAAAGCGTATAGCAGAACGCTACTTATCTTTGCACTTCTCTTTGACAACCAAAAAGATACAAAATCCTAACCAGTAAAATATACAGAAAAATCATAACCGGGTTCACCCAAAACACTTTAAGTGTTTAAAAACTTTATAGTTCTTTTCTCAGAACTAGGTGAAACAGAGCCTTCTAAACATGGCAGTCATTAAAACTAATGCTACACATTAAATTGAAAATTTTAAATGCAGGACCACAAGCTTTTAGGATGATGCTTTTTCTGCACGCTTGAGATAATACTGATTGAATTGTATGAACCCTAAAATCTAGTCTTATCTGGACACAATTTAGACAAACAACGTTCCCAATTCTTTGCAATTTTGAAATTATGTGTTCTTAGCGTTCAAGATATGCGAGCAGAAGTATTTCAAAACAAACCAGTCCAGTCTTTAAAATTAACTGTGTTTTCATAGGCCAAACCTATACTCATAGGGAGCTGCACAGATTGAAATTTGGTTCGACACAAAGAGGTAACACTTCCAGTCCTGAAATATGCTAAATGCTCCCAATTAAATAAATAAAATCTCTACAAATATTACATGAATAATGTAGATCTCACAACCATATCTTCCTGTCACTGAAGAGTTACAGGCTGCGGGAGCACCCATAGCAGCACATAAACTGTAAATTGGTGGAAAAACCCTGAGAGCAGCCCCAAAAGCAGCGGGGGCTCCCAGCGGTGCCCCGGAAACCCGAAGGCAAGGGGCAGGGGAGGCTGCTCACAACGCAGGCCTCTGGCTTGGATGGATTGAGGCAAAGAGGGAACGGGAGCAGAAATCCAAGGAAGCTGAGGGAACAGCAGGAGCAGCAAAGGAAAAAACACAGCGGGGGGCAGCTGCTGCCTTCTTCCAGCGGCGAGGGGAGAACGGGGAGCAGGGGACTGGGGTGTCTCGGCTGCAAAGGCTGGGTCAGGAAGCAACCCGCAGGGGCTCACGCCAACCCTCACCAGGCGGATGAAGCCGAAGCCGCGGTCCCGGTTGATGAAGACCTCGCTGGGCTCCCCGTAGCGCTCGAAGAGCCGCTTGAAATCCTCCTCGGTGATATCGGTCGGCAGGTTGCCCACGAAGAGCCGGCAGCGCTGCGTGTAGCTCTTCTCGCCCGGCTTGAGGAAGCTCTTGATGTCGATGGTGAAGCCGACCTCCTGCTCTTCGTCTCCAGCCTCTTTACCCGGCACCAGCGCCATGGCGGCCGCCGCCGCCGCCTCACTCTCCGCTTCCAGGCCTCGCAAGCCCTTCAGACCGCCGCTGCCGCCCCCCACCATGCCCAGCGGCGCCGCCGGCGAGCTGTTCTCGATCCTCACTTGCTTTAAGTTGCGATTCGCGGCCATCTTCGGGGCCTCGCTCCCTTGTCGCCGGTTAATTCTCGGGGGACGCAGAGCCGCCCGCCGCTGCCTCCCACCCACAGCCGATTCAAAATGGCGCCGCGGCCGCCCTCGGCGAGTTGCAGCGTCCCTGAGAGGAGCCCCGCCCCCCGTCGCTGCGCGCCCGGCGGGGACCGCGCATGCGCTGTGGGGCGCGGCGGGGAGGGGGGGGCGACTGTAATGGCCACCGCGGCGGGGCGGGAGGGGGAGGGCGCAGGGGGCACAGGGGAGGGTTTGTGTTGTAAAGGTGGTGGTGGCTTGCCTCTCAGAGGTATGAAGCCACACGTTGTGTTGCTGGGGCACTCCTTGTAGTTAGGGCTGCAGCACAGGGCTATGTCCCCGTCGCCCCCCCCCCCCCCGCTTGTTTCTCAGATGCTTGTGTGTCTGGTTTGCTAGTTGTTTACTTTGATCTGTGTGCTTCAACCAGGAATTCAACTGCTGCATGGTATCACAGAGAGGCACGAACCCGACTCTGAGGGATTTCCATGTTAGATGGGGAATATTCTATCTGTTTTTCCATTTGAGGTACCTTTAAGCATGTACCAGAAATCTGGGAAAAAAAAAAAAAAAAAAAGACAAAACAAAACATGAGTTTCCAAACAGCAGAAATCACTTTCTCAGCCCACCTGTTTCTGGAGCAGAATCTTGGGTACAGAGCACTGAAGTGAACCCAGATTTAAAGCTCTGAAAATCAGAAACTACAGAGTGGAGGAGGGTATCTACTCCCAGCAAAGTCAGGAAGTTGAGCAGTGTAGGAACACGAGGGAAGAGTATCAATATGGGATCTAAAGAGGTATGGTTTGTAGTATATTTAACATTCAATAAAAATGCTGAGTCGAAATAAGGAACTACTCATAGCAAAACAAAATATATTTTAAAAACTGGTAAGTGTGTAAAGGGAGTGGAACATATGTTAGAAATGATGTGACAACGCATTGTAGAAAGTGAAAGCTCAGTAGATAGGAAAAAGGAGATAATGTGGTAGTTACTTGCTATTGCCAACACTGTATAATAAAATTGCCATGATTTTCAGACAGAGTTTTATCAATCACTTCAGTAATACAGGCTTCAACCATTTAAATACACAACTATGATTTCACTATAAAAAAATCAATAGGAGGAACAAGGCATGTTTATAAGTTCCATGCTATTCTTACCTTTCCCTAGCTACATCAATAGTAGCTCTCAATACTAAATCATAGTCCACTGAAATAGCTCAATAACATTCCAAGTTCCAGAAACAAGAAAATGATAAATATGTCTTCAATATATGCATGGATTTAATATGCTCAGGCATCCATCGCCTGCTTTTGTTAGTCACAGTACAACTATAACACATATATTTGTGTTGGTTTTAGACTTTGTTGATGAGGAGCTATTTGCACATGCCCTACAGTCAAATGCTTTAGTATAGTGTACAAAAAGAAGATGATTTCTGCTATGTTTAGTCATCTCTTTACTTTCTGTTACACTGTATCATTTAACAATTTGCTCATTCATCAGGACAACCCTGAATAGTTCGTCCCTTACCTAATGGTCTAGAGTCTTTGTGGCAAGATTAATGCTACACCTTGGCACTGACACTAGTTAATCAAAAACGTTTTGAAAGTGACAAAATGGATCCTTAGAAGTTCTTGTTCCAATGTTTTCCTTCTGTTACAAACATTTGTTAACATTTTAATGACTTACTAGCTGCAGCTTGTAAAATGTGAGTTCTGCCAAACTCTTCCAGCCACTCTCTGTAAATTTGGTATTATTATATTTAATACGTTGAATACGGATGAAGGTCTACATGAATACTACATGAAGGTCATTTCAGAGGAATGGAGGAGTAATAGTTATGATTACATGGTAGTTTGTTTTCCCTCTGTAAGTCTTCAGAATTTTTTTGTAAGCCTAAGTTTATTCAACTTGACATTCAAAAGGACAGAACAGACCTGATTTTGTACTAACAAAGTTGTTTTTGGCATGGAATTTATTTAAGACCATAAAAAGTTTACAACTTCTTGTATTAGTAATATACTGCCCTTACATCTACTAGGCTCCCTTTTCTGAAGCTTTGGATTATGATTTTGTGAATGGTTCTGTATTTAATTTTTTAACAGAAATACAATAGTCTGCATATAGCACTACTGTTTGTAGTACAATTGCTATTCCCTTGATGACAAGAACATTTCAATAGCAGAAAACAGAAGTAGAATTGTGAAAATCACCAGTACTTTTCATTTTATCTCTTTGGTGTATGCTAAAGTTTTAACACTAACAAGAGACTTGAATGTTTTTCCAAGATACACACCATCCAGCCTTGTGCCATATGAGACTCAGTCAGAAGCAACTGTTCTAGCTTTTCATTTCCTATATCCCGGCATTTGTTCCCTACCAAATGTGAGGGTCCTGATGAAACTCAGAGGCATACAACTTGACCTGCAAATAAAAAACCCAAACTACATGTACTTAACCCTGAAACAGTTTCAAAGTGATTGCTGTGATAACAACACCTCAGTGGTGACAACTGCATTAATGGTAAAGTCAGCTTCTCAACAGAGGCAATTGCCCTGGATCAGGTGATTAGTAGTAGCTTACTACTCAACACATTTCTGGACTCACAGGTTTATTTATTTATACTTCCTAGAATCATAGAATCACAGAATATCCTGAGTTGGAATGGACTCACTAGGATCAGTGAGTCCAACTCCGGGCTCCAGGCAGGAGCGCCCAAAACCCAGATTATTTTGTCTGAGAGCATTGTCTAAATGCTTCTTGATCTCCAGCAGGCTCAGTGCCGTGTTCACTGCTCTGGGGAGCCTGTCCCAGTGCCCGACCACCCTCTGGGTGCAGAACCTTTCCCTAACACCCAGCCTGACCCTCCTCTGTCCCAGCTCCATGCCGTTCCCTCGGGTCCTGTCGCTGTCCCCAGAGAGCAGAGCTCAGCGCCTGCCCCTCCACTCCCCTTGTGAAGGAGCTGCAGGCCACCATGAGGCCTCCCCTCAGCCTGCTCTACTTTGAACAAACCAAGGGACTGCAGCTGCTCCTCATACATCTTGCCTTCTAGACCCTTCACCATCTTTGTTGCCCTCCTTTGGACACACTCATTATTTTTATATCCTTTGTATATAGTGGAGCCCAAAACTGCATACCCTACTTGAGGTGAGGCTGCAACAATGCTAAGTATAGTGGGACAAACACTTATTTTAACTGGTCAGCTGTGCTGTGCTTAGTGCAGTCCAGCAATATGGTTAGCCCTTTGCTGACTCACACTGAGCTTGCCATCAAGCAAACACCCATGTCCTCCCTGGAAGGGCTGCACTCCAGCCACTTGTCCTGCAGTATACATGTACATCCAGGATTACACTATCCCAAGTGTGGAATCCAAAGTTTGTTCTTGTTAAATTTCATATGGTCGGTGATTTTCCAGTACTCTAATCTATAAAAATCTGTAACATGTCTCTGACCTCCAGGGAATCAATGGCTCCTCCTAATTTAGTAACATCCACAAATTTACTTGGTGTGCACTCAACTTGTGTCAAGGTCACTGATAAAAACATTGACGAGAACTGGCCCTGTCTTGGCCTCCAGACCCTTCACCATTTTGTAGCCCTCCTTTGGATGCTCTCTAATAGTTTTATGTCCTTCTTATACTGTGGTGCCCAGAACTGCCTGCAGTACTCAAGGTGAGGCCACACCAGCACGGAGCAGAGCGGGACAATCCCTTCCCTCGACCGGCTGGCCGTGCTGTGCTTGATGCGCTCCACATTGGCCATCCTGGCTGCCAGGACACACTGCTGACTCAGATTCAACTTGCCATCAACCAGAACCCCCAAATCCCTAGTCGTGGGGCTGCTCTCCAGCCTCTCGTCCTTCAGTCTGTACATATAGACAGGGTTGCTCGGTTCCAGGTGCAGAATCGGGCTCTTGCTCCTGTTAAACTTCATATTGTTGGTGACTGCCCAGCCCTCTAATTTGTCGAGATCTCTCTGCAAGGCCTCTCTACCTCTGAGGGAGTCAACAGCTCCTCTCAATTTAGTGTCATCCACAAACTTACTTAGTGTACCTTCAAGTCCTGCATCCAAGTCATTTGATCTCATCAATGTATATAAACATCTGAAGGGAGGGTGTCAAGAGAATGGAGCCGGTCTCTTTTCAGTTGTGCCCAGCAATGGGACGAGAGGCAACGGGCACAAACTGAAGCACAGGAAGTTCCATCTGAATATGACAGGGCATTTCTTTACACTGAGGTTGACAGAGCACTGGAACGGGTTGCCCAGAGAGGCTGTAGAGTCTCCTTCTCTGGAGAGATTCAAAACTTGCCTTAATGCCACCCTGTGCAATGTGCTTTAGGTGATCCTGCTTGGCAAGGAAGTTGGACTAGATGATCTTCAGAGGTCTTTTCCAACCTCAGCCATTCTATGATTCTGTGATTTATGAAACCATTAAAGAGAACTGGGCCTAAAATGGAGCCCTGCAGTACCCCACTGGCTGCCAGCCTGATGTAACCCAATTTACTATAACCCTTTGAGCCTGACCCTGAGCCAATCGTTCACCCATCACATTAAGTACTTGTCTAGCTCTATGATGGACATTTTGTCCTGAAGGGTACTGTGAGAAACAGTATTGAAAGCTTTGCTGAAATCCAAAAAGTTTACATCAACTGTCTTCTCTTGGTCAACCAGTTGGATAACCTTTTCATAAAAGGAAATTGATTTTGTTAAACAGGACTTTCCCCTCATGAACACATGTTGACTTTGACTGATGACTGCGTTGTCTTTCAGGTGCTTTCCAATAACACCCAGAATAATTTTCTCCATAATTTTACCAGGCACTGAAGAGAGACTGACAGACCTGTAATTTACCAGGGTCTTCTTTCTTGCCCTTCCTGAAAAGTGGAATGACGTTTGCCAGTTTCTGGTCAGCTGAGATCTCTCCAGATTCCCAAGACTATTGAAAAATAATTGGGTGAGGTTTCATGATGATGACATCAGCCAGCTCTCTGAGTACCCTGGGATGAATCCCATTGGGCCCATAGACTTATATGCATGCACCTGGAACAGCAAATCCTGCACAAGTTCAGGGTTGGCTAGGAGTTTTTTGTTATCGCAGTCATAGTCCTCCAACATAACTGGTGTTGAAGACAGGCGAAGAAGGCATTAAATATCTCTGCTTTGTCTAGTCCCTATTTCTGCAATGAGTCACAGTTAAGATCTGTACTTGTAACTCAATCTGCAGTGGAAGATCATAACAGAATATACCAGGGAGCACTCAAACTGAGAGGTTAAGTAGGGCATGGAGGGGACCGACCCATTTGGGAGCACATGACTGGAAGAGAGAAACAAGGGGAAGCATGAAATTCTGCAATGACAAAGTGGGAATGCTATAGTCAGTGGCTGATGGCCTGAAGTTGGGATCCGAGTCGGAAGGGCAGGGCCAGGAAACGGAGGCACACCTCTTTCAGGTGTGCAAGACCTGCCACAGGTGGGAGCTGCTGCTGCCACTGTTCATCTCTTGCAATTAAAGACCGTGTTTGCCTGAAATATTACTCATGGCAATATCTGGACAATTAAGCTTAGTGTAGGTTTTGGTCTACACTATTCAGTTATTCTTACAAAGTTAAATTATGAATATTAAAAACAGTAGCTGTCATAGCTGTGCCAGCAAGCCTTAGGGTATAAACACGATTGTGTGGAGAAAGAAGTGTTTAATACTATCCGACTAAATGATGTACGCGTACTTTGTAATTAGCTGATGAGTACTCGACTAGTACTCGGGCTTTAAGAGTTGTTACAAGATAATGACATTGCAGTGCCATCTGGTGACAAATACCGGTATTATCAGTAGAACTTCAATAGAGTAAATCAAGTGAAAATAAAGACAGAAAACCTACCATAAAATTATCTCGCTGGTCCCAGATGGACAGGATGAATTGGATTTTCTATTTTTAAACCTGGTGGGCAGGTCTCCTTTCTCTGTTTTCAATATTAGCATAATTCAACAAGACAAATTTATTGTGTTTACATGGAGAGAAGAATGTATGAATATCATTTGTAAAATAATCTGTAAAATATAACCTAATACAGTTACTAGACACCTCTATACATGCAGTATTAATATATATTTTTTTTAAATGAAAGAAAAGGCAGTATTTCAGAATTATCTGAGACGTCAGTATTATTCTTTAAAACAACGCTGGTCTCAGGGAAACAAGGACTGAAAATATATGTAAACACATTTGTCTATGAAAACAAACATGTCAGACTGACATTTAAGCTTAACAAAATGTACGTAACTTTTTCAAAGCTACTTTCCTCACTCATATAATCAATGCATACAATGCAATTCTTTTGGAATGTTTTTCAGTATGGAGTCTTCACCTATTCTCTAGAAGAGTGACAGTTAACTACTAAGGAAAGTGGGAAGGTAAAGCCTTAAGGAGGCATCCCCCAAATACATTCAACCCTAAATTTATCCCTCAGCAATCATTCAGCGTGCTGTCAGCACATCATAGGGTAAAGGCTCCTGAGAGTCCCTGGAATTATGTTTGGAAGTAGGAGTGGTTTGTGGGGAACAAAGTGACTGGTAGAGACCTATACTGGCTGCAAAAACTGAAAGAAAACAGTGCCACACCCGCGTTTCATTCAGGCCATTTTCTTCAGACCAGTTTAACACAAACTCAGGCAGCTGCAATTTACCATGAAGCTGAGCAATTAGCCCAACCAAAACAGCCTGCAGGCCCCGGAGGCCTTCCTCTTTGCACTTCCCACTGTGCATATTTACCTTTCTCTGGCCCCGAAGCCCATCTCTCCCTCTTCAGTCCTCCCGAGTCACATTACACACGGGCAAACTTTAACCAGGCGCTGACTCTTTAACCCTGATAGGAGCTGCTCCAAATCCCAGACCTGCCTGCTATTCTTCATTCCATAATATGAACACTATGAAAATGATCCACCATCAGTCCGTCTGTGATTATGGCCTCTACAGAACAGCTACCATCCAAATAATCACATGCTATGGTGATGGAAACATACAACAGTGAATTTTGCAGTGGAATCACTCAAAATTGAGTCGTGTTATTGGTACAGCACTAGGTCCTTAAAAACAGTAACCCCCTCACCCATCAGTTGTTTTCTTCCTCAATACTTGTGACACATTCATGATGCCAGAAAAATTTGTTGGGATTACATCAGTAAGGGAGGAGCACTGGGCTGAAGCTGAGGGAGGAGTATGCTGCCAACCATTGAGGATAAGCCCTCTAAGTGTAGGACAGACCCTGATCACAGCATCACAGAGCGGTTGAGGTTGGCAGGGACCTCTGGAGGCCATCTGGTCCAAGCTCCGCTCAAGCAGGGACACCCAGAGCAGGCTGCCCAGGACCACGTCCAGGTGGCTTTTGGAGATCTCCAAGGAGGAGACCCCACAGCCTCTCTGGGCAGCCTGTGCCAGGGCTCACTCACCCACATAGCACCTCTCCTTTGCTCCATGATGCATTTAGGTGCCAGTGGTAGGGAAGTGCTAAGCCACTCCATCTGGAGCATGGGTTCACAGAGTAGGAGAGGGCTGTGGCATCACACTGAGAGGTTGTGAAAAAACGCCTTTGACAAAAGACAACTGTGAGAGTATCACAGTAAATGTGTGAAACTTAGCATAGCTGGAAGCAGGGGAAAGGCTGGAGATGCTGTTAATAGCTAATGCTCAAATGCTAGATAAGCAGGAGACAGGGCTGGCAATGAGATTGTTGATGTTGAGGTGATGTAGTTCCAAGCACAGGCTATCTCAGTTTCTTACTGTAGAGACTTTTCTGGGGATTGTGTACAATTCTTTTCAGTGCCTTCTGTATTGTCCTAATGATTTTGAATAAGATTTCACTGCATTAGCAGGCAACAAAGAAACTGGGCTTTGAATGAGCTATGAACTGTTTCCTTTATTAAAGGGACGGGTTCATAGTCTGCACATATAGTGATCTAGTAACAGTGCTCACACTATGCTTAAGATACATTTCCACAAACAGCCAAGCTGATCTAATAGTTCATTGTCACAGGAGTAAACAAAGCAAAGGGGGAGTAAACACTCCCTTCCTTCCTCTACTGCTTCTCTCTTCCCTGCCTTCCTCTCACCCTTGGCCATATGGTGCTCATGCTGCTCTCATGTCCAGCAGATTCTTCCATGATCCATTCAGCTCACTGACCAACAGAAAACCGTACACAGTTTTCTGCTGAATTAATTTATGCTGGGTTAGTGAAATGGATCAATTCAAAGAGTAAGTAATGGGCATCTACTGAAACATGGGAGGTTCCCTCTGAGCACCAGGCAGCACTTCTGTGCTGGGCGGGTGACGGAGCCCTGGCACAGGCTGCCCAGGCTGTGGGGTCTCCTCCTTGGGGATCTCCAAAAGCCGCCTGGACGTGGTCCTGGGCAGCCTGCTCTGGGTGTCCCTGCTTGGGCAGGGGTGGAACCAGATGGACCCAGAGGTGCCTTCCCACCTCAAACACTCTGTGATTCTGTGAGAACAATTTGGCTTTTAAAGGTTTCCATTCAACTGAGGGAACATTCATATGATTTCCAATGCAATGTAGTAGATGGCATGTGGTACGTTGTCTTTCACTCCAAATCACCTCTGTCACAATCTGTGGGAAAATACCTATCTTGCCTTTGATTATTTGCATGTTCTCTAATCTCTGATTAAAACAATCTCATGTGTAATTTTTCTTACATAATTCATCCTTCTACAGTAATTTCTTCTCATTTCCTAATTGGGACGTAAGAATATTTCTCTGTGAATTGACCAACTCTTCCACAATTCCACTGAAAATATTCTATAATCTGAACTATTTGAGAATCTTCGCAATAGGTGGTGACTGTAATCTGGAAAGGTATGAGACATTTATCTGTGTTTTTTATTTGTCCTTTTCAAGTCTAGGATTGGGTTTTATGTTTAGCTAGGAAAGGAATTTAATTCAATTAGGAATGTATAAATTCAGTTTTCAGTAGTTTATCTAATATTTTTATCTAAACCTCTTTGATTTCACTCATAACCATCAATCACTCTTACAGCTAGACAAGAAATAGTATTTATTATCTCTGAGCATTTTCTTCAGGTCAAAATATTTTAATATTCTGAAAATTCAATAGCTTAACAATTACTTAATCAAAACTCTGAAATAATGTGAAATTAGGTGAGCTGAAATATTGTTCTGACATTTTAATTTTAATTTTAATTTTTTATTTTTTTATTTTTTTATGGTAGGCTGTGGTTTGTAGTTTAGCATGCACAAATTCAGGAACTGCCATAACAGAGAAACCCCAAAGCCTGACTAGTTCACCATACTATCTTTGACAGGTAGTTGTGAGACAGGGAACAAGATGAAGGATGTTGATTCCCAGGTCTTAGCTAGCACAATTGTAGGGTAAGGACCCAAAGATAAGGGAGTAAAAGACTGTATGCATAGATAACGGAACCAGCAAGAACTGCTGAAGTCTGTCGAAGACAGAAAGGCCAGAAGATTAGCAGCGAGGAAGACTTCTGGCCTTCAACAAAAGACCACCAGAGTACGCCGGAGGACCACCCAAGGCCTCCAGTACGCCTGCGAATAGGGACAGGAACCTACGTTAATGATTCTTCGGAGACCTGATTAATACGCAAGAGACTTTAAGGAAATGAAATGAAATTAATATGTATATATCCCACTAATATAAGCACACTACCAGTAACCGTTGGTGCGCAAGCTAGGTGGAGTTATCCCTCTTGAGCCCGGCGTGTGTGTGCAGCGCTGAATAAACATACCTGCTTTATAACTATTCCGAGGTCATAGAGTCTGATTTCCGCAAATCAGTTGATGCCAAATGTTTAAGAGAAAAATTTTGACCTGTCTAAGGAGTAGATGCAAGTAGGAGATGTGCAGTTTTACCTTAAAAAAAAAAAAAAAAAGACAACAAAAATGATGCAAGATGTGTATGGTTGCTAAACTAAACTTGATGTCAGAAAATAAAGTTTCTTTTCATATTATTTGCTAATTCGGGTGTATGTCTAGAATTATACCACACATAGATCGGTTTTTAAACATGTTATTTATATATTTATTTATTATTTTTGTCAAACTCTGAGAATCTAATTCATGTGACTATGGCTATGCCTAGCAGCACCACTTGTGCTGTTTTAAAGAACCTCTGCTCCATTCTTTCCCGACATTTTTTGCTGTCCCATTCGTTTTTTAACACATTTCTCAGCTACTTATACAGCCACGTATGAATGGGATTGGGTAAATAATCCAGCTAAAGAAATAAACTGGGGTGGGGGGTGGGGGGAAGAGGAGCAAATGAATGGTTGTTTCAAGAAGTGTTGACAGCAAATAAATGTAGCACCACATTTTACGCTAGTCTCAAACAGCGGTTGTTTAAGAGGCTTCACCTTCCCCGAGGGCAAGGAAGAAACACTCCCTAAAGTAAACACACCCCGGGAGTACTATCTCCTTTGAGATCAGGAATTCGGATGTATCCATCTGCCCGAGCATGACAAAGAGCGTGTCCCTATAACAACTTCACCTGAGGAATTTGTGGAGGAAGCCTAGCACATCCTGCTGCAGTTTAAAACTTCTCTATCCCTGTGTCAGCCATCTTTCCACCAAGTCTTGCCAGCTTTCTGGTACACAACTCTTCAAAGTGGACATGGGCTAAAATAGTAGGCTGAACTGGAGCAAATGAGGCATGGACACGTATTTCTTGCTACCAGCTCTTCTTGGGACTAAGATAAAGTTACCTTGGCAAGGAGATAGCTCAGCCAACAGGCAGGCAGCAGAGAAATCTAACACGCTGAATTGCTATAGTAAAATTAACCAAAAACTTTGAGACTAAGGAAAAAATTAAATGTAGACCCACTTTTTTTTCCGAAGGTTATAGTCCATGTAATAGCCCAGTATAATCCATTTTATTTCTTTCCAGACCAGAATAAAGAAGGCCACAGGTGCCCCAGTTAAGTCTCTCAAGCAAGCTTTAATCCCTAAGTAAATGAAAGGCCAGTTTAGTTCTTTTAATAAACAAATACAACCAACCGCTCGCTCCACATGCCTCCAAGTCAGACAACCTTGTAGTGATAGCCTATTCTCGAAGAAAAATGTCTCTCACTTAAAGATGACCCTCCTGTAGCTAGCCAATGCCTACTTCTGTTGGGTAGGACATTTAAGCCTTCTAGAGGGGAATTGTTGCCTTGTGTGTTTCCCTGTCACCACATTAGTTACACAGCTGCTCCTGTGGGTCCTTACAGTGCTGCTGCATTGCATGAGAGTTACTGCAAGTCACTGGTTAAATCTGTAGCATAGCAAGATTGCTTGGTTGCCCAGCAATGAAGAAATCTGTTAGGAATTGTACCTACTGTCTCACATAGAAGTTAAGACATAACATCACATCGCATTTTGCCAGCTTCTAGATAGACTAGATAGATTACATATATGAGTGTGTTTTTTTTTTTCCCTTCTGGTACAAAAGTACAGTAAAGACTGTAAAGGGAGCTAAAAATGGGTTTCTGTTCAAATGTCAGACCAAGTAAAGGCAGATACTTCCTGCAAACACATTTAACACGTTACCCTGTCAACCTGGGCAACTTACTTGCGTATTTTCAATAGCAGGTGACAAAAGTTAGAGGCTAAACCTAGTGAATGCCGTAAGTACTCACTATATTGAAAAATAAGGTTACTTTTATATAGGTGTCTACAGGACATACAGTCTACAAATTCTTGATGTTCTTAATATCTGTTTCTGCACTGGGGAAAATGTTTACTTGCTTCACAAGGGTAATATACTGTAATCTGAATTAACTTCCAAGCACTCTGAATCCTCAAATGAAAAGAACTCTTCAAGTATAAATTCCCATGGTTAATAGTATATTATCACACACAAAATCCCAGTTATCCTATGAAAGAAATGTGAGCAGGACAAATCCCCAAAGCAACTACAGTTCATTAGGTGTTCCATTTGTGACAAAAATTGGGACACCGTGGTCATTGTTTTATCAGGCAAAGGACTGAAGGTACTGCTTGTAGGAACAGGACTTGAAAGAATAAAAGAAGTTATAAGCCAGATACCCCTACTATAACTCTGCAAATCAGCTCGTGATCACATGATGCCTCACAATGAGGTATCCTCAATGCAACATACACTGCAATATGGGCAATGCAAAAAATGTACAAAGCACCACACGCACATGCAAAAACAACAACCCATAGCATTTACACAATGGGATGCCCACATGCCCAAGCCTGGTTAAGGATCTGTGCCTACTGGCTCGGGATCAATGCCTAGTTTAGAGTGTGTGTAAAACAGTGTGAAGTTTGGAAAAAAAAATAAATCATGATCCAGAAGCACCTGGAACTCAGTGGCATTCCAGGACCCTGGAATATCCAATGACCCATGTCCGATTCCATTGGAATGGACAAATCAGACTGGAACTGTATGGTGACAAAAAGTCAGTAATTTAGCTTTTTGTAGATGGGCTTGATGGATACTCAAGGGACAGCTGTGACCTAGTGGAGACACTTTTTCTCAAACTAGCCCAATGCTCACACATTATGCTGAGTGTGATAGGGTGTAGAAAGAAGTGAGGAGACTTTCCTTGGACAGGGCCAGAAGGGCCACACTCTGGCAAACTACTCCTATGCCTTGCAGCTAAGTTTAAGTGGCTTTGCACTGGAGATAATTTGAGCATAGGCAAAATTGGCCATAAAGACAGCTGCAAGACTGAGTATCAAAAGCTAAGTGGAGAAATGGAGCACTGATTTGTCAGTTTTGAGCCATGAGGTTGCATCCTTTCAGGATCTAAAAATTAGCCTAATTTGGTAATCAGTGGACTAAAGAACTGATCTCCTACTTTTGAGAAGAACAGCAAAAGAACCATGAAAAATATGTTTGAATTGAGAAGATAAGGCAAACGAGACTTTCTGCTATAATCATAGACAAAGACCTGATGTTACTACACACAGCTGAGCATATGGTGAGGTCAACCACCATGTTGTTACATTAAAAGGTGGCAAAAGGCAACTTTCCAAGCTGCACATGAATTGTATGAAGCTATACAGGTCAATAACAGGAGCAAAATAGAAAATAACTGGTGGCATCCAGCCCACCTACCAAAACAGATATGGCCAGGTCTAGAACATGGATGATAAAAACAAAAAACAAATCTGCTTGGTTTGGAAGGCTAGAAGAAAGAAGGTGCATGAGCAGTGCTGGGGACCAGCACATAAAGACCTGCTGAGCAAACGCAGTGGGATGGAAGTGTTGCATCTGACAGCATGGAAACATCACTATGGCTTCTTCATATTGCTGTTGTTAGTTGAATCCCAAGCCAGAATACTTGAGGGACGTGGCGATGGTTGGTCAAAATACCAAAATACATTGAGGGCTGAAGTGATTTTCTCTAGCATGGTATCACACTACCACCTGGAAACCATTAAAAACTTCCATAAAAGACAGAAGGCTTAATGGTGTGAAAAGTAAAATATTTTGCAATCAGAACAAAAATTGGCGCTAGAAGAGTAGGCAGCTGAAAGGGCAAAGTAGAGGAGTTGGGCTATGTGAACAGCAATGGATTTAGCAGCAGTTACAGCAAGTGGCCAGTTTGGTTTTCAAAGGGTGAATTGCTTTAATGTTATTACACATACACACATGTATACACACACACACACACACGTGTTATGTATATGGTAATTCTCACCATTTGTCTACAATTGCAAAACCGTTCATGGCACCATGTATCCCTCATTCTAATCTCTTACCATCTTTTTAGCAGATGTACTACTATTGACTGTCTTTTAAAACACTTATTTTGCACTGATGGCACAATTCCTCTTTTTTAATTATTACTTTTTCCCCCTGTAACTGGAGGCTTATCAGTCAGCAGCGGCTGGCTGACACACATCTCCTGTAAGGATCCTCATGAATAATTGATCTCTTCCACAAAGCCTTCGCCTCCCATTTTTCTCAACGGGGCTGAGATCACAGGCCGATGCGCTTTTTTTTTTTTTTTTTTTTTTTCCGGAACAACCACCCTGTGCCATTGTTCTCCCCGGGCCGAGCTCGAGCTCCCCGCCCGCCTGCCCCCGCCTGGCCCAGCCCGCCACAAAGCCGCCGCTCTCAAAATGGCGGCCCGAAGGCGGCAGCGACTTCACTCCCGTCGGGACCTACGTGGGCCGGCCGCCATTTTTAAAGAGGGCGCGGGCAGCCGAGCTGTCTAAACCCGCGTGGCGAGTGAAGCTCCAAGTCGTTTGGAAAAGTTGTCGTGAAGTAAAACCGAGCTCCAAATGTCACCCTAAAAGTTAGTGGAGCTTGAGTTTCCTGCCATTTTCAACAATGCTGGAATCTGAGATATCCATGCATTCCCATAAGAGGACAAAGTGTATACAGATACACTTTGGATACAATCAATTTTAATTGCTAGGCTAAGATTTACATAATCTTAAAATTGACTTTGTACTCAAGAGGAAATCTTCAGAAGTATATTCTCTATTTTTGTGTGTAGTAAAGCAGGTGACTACGCTGATGCCTGTGCTCAGGTCTGGAAGTTTTGGGGCCATCTCCCAGCATGGGATCATCTCAGCCCTCCGTCACCTGGCTTGACGGTGCCTTGTCCCCCTGTATGCACACTCCTGCACACTACTTACTGAGGATAGTTGCTGCTCCTTCAACAAGAAATATATATGAGAGATAATAAAGTTTTTTATTGATTCTTGTTTCCATTAGAACCTTTTCTGGAGAGCATTCACAGTACCCTCGGCAGAGGGGCTACAGGCAGCCCTGCCCTATTCACTGCCACCTTGTCGTGGCCAGCACTGACTGGCTCTGGGAATGTTAACCTGAAAAAGTGGTTGTGGATGTGCTCGGGTCTGCCTTGGGGTCTGGGGCAGGATGGGGAAAATGCTTCAGTCACAGCTCCACATCCATAATCCCCACTGGGAAATGGGACCTTGGTAGCAGCTTTGGGTTAGCTTTCATGGTGCAGCATAGGTATATTCAATGCATCTTGTAAGTGAGGTATGGAAGGATGAAACAAATAACTTTTTATTAATTCAATAGCATCTCTTGAAGTACACTTTTTTTTTTTAAGTGCTCCTCATCAGAATAACTTTTAAAGGAAAGCATATTACATCAATCTTTAGTAAATAAAGGCACTTACAATCTGCACTTTAGACTTCTACAGTTTTCAGGTTGCCACTGACTGATCTGACCCAACAGAAGGACTTATATTTGTACTCTTGTCTAAATACTTGCATAAATTCTACATTGATTTTAAAACTAGTAGGTAATACAAGCTACTCAAACTTCTAAAATTCCGAAGACAAAATAAATTCTAGAGTATTATATGTGTACTATTTAATTAGTTTTTAGCTAATGAGTTGAGTTGGGGTGATATTTTGAAGTAAAGCATAGATAACAGTAACATTAAGTATCTCAGAAAAGCTATTGTAGCACAAGCTCATTTTTAAAAAGTCTGTCAAAGAAATATATTAAATGCTCCTCAATAATATTTATCCAAATAGCTAATGAGAACTTTTTTTTTTTTTTTTTTTTTAAGATTGCCTCAAGCTAATTCTGACAGTGGAGGGAAAAGCAATGTGTGTGCTAGGGAAGCTAAGTGGAACGTTTTGGATAGATATATATATTCTCAACTAATTGTTTCCTTCTAAAGTCTGCCTTAGATATTATGTCAATATGCACAGTCTTTTTTTATACAATTTCTGTAATTTAATTTCATTTCAAACTACAATTGCAATATGTTTTACAGCAGATACCGATTGATCTCTTGGAACTTGTTTAAAGCTCAATATTAATTAGTACATTAGACTATATAAAGTTAAACTGAACATGCTTAAAATGCAAATTCTTTGAAACAGATATTAAGATGTTTATAAAGTCAGTAACACAGTGGAAATAAGTGATACCTTTAAGTGATACCGTTGAAAGTATATTCAAGTGATACTGCAATGTAGAACATTTGCTTAGGTGTGTCATTATACCATCGGATTTATCCTGTTACCAATACAAGTACTGGATATTGTATTATACAACCCTATAGTCTATTAAATAAATAAAACATTAAATGCAGAAAGATGAGCATTCATTTTGTACCCTCTTACACTCTACAGATAATGCTGGTTACAAATTGCTGCTTTTTAGTGAAACAGCAGTTGCCAGGATGTAGGCTGAAAAACACTGGGTTTAATTTAAAACTTTGTTGCCAGATTTCACGCTTTATACTTAGCAAGAACTGTTTCTTGCCAAGTGAACTTTCAGGAGACCATACTGTGCAAAATGGGCGATACTGTATTTGAAAAAATAAGCATAAATCTGTGAACACAGACTGCAGTCCATCCAGACAGTGTGAATGTTTAACCTAGAGAAGAGCTGCCTGTGAGAAGCACTGTATTTACTGTTATAAAACATTCTTTGTATATTTCAAAATCACTTCAGGGAAGCCTATTCCAACATCCTGAGATGCAGACTGTTTTGAGAATGTGACAAAAGTTTTTAGTTAATCAAGAATTTAAAATATATTTTCTATATTATGGTAGGAATCTGTTACATCTCCCAACAGAAATGTTCAAGGATCAGAGGAGCAAACAACGCAAAAAGGAAAACTGAATACATTGTAGAAGTGTGGAAAAGGCTCAAATCATACAGAGGAATCAAATAAGGCCATCAGAAGCAACTAATACTCTTTTTTCTGAACTTGTGGTAGGAAACAGAAGTGCAAAACTTACTCTCCAGGTAGCTTAAATGAATGGATGAATGGCATAGAGGGATCAAAATTCAATGAAGTCTCAGCAAAGAAATAACAGATTATATAGGTCTTCTTGATATGCAATTATTTTATGTAGAATGGCAGGAATTACAATGAAAAGTGGTTCAGAGATCATCACTATGTAGTCAGCTACCTGTGTAACACAGTGAAATAATGAAGAAGAGCATCCTTCAGCCAACTTAACTGCCGCTCTCAGAGGCTAGAGATGCTGCCAGTTTTTGTTTTTATAGGACTATATGTCCTGACTTCGCATTTTACTCCATTCAACAGGTTTAAAGATCTTATTTGTGGGTCTCTTTGGGAACTGGTCACAAAATTATCAACCTACAAAGACAATCCTAATATCGCCATACACCGGGTGTTCCAATCAATGTGATTTTCAAAGTTATGCATTTCTTCTTAGTTACAAATACAAATCCATTTCTGTTCATCTCCCAGATAAAGTTGTCAGAGACTGTTTGGTGGTAACTGTAAAGTAGAAAGAAACTGTTGTTACTTAATTGATTGTTAAAAGGTAGAACATTAAATCTCCATTTACTCATCTGAAGCTAGGATAGGTCTCCCAATTTCCTGGCTATTTCACTATAATACATTGTTGTTTTCCTGTATTTAAATGTGCAACTCAGTTTGTTCAATCTTAGCTATTGAAACCATACGACTACAGTTGTAGAACTGTTGTCAGCACCATTAAGGTTCCATCTAAGTTCTTTCTTCAGTCCTATGCTATTTTATTTTAGTAAATTTTTAGTAAGAGTAGTTGTACTGACTACTTCTGAATTCCAGATGATGTAGAAAAAAATCCAGGTGCTGTGCAATGTTGATATGTATGTAAAATTACTTCAACCCAAAATACTCAAGATGCTAAAATGCTGTTTGATAGCCAAATACTATGTAGGATCTGGATCTTGGGATCCACTTGTTCAAAAGGATCAATTTCTATCTTACTTTGCCTTCCACTTTCAAAACTTCTGGAAAAATAATGAATGGGATGTTTTACTGGAACAGAGGTTGTAATTAAGTAAAACTATAAATAATTATGACAAGTCTATTTCAAGAGCATTAAGTATCCTGGTCACTTACTGGAGTACTGCCCACTTAAAAATATCGTGAGAAGTCTTAGGACTTGGTTCCAAACTTGTACATACTGGATCACCTTACCATACAAATTTAATCTAGATCAAGCCTGAATACAGAGTGGCATTTCTATTACACTGCAAGAGCACTTGATACAGTGTTTATGGTACCTTTATAGTGGCTATCCTTTTTCATACAGTCTACAGCAGGACAAAAGTTGTTTGATTCAGCATGAAATCAAAAGTAGCTTGGTGAGATAATACCTGGTCCAATATCAAATCCTCTAGGACAAAGATAACCTTCACATTTTTTACATACACTTGAAGTTGCATTGTGAGATTGTATGAATTCAGGACTTTGTGTAATGTAGATGCAATGCTTTTAATCCTATACTACAAGACTTCCTAAAATGCGACCAACCACCACGTGAAACTGTGGTCTTATGGTCTGTTCCTATGAATCAAGTAGAGGAGGGGTGTCTTCAGAAACCAACTAAAGGATTATTATTATTTTTTTTATTATTTTTTAGTTAAAGCACCTGAGTAACAATTTCAACTGCACTGTATAGAGATTATTAGCAAGAATGATTCTGAACTAGTGCACTGTGAAAATTACTTAAATAGGGATATTTCCAAGTACATTTTCATTCTCACAAAAGAATGTTCCACATGCAAAGACCGTTGTTTAATCTGAGAGTGCAGAAGAAGTTTTTTTTGGTATGCTGGAAACTGATTGTACAGTCACATAGTAGAGCCTTAAAAATATGAGTTTTCTGATGGAAATCTAAAATTGTTATCCTATGTCCATATTCCAGTTACTAAATATATAGCTTGATTTTGGACAATACTAACCAACAACTACCACTAAGTCCATCTGGAACTATCAGGGGTGTGTCACTTTTGAAAATACAGTTACTTATTCAATGTCTATCGTACTATCTTATTGTTAGCCTATCAAATAACATGATAGAAAATCTACCTGATTTGAACAGTGCATTCTAATTTTTTTTAGGACATTGAGAGCTAAACTTATCTAGGGAGGGATTAAACCCTATATTAGATCCCAGTGCTTTCTGTCTACCTCCTGGAAGAGTGTACTTACATATAAATCTCAGACTTTTATTTACAACTTAAAATGCACATTTTTGGTCTTGTGGCTGCAAAGGAAATATTGAAGTCATAAATTAGGTATGACCGATAGAGATGTTTTATCTCCTAGCCTAAATAAGAAGTGTGAACAACAACCACCACTTAGAGGAAGAACTCTTTGAACAGACAAAAGGAGTCACAGATGGTTTCTTTCACACACAGAAACATGCAAAGCATGGTTATAGAGAAGTACTGTCTATCTCTGCATACCCTTCCTGCTCCTGCTTCTCTGGAGGGAAATGTGGATTCTTGTAGTCACTGAGAGGAGGCAGGCATCCCCTGAGGCCTGTGTGGGAGGGGATAAAGTTATCAGTGCCACTGTTTGCCAGGGTGGTGGGGAAGGTGAGCCCTGCCCCTGCATTACTACTCCAGTCGAGTAGCCACAGTGAAGCTAATGGGAACCCCGTGTCATGATATACCTGAGTCCATAGGCTACTTCAAAGGCTAGGAGAAGATGCCCCCAAAATCATAGAATCATTTAGGTTGGAAAAGACCCGTAAGATCATCAAGTCCAATCATGACCTCACACTAAGTCTGCCACTAAACTCTGTCCCTAAGTGGCACGTCCACACGTCTCTTAAATACCTCCAGGGATGGTGACTCCACCACTTCTCTGGGCAGCCTGTTCCAATGCCTGACTACTCTTTCTGTGAAGAAATTCTTCCTGATGTCTGATCTAAATCTTTCCTGGCACAACTTGAGGCTGTTTCCTCATGTCCTATCCTGTCCCACCTGAGAAATGAGACTGACACCCACCTTGCTTCAACCTCCTTCCTTTCATGTAGTTGTAGAGAGTGATGAGGTTTTCCCTCAGTCTCCTTTTCTAAAAAAATGTGTGGATAGTACAACTGGGATTTGTCATGTCTTTTAGGCTGAGAACTTGCTGATCCCCCCTGTAGAACAAGAAGGGGTAGGGAAGCCTCTGGGTCTTTGCAGCATAGGAACTTACAAGATGATGAGCATACCTTAAAATAACCAGAAGGCCCAATGAATGTTCATGGTTAGTGTGAGAAGTCATGAATCTTTATTCTTCCTGCTGCTTAGAAGATGAACACCCCTTTCCTTCACCCCTTCATTTAAATACAGCTGAGTTCTAAATGACTGTGTTTAAAGACCTGGAAGTCTAATACATTACTCAAGTTATTATCAAATCGGCATTAAGAGATATTGTACTATGGTTCAGGCAACTAGAATACTGATGGGTTAGGAAATAAGCAAAGGCTTACTTTTTTTTTATTATTATTATTTTTTTTTATAAGCTGCAGGTGAAAGAAGGACATCTGCTGAAGATCTCTGGACAAAGAATACGGGAAGTATGTATGGGTATTACTGTGGTGGCAACCTATTACAGATCAGCAAATGGAAAGCTGTGAGTAACTACTTGTGTGCAACTATTTGATAGTAATAGGGTTTATTAATTAGGCTTATTATTTGTTGGGAAAAGAACACAGTGGGATACAGACTGTCTGGTAAGGTCCTAAAATGCTTTGATGAAATCTTTTGATACTGAAGGGGAAAGCATCTCGAAGCTTTCCAAGATGAAGTATTAACCAATTGTGAGGAACAGGTTGAAAATGGGAAGTTTGGAGAACACCTGTGTCCTGGTTTCAGTTAGGACAGAGTTAATTTTCCTCCTAGTAGCTGGTAGGGTGCTATGGTTTGGATTAGGATGAGAAGAGCGCTGATAACATGCTGATGTTTTAATTGTTGCAGAACAGTGCTTACACCAAGCCAAGGACTTTTCAGCTTCTTGCTCTGTCCTGCTAGCGGGCATGCTGGGGGTGCAGCAGGAGCTGGGAGGGGACAGACCCAGGACAGCTGACCCAAACTGGCCAAAGGGGTATTCCATACCATCTGACGTCATGCTGAACAATATATAGGGGTGGCTAGCCGGGGTGGGGGGGCCGGCTGCTCGGGGATAGGCTGGGCATCGGTCAGCAGGTGGTGAGCAATTGCACTGTGCATCACTTGTTTCGTACACATTATTATTAGTAATACTATTATTATTATTATTATTGTTGTTATTATTATTTTCCTGTCTTAATAAACTGTCTTTATCTCAACTCACAGGCTTCACTTTCCTGTTTCTCTCCCCCATCCCAGAGAGGGAGCGGGGAGGGTGAGAGAACGGCTGTGTGGTGTTTAGCTGCCAGCCGGGTTAAACCACAACAACCTGGGAAAGAGGGCCTAGAAAACAGAATCCAAGATCTTTAGGGAAAAAAAAAAAAGAGCAAGCAGAAACTGGAGACAAGATGCCAGTTCCTGAAAGAATTTAAATATACAAATGTGTAATGTTTCATCAGGTAGGAAAGATAGTAGGTGTACACAGAGACCAAGTTAGTTAAATCATGATTTTTTCATTCTTCTCAAACAAGGAGGAACCACAGGGAAAGTGCAAAAAAGATGGAATTGCCAAGGATGAAATAAAAATATATAGCATAAGTATATAGGTACAAAAATGAGAGAGGCCAAGACACACACACAAACACACAAAAAGGAGGTAGTGAACTAAGAACTTCAAGGAATAGTATGTGTATATTTAACTACATTAGTGATAACACAATTATCAAGAAAAGCATTAGCTCACTAATCAATACAGAAGAAAATGATCAACTGAACTAACAACTTAATGCTTTTTTGGATCAGTTTCCACCACCAAGGTCAATTGTGTCAGATGGTGGCACAATGCCATAGTTAAAGGAGTAAGTACTCAGCCTAAAATAAGAAAGAACAGATTAGAAAATACTTCAAACTGTGGGTTCTCGAATTGTGCCTGAGAAACTTCAATCTAGGATACTTAAAGCACAGGGGGAAGTAGTGACCAGCTATATCTGAACATTCGTGAAAAGTAATGAGAGATTAGAAAGGGGAAAACATCATACTTGTATCTGAAGAAAAAAAAGGAGGAGAGGAGAGGAGAGGAGAGGAGAGGAGAGGAGAGGAGAGGAGAGGAGAGGAGAGGAGAGGAGAGGAGAGGAGAGGAGAGGAGAGGAGAGGAGAGGAGAGGAGAGGAGAGGAGAGGAGAAGAGAGGAGAGGAGAGGAGAGGAGAGGAGAGGGGAAAGGAAATGTGAGGTGAGGGAAGGAAAGGCGAGGTGAGGAAAGGCGAGGCGAAGTGAGACAAGGCAAGGCGAGGTAAGGCAAGGGAAAGCAAGGCAAGAAAAGAAAAGAGAAAAGAAGAGAAAGAAGAGAAAAAGGAAAGGAAAGGAAAGGAAAGGAAAGGAAAGGGAAAGGAAAGGAAAGGAAAGGAAAGGAAAGGAAAGGAAAGGAAAGGAAAGGAAAGGAAAGGAAAGGAAAGGAAAGGAAAGGAAAAAGAAAAAAGGACAGGAAAGGACAGGAAAGGACAGGAAAGGACAGGAAAGGACAGGAAAGGACAGGAAAGGAAAGAAAAAAGAAAAAAGAAAAGAAAAGAAAAGAAAAGAAAAGAAAAGAAAAGAAAAGAAAAGAAAAGAAAAGAAAAGAAAAGAAAAGAAAAGAGAAAAGAAAAGAGAAAAGGAAAGGAAAGGAAAGGAAAGGAAAGGAAAGGAAAGGAAAGGAAAGGAAAGGAAAGGAAAGGAAAGGAAAGGAAAGGAAAGGAAAGGAAAGAAAAGAAAAGAAAAGAAAAGAAAAGAAAAGAAAAGAAAAGAAAAGAAAAGAAAAGAAAAGAAAAAAGAAAATAGGGAATTCTAAACCAATCAGCCTAATGTCTTTCTGTGTAAAAATACTGGAACAAACTACATATAAGAACCAAAAAGAACAAAAGTAACAGCCAGCACAAAGCAAATCATACCAAGATAATTTAGTTACTATGTCAGGTTAATTGGTTTTATAGATGAAGAAGTAGTCAGTATATGCTTTTGTATGCTGACTTTAACGTTTTTGATACTCCTGTAAGTGAAATTCTAATAAATAACCTACAGAAGCATGGCCTAGATCAAACTACTGTAATGCAAAACTGTACTAATAGAGTTGTTATTGATTATTCTCTGTCCAAGTGGGAGAGTGGAGAGCGTATTGACTTGAGTTCTGCATGGGCTGGGGCCGGTATTGTTCACTATTTCAAAAACCACCTGAGTAGTTAAATAGAAAATCCAACTTTGCAGGCTACAGAAAAATAGGAGAGAATTTAACTATGTTTAGTAAGGATTAGAATTCAAAAGAGTGCTGGTAAATCACAGAAACAACCTGGAGAATAAAAAAGATATAATTAAATAGGGAAAAGTGCAAGATGCAACCTACGGGCAAAAATAATCAAATATAGGATGGAGAACAGCAACGTGCTCAGGTGACTGTTCTGTGAAGAAGGATGTTGGACTTCTGATGTATTATCAGCATATAGTGGTGTTAGGAAAACAACAACAACAACAACAACAACAAAACAAGCTAAAACCAAACCAAACCAAACACGACACTGAGATGGATAAGCAGGAGTACAGTCTGCAAGACACAGGAAATAACCCCACTTTATGTGGCTCTAGAGATGCCAGCTGGATACTGTGTCCAGTTTTGGGCACTCAGCAAAGTCATGCATCAATTAGCAAGTGTCCAGAGGATACCAAAAGGACAATTAAAGGGGTAGAAAATATGGTCTGAAAGAAATTAGGAGTATAGTCTCAAGATATTTGTTCTGAGAAAGAGATATGAAGATCTGTCCTAAGATTTCAAATAGATTAATGGACAATATTTGGAGGAAGGCAATACTCTGTGGTTTGTGTCCATTTTTACAAGGTAAGAAATACATGGTCTTGATCTTCAGCAAGAAAGATTCAAAATGGATGTTAGGTAAAACTTCTGAATGTTGAAGATGTTGAAGGGTTAGAATAAAATTCGTATGGTGGTAGAGGTTGTTTAAAAACAAGCTGACAAGTTTTAAAGAGCAGGTCAGGAATGATAAATTTGTAAATAATTTTGCATTGGGATAGAGTGATAGACTATGTGACACTGAGAGCTCTCTCAGCTTTAGTTTTCCAAGTCTTCTCCACAATCTAATTAGTGCTATGAGATTTCAGCCTAGTGAGGCAAAAGACCAGTCTCCGTCCTAATTACTCCAGTTTTTGAAACTGCTTCAGAATTGCCTTTTTTTTTTTTTAAAAAACAAGAAAACTGCTTGCTCAGATGATTTTAGCTGTGACCAGTCAGTCATAATATTTCTTTTCAGTATCCTTCTGTAGATCAAGGATTAGGACATCCTAGTGAGGCCTTAAATTAAGTCCTATAAGCAGTAGTACTGGAGTGTGTTTCTACAGACAGAAGATGATTGTGTTGTTAACTAGCTTGAGCTGGCTAGCTTAATACTACACAGGAATGGAGCACAGATTGCTTTGTCAAATGGCTGAATGAATCATTTCACTAATCCATTCATGGCAGGAGGGTAAGAGGCTGATGTGTCACTTTGATACCACTTCCTTGAAAAGCAGCTGGAACTCTTCATATGTGAACTGAGCCATTGCCACTTACGGTCTGTTCAGGGAATTCTTGTTCTAGGGCCTTATTACTTTCTCTATTTCCAGCTAACTGTCTGAATTTGCATTAAATACTTAGGGACTATTTTAGACACCTTTCGCACATAAAGATTCAGCACAGTAGCTGAAATTGAATTAATTATTCATTCTCCAGTGAGTATCTGGAAAGTGCCAGGATATTTGTTTGATGTTCTAAGAAGAGCTGGTATGGCATGCTGTCACATGCTGACCCATCTGATCACTCACCGTGCGCAGGCTGCTATAGGGTGATTAGCCATTCCCAAAGATGCAACACAGCTTCTTCTGCATGTGTTGTGGTCATCATTCTCCTTGACTCTGTCGTTTCTTATTTGTGGAACATGCTACCTATGCTTGTGACAATGATTGTCATTTTTACCACTCCCAATGGTAAAATTCCCAGAAATAAAGTAGTTTTCATAGGATAACTGTTCTGGTGCTTCATTGTTATACGCTAAACTATTACTTTTATGCAAATACAGATGGAATCAGTTCTGTTGACTTATGCTAAGTCCTTTTTCTCATTGTAATACCATGCATGTCAGCCAGAACTAGCACACTTTTGGTTTCATGTTGCATCTTACTGTTTCCATGGGATTCAGTTTATGCCATACGCAACAGATGACGAGTTGCTTCTAGTTATGTGTCTTGATAGCCTCACCTGCCATCACTGATGGCAAATGCAAGAAGTCCACATTGTTGGTTGTTAGTTTTGATCTCTGTATCGTAATCAGTATGTGTCCAGAACCATCACTTTTTTCCCTCTAACTGTATATCTGCTGTTGTAGGCACTCATTTTCTGGGTTACACATCAGGGTAGAAGGTCCAAGCCACATCCTTCCTAGCTTCCCTCCCAGTCCCTCATTAGCTAAGGTGCACTCTTTATCACATGGTAGATAAAAGGGGGCACCTGGATGCAGCTCCCATTCAACATAGGAGCTGTCTCCAATCCTAAAATCTAAAGCTTGTTGATATTACCTACAGCTGAAGTAAGCTGCTTCCCATATCAGTATGGGTGATATTCTTCCAGTTCTCAGAACTGCTTATCAATGCAAACATGTGTTTTCCATGTGTTTTCTACACAGGTAGGAAGTTTAGAAATAAAACTATAAAAACTTTCACTATCAACCTAAGATATTCAAAAATACTGCTTGTCTGTAGAGGAGAATGACAAGTTATATGCAAATATGTAATATGACATGAAAGAATCATTATAGATTACAAAAATTTAATGATAATTGAAAACTTTGGTCTGCTGAGACTGACTGAATTTTTCTCTACTGTGCAATGTTTCATTTGATTTTAGCTAGTCTGTCCCAGTGTTAGGCGATGGAATTGCTGAAATGACTAAAATACCTGGACATGAACCTAAACAAATCATATTACAGAGTCAAAATGACTAAAGACAGCTTGTCATTGGTGAAATTCATCTTTATCAGTGCTATTGTCACAGTCCACAGTGGAACTGTTTTGTTTGAAACCCTTTGCTTTGTTTGCTGGAAGACCACACTCAGCTGCAAAAATGCATTTTGGAGTTGAGAGGTGCTGTTTCTCATTTGTGTTACCGAGGAGTAAATGGCCCAAGCAGCATCATCACTTTGAGGATTGTATACTATTGTGTCTTGCAGTCAGATTGCTCTGGTAGTTACTTTCTGGGCTAATAACTCCATAGCTGGTCACAAGTCTTGACAAGCTGACAAGGTAGAAGCCAACCCCGAAGCTTTGTCCCCTGTATTTAAAGATCTACCCCAAACACTTCATGTGCACTGTAGTTCTACTAGTTGTTCTTTGCTGTTTAAATTGTATTTCAGTTGTAATCATGCTCCTGACTTGAGTCCTTACTGATGATATTATTGAGATCTGCTTTCTGTCGTGTATTCTTTCTCCTCCCACTCCAGAACTGGCACTTGCTTTTGACCAGATCACCCCAGCTCCCTGCATACACAAGGGCTTTCTTTGGTTCTTTTTAGCTTTGTCAATAGACTTACTCTTAACTGACTACTCATTTTGGCAAATCCTTCAACAGTTCTGGCTTCCTGAGTTCAGCATCTGCTTCTTCACTTACAATGAAACCCTGTGTTTTTTGCTGTGCTCTGTTTTACATGGTCTATTGCTTGTTGAGAAATAATATGCCCAGTAATTAATATATATATTGTTTTAAGTGTTTTAATTGCAAAATGCTGCTTTTATCTCCTTGGGCTAGACTGATCTTGGAATAATGCTTGTCAACAGCTAGTAAGTCAAATATATGCAGCATTTTAGACAAATAGGGTTGTTCTCAAGACAGTGTTAGTTAACCTGAGATATAAATTAAGAACTCTGTGACAGCTTATGTTTTATGTTTCTTTCTCCATAGTGCAAAATATACTGATTTAACTTTGCTCCATATTCAAGCTGTATTGCATTCCTGTGTTTAAAAGTCTTATGCTATACAGAAAAAAAAAAATCATAGTGATCTTTTCTAAAAGGTTAGCTACTTCTGTATTGCTCTGGAGCCTCTCTTCCTTCCTTCCTTCCTTCCTTCCTTCCTTCCTTCCTTCCTTCCTTCCTTCCTTTTTATACGGCAAACATAGTTGAATATTCCTCAGCCATTTACTATCAAGTAGTAGATAATTACTTCATTTCCTACGATGTGAGTGTAATCATAGTTTCATGGGCCAATGCCAAATGTACACAACGACCACTACCTCAGCTGGTATATACCTGGGAATATTCAATACATCAACTTGCAAGTGACAACAAGAAAATGAGAAAATTAAACCAGGAAAATGCTGCAATATCTCTACATCCTTTTTTTTTTTTAATTATTATTTTTATTTTTATTTACACATGATTCGTATTTAGTCTGAAATTTAAAACTGATCAATGCCCAAAAAACACCTACTTTAGTTTCTAGAACAGCAGGAATTGGGAGAGGTAGGTATTCAGTATTCTGTGAAGCTTCTGAACCCTCCACTGATCCAGTGAAAGAAATAAAATTAAAATATTTCAGACTTTTACTCTGTATATGGAGAAGTTCTTACTACAAAAATGCACATTTTACGATATAGAAATGAAGGTTTTGTTTTTAAGTTAATTTGTACAGGCCAAATTTCTGTTTAACTCACTGCTCCTTCTTCTAGTAAAATAGTTTTATTTTATTTCTGAAAGCATTGGATCATATTGGATTTATATATTTATTGTGATAATGATATTCCCAGCAGTGGCAGATTTGATGTAGAACTGCAACAAATCTTGAATGCACCCATTAATCCACACCAAATGTCTGAATCAGATTATTTTTCTCTAGTAAATACAGAATTTGACAACGACATAATTATTAATTTAAAATACCTATCTGAATTTGCATCTGGATAAACATGAAGAAAATTAGGCTCCTTTTTTTTTGTTGTTGTTGTTGTTGCTGGAGGAAAAACAGAATCATAGAATATCCCCAGTTGGAAGGGACCTACAAGGACCACCAAGTCCAACTCCTGGCTCCACACAGGACCACCCAAAAACCAAACCATGTGTCTGAGAGCACTGCCCAAACATTCTTTGAACTCCAGCAGGCTCGGTGCCATGACCACTGCTCTGGGGAACCTGTCCCAGTGCCCGACCACCCTCTGGGTGCAGAACCTTTCCCTAACGCCCAGCCTGACCCTCCCCTGTCCCAGCTCCATGCCGTTCCCTCGGGTCCTGTCGCTGTCCCCAGAGAGCAGAGCTCAGTGCCTGCCCCTCTGCAGGTCTTGTCCCTGGTTCCCTTGCACTGAACTGAGATTGACAGGCCTATAATTAACAGCTTCTTCTTTCTTGCCCTTCTTGAAAACTGGAATTACATTTGCTACTGTCCAGTCCATTGGGACCTCTCCACATTCCCAACACTGTTAACAGATGACTGAGAGAGGTCTCACAATGACACTGGCTACCTTGTTCAGTACCCTGGGATGGACACCATCAGGCCCCATAGATTTATGTGCATTTGGTTGCAGCAGCAAACCCCATACAAGTTCAAAGTCAACTGGGAGCTTATCACTCCCGAAGTCTTGACCAAGCCCAGGGCTCCAGGGGTCCCCAGGCCCCTCACTGATGTTAAAGACAGAAGTGAAGAAGGCATTAAATGTTTCTGCTTTATCTTTATCCTTATTTGTGAGGTGACCAACCTCAACAAGTAGCAGTCCAATGTTTTCTTTGTTTGTTCTTTTGCTATTAATGTATTTTAGAAAGCATTTTTTTTTTTAATCCACCACTGTACTGGGCATCTTCAACGCTAACTGAGCTTTGGCCATATTAATTTTCTCCCTTCAAGAGCGAACAGCATTTCTGTAGACCTCCTGTGCAGCCTGGCCTTCCTTCCAAAGTCTATAAACTTTATTTTTCTGCTTAAGTTTCAGATGGAGATCCCTGTTCAGTCAAGCCAATCTTTTGCCCTGTTTGATTGACTGCTGACACATTGGAATTGCCTGCTCCTGTGCCCTTAAAAAGTGACCAGCATGTATGGATCTTGGCAGCCTTGAAAGCAGATTCCCAAGGAGTTTTAATAACTAGTTCCTTGAGCAGTTTAGTCTGCTCTCCCAAAATCCAGAGTAGTAGCTCTGCTGACAATTTTTCTCATATCACCAAAGATTTTAAACTTAACCACTTCATGATTGCTACTGCCAAGGCAGTCATCAATCATCTCTTCACCCATGAGACCAACAGATCAAGGAGGACAGCTTTCCTAGTTGTCCCTTTTAGTACCTGTATCAAAAAGTTATCTCTGAAGTGCTTCAGGAATCTCCTGGACCTGTATGATAGTCCCAGCTAACATCTGGGAAGCTAAAGTTGCCTATGAAGTTGTCTTATGAAAAAGGGCAATTGACCTAGAGATTTCCCTTAATTCCTTATAGAATAACGCATAAGTGTCATCATCCTGGCTGGGTGATCACCCAGCCTATAGTAGACTCCCACAACAACATCCACTTTATTCACTTATTCCTTAATCCTTATCTGCATACAGCGCTCCTCCTCTTCCTCACCTGCCATGCCAACCTCTCCTGAATGAAATGAATGCAACCCACTTATGGGAAAAAACAAACAAACAAACAAAACCACAAAACACAACAAACAAGCAAACAAAAATCTTGCTAATTATTATTAAACATTCTTTGTAAATAACCACACATATTTTTCCTGCTGTGCTTATTTTGGAATTAATCATCCTTGAAACAAGATCTCTCACTAAAATGAGTAATTCCTACAAACAAGTCAAAAAAAAACAACTGTTGAGTGGAAAACACAGTGCCACTATTTAGTTTCAGCAGTTATCCCAAGTTTGGGTCTTGATTTGTTTCCTCCAGAAGAAAACTGATACTAGAGTCAGTTACTTTTTGATGCAATCCCACTTATTTCCAAAGAAATAAAAGAGAATACATTCTGATTAATATAAAAACAATTTTATCTTTCACAGGAGAATAAAAAAAAAGTGATGGTAACTCTTCTTTAGCAGTTCTACATTCTAAATTCTTTCCTCTGCAGTTCTTTGATGTGCCATCTACTTATGTATAATCACATCTAAATGAATAGCAACATGAAACTCATCAGCCTTCCTTTGACAAACTGATTAGACCACATGTAGTTTAAGTGTCATGGGACATTTTGTCACAGGATGTTTTTCCATTTTTCTTTCTAATTCTTGAATCTAGTTAAACTACCTGGGCCCTGCTAAAGACAAAAGGATAATTCATGATAGCTTCCTTGATCAGAAAGCCAGAAAGGACCATTGTGTCCTCTCTCCTGATTGATTCTAGAATAGACCCTTGGCTGCCTGATCAGCACAGACCAAAAGACTTTTTCAGAATGAATTCCTATGTGAGTTATATTACAGCTTTTAGGAAAAAAAATATAAACATGATTTAACATTTGTGGTGATGATGAATCTCTGGTGATGATGAATCTGTAACAAACATTGATAAGTAGTTCCAGTGCAACCCAAGGCTTTATTTTGTTCGAATATGTCTGACTGCAACATCTTGGCAATAAACAAGGAGCTCTCTCTAGTACTACCAAATAAAAGTTTCCCTGGGACAAATCTTAAAGTTAGGATTTGTTTGAAGCTAAAGCCAGCTGAGCTTCTCAGTGCAATGGTGTCTCCCACTGCAGATTGGCTTTGCTATTTCAGACATCCAAAAGTTGGGTGCAACCAAATGCACGTAAATGCATTTGATTGCATTTGGGGCCTGATGGTGTCCATCCCAGGGTACTGAACAAGGTGGCCAATGTTATTGTGAGACCTCTCTCAGTTATCTGTTAACAGTCTTGGTAATCTGGAGGGGTCCCAGTGGACTGCAAAGTAGCAAATATAATTCCAGTTTTCAAGAAGGGCAAGCAGTCAATGGTGAGAGAAAAGTACATGCAGAAATATAGTACTGTCTACAGGATAGTGCAATTTTGTGAGATGAAAACCACAGAGTAAGTCCAGTTTTTCACTCTTTTATTTGTTCTCCATAATTTTCTCAGTTATTTGCTCTAATTTTGCAGCATATTTTGGACCATGTACTACAGTATGAACAGTACTTTGTCCAGTACAGTCGTAATATAACTTCACTACAACCTCTTAGTATTATTTTCTTTATATATTTAAGGATTATTTTCTTCATATATTTAAGTGTTATAGCGGTCCTCTTGCCTACAAGACAGTGCTGAAAGATCATATTTCACTGTGACCCAGTTAGCTCTGGCCAGGATAGAGCCACCTGGCTGCTTAAGATTGTCAAATTTCTTCCAGCCTAATAAGCTTGCATGTAGAAGTAATAAAATGTATATTTCTTCCTCAGACCCCCTTACTAAATGATCATATCATTCTATATGTGACATGTCCTTACAGATTAACTGTATATATCAACTACCTTATAGTCAGAAAACAAGGGAGACTCCCAATTACATTTTATAAATAGAATAATTCAGTTGGAAGGGACCCACAAAGCTGTATTACTGATACAAAATGTATTACTGGATCACATTGTGCTAGAGTTCCCCTAAATTATGCCATCAGTGTGAGTTTTGCTGCTACTATCAGTGACCCAACAGATACAGTGCAGGACAACTCTTTGATACTCATTCCTTTACCATTCACAAATTGTTCCTTACATTAATTCCCTGTCTGCCTCCCTAGTCATCTGCTGATAATGTCTTCATAAGGGGCATTTTGCACCGATTATTTCTAGCCTTTTTGAATTTTGTGTGTTGGAAAGTGACTTTGTAGAGCAAAATTTCCAGTCCAGGATTTTTCCTCACAGATGTTTTCGTAGTTTTACTTCTGATCCATACTTTTAGCTTTGCTTTACCAACACAAATAGAAATGGAGTCGAGTACTCCATTTCTTCGAGCTGTAAAATGTCTCTTGATACTTTCCCATTAAATTAAAGGTCTACAAAGTGTAGAGAGGTAAAATGTATGGCCTTTGGCTTTGTTGTAAAGGTATTTATAATAAAGTATATTTAAAGTTCAGATTAAGCTTTTTCCTGTAGTTTATCTTGTTGCAATCTTCTTTCACATGTTATATCAAAGGTCTACTGCTCCCTGGTCTCACAACTAACTGGCATCTGTCTTCTATCTGAGAGGAAAAAAAAAAAGCCACCTACCTCAGTGGGTCATCCGTAATCTAGCAGAACAGTGACTTTGGACAGGTTAGGGTTGTTTTGACAAACACTAAATGTTAGGTATGTTGAAATCCTATGACACATGGGTAATTAATTACAGTATCCAAAAGCCTAGGAGCACAAATAAATCCATTAATGTCTCCTGGCTGTTCCAAACAAACCCTGAAACTTATTTAACAACCGTGATCCATGGTAATATATGCAACCTGTTATTTCCCACCTCCCTCCTTCCTAACTTTTATCTACTAACCTATATTTGCAAAAGATACAAGCTGGAGGCTTACAGAATATTCGGAGAGGTATCACCCTGTAGCTGTCTTCTGCTATTCTCTAGATATCTGCTACTGGCCACTGTTAGAGATGGGATCCTGGGCTAACAGACCTTTGATTTGACTGCTTTTATGTTTCTATATTCCTGCAAGCCTAAAAACTCTATTTGCCCAAGTTAGCTTGTGATTAAATTCTTAGATTCCATCCATATGATTAACGTTCCAGGTTGAAGTGCAAACTTTGCAATTGTTCCTCAACAGCTTGCTATAATGCCAAGAACTGAGAGCAGGGAAGCTGTGCTGGAGTATGGAAATACGAGAAGATAAACTTGAAGGGATTAAATGATTATTGAGACAAGGAAAGGATGGGAGCTGGAACAAGGTTTCAAAGAGATACAGGACCGGGATGTAAGCCTCAGATGTGCCAAGATGTATGTCCTTACACTGGAAGTTAAGATGTGAGAAAACGGGAGACGAGATATAGGCTGCATGGCAGGCAGTGACAGAGAAGAAAAGGGAATGCATCATCCTTTTGAATGCAGATTAGGATCCAGGATTCATGAGTTAGCTGGCAAAGAGACAACATAAAATATTAGTTTATCTCTCCCTAATGATTGGTTTGCACAGAATTCACAGATGACAGTTTTCTGCTGCTTTTATTTGCTATTAGATCATGTCACCAGACTTTGCTCTATAAACTCGTGAGTTCTGAACTTTTTGGATGAGCCCCAAGGATGTCAATTTGCTTCATCAAGACAGAATTTCTGATGGTTGTTTTTTTCTAGATTGCCTCCTAAAAGTAATTTGGAGAGTATTAAGATTACAAGAAACGAGAACATTCAAAAAGTAGAAAACACTGGATCTCAAGCTCCTTGCAAAAACTTAATTCAAACTCCTGGAATATATGTACTGTGATACAGTCTTTTATTTGTGAGATCACATACTATTTTTACCACATGCCATTCCTTCCTTCAGTACAGAGGATACCTAGTGTTCAAAGTATGAAGTCGTCTGTTGTTTGTATGACCCTTTGCTCATCTAGTACAAAAGCCAGGCAGTGCAGTGACTGAAGCAGAAGAGTTCAAGAAGAAAAAGCTGTCTGTGTGCTTTGGACAGCAGAATGAATATCTTCTGAATAACTGGACCCTAACCTTATCCCATTTCAATGAATCCCGCATGGGGCTGAAACTCATTTAATTCACATTTGGGATCGGTGATGAGAGATGTGTATTTTTCAGCTTCTAGTTTCCCAGGCTTATGCTCTGGAGACTTCTCAACTGAAAGTGAAATTGATGTCAGATGTGATTGCCAAATAAAGTATAAAAATAAATGCTATATCCTTGACAAAAGCAGGCACCCAAAACAGGCACACAAAATTAACACATATTTTTGATGCTAATCTAATTGTACCTTAGTTCTCTGTGGGGATAAATGAACTAATGTTTGTGAAGCTCTCATCTGCCAGTGACAGGTGTCAAAAGAAAATTATTTAGAGCATGGAGCTGCTTAAATAAAGCACGAATTGAATACCCAAACATGAGAATAAAACAAAATGTTGAACAGCATTCATCAATGCCATTCACTTTATATACTGAATGAGACAGATGTGATATGAAAAAAAAGAGTATTAGGGTAATTAGGAAGTATGATGCAATGTATATGCTCAAATGTTCACTGCCAATTAATAATTAACTCAAGGGGTGGAAAGCATAGGAGCAGGTCTGAAGGTGGGAGCACAGGGTGGGATTTTTGAGTCTGACTCAGCATGGGCTGGCAGAGTATGAGGAGGAGCTGCTGGTTGAGCTGAGCATAAGCAGTGTGACTCAAGGATAGGAGGCAGCAGCTCCAGCGAGTGGAAGGTATAAGAGGCAGTTCTCAAGAGCCATTTTGGGAATTGGCTGTGATTTCTACAGTTGGCTTTATACAACTGAACTAAACCAAAGTTGCATGGGCAAGTAGGGAATGTTGCATTTCCTAACCTGTAAGTATTTGACTTTGCAAACTTACTATTGCTTCACTTATTTTTTCATATATACTATGTATTTATTTATTTATAATAAAGAGCACAGAATGGTTTAGAACAACACGAAAAAAGGTTTGTGAAAGGTGAGTAGAGTAAGAGCAATGCATTGAAGGGATACCCTAAGATATACTTGAAAAATAAAAGGGAATGATGGACCTTTGGAGGACAACAAAAGTAAAGAACAGACTCAACAGATTCAGAATTTGGGACATAGGAGGGAGGGAATGTCATCAGTGAGGGGACTGAACATGAGGATCAAGCGTCAGTTAATGCAAAACAAAACAACAAAACAAAACAAAACAAAACAAAAACACAGAAGGAAGAAAATTTTTTTAAATGTGGAAAAAAAAGCTGCAATATGATGACGTTTGTTTAAAGAACAAGAATTTTAATTTTCTGGCCACAAGTGAAAGTCTTATTTTATAGTCATTCTAAAGGAAGAAATGGTAAGGTCTGTAAGGAGTCTTGCAAGAGTCTCATCACACAGTATTGTCTTTGTGGAAAATAGGCTCGGGTCCATCCCACTTACAAGGCTCTCTGTGGCACATGATTTGAGTCTCGTGGCAAGTGAGCAACGGTGCTGTTTAGCATACACTCCCATCCACCTTAGAGTTCAATGAAGTCCTGGTGGAAAGATCCTGTGATAAATTTCCTGACTGCATCCTGCCTGAACTGATTTTTCCAAATGACCTTTTAGCCTACAAAACAGCAATGCATTAATTTAATCTGAAGGTACTGATGACCATGGCACAGTCCTCATCCAAAAGGAAAGGACAAGTTGCCAAAAAAAGCATCGTTGTTCACTGCTAGAATGGGCTGAGACACTTTGAATGAAACTGAAGAACAATGGTTTTGCTGTGAAAATGAAAAGGTTTGCAAAAAATTACCTTTTTTTTTTCCCCATTCTTTTTCTATGAAATGTGTCAAAATATTGTTAAAACCATCATCACAATGATTTGTATTTTTTTTTAAGTTTTAATAATTTTATTTTAAAATTGAATTTCCTACAATAATTTTTGATATTTCAAAAGCTGACAAATTTTAGCCTTATGAAATAGAATTAACTTCACAATTTTATATGGTGCATTTTTTCCACTCAGCTGGTTCTAAACAATGTTAATAACTAATGAAGAACTACATTGTAGATCCTACTGAGATAAAACAGCAGCCAGATCACCAGTCAAAACATACTCCTTCCTTTTCACATATATAGCATCACTTTGATTTATGCAGGCTATCAGTGTGGTTTCACAGATGGGATATGCATTGTTCCCCTGTGCTTCCCACTGCACCCCCTTATCTAGCAGTATCACTTGTCTGGTTGCACATGCAGCGAGATCAACATGTTCATCCAACTGAAAATTGGCCAATTTTTAGCCACATGGATACACGTGTCAGCACAGAAAGGTGACAGAAACATACAGCCAGCCGTAGAGGAGGGAACAAGAGAGCTACTTTTCCCTTTTTTTTTGAGATCCACAAAAACTAGAGAGAAATTGGATTTAGAAAGAAAATAGATTTTTCTTTCTAGATACGTATACATATATAGACACCGCTCCAAAGTTAGGTTGTGGTAAGATGAGAGGCTAGGCTCATGTAACAACTCCCTCTTGCTGAAATGGAGTAATTCCACCCTTCCTTAGGCTGCACGGTCTACTGTGCTGTCTGTGGGGGCTTTGGTACCTGACTGACACCTAAGTCACTTCAACTCACTAAGGTGGCAAAAAGCTATTCACATTTTTATCCCTTGATCGGTTTAGTAGGCTGGAGAATAAATATTATTAATGGTGGCAGGACCCCAAATACAGCTGAATGTCAGAATAGCAGCTTTTCTCAGCAAAAGGTCACTAAACCAACATGTAAGGATGCTATTTTAGGGCTGGACTTACAGTTTGAGGACAGTACAAAAAAGCTAGTTGTAGAACATTATCCTGAAACTGATTTAGTGTAAAATGAATGGAAAGTAAACAAAAGCAGGTCTGTATCTAAGCCCCCTGATTTCATAAGGCAACTCTTGGTAAACTAAGGGACCCAGATAATCAAGTCAACTGGACTGAGGAGATCAGGAGTTTGAAATGGAAATGGTTTGCTGTTACTCCAAGAGGAAGGTACAAACACAACACATTAAAGGATAATTGAGAATATGTAGAGAGTTTTCATGGAAAGGAGGACTGCTTTGCTTTCCTTGTGGGTCCCTTCCAAACCAGGATGTTCTAAGATAACATCAAGAAGCGCAGAGATAGGACGTTATTTGCCAGAGCAGAATAAAGGAAATGGCAGCCGGAAGTACTGAACAGGGAAGTGTCAGACGGGATGGTGTCTGCTAGTAGATTTCTTCAGGATTTATTCTCGGGATTGATCTTACTGTTTGTCAGTTAAGAGAAAATAAGCTTATTGCATTGGCTGGTTTCACAGAGTCAGGCAGCAGCACCAACACGAGAGCTGCAGTGGGATGTCATATGGAAAAACAATGAATGACCCTGATGACTGAACTAAGGGAAACAAAACAAACTGCCATAGTACAAAATGCAAGGTCATGCACCTGGAGAATAATAAAAATGTTGCTGTTAACTGAGAAATTTTCTAATAAACGAGTGGGGTAGAAAATAACAGGGGTATTGCTAGAATGGATGGTGGTTACCTAATGCAGTTGTGCAAAAAAGCAAGTGTGCACCCAAGTCTGAGATATTTTCTGGAGATATGGAAATATTAATGTATTGTACAGTGTACTAGTTCAATTTAAAATGCAACATAATTGGAATTTGAACCCATATTTAAGACAGATGAGTTCAGACTGGGGGAGGTGGGTTCTACTCAGGCTAGTGGAATGATCAGGGGAATGAAGATCTGTTGAGCAAGAAGAGACGAAAAGATCTTTGTTTAGTCTTGCAAAAGGAAGGCTGAGCAGGAATATGATTACTGTCTATAAATATATCAGGGGGTAAACGCTGGGGAGGGAGAAGAGCTATTTAAGCCAGAGGACAAATGCTGGCACAAAAACAAATGGGTTCTTGAATAAAATTTGTCTGGAAATTAGAAGAAGGTTTCTAACCACCAGAACAATGAAATTCTGGAACAGATATGCAACAGGAGTAGGGGGTAAACATATCAAACTACCATTAAGATGGAGCTTGAAAAATTTCTGGAAGGGATTATATGACACAGTTTCCTGTAATAGCAAAGAACTGGATTCAGTGACCTAGGAAGTCTCTTCCAGTCTTAAGGTCCTGTATTCTGTTTTACACTGTCATTTCTTATCCATAAAGACAAAACATTTATCCAACTAAACCCTTCAGATGTTTAAAAAAAGAATAAAAATATTTTGCAAGTAAAAATAATGTTGATTATTGTAAAAAAAAAAAAAATCAGAATAACACTTTATTGGGTAATACATTCATGGTCAATTGGGATGACTTCTGTGTGGAGGTTGCCCAGTTTGTTGTCCTTTACTTCTTCAAAACTGAAATATGGGATGTGGCATAAGGGTCATTTCAAGACATATTATATCAGGCAATGAAGAGTAATCTTATAGGATAGTGTATATTCTCTCACTATTTGACCTTTTGAAAGATCACTTTTGGTCAGAAAAGCTGTAAATTAAACATCTGAATGCAATTTATTTATAGATACATATTGATTTATTTATAAATATTATGAGAAGTATACATACCTCAAAAACCATAATGAAAACCATAGGCAATATTTTGTAGAAAGCAATTTTTTTTTCAATTTTATATGGTGTGGGGTCTGTTATGTACTGTACAAACATATACACACATATGGTCTCTTTCTTTTAAGAGTTTTAGTCTATAAAGAATAGCTGAAATACCTAATGAAACTCAAAAATTGGAAGACAATTAGGGGGAATATTATAGAATAAAAACAGAATGATCAAGATGTTGCTGATCACAGGTGTTTTAAAAATTCTTATTTTTGTTGTCTGGTTTTGTTCTTGTTTTTTAATCTTTTTCCTTCCAATACTATTTCTTGAAGTTGTGCTGATGAACCAACTAGTAGATGATTATACCATGACCATGAAAACAGGACATGTTCCATCAACAGCTACAGTTTTTCCACATCTTTCTTTCTGATGGTGAAGGAAAACGCCAAGGGGAATTAAGGCTATATAGAGGCAAATAAGTGAGATTAAGGACAAAAGAAAAATAAATATTGCCAGAAATGGTAGGGGAAGAAAACAGAGAAAGAAACAAGATAAAGGGTAAATAAAACTGTAAAAAGCAGTGAAAATGTGGTTTGTGGGACAGTACAGTATGGAAGCAAACGATATAAGAGAAAATCTGGGGTCACGTTTTACAAAGGATTAGTCTCCACTTTCACTTCACATGTGGTGGAAACACACAGACATTTTTACAAACCCAAGATTTATTTGCTGTTCAACCACAAGTTTTTTCCAAGCCGATCTTCAAATCAGCTGTAATAGTCTGTGTTTTGAAGGGTTCCATGAACCATTGCTTTTGAAGTGTTACATATATGAAGTGGTGAAAGACATCTTGTTCAAGTACTTCCTCTTCCGTCCTCAGAACTCTGTTCTAGACACCGGGACAATTATATTGATGCAAACCTAAACAGTGTTCAGGCTGAAGAAGAAGTCCTTCAGGAAACGGAATATGTTTACTTCCACTTCTGGAACAAATCCCACTATTTATAATCACAGATAAACACTGCTGATGGCAGGAGGTAGCTTCTAACTATGTACACTCTGATCTTGCAATTTACTATGCATCACTTGAAGGCTGGCGTGGTAGTGTTCCTAAGGTTCCTGCTCAAACATAAACTCTTCAAAATATATCACATTACTCCTTCTCAGATCAAATACTGTTGACTGCTTTTTAAGACAATTTTACTCCGTGACAGATAGAAGCATGTCACTCTTATAAGTCATTGAGCATACTGTTGGTTCAGCTTTCTTGAATTTGTCTACTACCAGTCAATCTGTTAAACATTTTTTAGTGAAGTTGCTGACATCAGGCCTGTCCATGAAAGCAGTGGTGTGGAGCCTATAAGTACAACCATTTTGGATCTGTGGCGTTTATGAAGAGATTTTACTGCTTAGTGTTTGAGCTAATGCTAGCTTTCTCAGCATAAAAAAGAATTACTTGATCTACATTGTTGTTAAAAATAATCTGAATTATACATGTTTTTAAAGATGAGGAAGAGCTTACTAGGTGTCTGAACGTATTTCTCTTTTCTCCTGATGTCACACGTAAAAATAATACAAAAATATGTGCTGTATCATTATTTTTGTCTACTTTTGAATATACAAATTCAAAAATAGGGTTATATGTCTACATGAGGACTATGGCTCTCTAGAGTTATATATTTCAGTCCAGTCCCAAAGTTGCAAGCAAAACCATTACAATTTCTATTGGACCTGTATAAGCTAAAGCATTAATGGAATGGGTCTACATTCCTATATAAAAGTCCTAGATAACTTTGTTAGGTAATGTTTATTGCAAGGGCAGTAGTAAAAGGAAGGTGTTCTTTGGTTACTTTTTTGAATAACTAAGAGTGAGTGACTTTCACTTAATGTGTTCTAAATGAGAAAACCCCTTGTTTTCTACTACCTATCTTTGTGCATCAAAGCTCTCAAAACCTGGGACTTAAGTCTTCTTGAATTTCTTTCTGAACTTCATTATAGCAGAACAAAGATGTCTTCCTGAGGCATGCAACTGGAAAGGTAGGAAAATGTATAATGCGGAGGATGACTTAACATGTTTTTGACTTTTACAAACCTAGAAAGTTTTCAAGGTTAATAAAGGAAATGCTTAGGAACCAGCTGACCTGATTGAACATATAGATTCATACAATCATAAGGGTTGGAAAAGACCTTCAAGATGATCTGGTCCAACCATCACCCTACTACCAATGTCACCCACTAAACCATGTCCCTAAGCGTCATATGAGATTTAGTGTTGAGATTTCAATGGTTGTCTGGCTAACATGAACAGTTAGTTGGACAGTGTTGTAATGTGGAACAATGCTTGTGAATTATTTGAAGAGACCTTCAAAATGAGTGGCAATAACTCTCCTTGGCATGTCCCACCATCATCTCACCTCCTTCATCCAGGAAAGAGCAATGGCGGTGCAAGCTGCCACCAGCCCTCTGGTAACTCTGTCACTCCAACACCAAGCAGCCCTCCAAATTTCATCAGAGAGGTAGGATGGTGTGAAAATTCATAAATTCCTGTCAACAACTTACAGTAACAGCATTGGGCAAGCGTTTGGCTTGGGCTGTTGACTTAAGTATGTGCCTCTGGGTGGGACGGTTGGGAAGGAATTAGATGTATTGTTGTGACAATAGAAGATAGACCATTTCTCGTCTCTCCCACACATGAAAATTATTAACCGAGCACACCAACGGTAGCGAGGGAGAAGCCCGCCCTTCGGCGACTGGAGCGCCGTCGGAGGGCTCGCTCCTCCGCCGGTTGCCCGGGCCGGTCCCGCGGGAGGCCCCGGCTCCGCCATGGAAATGGCGCCGGCAGCTTGAACCCGTCTCCTCAGCCCCGCAGGAGGCTCTCTCCGGGGGACACCGCGCCGCGTGCTTGACGCGAAATGATCCGGGCTGGAAAGGACAAGGGCGGGTGCTCGCTCCTTCTTCCTCCCTCTTCTGGGCAGGGGAGGACGAAGAGATGGGACAGAGCGGGGCCGGCTCACCAGGTCCTCGACCAAGCGGGCGTGGGTGCCATGGCCGGCGACGGGGCACGGCGCCGCGCAAGGGAAGTGCGCATCCTCCATTTTGGCAGAGGGCGGGCGGACAGCTTGGCTCCCGGCGCCTGGCTGCCGTCGCTAGCCCCGGAGCTCTCCTCCCCACCCCGCGGGGCTGCCAGGGGGGCCCCGGGCTCCTCTTTCCTCCGGGAGCCGTGCAGGGGCGCCTCAAATGGACGCCCTGCTGCGCCTCCCGTTGGTTTGAATTGGTCCCAAGCTCCCCGCAGCGGCTTCCGACAAAATGGAGGACGCCACCACTGCTACCACCACCACCACCACCAGCAGCAGCAGCAGCTCCTCCAGGAGCCATGTCGGCGGCTGACATGGCTCCCTCCCCCACGGGGGGTGGGGGTAGGAGGGTGCCCGCAGCCGGGGCGGCGCTGCTCGGCGGGGCAACGCTGCGGGTGCCCGGGGGCAGGCTCCTTCCCCGGGGCTACGGGCGCAACCTCGCTCTCCCCTATGGGAGCAGTTTCCATTATCCACCCTCCGTCCCTCATAGAAGTGGCCCCGGGCTCACAGCCCCGCCGGGGGGCGGCGCCTTCTTGGTGGGGGGGGGGATTGGAGACGAGCCTCGCCAGCCCCCCAAAATTCTCCTTTTCACGGGGAAGCTGAGCCCGTGCCCGGGGGCTGTCGCGCCCGCAGGGACCGGGCGCAAGGCGAGGACGGGTCTCGCAGCGGGCGGCCCGGAGGAGCGCGGCCTGCCCGGCCGCGAACTTGTGCGAGTTGCCGCTGTCAGACGGCGGCGGGGAAGGGCGAGGGGGGCGGCGAGCCCGGCGGGCGGCGCGCCGGTGGGCACCGACTCGGGCTCCTCAAACCTGATGGATCAAAGTGGGAAGAACTCGAGGCACGGCCAGCAGAAAGATTGGCAGTCCGTAGGGTCAACCGGCTGCGGGCAGCCCTGACGGGCGGGCCTCCCGCCCACTCCGCTCTCCCAGCGCCAGCGCCCGCCCTCGGGGCGAGCCAATAACGGGGTGGAGGGGGCGGGCTTTGCCCAAGCTCGGTTGGCCCGGTTCCTCCTCCCCTCCGTTAGCAGCTGCGCTTAGCCCGGGACTGGACCGAGTTAGAGTTGAGACGCCGGAGGAGTAGCGCAGAGTGCGTGCGTCCCCGCGGGGGGAGGGGGGGGGGCGGCGGGTTCGGTGGGGGGGTGGCGGCACTGGGCGCCCGCTGAGCCCCGGGGAGCCGGGTGAGGGCCGGGGGGGGCTCCGCCGCCACCGTGCCTCGCAGCTTCCCCGGGCCAAGTGCCCCGCTGTGGCGTCGTCGGTGCCGCCGCGACGCCACCTCCCGGGGTGGTGGCGGCGGTGGTGGTGGCGGTGGTGGCGGTGGGAGGAGGGGGGGGGGGGGGGGGGGCGCGACGCCGAGGGCAGCCCCGCCGGTACGGCCGGGGGGTGGGCGGCGGGGGGAGCCCGGGGGCAATGCTGGGGGGGGGGGGTCGGGGTATTTGGGGGAAGGGCCGGGTCTGGGTTAGCGCCTCCTATTTTAACTCCCTCCCCCCGGTGCCCGCTGGCTGTTGTGCCCCGCTGCCTTGCCGTGCCCCCCTCCCTCACTCACCACCACCACCGCGGCCCCCTCCCCAAATTTCCCCCCCCAGCCCCGGGTGCCTCCCTCCCCTGTGCCCGGCGCGGCTCCTCCCGTATTGTTCGGCTGGGTCCCTCTAATGGCGGACAGGAGGCGGCGGTGCTGCCGGTCGACTGCAGGGGGGCAAAGCCCGCACCGGGGGCAACTGCCGGGGGGGGGGGGCTGTATGCCTGCGTGACCCCCCCGGACCACCCCACACACACCTCGGGGTGCCGCTTCGGGGCCGGCTCGGCCAAGTTACCGGCTCCTGGGGGCTACTGCTTCGTCCCCGCACTCGCTCCGGGGAGCCCCCGCCACGGCTGAGCCCCGGGTGGGGCCCGGCTCGCGGGTGGGGTGCAGGAAGGGTTCCCCCCCCCCCCGAGGGTAATCTCTGTTTATCGGTGTGTTTGGAAGGGTTTGGGTTGAAGGGGATGCGGGAGATACCTGCTGCCCTCGTCGGGCAGAGGAAATGCTGCCTGGGGGCGCTGCTCGGTGCCCCGTGTTAACCCCGTGTCTTTCCCTTAGGCTCCAGCCCGGTTTGGTGCAGCCTTGGCAAGAGAGCGACGAGGAGAGGGAGCTCCATTGTGAGTGCTATTTATGTATCTATCGCCGCTTAGGCCTGCTCACCGAGGGCTTGACCCCCCTTCCTTCCTTCCTTTTTACCCCCTGCCCCCGGAGGAGAAGGAGGGGTTCGGGTGGGGAAATTCCTGGGTCCAGCAGCTGCTGCCCTGGGGCGAAGCCCCGGTAATGGCTGTGAGGCGGCTCCTCCTCGGGGTGGGCGCTGCTGCTGCTGCAGACATCGCTCCTGCAATACCAACTCCGGCAAGCAGACGACGGGCTGCTGCTGCCGCTCGCCTTACCCGGCTCCAGAGGGAGGGGGAGGGCATATTTCGGGTGCCCTCTAGAGTCTCAAAGCGAGAATGGAAATCCGTAACGAGGCGCCTTTTGCCATCTTTATTTTCTTCCTCTTTCTCCAAGCCCGTGTGCTGCGTGTCTCGAAGATAAGGAAAGGTACGGGAGGTTTTAAAATAAGCCAGCAGTTTGCAGAGTGTGCTCCGGCGTCTGGTCTTTGTACGTTCAGGTTGGGTCTTTACGCCTCTGGATTTGCTCGGGTGATTTCGTTGTGTGCTTTTGGTGTTTTGTGTGCCCTGGGCAGTGCTTCTGAGCCATCTACTTTGCCCCTTCCCCAAAAAGCTGAAGGTCACTAGGGAAAAACCCATAGCTTCTTAATAACGATTGGTTTCTGTGCTGTATCTCTGGGATTTTCAAAGCAGACTGTGTTCTCTATTGGGTGATAGGCCACCTAAGGGGAGGCTCGTTATCAAATCTTGTATGTAAGATCAGGGTAATTTGACTCTAGTTTATATGCTTTTAATATCATTTTTTGCTGTATACTGTGAAAAATGGTGATTCTGAAATTGCAAAGTAGCACAGTGAAGGAGAAAGTAACCTGGCGTGTATAGATGCACGTTTTAGGAGCTCATGAGTTTGGATGCGACTGTTGTCTGCAGGCTCTCGCCGCTAGAGGCCACTGCAAAAAGCGTAGCCTAGCCTTGGGAGGTCTGGTTGATAACGTGCAGCACAGAGAACAAAACAAAAAAGGGAGTGTGTATTTTGTGCTCTAGGTTCTTGAGTTGGGCACAGCAGGAATTCAGATGTTGTAGTCTTCTCCACCGCTTGTGTCTTGAAGTCTTTTTGTTATTTTCCCCTTACCATTCTAGGTAGTAGATTGCCCAGATTTACATAGGTTGCCACTTTGGTACTTTTTGATGGCTTGCATGTAGAAGGAATAAGTGGTTCTCTGCAAAAATGCCACTGCTAAAGAGGAAGACATGAGATCTGAATTTATTTTGAGCTTCTAAAATTAACAACTTTGTGTAAGACTCTAAGAGTTCGTACGGTTTGTTATCATTAATAAAGCAGTCTGTTCTAAACCTTGACTAACTACTGTATAATTTTAATTGTAGTTCTTTTATTTTCACCATGCCTTGGGAGGAAGGCTACCATCTAATTTTACTTCTGATTCATTATACATTCCAGTCTGACAGCTGTTCTGCTTTTTCTGATGTTTCTTCATGTTAAAAAAGTAACTTCTAACAGTGATCTAGGCAAGTAATGCTTTGGAAGGAGGGAGACTGTGTTGGAAGGGAGTGGAAAAGGATGTGTACTGGAGCTGGTATGAAAAAAATATTGCAGCTTTGTGTGGCTGCCTATGAAAAGATGAGAATACTGCCAAGAACAGCTGTATAGCTAAGATTCAGCAAACCTCAATGAGTAGTTGCCATCTGGTTTGTGAATTACACTAACGTCTTGCACGAAAGCATCCTACTAGATGGCATATTGTTCTCCACCAACTGTGGTGGTGGTGGTGGTACAGCCTTTTCTCTGTTACGTGGCTGGAGGAAAGCAGTATGTCCTATGGCATGTGGTAGGCCAGGCTGTTGTGTGATGGGAGTCTATTCAGTGCCTGCTGCTGCATGGGCACTCCAGGCTCCTCAGCCATAATTTGTGAAATGAAGGTGATGATGGGACATAATTAGGTAGTTAGACCAAGTAGGTTTTTTTTTTTTTAAAATAAAAGACTGTCTTAATTAGAGTATCTACTAAATTTGCTGTGTATTGTTACTCTTTGACCCTAAGTATGATTCCATTCTACTCATGCTTACACTGAAATAATATGCTAAGGGGGATTTGCATTGGCAAGAATGTACAAACGCCAGTGAAAAAATGAAAGCAAGTTTACTGTCTTCTATGGAGCTTGTTCAAGTATGCAGAGGGATGCGGGACCAAAACTGATACAAACTCTGAGACTTTTGCTGGCTTTCTTTGTGTTTTCGTCCAGCAGCATAGTGAACAGCCTTGACCTGTTACAGGAGCTTTCATTTTGGTGTCAAGGAGTAAATAGGGTATTACCGAAGTTCTATCTGAGTGTGTTGGAGTTCACAACTAATCAATATACTCAGCAACAAAAGCAGAATCAGGAGTTCTGCGAATAATTTATATGAATTATTATTACTGATGGAAAATCCAGTGTTCATGGAGAACTGCTTTTTTATTCTAGGGGACATGTACATCACAAATAATAATGAACTCTACCTATCTGTAGAAAGAGATTGAGATATAAAGTTTGGGAACTTGAGAAGTAAGCTATCCCTTCTGAGAAGTTGAAGATGATGAATGATTGCCTCGTGAGGTTGTTAAAGCCCTGTATGCTATAGGAATTTTGTTGTCTGCTGAAACTGTTGGGTTTATCGCAACAGTTAGAAGCGCTTTTTTGCAACTTCTTTAAACTTTATTTCTGTGATTTAATCTTAATAGGTGAGTGCTTCAGGAAAATAACTGGGTTTCTGAGAGAGTAGAGTTCAGAAGAAACTTAAGTTTTCTTCCATACTTGCAGCTTACCCTACGTGCTGCTGGAAGATATGTCTGGCAGTAGGCGTTAACTTGGTATGTGACTCAAAATGGTTTGGGTTGGAAGGGACCCACCCTCATAGTGAAGAATTTCTTCCTTGTGTCTAATCTAACGTGTTTTAGGTTAAAACAATTACCCTTTGTCATATCTACTGCAGACCCTGGTAAAACGATCTGCTCGATTTAGTTGCTAGTATTAAAATTCTTCATTTTGGAGCAGGATTAGTGAGTTTGTCAGTGTTTGGTACTTGTGAGAGAAGTTTTGGATAGAAGAGAGAAGTGTGAGGCTTCTGACATGAGGTTCCCTGGTGTGTCCCCTTAGTTAACACACGTGGACTACTTGGCTTGAAATTCCACGTATTTGTGCTTACATTGTTTCGGCAGTTTAAGATTTCTGTCTTTCCTAAGTTTCCACAAATCATGAATTTTAAGACAAAAGCCATAATTGGTCTGTGTAATTCTATGCCACTGGAGTTCAGTAAGATTCATATGCACACAGAAAAAAGATTGTAAATCTGTATGTGTGGGAACATCAGCAGTTGTATAGGGGTTGATGCCTGCCCTTTATAGATGGGTTAGATCATAACTGTCCATTCAGGAAGTCTCACGTGTTCACCGCAAATATTTCATGAATTGGGCATGTCAGTGATTCAAGTTTTGTTCTGATAGCATACTAGAGTAAGAAAACAGTTGTTATTTTAGTCAGTGGTTACAATACAGACAATGAATTCAAAATGAACAGCGATTATTCAGTTTTGTGGTCAAATGGGAGTCTCTGGTGACATGGTTGCCACCAGCGTGTTTTTGCAATTACTCTGTCTGAAGGGCATTAATGCTTACTGTGTGTCTGCTAATGCATAAGCACTCCATCTTCCTCCAAGCTTTTTGGAGCAACCTTTCACCATAACTTCCTTCTCTACTGCTACTGTTGGCCACGGGAGAATAATCTGGTGGGGGCATTGGGATCAGCGCTGGGGCAGGGGGCTCAGAAGCGAGTGTTCAACTCTTGGAACAGAGTAGATGCAGTAGAATCTTGAAATACACTTGGACATTACTGGTACTCTCCCCAGCCACACTGAGCATCAGTAACACAAGAGGATTGTGGATTTTAAGCTTTTCTGAGATGAAATTACATAAGCATGTTGTGCTATTGGGCAGGAAGGATAGTTTTGGATCTCTGGAATACTTAACACTTAAAATGTTAATGCTTTACCTAAAATAAATAAATGAATTAGGCATTCTGTAGTTAACCGTGTTAAGGTTCATAAACTCTAACTCCTACAAGAGTTATCAGAATCCTTTTGTTTGTGTTACTGTAGCTTCTGAAATCCATAATGCCTAAATTTGTGTACCTTATAGCGTACGAAGTTATTGAAGCATAGTCCTTACTCATTAGCTTTAATGCTTACTGACAAATGCCGAGCAGGAAGTCATCTTAATTCCACCTTTTTGGAAAAGTGTGTAAAATACTGATATTCACTTGTTTGCACACACTACTTTTAATTGATTGGAGAAAAACTGATCAGATATTTGCACCGTAGCTCACCAGTTTAACTCTTGGGGGTGGCAATAAAGTAGGTCATGGTCCTCCACTGGAGAGAGGACAGCGGTGTTATGGAAGAGCTCTTACAGCTTTCTATATAGTTTCCTCAGTTCTGTTGTTGTTAAAGATAGCATTGGAAGAAGAAAGGCAAATTGGGTATAACCCATAGAATAGCAATATATAGGATTTCTGATTTAGCCCCATTGGGCCTCAGTCACTAGAAACATGGACCTGTTTTGCAAACTGCAGACTTCTGACTATGTTTTGTCATCTTGTGCTCCTTTTGGCTTTTCTGTGAGATATAGCTATATGGAGCTCCAGACAGAAGTCCACTCATGAAGCAAGTATGCCTACCCCCAAAAAATAAAATAAAATTTAGACTTAGTGAAGATTTTTCTTCTTCCTGAGTTTCTTTTCTTTGCATCTATCTCTGTTAGACCTCTCCAGTTTGATGTTTGCCCCTAGTACTACACCAAATTTCTCTGAAAGTTATCTTGCTCATCTCATTCATAAAGTCAGCTGTCATCTCTGTATGGAGGGTTTTCAAATCTCTCTCTTCCAGACTTGCTGCTTTTTCTACCAGCTGTATCGCGGTGTGTGCCTCTGACATCTCTTTGTGGACGTTTGACCTTTAGCTCAGGCTGCTATCTCAGAGGCAATCCTTCCTCCCCAGAAGGAAAGCTCTCCATGCTGTCTGTCACTTGTGGGCTGTGTTGTCACGGGACCTCTGGTTTAAGCCTGTAATCTAGCTATTGTTTTAGACACAGAGCACACTGTTCTTCTTACGGATAATATGCTCTATCTTAATTGATAATAAACACGTAAATGGTTGGTATTTATTTAGTTATGTGATCCATTAACACATATATCTTATACCTCATTTTTGATCTCTGTATTTTATAGTAACACTTTTTCTTACGGTTTGAGTAAAAATGATCCTGATCTGTTGATGTGGATTCAGAATCCTCAAGAGTGATTCCGTATTCCTTGGCTTTGACTGTCTGATCTTTTTGCATTTTATAGTTTATGGTTGTAAAAGTAACAGGTTACCAGCCTTTAAATTAAAGTTGGGGATTAGCTGTGAAAGGTATTACCAGTAATATATATATGTTTTTTGTTAAAGAGATTTTTAAGGGCTCTCCAGAAAGTGACATCATGGTCAGTTAAACACCTTTGTCCATTCTCCTGTGATGCTCCTCGTGCTCAGGGAGGTTCCCTGTGTGCACCATCTAAAGCAGGTGCAATCTAGTAACGCAGAGGAAGCAAACGTCAACAAACAAAGCCTACTAAAAAAAACAAAGCAGCACCTTTCCCATTACCCTGGGACCCAAACACTCCATCCTCGGAACAAGAGCTAATTCAAACCATTGTTTATGGTGGTGCTCTTTCCTTGTGTTCTCTTTTTTGTCTCTCTCCATCTGTTGTGCCTTATGTTTGTGTTGTTTGCTCTTTGAACAGACATTCCTATTCTGTGTTTGTACAGTGGCTAGCATAACGTGGTCTGTCACTTTGGCTCCTAGGAACCTATGATATGAGCTGTAATATATGGGTGTGGTATCAGTGCTTTTTTCTTCCTTTTTTTTTTTTTGTAGATAGGGAAGGAAGACCTAGTGTTCTGTTACACCTGAAATCACGGCACAATTTTATTTCACCAAGAATTAATGACTAATATGTCAACCTGTATATGTTTATGAACTGCTACTAAGCTGGAAGACTTTACCAGACATCTCCTGAATTACTAGCCAATATATCTGTGTTCATGGTAGTTATTTTTATTTATTTATTTATTTAATATTAATTCAGAAGGTAAAGTTTTATTCTGGTAGATGGTTCCTCATTAAGGAAGCCAAATATTATCTAGAAATTCCTGTAAGATGTTCTCTGCAATACATACCAAAAAAACACAACTATTTGGAGGTGACAGAAAATGGAGAACACAACAAAGGTGTTTTTTTATTATTATTATTTTTTAATTTGTCAGATGCAAATGTTGGATATATTTTGAAATTATTGTCACTGTGTTTGGCTAGCATTATGTACACTTCTATCCAAAGAATTAACAAATAGAAACACTGAGGTGGTCTGCCTAATATTGTGTGTAGGACCGCAATTATGATCTGAACGAAGTCCAGCATTTTTTAATAATTAAAAAGAACTGGAGAGTTCAGAGAAGACCTACAAGAATGACTTAGGGAGGAGTGGAAAATATGCTTTGTATTAACAGATATTAGAAATTCAGTTTTTTTCTCAATTAGGAGAGGATAGGTTAGGGTGTGACTTAATCCTGGTCTGAGACAGACTATGCACCCAAGAGTGTATTAGATAATTGGGTGGGTGCTTTTCCTGCCCTCTGCGTTAAAAACTTCATTTCTGAGGGCTGGTTATTGGATAAGCAACACAAACTCAGGGAACAGTGGGTAGCCTTTCAGCATCTACGATAACGAAGAGTTGGAATAACTGACTGAGGCACCACTTTATCCTTCTTAGGCAAAAGTTTAAAGAGGACTTGAAAAGCCCTCCGTTAGCAAAGTTTGATGGATTTTTTTTATTTATTATTTTTAATGAGACTTGGAATATACTTTGTACAGGTCTTCATTCAGGTTACAGGTTTGGACTCAAAATACTGGTTTAGAACAAATGCTATGCAATGTATTTTTAATTGGGTTCATTCTAATAAGCATATATGCTTCTTTGCATGACTGTTTAAGCCACCCTAATTCAGTGCTGTTGTCCTCTTCTGTTTTACCAACAGTGGCCTTTTCTGTCTCTTCCGGGGAATCAGTTCAGCTCCACGAAACCTCACAATGAAGTTTCTTCTTAAGGGGAGCTGTGTAGTTGTTGCATTTTGTTCTGTTTTTAGTTTTTCAGCTCTTATCGCTTTAGTCCCCATGAGTGACTGACTGTTGGGACCTGTGATTACCTAGGACAAGCGTGAGAAGGGGAGAAAGTGGGAGAGAGGAGTTGGAAGCCAAGATCACGGCAGTCCTGTCCTAATCTGGATGTGTTTCTTGTCCTGTTCTGGATATGTTTCTTTGTTGTGGAACAGCAACCATGGCAAATATAGTATGCATTTTGTTGTTGTTAAAAATAAGGCTACATTTAACTTCTTAAAACTAGTTGATTTTTTTTTCCCACTCAATATACTGGAGTCTTGACTGCATAATCTAACTTAGAGCCAGTCAGGGAGCACAGCTCTGAAAACTTACCATACTAGCAATGCTGACCATGTCCATTCTCGCCTTGGATCCCAGTTCCTATCAACTTTACCTCTGCATCAAACTTGAACTATTTTTTTTCCTCAAGCCTGCTTTTTCACATTGCTTAATGTTAAGATTTTCTTTCCTTTGTAATACCGTGGCTTCATTGGCTGTTTGTCAATAGTCTACATGGGTTTCCTTGCTATATCTAGCATAGTATTCATATAACTTCTCAAATTCAATTTTTCCTTTTTCTGAATTACTAGGTGTGTTGAATGCTAATCACTGAAGGTAAATTCTGTTGAAGAAGCTTGTCCATACTCAGCCAAAAGATAGTAGGTTGTGAGCAGAACTTGGGTATTTCTCAGATGAAAAAAATCTGTTCAAGACTACTAGTTGATGTTTTTGCTAAAGAGAAGAGGAAAATTGGTTATCTGTAAACTTCTTTATTTATAAGCTATACTGAATGGTACTTTTTCCTCCTGAGCACATACAAAAATAAAAATGGATTTTAAAAGCTTTACTAAAAGATGTTTGTGAGCCCAGGATCTGAGAAACTGGGCATGCCATTAGATACAATGTTTATCAGTTATCCATAGTTATTTGTATCATGGGCAATACATACACAAGTGTAGGTTGTATGGTTTTAAAATAATTATAAAAAGGAAAAAAAAAAAAGAAAAACGAAGAGGAAGCAGCTTGCAGAGAAGGAGCTGGGAGTTGTGATGGACACTAAGTTGAACACGAGTAATGTGCCCTTGCAGGGATGAACGCAAACAGCATACTGGGCTGAATGAAGCAAGACTACAGCCAGCAGTTTGAGGATAGTGATTGTTCCACATGGTTTGATACTTGAGGCCACATCTAGAGTGTTCGGTCCAGTTTGGGGTTGACCATAGTATAATAAAGATAGCGATAGATTGGGATGAGTCCAATGGAAGGCCACCAGGATGCTTCGACTTGGAGCACGTAACAAATGGGGGCCAAGAGGGATGGGGTGTATTTAGCCATAAGAAGAGAAGGCTAGAGGGATGTGTAACTGTCTTCAGCTAGTTAGTGGGAAGGTATAAAGATGAAGGCAGATACATACTGGTTTGATGGCAGGTAATGGGCACATGTTGCAACCAGGAAATTGTGAATAGCTAAGATGACAGCACTGGAAGAGGGTGACCAGACAGGTTGGAAAACCTCTGTAGATACTCCAGACTATGTTGGATATAACCCTAAAAACCTGACTTAACTTCAGATATGGGTCTTGTTTCTAATTTGACACCCTTCTGAGCTGGAGTGAATTCGCTAAGGTGACATCCATCAGCCCCTTTCAAAATCTGCTGTTCTATAATTCTATTAAACTTGAAGCATTTAAGCGAAGTCTGATATCATTTAATGCCAAAAAATGCTCTCAACTGATAAGCAGTGCTTTATTGGAAGTTACATTGGACATTTTTTTCATAACAAAAAAAATGATGCTGTTAGATAAAATCGATAATGTAAATGTGTGAAGCATGGTTTAAAAACTGCTTAAAATCGCCTTAAATGTACTAAATTAAAAAAAAATACAGGGAAGGTTAACTTCTTATGAGAATTAACGTTGCTCTGTCTATTAAATTGGTCTGTTTCTGAATGCATAGTTTTACAGGATACAGTAATCTACTAGATCTCACCCTTTCACAGCTGAGATTTCTTTTCCTGTTTCCTGTCCCTGGTTGTTTTTTCAGATTTCAGTGGTTTATACGTGACTGATTGTACCCCCAATTCTTTTTAATGTTACGAACTTAGCCAACTTCAATGTTTTTATAAATGACTTGGATGCAGGACTCGAACGCATACTAAGCAAGTTTGTGGACAACACTAAACTGGGAGGAGCTGTTGACTCCCTCAAGGGGAGAGAGGCCTTGCAGAGAGATCTCAACAAATTAGAGGGCTGGGCAATCACCAACAATGTGAAGTTTAAACAAGAGCAAGAGCCAGACTCTGCACCTAGGAAGGAGCAACCCTAGCTATATATACAGACTGGGGGACGAGAGGCAGGAGAGCAGCCTTCTGGCAAGGGATCTGGGGGTTCTGGTTGATAAGTTGAACGAGGGCCAGCCTTGATGGCCAGGAGGGCCAACTGTACCCTGGGGTGCATCAGGCACAGCACTGCTAGTCGGCTGAGGGAAGGGATTGTCCCGCTGTGCTCTGCGCTGGGGTGGCCTCACCTCAAGTACTATGTGCAGTTTTGGGCACCACAGTATAAGAAGGACATAAAACTATCGGAGTGCCCAAAGGAGGGCTACAAAGATGGTGAAGGGTCTGGAGGACAAGACATATGAGAGCGGCTGAAGTCACTTGGTTTGTTTAGCCTAGAGAAGAGGAGGCTGTAGGGAGACTATACTTCATATGTAATACATAGAAATAGATTATTACTTCGAGCTTTTTCTCATTAATATCTATATTAATTTAAACCTCTAGCATTTGCTGTAATGACTCTGTTACCCAAGTGTTATACAATGTTACCCGAGTACTTCCAACTCTGCTTCCTCAAACCTGTAATAATTAAATGGTGTGTTAAAGGGATTATACACTTTGTGTATTACCATCTCGATTTAATTTTTTAAATGCTAGCAAAAGCTGGGGACTTGACAGATTTAAATTCTGGATTAATAATCTTTATTGGTACCTGTGGAGCAAGTGTGAGGCTTGTTTTTGAAATGAGTGCTGGGACCCACGGATGCTTAGTAATCAGTAGCCTATATTCCATGTTCTAGTCTGGACATCTAAATAATTTTACTAATTTTGGTCTGTTTCTGATCTAGCCATTGAGTATGTATTTTTTCCCAACTAGATTATGTGTACTTCTAAAATTAATTTATGTCAATTGACATGGTACACTTCTACTTTTCTTTTGTGTGTATTGCGCTTGTCCTTTTGCTATTTCTGTATCTTTAGTGTTTCTCTTCTCTTACTGTAATGTTCCCTTTGACTTAGGTCATCTTTCAAGTCTTGCTGTGGTCTAGTGTTACCGACTTTCTTGGAAATAGATATGTATTTGGATGTAAGTAGTAGATAAGCATTCAGATAAACCTTCTTTTGTGGGTCCTTGGTTTCTTTGTCTTGTTTCACCTTTCTATTCCATTTATAACGACGTATATCCTCAAGTAGCACGTTGCTGCTTGAGTAGTAGAGAGAGAATTTATTGTCTGCCACATTACACATAATGGCTTTTAAGGCTAGAAGCAGTACTGGGTTCTTGCTGTTCAGCACCTTTTCAAGATTAAACAGGTATGAAATACATTGAGTGTGTGTGGGATACATGTCAGTATGGCTGTCCTAAAGCTTCTACACTGTCAACGTTATGATTTTGATTTGCCATGGATAGCTGTGCCAAGTGCTGCTTATTCCCCTGTGAGTAATCTTGAAAACGCGAGGTGCTTGGTGTGGATACTCTTCCATTCAAGATTGATGTTGAATAGAATCAAGTTTGAGATTGATCCTGAATTTTGATGCTGTTCATGCATATGAGGGAGCAATTCTCAGCACTGGTTGATTAGTAAGACCAAAAGAAGAGGCTGTGTTAAATAAAGGTATTCAGGTGTTCCTGGAAGTGTCAGATGGAAACCAGATGTCAGCATTCATATGCGAAGTTGATGGCTGCAGTACAGTTAAGATATTCAGGAGGTACTGAAGCTTGCATGTTCCTACCTGTCACTTCTCAGTAAGCTTTAGTTTGTGTTTAAATACTTTCTCCTCTGAATAAAAACAACTTACTGATTCAGCTGCTTCAAAATGTTTCTTTCACTGCATAGCTCTTGCCATCTTACTGTTTTTAGTTGCTGTCTCTGCTGGAATGCAGGTCTTTGCATGCATATGCTTTTCTCCTCAATTTCTTGAAACGTGTGACAAACACGTTTTGGATGCTGTATAGTGAATTTTAGTGAGTTTCTTACAGATTTGAAAATCTGGGGAAAAAATGGAATTTTAGGCAGCTCCAAACCTGCTGGAAAATAAATTCTTCTGGAATATTATCCTTAGGCTGAAGTAATGAGATCTTAGGCTTTTGTAATGATGATACTTGGACTGTAGGCTTGTAAATCTAATCTGTCAAAACTGAGTATCCTGTCCCTGAAAATTCTTACCTGCGATTGAGAAACAGCAACATGAACACATTGATGGGTTACTGTAAAATGTTGTTTGGACTCTTGGTTAATCTTTATAACTAACTTGAATAATATTTTAAGAAAGACTCTTGTTTTACTTTGTTGTGTATATTTGCACTTAAGTTTAGCTCAAAGTACGCAAGTATGTTGAACTCCGTAGCATGATTTGTGTGTTAAGCTGGTTGACTAATTAGTCATTGTGGCCTCAATGTAGTATGTTAGGTTTGCTTACAAATTTCCAATACCCTACTGATTGTGATCAGTAGATACACGTTTTAATTTAGTATTCACTCACTTCATTGTCAAATGGCACGTGCATTTTGGAGCAAGCGTGTTTTACTCAGTATGGGATGTGTTTGCTGTCAGAGTCAGCCAGTTGTGGCTTTCAATTTCCTCTCACTATCCTATCCACTGAAGTGGTCTTGACCAACCTTGTTACAGTCTGGCACAGCTGCTAGTGTTGTGCAGAGAATTTGTTTTGGGGAACTGATGTGGCTGGAGAGGACTTTTGGAGGAAAGTCTTTATTAGCTGGATCAGCTTTTGTCTGGTTATGAGTGTGGTAGCATCATGAAATGAGCCTGTGAACCTAATCACCAGGTGGACCTTCAGTAATGTTACAGCTTTTGGTAAGGTCAAACCTGTAAAAGTTGACAGTAACTCAGGGCCACCATGTATGAGGCATATTTTTGCCTAACATGCTAGGATTGTTGGCTAGATACCCCTCGGGAAGGATATAAGGAGAAAGCACAAAAATGCTGAATGTTTATAGTAAGGCTGTTCCACAGAAATGATCTTATTGTGTGGTTGTCTGCGGTAACGGAGCTCTATATCCGATGACTCAGAAGGGCCCTTCAACCCTCCCCAACCTGGGTTTCTGCTCACATAGGTAGCTGGCTGTCCATACACACTATATTTTATTCACTACATAAATTGAGACTGGTCTGCAGTAGCAGCATTCAGATTTAGCTTACAGCTGGTTTAAATAGCAACCCTTTAAAGTATATTGGATTACTTCTGCTCTTCTAGTGCTTTCAGTCTTCCTCTGTGGGTATGGTTGGGCTATTACACTCTCTTGATTGCAGTGTAAAACAGCCACTTAAAAGTGATTTTTAATTGGAATGGTTTACTTTATTTTGGGGTGACTGGTGGCACACATTTGGTCAGCCGGGGAGGTTCAGTTGATGGTTCATACCATGGTGTGTAGGTTGCATCTATTTGTGTAGGGGATTTAATGGTCCTGAGTTATAGCAAGAAGTTACAGCATCCTGCTAAGCTAGTGAAACAGCTTCTTCGTAGCTGTATACAGTCAGTCGTCACAATAGACTGAGGTTTTGATAATTAGACTTATAAAAAATCAAGGTAATGAAAAGTGAATTTCTGTGGTATTGTGGTTGGAAGGAAGGGTATGAACTCCAGGAAGTAGCTGAGTTGAGGAATTCAAATGAAGTTATGGTCAAAGAAACATCAAGGTAAGGAATTAATCAGTAGAACCATACAGCATCACAGAACATTGAGATGTATTCAGATTAATCTTGTAGCTCCTTATTTTGCTTAAATATTGATTTTTTTTTTTTTTTTTCTTCCCCTCCCCTAAAGTCAACCTAACAGCCATAGGCGCCAAAATTCAGATGTGGATAAGTGGTTAAGACTTCCATGAGGCTAGTGACATCTCCTGTACATCTAATAATGATGTTATTCCTCTACTAGGTTAAAGTAATTACTATGTTAGGTTAGTAGACAGTTCGGTAATCTGGTTGCAGCAGCAATATCTAGGGATAGAAGCTTGGCAGTTAAAGCACAATTTTTCTGCAGGTGTGTTCTCGATTTTCAGCATCTGGCTGGCTAAGTACTTCTGTAGTTGCTTTTCAACTACTGTGTTTAATGGTCATCAGTGTATTTATTTCCAGGTTTGCCCAATCCTTATTTTAACTGGTTGCATTTCTGGCCTCTAGCATTCTGTCATGGCGGTGCTCACAGTTGAGAGTAAAAAAAAAAATCTTTCCTGCACAATAGATTATTAAATCTACATAGTTATTTCACAGGGTGTCTTTGTGTACAATGAGACACCGGGCATAGCTCTCTATTTATCTTCTGCATTCGTTTTTTTTTTTTTCCCCTGAGTTATCTTCCTTTGTTTGTGTCTTCCAAAAAATAAAGCTTTTCTTTAGTATAAATTCTTCAGCATCTCACCTGTTTTTCTATTTCTCTGAAAAGGGGGTGACCTGAAAATCTCATAATTTAAAAAACAAACAAAAAACACCTCCCACCCCCAACCATCGTTCACCAGCATCTTCCTTATAGTGACAGGCATCTTCTGTATTGTTGATTCTTTGTTTAGAAAGTCTTAACATACTTGGTTTTTTCCTCTTTGGTCATTGATGGTTGAGTAGATTTGGTTTGAAAGAGTGGATCTTTGACTTCCAGTTCAGAAGAATCACTGTGTGTGTTGTTACTCTTTTCTCCCTGTTCACTGTCATGTTTTTATCACAAGTGAATTTTGCCTATCGTTCAGCACTGTGATACTCTTCTGCTTTCAGATGCTGTGAATAATTTTGCACGATTAGGAAAATGTCCCTGTGGTAGTCTCCATCTCTTATGGTTGATTTATGAATGTTGACCTGTATTATTTTATTTTGGGACCCCATTAATAACTCCTCTTTATTGAGATAACAGCAAGCAATACATAATACTTCTTTCTCTTCAAATAATTGCAAATCCTCGTGAGGACCCTATCTTGAATCTAATTATGGATAATTTCTACTGCAGTCTTTAGTGAGAAATGTGTTTGAATGTCTTCGGAAATCTTGAGTGCTGTATACTGGTTTAATTAGGCTTGGTCAATGAGCATGTGAACCCTGCAGAAGACCTCTACAGTAGTCCTGTGAGATGTTAAATTCCTCTTGCAAAATCCCTGTTAATTCTTTCCCCTTACACTGTATTTTTCCTTAGTGTATTTATTCAGCCGTAGTTTCCATCAGTCTGTCTAGTGATGGATATAGGACTGTAATCTGTAATTATCTGGGTAATTATCACCTTCTGTTTAAGTAATTGGTTGCAGATAGGTAAATACAAAATTGCCGACTGTCTTTAGAAGTCGTAAAAGAATGTCATGTGGCCCTAGTGATTTGTTCTAAAATTCTCTTCTGTTAGCACTTTGATAGGATGTCTTTCCTCTGACTTGACCCCTAGAAAGAGAGCTTTGATGTAGTCTTCCCTGATCTTTTCCTTCCTGAATGTCAGTGCTAACACCTTATTCTGTGTTTTCTGCTGTGGTTCAGGTTTCTCAGGTACTCTTTTTATTTTGGAAAATTGTACTGTTGTATAAGAATAGGTATGTTAGGCAAACCTTTGCTCTGACGTAGCTCAGTGGCCTGTCTTAAGCCATGCTTAGCAAAAGGTAAAGAATAGGGTAAGCATGTGTGAGACTTCCCTCCTAGTACAATTACAGCATCTTTTTTATCTCAGAGACTTTTTGATAGTAGTCCTTATGGTTTTGGGGGTCATTTTAGATTGGTTGTGTACTTTAATATGGTGAGTTTTTAAATAGCCTTCATGCTGTCAAAAAGCTTTTTGTTCTTCTAGCTGCTCCATTTCATTTCCTTCTACTGGGTTCCTCATACTTAGGTTGTTCTTCCTTTTTGAAGATAAGTGGTGAAGTGACAAATTATTTTTTCATTCCTTTGGGAGCTTAAATGTGCTGTTCAGATAATTGCATCTTGACCATGTTGCATGGTGCAGAATTACCAAGTGGTGTTTTTGTTTTTGTTGGTCTCCTAGTTGGTTGCAGTTGGCTGCGTTGCATCTCCATTTCTGTTTTTTTGTCTGCCCTCTTCCCATAGTCTATGCAACAGCACTTGAATTCTTCTGTTCACTGCATGTCTGGCTTTTGCAGTCTCTCTTGCGCCTGTTATCTCATGTGTGCTGTCAAGTGGAAATGATTGATATTATAGCATTAATATGCTGTTTCTTCTATTTTGGGTATAGAATGTAAATGTTAGCACAGTACCTGTTGAGGTAAATAATTTAGTTAAGATATTGTGCTTTCTTGACAGAAAGTAGTACTCTTTCACAGGGGCAAATCAATCATTCTGTTGTTCCTGTGGCGTTTGTACCCTGGTATAGCGCTACCCCTAGGATTTTATTCATCTATTCAGCGTTGAAGATCTCTTAGTTATGTGCTCTCTTATCCTTACAAAGTTTAGAAGCCTAGAAAGGGAAAAAAATTATCTTTTTCCTTTTATATGGAAGCACTTGCACATGCTGGTCTTGGTTTGAGTGTCTGTTTCAAGTGCCCTGCTTTGATGTTGTTTTGGTGGGGTTTCAGCGATTCCTTTTGATTGCCATGACTTTGATCCAGGGCTTCATAACCATGACTGTGTTCTTCCATACCTGTCACCTGCATCCCAGGTGTAATTAATGGCACCCAGCAAAGGCTTTTAAACTCCAGATTTTGGTTAGTTAATCACTTTTAGGTATACCCTCCCCCCACTCCAAAATTTCTTCAATTTCCAATAAATTTAAAACTATTCTATTATTCAGCTGTGGAATTAAGACTTGGCTTATGAAGCATTGCTTGGCTGGCTGTCTTAAAAGCTGTCATATCTGTCACTTTTTTCTAGAGAAATGCCCAAATTTTGCCTTTTATTTCTTCAGCAATTAAGTCTTGAATGTAGCCATGGGATTGTAATTTATTTCAGCATGAACACTTCTTATACATGAGTGATGTAATCTAATTTAAAAGGAGGACATGCAAAGCCTGGCTCAGGAAGGGCTGGTGTATATTGGTAGTGCCCATGTTTCCATCCAGCTGTAATTGTGGTGCCTGTGTGCTGCCACAAAGCCTTGAGCTCACTGCACAGCAGAACTGAACATACATTGCCTGCAGACTAGGCCTCACCAGTCTCTGTTATTTTTTTTATTTTTTATTCTTCTCTCTAGAGTCTAAAAAATTCATCCAGTGATCAGTCTAATGAATCTTAGAGGTTTTAGCTATCGTGCTTCTACAGTAGCAGTGGGAGTTGCTTAACAAGTTACGAAGTGTGGAGTTTTTCCTCTTTTCCCATTCTAAGTCTATACTTTTCACCTGGTAGATTATTACTTTTTTGGTATTTTTCATTTAGAAATAATTGACCACAACATTGCCTGTGTAGTCACTGAGTTTCTCCTCAATATTGGCATTTATAGAGCACTAGCTATCTCACTTTGCAAGTTTTTTAAAACTTTTTTTTTTTTTTCTGAGTCTTGCAGAGTTAGAAGCTGATATTTGTGAGGAAATACGTGCAGGTGTTACTGTCCACTAACAATTAAGCACACAAGTTTTTCTTACTTTTATGTCATACCTGTGTCATACCATACTATTGTACAGGTCACAAAACCCTTTAAAGATCCTGTGTGGAAAAAACAAGTATGTTTAGGCAAAAAGATATCTTTCAGGCTATGTTATAATACATGGACTTACCTCTGCAGTATATTATGTGCAAATCTACCTTTTTACTGAGCATCTGTAAAAATAGGAATAGCAAAGGTTTGAGTCAGACCTGAGGTATAGTCTTGGCATATTCTCATTTCCTCTTTGCTCCCATCTGTTCAGGTATATGTACAACTTTATTGAAAGCTTTATATGCTTGATATGCTTTTCTCCTTGTTGAGAAAGAAAATATATGAAATAAAACTGGGAAACTTTAAGAATCAATGAACTGAATACATGCTTTTCAGCAAAAGCTGAAATGTAGGGAAATCTAACTTCTGAATTATTCAGCCCTAGAGGGAAAAAAAGATAGGTAAAAGAGAATATTAGATTAAATTAATCTTCAGTGTAACTGACTGATTTCCAGGGAGGTACAAGCCAACTGCGTTGATAATTTTTTTGTAAGAAAACTCTTCATTCCAACTGAATGTTACCTTTATTACAGTTCAAATGCTCTTACATAATGGCATTTGGCTGTAAGGCTACCATATGAAGGAATTAAAAGGTGGTTGCCTCTCTTCTAGGATTAATCTGGTTCACAGCTTTGCTGTTTGGATTCTGGTTTGCCAGCTTCAGTTAATGGACATGAGGGCTTGAATAATGTTATACATGCTTAGAAGAATTTTTGTGCTTTATTCCCTTAGGCCTCTTTGTTTTCTGGGGATTTTAAGGGCTGTCCTCAAACACTATACAAGTTGATACTGTATTGTAAAAATGCTGCCAAGCTTGGTAAACCTAATGACTGTTGCAAAACCTGAGGAATAAATACAGTCTCGAGCTATGAACATTTTCAGTCCATTGTGAATGGTCATATGCGTTAATATAAGCTATGGATGCCTGAACTTGTGCTCAGTATTACTGCAGTGTGTATATACAATTTGAAAATGATTAGCAATGTAGGGTTTGTGTTGCACTGTAAGATTGATTTGCAGTATGCATTCTGTAATTTTCCTTTTGCCGTGTCTGAATTTTAATGTTGTATATTCTGCTACAGGACATTGGGAAAGTTGACACCATAAAAAGCAAAGAAACTTATCAGTTCTTTTGTCAATAGCTTGGTTTGCTTGAACCATTTCTTTTATGTTCTATTACAGATAGACTTTTTAATTCTAGTGTTTGATTATGTAATTGCAGCTATGTCTGTCTCTTAACAGACATTGTACTTTTTTCATGTGCCTATAAAGCACTGAACAAAAGATTCTGGAAATGTGGCATCATAGATTGGAAAATGTAGAATAAATAGTCCTGTTGCTGCTTTACTCATGGCAATATTTGTCTAGACTAACATTCTCTATTGGCATGGAACAACAGTGCTAAAAGTCAGGTTTGAACTTAAACTGCGAATTCAGCTTAATGAACAGAGTTGGTACAAGAGGTCTGAGATGCAGAAACTGTTTGAGGTATCTAACATTTGTTTCAACCCTGTTTCAGAAAACTGATTTTACAGAAGGCAGCAAGTTGATACAAGAAGAGCAGGTTCCCCACAGGAAAGGAAATAAAAGGTCTTGGAGCAACGTATTAAGGTAAAGAGATTGCAGTGGATTTCTGGATGGGTAAGTATTGATGAGTGGGATATTTCAACTTCCTCTATACACCTTCCTTTTATAAAGGATTTATAAAAAATGCATGGAAAGCTGCTTCTAGCTTTTCGCAAAAGCTCAGTGATAGCATGCATTAGTGTATACTCGCAGACATACCCCGTCATGTTATTTTTGTGTGTTTCTTGTATATATGAAGATCACCTTGGTATTCACATATTACTAACTTTTTTTAGTACAAAATTTTTTTTAGAGATTTTAATTCCTTTAACACTAATTACTTATTTGGAATTACAGGTACAGAAATTAAATATCCAGGTTGCCTTTTATCAGTTTTGAATTCATGGTAAAATAGACAATTATAAACAGGAGATTCCCCAGACTGAACGATCACTAAATGCAAACAGAAATCCACGAGCAAGGTAGCTGTTGGGAGGGAGCCTGAAGAAACATTGCTTGCTGTTAGAGAGAAAGGAGATAAAAGCTGTTGAAAGCTGCAGTGGGACTTGAGGTAGTAAGTAAGGACCTCAGATGAGCCACATCTGATAGTGGCTAGAAATGAGTAGTTGCTGTGCACCCTCAGTAATGTATCTATTCTCATTGCGTGCAGCAGTTTCATATCTGTTTTCCTTTTCTGCCCGTTACACTGAGGCCATGTAAGGAGCTCTGGCTGTATGGCGGTGGGGAAACATCAGTTGAATTTCAAAGTTATTAATATGCAAAATGATTTTGCTTCTGCTTTTTTTTCTTTTTATTGGCTGGGTGCTAGTTTGTGTGTTGATCTGGCTTCAGTCTTTTATTGTATAAATCTGTTAATGTTGTAACTTTGTAACATTTCTAATAGCAATGAAATTTAATAGGAATTCAAATTTTCTTTCTGCTTGTCTAAATCTTGATCTTGTTTTGCAATCTAGCAAAAACAGTGTTATGGGATCACTGTGTGTGTATGTGGGTAGAAGGAGTCCCTCAGGAGAGGGACTGAGAAATGAAGATTTTATAATAAATACCAACAGAAATTCAGTTTCTGGCGTGTGTGTATTTTCTGTTAAACATAACGTGTAGCTATTAGTGGGAAATACTAGGAATGGCAGTATCTCTTGCTAGTACAGGATTAGAAAGTTAATGAATGTTAAGGTACTCAGAAGAGCATAGATAAACTTTTTTGTGTGTGTGTGATCCCGTATAGGAAGAAAACAAAGTAAAAGCTGAAACTATTAATTCTGTAGTTTTTTTGGAACTGTTACTGGAAAGTTACATCTTTCTCTGAAGCTGGGTATGTTTTGTCTTGTTTTGCTTTTCCTCAAATAGCAGATCTGCAATGGACGCAAGTTCTCTGGGAGGATTAGAACTGTCTGAACATACTCCTGGTCTACTAGGGAATACCGCCATGGCAGCTGGTCTTGCAAATGTAGGAAATACATTTGGAGGTCCACCTAGTTCTTTAGTTTCTAGACCTAGTAAATTCCAAAACTCGCCTATAGAAGATGATGATGATGTAGTTTTTATTGAACCTATACAACCTCCTCAAAATTCTACATCACTGATAACAGAACAAAGGAACGCTGCGTTTACATCATCCAAAAATGATGAACTTCAAGGGGAAGATTGCAAAATGCTTCCTCCTCCAAAAGACTTAAATTCGCAAAAGGGGAGCATAAGTGAAACTATTATTATTGATGATGAAGAAGATATTGAAACAAATCAAGGACAAGAGAAGAATGCTTCCAGTTTTAATGAACGAAGACTTCCAGAGTGTAAAAATAGAACCAACGATATGGATTTCTCAGCTTCCAGTTTTTCAAGAAGTAAGGTAAATTCAGGAATAGGTGGTAGTGGTATAACCACAGAACCAGACTCTGAAATTCAGATTGCTAATGTTACCACATTAGAAACACGTGCTGTGAGCTCTGTGAGTGATGGTCATTTAGAAAATACTGAAGGGCGTGACATGAACTTAATGATTACACATGTAACATCACTGCAGAATGCCAACTTGGGAGATGTTTCTAACGGACTGCAGTCAAGTAATTTTGGTGTTAATATGCAAACATACACCCCATCTTTAACTTCACAGACCAAGACTGGTGTAGGACCTTTCAATCCTGGTAGAATGAGTGTGGCTGGAGATGTATTTCAAAATGGAGAATCTGTGACTCATCATAATCCTGGTAAGTTACAATTCTGATTATTTTCTTAAAATGTGAAAATACATAATAGAATGTTTGATTTTTTTTTTTTGGCAATTGAACTGCTTTAGTTTATTAGTTTAATTCTTGTGGAAGATCTTGGTTCTCTTCATTCCTATGACAGCCTTATCTGTGACTCTAGAATAAAACATGCTTGATAACATGATATGTTGCGTAGGTACAGTATCCCAGTTTAGCAGGTAGTGATGCTTTTAGATGTCTTGAGACGTAAATATTTTTATCTAAAGAGCAAAGCTTTCTTTATGACTTCAGTGTGTCCCTTTAATTTGCACAAAAAAAGGTAAGTGTATCTATGTAACTTTTATACCTTTTTGTGTGGTTCTATAACTAGTATAATGCATCAAAATTATTTAAATAAGATTTATTTTACAGATCTGTTGTTGTGCCATCTGAATATAATTTGACATGCAAAAAAATGAATTTGAAAGTCTGATCTTAAGTCAAAAGTTGTTAACTGTCATAATGCATTCCATACTGAGAGGTTCTCAGTATTTACAGTGCTTAACAAAATGGGATACAACTTGTAGACTTGCATATTCCTGCAGTAAGTTATATGCACATCATAAGTGCTATTTTGTCAGCTGTGATAATATGCATTTGTCTTATACACTTACATTTATGAGTTGGCTGTTTTTGTTCTGTATCTGTGTAAATTACAGTATATTGTCTCGTGTTTTAGCAAGTAAACAGGTCTTGCTAAAAATAACATGGGGCAGTTGTGAACTGTTTTCTTGAATTGCTATTCTATAGAACTTAAGCTTTCACATTTAAGCTTTTAACTTAAAATCTTTCAAGTTTGTATACTGATACTCCGCTGTCCCATTGGGATAGAAGTGGGAGTGAGGAGGGAGAATTACCACTTTTGCAAAAGATTTGGCTTCAGACTAGTTAGGGTCATTTTAAAAGGAAAATTTAAAACAATTAAAATCCAGATGCAATAGGCACTTATTAATTCACAATTTCTTAACTTGCTAATATGCTGATTAAAACATATGGACTTTCTGCCTACTTTTCAAGAAATATTTAAGTAGTATAGTTCTTCAGTTTGGTGATACATCACCAAATACGTTTTTGCAAAAGTGATAATATCTTCTGTGTTGTACTATGGAAATGCCAGTATTGAAACTAAACCTTTAAATCAGATGTTATATTATGTTATTTTTGTTGTATTCATCTTAAAACTAACTTCAAGATTTGACTTTTGAAGTTGAAATTTGGGAAACATTTGTAGTCTGGATGTCTCACTGAATAACTTAGAAATTCATCTTTTAAAACTAATACTATCACTATTGATAGTTGATTCCTCAGACATGGAGTATGATTATAGTGCCACCACAGATGTTGTTGAAGTAGTTGTGGACGAGAACTTAAAGTTTTTGTAGTATTTGTTACCTTAAAATAGTGTTGTTGTTCCCCTCCCTCCCCTTTTTTTTTTAAGGGAAAGTACTTATGAAGAAAATTAGCATGTACTTTTCCTGAGAAAGGGTATGAGCGATTTATTTCAAGGTGTGCAAATGCAGGGTTTTATTTCTTATGCCTGTGGTCTCTGTATGTGAATATTTATAAAGAGCAGTAGGCTCAAAAGGAAACAGGAAGGGCTGGCACAGGTAAAAAGGAAGGAGAAAAATGCAACGTGAGAGAGAAATGAGAAAAATGACCAGGAACATGGAAAAAAAGGAGGAGAGAAGAGGGAAGACAGCTATAGTGGGAGTGTCTTTTATTCAAGAAAAAGCCTGGAAAATGGTAGGTTTGGGTCATTTACAGTTTTTATCTACTTATAGACATGTACAGGAAAGATTTTCAAGATAAGTATTTCAATTTTATTTTTTTCCCTAGAAGTTGCCTTCTTTTCTTCTAGGGACTGTGCGTGTGCTTGTCAGCAGAAGTATCAATGTCTGCAAATGCTTGAAGGGAGGGTGCAGAGGGGATGGAGCCAGGCTCTGCTCAGTGGTGCCCAGTGCCAGGACAGGAGGCTTTGGGCACAGCCGGGCACCCAGGAGGAGGCTCCCTCTGAGCACCAGGCAGCACTTCTGTGCTGGGCGGGTGACGGAGCCCTGGCACAGGCTGCCCAGAGAGGCTGTGGGGTCTCCTCCTTGGGCATCTCCAAAAGCCGCCTGGACGTGGTCCTGGGCAGCCTGCTCTGGGTGTCCCTGCTTGAGCAGGAGGTTTGGACTAGATGCATTCCTGAGGTCTCTTCCAACCTCAGCCATTCTGTGATCCTGTGATTTTTGTTTGCTTCCTGTATGGAGGATTTGAAGTCTTGAAGATGAAAACCAAGAGCATTATTTTTCCTGATCCTTATTATTAAAGGAACAAGGACATGTGATATCTACATATTAGAAAAATAGTATATCAAATCTGTTGCTAGTGAGGCTCCTCAAAAATCCGCTGTATGTGGTGACAAATGCATTATAGGTTGTTTGGAAGATTTCTTCTGGATTAGCGTTAGTCTGCTTCCCTGAGCGAAGTGCCTCAACTATGTGGGAAGAGGTAGGTAAATAACAGCGAACTTTGTGTCCCACACATTAATTCAAAACCTAATGTCTCCAGTAAGCACTATAGTATATATTTCATGTGCTTTTAGGATAAAATTTAGGTTTTGTTTCTCGGAATGGAATCCAGTTCTTGTGCATCAAAACTGCTCCAAGAGCAGAACCAACACAGTAAATTGAGGGCTGCGATTTAGAATTGTCCTTATCTGAACTAGGTGATTAATGCAGAGGTAGTTGAGTATGTTTCACGAGCTGCATACCTCTACAAAGCTTTACAAACACCTTTCCCTTCACCCCTGCCCCAAGTTGTGCTGATAGTTTCTTCAGCTTCGTTAAATAAATAAATAAAAATTTAAAGGCATCGTTTCACTGAGCCTTTTTTTTCTTTCAAGATGGCTCTACAGATGAATGTATTGGGTGTGACTGAGGGTAAGGAATAATTTCATAGCAGTTTAAAGCAGGAACAAATGAAAAAGAATGGGAACACCCTGAACAGCCATTATAGTTAAGAAATTGAACATGAAACTGTATGGTCTCATAAATGTGACCATTAGAGGAGCCAGTTGCAGATAGAAACCTGAAGGATGAAGACATAAGGGCAATGGGGCATGGAAACTGATCAGGAATCAGCTAAGGAAGTGTGACACTTCTCAGTTCAAGGACATGAAAGACAGATTTTAGAGGTCTTTTGTAGAGCATGCAAAGTGGAGGAGGAAGCATGGTTAAAATGAAATGTGAGGAAAAGTCATGAGATAAAAATGTTATGAATGAAGGTGTGATATGGAAAAAGTAAAAGCGAAAAAAAAGGAAAAGCAATAAGATATATGTTCTTGTGACATGTTTGTGGAAGGAGGAATGCAACAAGATGTCAACTAGGGGAGGCCTTTTGAAGCGTAAGATAATAAGCAAATACTAAAATCATCTTAAAGAGGTGCTAGGGAGTCATGATAAAAGTTTCAAACCCAAATGGGCCTAGCAAGTGTATGTTTCGGTGAGTGGAAGTGGAGTGCTTAACTAGAACTACAAGCACATGTAATTTTACAGCACATGCTACATGTTCCTGATAGAGGAGATACAAACTGTATTCCCACTTGAAACCTCTTTCTACAAGGAGAATCTGAAAATATTTTGCGGTATTAAGGTGCTGTCAGGATACAAACAGCTGTCTGAGGTAGTTCACGTAACAGTATAGAAAAATTTGAAGAGGGCACTCAGGTGAATTTTAACTTGAGCACTGTGCTAACATAACTTAGATAGTCAGTGTAGAGACTTGTGCTTTAAAAAGTAAACATGTTTAATGGTTTAAATAGGAATGTGTTTTGTTCTGTTTCCTTTCTCTCTTCTCCCCACCTCTTTGTTCCAGCCCTTCTCTTTACCCTCAAGCATTGCAACAAGTTGATTTCCAACTTCTATTATATGTCTGAGAAATAGGACATCCTTGACAGCTGCCAAGTCACATTGGGAAATGATTTCCACTTGTTGAAGAATGTCTGTTTGTTGCTGTAACAAGAGTTCTTGAAAATTTGTCACAAAATTTTTTTAAAGCTTGGCAGTAAAATAATAAAACCCTTTGTGAAAAAAATACTTTAAAAAAAAAAAAAGATACCTTCTCCTCATACAATTTAATGAATGATTATGAACTGAGATAATGTCCCTTAATTACAAGTTATGGGCAGTTACTAGAGTCTGTAGGTTAAGGTTTTGTTGTGTGAAGTTTTAGGATTTGAAATAATTTTTATTTGATTGTTAATGCTAGTTTAATAACATTGCAGGAACATACTGAAGTAGGATATTGAAGTAGCTACTGCAGTAGGACATTAAAGGCTTCACAGTTTTTATTTAGCTACATTTATTTACAGTAAATTCAGTATAAACTTAAAAATAGTAGCACAAGTACTACCAAATACAGTTGTAGCTGTGCAGGTGAAATGGTAAGCAGTAGTGAGATACTGTTGTAAGTGATTGGAATAACAGGCTTGAAAGGTAAGTCCCAAGTGCTTTGATGGTGCTTGGGGTAGCTGATACATGCTTTTGGAAACGTGTGTAAATGGTTTATTGTAGTGGAAAGAAGTTCCTATTCAGGTTTTCTTTCATACTTACATAATATATCATTCTTGGCATCCTTCAGAAGCTCAAAGTTCCTGAATTGTGGTGATAGTTGTTTAAAATGAAAGTTTACATTCCAAGAAAAAGCCTAGAAATTCAATTTTATTGAAGGGCTGTATTGTTTGTTTTCTTTTTCGTTAGAACTATATTTTCTGGTCCAAACTAGGTTATTGAACATATAATTTAACAGAAGCATGTGATGTTTCTAGGTGCATTTTTTTTCAATAGCAAATTTTACTTAAGTTCTTGTTACGCAAGTTGTTCTGCAAAATGTTATACTATAAAGGATTGGCTAGAAGTGACATAGTTACATAGTAGTCTATTGTACAAAAATGCAAGTAGAGGGCTAGTCAAGTCTGGAACACAAGGACATGGAATTGTGAATGTAATGAAGACTCATTTTTTGGGTGTGTTGGTTTCTTCTGAGGAAGACTTGAAACAGTCATGACTTTGCCATCTTGTAGATTAAATGGTACTCGCTGCATTGAGAAGGTTAAAAACAAACTCGTGCAATAACCAGTGACATAGATGCAGACCCCAGATGTGGACCCACTCTGCTTGACTTTGACTGCAGTACAGCTCTCTTGTCTGGAGACTAGACTAAAAGACTAGTGGGGGGAACTCCAAATCAAGGATTTATTACTGAGGCTAAACACATCAATTGCTAAAAGCTTGCTTTAGAACAAAATAACTAATGAAATTCCTAACATTTCATGGTTTTATAGATACATTTGAGAAGTTTGTATCTCAAACATTGGTTTTGAAATTCTGTGTTCTCTGTTGGTCTCTCTTTTTAATTGCAGTTGGTAATTGCAGTTTTGTTTGTCTGGAGATACAATTACCAGTTTGCAAACACAGTGCAAGTGAATTGAGGTCTGCAAAACTTGTCTCAAGGTGTAGAATGGGACCATCCTGAGACTTAATTGATGTTCTGAAGCTTTCTGCAACAGTGGAGAGTGGTACAATGAAACTGCATTTTATTTTAAACTTCAAATTCTAAAATACCGTCTACCTTCTGTTGTCAGTTCCAATAAAAAAAATAATCTATGGATATTATTCTCTATATATGTACGTTTGTTCACTTAACCTTTTTTTTTTTTTTTTTACCTGAAGATTCTTGGATATCCCAGTCAGCTTCATTCCCTAGGAATCAGAAGCAACCAGGTGTGGATTCTTTGTCACCAGTAGCATCACTTCCTAAACAGATTTTCCAGCCTTCTGCTCAGCAGCAGCCTTCTAAACAGGTTAAAGTCACATGTGCAAACTGCAAAAAGCCTTTACAAAAGGGACAGACTGCGTATCAGCGGAAAGGATCAGCTCACCTTTTTTGTTCTACTACCTGCCTCTCATCATTCTCACACAAACCCACTCCAAAGAAACTTTGTGTTATGTGCAGAAAGTAAGGGATTTTTTTATTTTGTTTCATATTAGCAGCTAAATCCAGTAATACTTGAGATTCTCATGCATTTATGAGAATTGCTCTATTAATGATATAAAATGTCTATTCAAGTGCTTTATATAGTGTCAGTTTAATGTTTGGAAATGAATTCACTGTGTACACTGTAAGAAACTAAGTCTATCAGTGTTCAAGTTCAGACTAGGGCAGATTTTCTATGAAAGGTAAACACTAAAAATTGTAGATTTTTTTTAAGACAAGGTGTCTAGTTACATCCCATGCCAAGATACATTCCTTAGATACAATATTTATCATTAAAAAAGTGGACCTTGTGTTACATAAAAAGCTTTCATTTTGATAGCAAAAGATAGAAAATCAGGAGATCTAAAATGGGGTAGGAACTAAAAGCAGCTGGAGCTTATGGGAGTTCTTCCACTGTTTGTAGTGTGTAGGGAAGAGGTGCTTTGGGCTTGTCCCATAGAATAGGTGCAACTATGGCAACATTTGAAGTTGAAAATAACTTGAGCAGATAGTAGAAGAGTGACAAGCATACTTTTAAGAGGCTTACTCTAAATTATTGGATAGGCTTGCCTTGCAATTTTTCATTATTTCCAAAACTTAAAATTGCCAAAGAAATATCTTCCATAATTTTACTCTTGTAGTGTTAGGTGTACAAACTAGCCGTGCTATCTTGTTCTTTTGGTGTACTGATAACTGAGGTATTTGTACTTTCTTGTGTGTATTTTTTTCTTTCAGAAAAGTCCCTCAGTCTAGTACACCCCGCACTGACACTGATTAAATGATGAATTCTTACTGAACTTAAAAAAGGCTTGCACTAAAGGCTGCCTTTATGCCTTTATTAATATATGTTTTAGAGAGGATTATTTCTGCTTAATCACAGATTTAAACTGGTAAAAGTTTTACATTAATATGCAATGAGTTGGATGAATGGCTTGTATCCAGATCTCTCTCTTTTTTTCTTTCTCTTGAGATTCAGTAAAATTAAACTATAGAAAGTATTTATATCCTGCATTTTCTTACCTTGGTACACTGTAAATACCTCAGATTTAACATTTTTAGCTCTTTTAAAACACACATAAAAGCTCAAATTCTCTCAACCCTTACCTCTACAGTGCTAGTTAAGAGCGCTCTGTACTCTTTCTGTTGGTTTGTACACCTATTTCTTTTTTTTTAGAAGTGATCTGGCATGGTAAATATTCCGCTAGCTGTATCATATATAAAGATGAAGATTAGTATTTTTTTTCCTGACTGAAATCTTGAAAGCTCATGGCTAAATTAATGCTCTCTTGCAACTGATTCTTCGGATGTACTTGTTAGTGGATACGTACAAATGAAAATGATGAGAAAGTGTCTTATTCCTAGCTTCTTTGCATTTAAATTAGTTTGTATAGTGTTTGATTTCTAGAGAACATCTGTGAAGTCATCTTCAGACAATTTTAGAGGTGATGTTGATCTTCACTCTTCCATTAGCATTCAGCTGCTCATTCAATCACACTTAGATGGAAGATGGAACGTGAACTAAATGGTTCCTCAGTAGTATGGCTTTATTATGAAGGCCAATCTTATCCAGCTTTTTTACTTTATCGCTGAGTTTTTGCTACCTCATTATAGCAAACCAGGTACTCTGTTCTGAATTTGCGGTTGTGTTCTTTTCCTACTAATGCAGAAATGGTATTGTCAGGTTGCAGTTTAGTGAAAGAATATGGGAACTCTAGCAAAATGTAGGAGATGTTGAATGTAGACTGGAGCAATGATAGTAGTTGATACGTCACAGGTGACTTTCAGAGGTAATGCTCAATTTTATCTTCAGATACGTAGATTAAGTGGAGAAGGTGAAGCTTAAGATAACTTGAAGAAAAAAATAGATATATAGATACGCACCCTCATCGGAAATAAAACTTCTACATTTTTTATTGTAAATCTTTTTAAATAACACTCTACAGAAATAAAACCTTTGAAACTAGATAAATAGCATAGGAATGTTAGTAAGAAGAAAAGTGTAAGAAATGCATTCTCCTTAGTGTTTATAAAACTCAAATTTTATTGACTTTGTTACTTCTTTTTGACCTCAGACTCCTACGCTTTGAAAGTTACAAGTGTTTGTAAGTCCTTATGGAATCCAGCCAGAAACTGAAAGCTGCTCAGGGCAGGAGCTCTGGCTTTGGTTTGCAGATCAGAAGTGATAGCAGTCCCAAACCTAAATCCCTTCTATCTTGCCAAAAGGCAAGCCAAAATCTGCTGACTTTCCTTTGATGGGAGGCAGGCTTGCAAATGTTAATAATATACAGGGGTGGTACAAGTTTATTTTTGTAGAGTCATCAAATGATTTGGTTTGGAAGGAACCTTAAAGATCACCCAGTTCCAACCCCCTGCCATGGGCAGGGACACCTCCCAGAAGCCCAGGTTGCCCAAAGCCCCATCCAGCCTGGCCTTGAACACCTCCAGGGATGGGGAATCCACAGCTTCTCTGGGCAGCCTGTGCCAGGACCTCATCACCCTCTGAGTGTGAAGAATTTTCTCCTAACCTTTAATCTAAATCTCCCCTCTTTTAGTTTAAAACCATTCTCCTTTTCCTTTCACCACACTCCCTGTCAAAGAGTCCCTTCCCAGCTTTCTTGTAGGCCCGCTTTCAAGGGGATCTGTCTAGGGACCATACAGCATTTTTCCACTCATCCTAGTTTCAGAGCTCCTATGTACGAGTGTCTGGGAGATGTCTTTTCCAGCTGATGATCAATCATAATATCAGTGAAGAGCTAGACTTGCCCGAACAGTTTTTCATTTATTCTGTCTAATAGCACTTCCTGGATGTTGACTATTTATTTATTTACTTAATAGGCAGATGGGGAGACTTCTTCTGTTTCTTCTCCTTACAGCTTTTAATTTATGGCCTACGATAGTTTGGGATTGAGCAAAGCTACCAGTGAGATTGTCTTCAAATTTGGGAGACCTGAATCCAAGGGCTGACTGATGAATGCGGTGTTAGCTACCTTCAGTTTGCTCTGTGTGCAGCACACAGTTTAAGATCAAAGAAGTTTAGAATTAACTTTAGTGGAAAAAGTGCAGCTAGAAGAGGATTTGTTCTACTTCAGATTAGTTTTATTGGTTGTTACTTCTCTGGTTTTATGCATTAGGTTGGTGCAGCTTCGTGGGCAGCTGTGTTAACTGTTAAGGTGCTTTGGAACTTTAATGGTGTTAACATATAAAAATAATGATAAAACTAGGTTTTATAGTGGTATAGTTTTAATAATTTTGATTACATTTATAAATGTAAGTATGAGAAAACAACCTTTTCTATTCCCTTCATCCTATGCTGAGATTAATACAGGCAATGGTGAAGTTCTCATATGCAAATAAAGACCATTTCTCACCTTTTACTGTAGCTCTAAATTTCTTGTATGAAATTTAAGAATAGCTTTTGCGTGAAGTTGCCAAAGAGCTAGTTTAAATTCACCATATTCATTTTTGGTTTAAGATTAGGTACCAGTTGTGGCAAGCACAATGATGCATTAGTTACCTAGTTCTAGAATAATGTAATAAGGAAAAAAATAACACCGGGTGGGGGGTGGAGAGGAATATGTTTTTACACAGGAAACATTGTATTTGGAGTGCTGACATTAGTCAGAAAAATTTATTAAACTTAGTGTTTGACATGTGACTAACAATTATACACCCACAAAGCTGTTTTGAAATATGAAATACAAGCATTTGAAGGAAGAATGCATGTTACAAGCTGTAAAGTGTTCTTGTTTAAATACATATATAATTATACACATACATTCTAGACTTTTTTTCTATTTCAGAGATATAACAACAATGAAAGGTACCATTGTTGCTCAAGTTGATTCAAGTGAGTCTTTCCAGGAGTTTTGCAGTACATCCTGTCTATCATTCTATGAAGATAAACAGAATCCCTCGAAAGGAGCTTTGAATAAATCAAGATGCACTATCTGTGGTAAACTAACTGAGGTCTGGTTGATTTTGTTGTTCCTGTCTTGTTCTCAGTAATGAAAATAGCCAGAATGATCTTGGTTTACAAATATTCTAAGAGAACTGGAAAAAAAGGAAACTTAAAATGATTCAGCATTTTATATGCACTGAGATAGGCTTAATATACATGAAGAGCAAATAAATAATTTAAGAGAGAAAAATTACTCTTGTTGACTTTATTGGACTTTTAAGAAAGTGCCTTTGCTGATAGTTTTTGTAGCTACTGTCAACAAATTTATTGAGCATTGCCTCTTGTAATTAGAACATGGATCTCCCTAGCAGAATTGCCATTAAAAAGTCATGATTTACAGAATTAGTTTTTACTGTATATATTGAAATATTACACAAACGTTTTGAGATACATACCGTATACTTCAGTCTAAATTCTCATTAATGTATTTTCTCTTGATGCCATTACTGGGGACACTGTAGTTCAGGCTAATGTATACAGTTTTCAGTTCATATGTGTCTGGCCAGTCTTTGCATGTTTATTTTGTAAAATTACATAAATTGACCTTCTGCTCTAATACCCAATTATTACATCCCTCCCTGTGATCTTGGCTTCTAGGCTACAAGAACAAATGGGTCCAAGATTTTGCTTATAACTTTGGAAACAAAAGAAATTTGTATACTATGTGATCAGTCCTTAAATTACTCAGCTAGTAAAATCTGTGTTTTTTTATATAGTTTTGTGCTTGAATGCAAGATTTTTGACTTCTCTTGTAGCCTTAGTCAACTTGGTATTTTTGTGGTGACGGAATACTTTTATTCTTATTTTTCAGATTCGTCATGAAGTTAGCTTTAAAAATATGACTCATAAGCTGTGCAGTGACCACTGCTTCAATAGATACAGGATGGCAAATGGTTTAATAATGAATTGCTGTGAGCATTGTGGAGAGTATTTACCCAGTAAAGGAGCTGGAAACAATATTCTTACTATTGATGGTCAGCAGAAAAGATTCTGCTGTCAGAACTGCGTTGGTGAATACAAGCAGGTAATTATTTCTTAATCTATAAAATTAAAATAAGCATTAATACCCGTTAAATTTATCATCTTACTCATAATGTAGTTTTATTCTTTATTAGAAGTCTTAAGTAACAAAGACTAAAAATATGACGTTAATGCAAGTGTGGGCAAACTAACCCAAATGGGCCTTCTACTATTGTTTTTTTGATGTTACTGTAATAACAATACTTATTTGTTATGAACCAAACATCATTGTAATTAACCTTTCTGTTAATAATTTCTGTTTTTTTCTAATGGGTGTATCATTTGTAATGGGTACATCATTTAGGAGTATGTTAAAAGCAAGGCTGACACACAAGCTTACTGGTTCATAAGTGATAACTCTTTTTTGGATTTAGCTTTTAAGCTATTAATAGCTTTTAAGCTATTAAAACAGTCAAAAATACACAGGACGTGTAGGTTGGACATTGCTGTGAGAATATGCTTACATGTTGGCTATGTACCTGTACTATGTCTCTTCTTCACTGTACAGCATATGATTTTGAAAATGATAGTTAACTTTCATTCTTTCATGTCTTAAATCTTGTGTTTTTATTTTCTTTACTTGGTTTGGGTTTTATTTATTCTTAAAATTGTTAAGATAGCAATACTTGTTGTGGTTCAAAATGGTACCAAATCAAGAAATCTGATGGCGAGTAGTGATGCACTTTACATATTACAGAGCGAAGTAGTGATGCACTTTATATGTTACAGAGCTAACTTCACTCTGAACTGTTCATTGCTAATGCTGGTTGGAAGGTTTAAACATTAATCACAGTATTTATGCTATGATAACAATTTCATAGTTGTGAAATGCCAAATGTTTTGGGGAATGAGCAATTTGGGGATTTTGTTAATTTTATTGTTTGGTCCATACTGCTTTGAGTTTTTAGGGATAGTGTTATGAAATGCAAAATTGCTATTTTACTAGCAAGGAATTTCTTTGCCTTTTTTTTTTTTTTTTTTGAAGTTAACTCTTGAATATGTGAGTGGCCCCAGTGCTGAATATTGCTTTGGGTTCTTTCTTCATCTCTTTCCATTTTTGAGAAACCAATGACCTAAGAGAAAAGGGAGCCCTGCACTGAATGTATATATAATAAGTTCCTTAATGTTAACATTATTTTTGTTTGTATTTTCTCTTTGGACATTCAGTTTTGCTACTTTTGGGGTTGGCTGTTCGTGTGTATATGCAATGTGCAAACAGCAATTCTGGAAACATGCATATGTAAATAGCATAACTGAAAACATAACTTAAGCGTTGTTCTTTTGTCACAGCGAAACCAAAAGGGACAGGATAGGTTTCCAAGATACTAAAAACATAGGCATGCCCAGAAGCCATGGAAAGACTTGAAGAAACGTTGAATACTGTCTCTCGAAGAAACAAAAAGGCATGAGATTAACTTTGAACTTGAGACATTCCCACACAACCAGTATAACATGCACTGCATATGGAATTAAGAAATGAACGTGGAATTTTGAGAGGTTGAATGATAAATCTGTACTTAACTCTCATTACAGACTGTACTCTTTGTTTAGATATTTCTGTATTTTGTGTTTAGATATGTACTTGAGAAAGATATGGGTAGCAAGTTGTATATGCTAGTTTGATTTGGGGAAGAGGAGAAGTTTGCAGTACCAGGAAATCTTCGCTAATAGTAAGTGGGTATTGTGCATCATTGTGCGGATCCTTAAGAGAACCTTTCAAATTGAGAAACGTGTTTTGGTGTATTCAGTTCTGACAGCAGGTTTTATTCAAACAAGTTCTTAATATTTTTTTTTGGTGGAAATATTTGGTACTGGGGAACTGTAATAGGCTTTGAGAAGCTTAACTCTAGTGCTCATGGGCATCTAGTTTGGACTGGTGATTAAATGTAATTCATAGCTGGCAGATTTCAAATGTTCCTGGAGTTGTGTGGGTTTTGGGGGTGTTTTTGATATTAAGAGAAACTAGAACTATAAAATTAGGAGCTTTTTTTAGCGTATGTTATTGTAGGTGTCAAAGTTGCTCAGGGTACAGTTATTTCAGAGTAACTAGTTGTCTAGCAAGATTTATTTAGTTTTGAACTTGCATTTTCATTAAGGTTTTTGAACTGAATGTATTCAAGGAATTCTATTTTTGAAAAGAAGTTTAGACTGTGGAAAATGTCACGGGTAAATCATTGGGCCACAATTGGTAAATTACAGGTTGCTTAATTCAGTAGTAACAATGTTTTCTTGGAAATCTTTGATTCAGATCTGGCTGTTAAAGGAGAACTAGTGAAGGAGACAATACGGGAGACTTTACATGCTGAAATAAACACACTGGAGCCAATAATACAGGAAAAGTTGATGTGTCATTTGATTACAACATTGTGTTGTGCAACTGATTACCACGTGTGACATAACAGTTTTAGCAAATGTTTTCTTACAAAAAATTGTAAAATAAATAGGTCTTATTGGTACGAGCTTTGTATTAAGCAGTTTATTTTGTAAATGTCATAAGCTTATCACTATACATTTGTAGTAGTAAGTAATAAATGAAAACTGATTTTCATTACTTGTACCTATCTATATACTTCATCCATATTTTTTAAATAAATATTACACTGATTTGAACAATTAATTTTCATTAACTTATCATGGACATTTTTTCTTCCTGGAATGAGAAATGAAAATTGTGCATAATAAAAATTACTGTGGCTCTTGGAATGGCCACCGAGCGCAAATAATCCACTGTTGATGAAGGGTTTCTTTCCTCTGCATTAGACTGCATTGGTGGGAGGCAGGGAAATAAGGAAGTGTTATTCATGGGGAGTAGGTCTTCTTCTGAAGTGCCTAAGTCACACTTGAAAGTGATGGATGCACATAGCTTTCTATGGACTATTTTCAGAACCTGCTTTAAAACTGAGACAAATGATCTTGAATATTACGTCCTGTGTTCTGCTTTCCTAAGAATTGTTCTTTATCTACAACTGATACAATTACAGAGCTTAAGTTTCTTTTACTATGACAAATTTATGAAAGATAAATAGACTAATAATTTATTAGAATTTAAGAAAAAAATCTACATACGCATAGCTTATGAAGAAAAAATTAGTTATCCTGATAGTACAACAGCCATTCATCAAGACAGCTAAGTGCAAGTCAAGCTCTTAAAAAATAATAAAGAGAAAATAACATTAAAACCTTGCTCCAAAACCAAAATCATTGTGACAGTTTAGATAAAATGATGTCAGAAGAAAATTCGTACCAGAAGCAGATGTTTTTAAACCTGAAGGTGACTACTACTTCTAGATTGAAAATTCTTTATCTGTTGCACTGCAGTTCAAACTCTTCACATCTAGGGGGGCAAGAAGGACTTGAAGAATGATGCTGAACAAAAGAAGTAAAGAAAACACAACTCTAGAGGTGAATGAGGTAGTCATGTCTTTGTCAGATATTATATTGCCTATGTAATTTTGGAAATGGTAAAATATTTTGATTCCTTTGTGTAGGCATCTCATAATTAAAATGAGAATTTACACATAAAAAAAATCAGTATATATGCAACAAATTGAAAGAAAGCCCAGGTATGCCTGCCATGAAGATATTATCCAAAGCAGCCACATACATCATTTCAGTGTTTTTCCTCCAGATACTATTGGATATTCTCCATATCCACAAAATTAGCCGATTTCCTTTTCAAGGCAGTTATGATGTTTGTTGTACCCTGGTTGGCCCGAGCTGGGTACAGGCCTGACAACCTTGTTTGAAGGATCAAGTGAAGTCTGTGATTTGACTTCTGCTACCAGCCATACATTCTAATTTTCTGCTCTTCAACTAAGATAAGGCTGAGTCTGATTGTGTCTTCTTCTATAGATAAGTCTTTGAACTGTTTTGCTTACTGGCCTGATCAGTCCACAGTGTTCTCGATTCTGGCATGAAACGTGTTTAACGCTTTACTAGTTTAAAAATGTTACTTTTTTTTATGCTTCACCTTTTTTGTCTTTCTTGATCCCTCAAGTAAATTCTTGCTGGAATGTCCTTGACCTTGATTACTTCGGGTTCTTCTTAAAAGCGATGGTCTTTATGTGCTGTCAAAAAAGAAATGGCTAGAGCTCCTTCCCCTTCATGATTTCTTAATAGTTTTGGAATGAAGTTGAGTACCAGGTGAACGCAAACCAAATGGGTATTTTCCTGGCTGGAGAGGATGCTGCAGTGTCTTTTCATCTAGTGAAAATTTTTCTTCAGCACTTCAAAAAGGTGGTGTTGTCACCGTCCCTGGGGGTGTTCAAGGAAAGGTTGGACGTGGTGGTTAGGGACATGGTTTAGTGGGTGATGGTGGTGATAGGGGGATGGTTTGACCAGGTGATCTTGGAGGTTTCTTCAAACTTTAATGATTCTGTGATTTTAATGATCCTATGAAAAAGGCCATTTGGTTGTCTTCTTTGATTAGATGAAGACTTCTTAAATGTGCTTCAAGACTAACAAGGCTATGCCATCCCTACCAGCTCTTCGCTCACAGACAGGCAATAGAAAAAGCCTAACCTAGGCAGCTGCAACTCAAATGTGACGTTTCGCATTCTACTCCTTGCCTAGCAATTTCTTTTGTGAAATTGTGTTTTTACCTGTGTGCAGAGGCTTAGGAACCTTTGTTGTATACAATGACATGCATGTCAGTTCTGCAGTTTAGGATTACTATTTACATAGAGCTTGTATTTACTCTCACAGAAAGTATCGTATCTACTAGTATAAATTTCTATGGAATGCTATGCTAGAATGTTTTATTGCATGGTGCTTTGGTGGAAGTGTTCAGGGTTTTTAACTTGTCCCATGCAGTGTCTGTTCTTTCTCTGTGCTCTTGTTATTAAGATGAATCTGTCCTATTTTTTTTTGGTAGTGCAATTAGGTATGAAATCTCCTGCTTCCTGCAGTAGTTACTGCTTTTTAAACTCTTGGCAAGTTTCAGTAAATACAGCTGATAAAAGCAGTAACTGTGAGGTCTGAGCAGCCTCTTTAAATTGAAATATTAGAAATACTGACTTAAAAAAAAAAAAATTATTTCTGCTCTCTCCAAAGAGACAGTGTTGGGGTTTCAGCCAGTTCAACCGAACTGTGATTTGATAATGGAACCTCTTCCTCATGTAGTAAACTACTTCTGTCTTACTTCAGGTAATACCTAGTCTGGTACTAAGTTGTGTTTTACAATACTGATATTAATACTGTGTACACTTCTGCAAAGTAAAAAGCATCTAGCTATTTCCATTTATCTCTCATGATCTAGATGAAATAAATCTTTGCCAATCAAGACAGTTCACTTCCTTTCCTTCTTGATCTGTATGGGGTGAGGTTTCTTTGGTTTTGAGGCCTCTTAATTTTTATACCTCCAGTTTCTTGTGTCTCAGATGTAAACCAAATCCCTCTAGAAATATATATATATATATATATATATATATATATATATTTGTACCTCTTATGTACTTGAGTTTGTGGAACCACTTATTTGACCGTTTCTGCTTTAAATGTTTTTTTCCCCACATGTAGAACCTGTTGCTCTCTAATTAAAAAATAAACAAACCCTCACAACTATGTAACCAGGCTACTGAAGCACCAGAGTTGTTAGTAGTAACTGTTCAGGATATTCCCATTCTGTCTCACCCCTATTTTAGTAGATAGAATGAGATAGGTTAATTGGAAATGTTAAAACAGCCACGTACTTCTGAAGAAAAATACTTAAGGCATAATTGTGATGTGTAATCTGAATGGGAGCCCAGGAAGTTGTTATGAAGAGGAAGCAAGGAGGGGATATGACTAGGTATTGGAGTTAGGGTAGATGTAACCACATCAGTGCACTGTTGCACCTCAAATGATTGGAGGTAGAGGGGAAAAGAGAAGTGGCAAAATAAACATGAAACAGAAGGAAAAGCTTTCATATAGTTAATGTAAGAGTAAAATTTTTGAGGTAAGGGAAGAAGGGATTTTTCAGCTCTTATTTCCTTAAATTAATGAAGATAAACGTCTGGGGAGTGGGAATGAAACTGGCAAGAAGAGGGAGCACTGGAAGTGGGAGATGCCAGAGGAAAGTTACTGGGCATGTTAATGATTTGGTTGGTTGTGTAGTTCAGCTGAAACACCAATTACTTGGTGTTCAAGAACCACAAAAGCAACTACGTAAGAGCCTTTGCTCTTAAGACATGGGCAAATGCTTTTGACGTGTTACTAATCTTAACCTTAAGCTGGAGCAGGGAAGAGTTTATTCCTTGGGGTAGAGATGGTACGGGTGTGGAATTTCAAAAGGCTTAATAAATAATATGGTTTCTTCTTTCTTTGCTGTTACAGATTCTGCTGACATCTGGTTCTTTTCTTAGACGTGTGTTGCTTCTGGATCCATCTGGACCCATCCTTCTTTTGAATGAATCTGAAGCAGTTTAGCTGCTTCTTTCTTGATTGCCTTTCTTGTGCATCTCTGTTATTGTAGAATTCCATGTAGTGAATATCTCTGCTTTTCTACTTCCAGAAATTTTCCATTTTCTTTCTCATTTACGTTTCTATTTGAACACAGGTTGTCTGTGTGTCTGTCACTGAATATTTTCTTGAAGTTTTTCCTATTTTTATCTTATTTCTAATTCTAAACTGTTACTCTGTAAAGATAGTGGAGAGAAGCTTTTGCCTGGATTGAGAAGTATGTACAGGTCTCTTAAGTGGACTGTATAAATTGAATTATAAGGCACTTCCTCCAGTTCTAAACAGATCTTCGGGCTGCTGTATAGCATTGTAGCAATCAGCTGGTCTAATGTTCTTAGTCAACTGGTCTTTGCATGGGAGAGATTGTAGCAAGAATGTGTCCTTCATTCTTCTGAAGGAACATGAAAGAGACCATACTGCTCTTCTCAATGGAGAATAAAAGCTTGTAATGCCGGTTCCCAAATCTTAGGCACTAATAGCTTTATTAAGATACTCCTGCAATACTCCTGCAACTGAAAGGTTCAAGAAAGGAGACTGTAATTAGTTCTAGTTTGCAAACAGAAGCGAACATTATTTCTAAAGTACCATGAAGTTACGGTATTGGTCTGATACTTATTTTTGGGCTTGATCTTTATTCTTAGTTACGGTATGTACAAGAAGAGCTCCAGACTTCAGCTTTCATCATCCCTTTAGTAAGATGCAAAGGTAGACACCTTTACTGATAATGACACGAGCAAAAATTCCTCAGAAAGCGTCCAAATGAATTTCCTCTTATTTCTCAGAATTTGGATTTCTGTTGCCACAGTACCGTTATTCCTGGAATATATCCAGTTCTTCTATCTTGTGTCTTGATAGCCATTTCTGTAGTTGGCAGTTGGAGTTTAACACTATCCTAGCTGACAGAATGAAGACTTGAAGTGTATACTGAATTAATGACTCCTAAGAATTTGCATGAAGTGTTTTATCGTATTTCTTTTGTTAGTTATTTACCATGAGAAGTAGACCTGGTTTCTAGGATTAAGCTTATTACAGAGTTTACAAATGTCATGAAAGAGTGAGTGATTTTAGAATCAAATGGAAGAAGACAAGAATGCTCAGGCTTCCACTTTTGCTTTAGACTTTATGCTTTGGAAGAAGTCAAGTATGAATGTGTTCTAACTAAAATTAGGTCATCTCAACGCAGAATCTAGGTGGAGGAGTGAGGGAGAGATGTAGTTGGACATTAAGCTTCCCCTCATCAGAGGGTATTATGCTGTTGTTTTCTATAAATTTTGCCTGTAGATTAACTTTTTTTATTAGTAACTGAATTGATGCTATTTGCTAATTCTATAGCAGTATTTTTCTTGAAATTTTCTTAAAATTGCAGGCCATAAATGTACTCATAGTGTCATAGGACTCTGCAAAATCTCTTAGGGATAGCTTGGAGATGGAGGTTTTTGAATTTTCAAGAAGAGGTGCATGGAAGGAAAATGTCGGATATTTTCTCTTGCTAGTTGGTTCTGAGCTCATTCCATCTTTGAAGCTTTGGAACTGAAGCAGAGACTAGTTTAAAATGTGCAAGCTTTTGTCTATAATCATTCTTGTCTACTCCTGAAGTATCATGGAGAGTACAAGTATCGTGGAGAGTGCAAGTCAGTCTTCCATCTGGAATGGAAGGATGACTGCCAAGCGAGCAGCTATGGAAAAAAAAGATTTGGGTGTCCTGATGGATGACAAGATGAACAGGAGTTAGCAGTGTGCCCTTGTAGCAAAGATGTGTAAGTTGGAGGGCACCTCTTGTTGTGTCACTGCCCTGCTCAAGCAGGGCCACTTGGAGCCAGCTTGTCAAAGACCATATCCATTTGGGATTTCAGTATCTTGAAGGATGAAGACTCCACAAGCCTCTCGAGACAACCTGTTGCTGTATTAGCAAGAGGGTAGTCAGCAGGTCAAGGGAGGTGTTTTTTCCCCTCTGTTCTGTACTCCAGAGACTGATGATGGAGCAAGGTATGCAGTTTTGGATCAACCTGGATGAAAAAGATGGACAGAGTAAAGTAAGTCTGGTGGAGAGCTACCAAGATAAGATGTTTTGAAAGGCTGGAGCACATGACATGGGAGGACAGGCTTGGGTAAGATTAGTTTGTTTAGCCTTGGGAAGGCTAAAGGGAGATCTAGGGGATTATATGGAGGTTGGAGTTGGAATGTTCACGGAAGTGTGCAGTGGGAGGTTGAAAGGCAACAGACACAATTTGAAAACACAAAGGATTTGATTACATGCGAGGATTTTTTTTTCTTTAATTTATGGCAGTGGTGAAACACTCAGAGGTTGTCCAGAGAGGTTTTGGAATGCCCATCCTTGGACATACTCAAATTTGACAAGAACTGAGCAGCTAGCTCTGGACCTGCATTGAGATGGAGGTTGGACTTTGACCTTTGGAGGCCCCTGCATGATTCTGTGTTTCTGGAATGAGGAATGAAGCAGTGATGTTTAAAATAAAGTCATGAAGTCTTGTATTTTGTGTTTCCTTCCCTCTTAGTCAATAATGAAGATTTTGGTATTCCTTGTTTCATTTTTCTTTCTACCAGTAAAGTTTTCTGGTCTCATGACCGTGATACATTAACAGCATTGACACAGCTTTACACTTTTCTTCATTTCCTTTTTTTTTTTTCTGAACACATTTTTCTTTGTGGATAGTTAAAATATTCAAGTTGAACTAAAAAGAAAAATCTTACGTAGTAAGAGAATGAGAACAACTACTGGTTCAGAGCAGGAATTGCAATGTCTGCAGTGTATGTAGGTGGACATACAGGGAACAGTAAGAACAGGATGGGTATATATATGATATTTTGTCCTAAGTATTTTTTGTACTTCTGATTCTAGATCGAGGGATCACTTAAAACTTGTATAACTTTCCACTCACTTTTTAAAATGAATTTCTTTGAGTACTTCTGCAGTTAACACACATACAGTGTTAACATCCATGACTCTCTTCAGTAAGAAGTTCTGCTGACCTTGTTAGGTGAAGAACCACCTCCTGCTGTTTGTTTTTACCATTTTTCTGTTGAGCTTCATATGAATTCCTGTAGTTCTCATCTTGGACAAGACAACAGTTGAGCCATAGTGACCCTCATACCATTCTTGGTTCTGTGGATCTGTTGTTACCATAATTTGTCTTGCATCCAGGCCATAAATCCATGCCTTGTGATTGCTCTTATACCCAATGTGTTAATGTAGTTCTACTTAGTTTCTATCAATTTTCTGTTTGCTTTAGTCCAGCTTCAAGAATACTTCTAGAGAAAGGATTCTCAAATTTTACTTTTTCTATGGGTTGAAACTAATACTACAAATTCTTAGAGATGGAAGGCAACCTATGTCTGTCAGATGATGACAGGATGAGGGGGAATGGTTTTAAACCAAAAGAGGGGAGACTTAGATTAGAGGTTAGGAAGAAATTCTTCGCTCAGAGGTTAGTAAGGCACTGGCGCAGGTTGCTCAGAGAAGCTGTGGATGCCCCATCCCTGGAGGTGTTCAAGGCCAAGTTAGATGAGGCCCTGAGCAACCTGATCTAGTGGGAGGTGTCCCTGCCCATGGCAGGGGGGTTGGAACTAGGTCATCTTTGAGGTCCCTTCTAACCCAAGCCATTCTATGATTCTGTTGAGATGAATGTGAGAGTACAAAACCGTGAGTGTCTCATCTTGACTTTTCACACTTGAGAACAAGAGAAAATTCGTGTTTTGCATTATGGCTGTCTAAAAACATGGGACAATACAAGGATGCCTGTTGATATTGTCAATGGGGAAAGCCTTTCTGTTGGACTACTGAAAAAAAAAGTGCAATGCAGCTGTATAATGTTGATTGATTAATACTTTCAGGTATTTTATCAGCACTTTAATTTCTTTTATAGCAGTGTTGTACTTTTTAGTTTTTGAATGGTTTTAATATTCAAACTTAGAAGTTCGGGGAATGCTGAAAAGAATAATAAAAATACACCAGAAGTTCAGCTTGAAGGACATGCTGATGAGTCCTTGGGAGCGATAAATTTGAAGAGGTTTGGAGCCTTTTAAGGTTTATTTTTTCCTTCACCGCTGTCCACCCTTCACTCCTGTAACAATGTATGTTGAAATTGCTAGTAATACAGAAATGCTTAAATTCTCTTAAGTGCTGTGACAATAATCATGAGAGAATCTTCTGCATCTTGATTTGTTTTCTTTTGGGGGAACTCATGGTCTTTGTACTGCTAGCATAGTTTAAGGTTCTAGGGAAACTCGGCAGGTAAAAAAAAAAAAAACAAAAAACTGTCCTTTCTAATTATGGAATATTTATAAGCAAATTGATACTTCGGATCTGGATTTGGTAGCTTTAACAGATAGTAAAAAAGATGCTTCTTGTTGCTTTTAAGTCTGAAAGATCTAGTGTCAAATCAGTAAACAACTCCAGTATTATAAGGATGTTTGAAATTCAGAAATAATGGACATGGCGGTGCACTGTACTTGATGTGCATGAGCCTTCCTTGACACCAGCTAAATTCTGACGTATTGAGATACTGGTTAGCAAATGCTTTTTCTACTTCCAAGGGGTTTTGTCCAAACATGAAGTCCTTTGATACAGTGAATCATGTCCAGTTATGCTCTCATCAGCTTACTATAAATTCATTTATAATATATTATATTTTCATCTTGATATAGAGTTATTGTGGCTTTGTTTGATTTTTATTTCAGACCAAGAACTTTTGAGAGCTCCACGTGCCTGTACGTTGTTTTCTGATTATATTCCTTAATGCACTTTGTTAAGCTATGTCAGCATATTTGCACCAGTGCTTCTAGATTTATATTTCGTTTTGTTCTAGAGGTACCAAGGCTATATGTGCGTGCAGATTTTTTGATGGTCGTTGTTCACTGAAATTTTTTCAAGAAGTAAAGTCTGATGTAAAGCGTGACCTCGTGTGTTCTAGATGGTATAACTTGAAGAATTCTGTATTTTCTACTTTCCTCTTCTCAGCATGCCAGAGGAGATGAGTGAATATAGGCAGAATAGCTGCAGCTCATAGAACAGTACAATGGTTGCATTTAGCTCTTGATACTTAGTGTGAATTTTTCCAGTATTGTGGCTCATTAGGAGGACTGATTAGCAGGTACTGGGGAACATTTTTAAAGAAAAAAAAAAAGTAAGATGGGAAAGAAGGATCCTGGACCTATATAAAATATTTTCCTCTAGGTAGAAGCTTGCTATCTTGGCACAGATTCCTTTTTGGAGGAAATCCACAGCAAAGATTTCATCAAAGTGTTGTGCAAATTTTGAAGTTGTTGAGGTATCTTTAAAGTTTGCTAGTCTGTGCAAGATGCTACACCCAATCTGTGGCAGAAGCTTGTATGTTTGTATGTTTACACGTACTCATTTTTAATATAGGGAATATGTTATCTTATGCTACCCAAAGTTTCTTCCGTTTTTGTGAGACTGTATTTAGCTAGTTCTCAAATGTCAGTAACTAGAAACGGGAAGACCAAAGATACCCACTTAAGTTTCTGTTACTTTGATCAAGGTGGAGTAGATGTGAAAGATTCTTTGTATTTCTTTTCCCCTTAAGCCTTGAAAAAGAGGAGAGGCAATGCCAAAATCATTCCTGAACGGAAGGCGGGAAGAAATCTTACATGCCGAAGTCTCAGAAGGGTATTTTCTAATACCCAATAAGCAGAGATTGTCTGATCTGAGACTCGTGATTGTTCAAATTCAATAATTAATGTGATTGCTATCCAAGCCTTTATAAATTTCTGTGGCCAGGGAAGGTGTTTAGATGTTTTTTACTGAAACTTGCTTTATGGTGCGTAGGCTACATACTTCACTGTTAGGTAAATAATAGGTGTGGCAGGTCAAAACTACTGATTTTTGTCTACTTACTTTGTCACTGGTATTTCTGCTCAGTGCAACTTTTCCATGCTTTTTATATAACATTTATTCTGTTTTGTGGAACACTGTTGACTGACTGACTGCTGTGTTGAGATGTCAGAACTGAGTCTGTTTTCAGGTTAATGGGAGTCACAGTTCCTCGGTGGGTCAAATGAGGAGTATAGGAACTCTGCAGTGTATTTCTCCTGCCTGGTGGACTGGAACTAGGAGACTTTAAAAGCTAGAGAATTTCTCCAAATGGTGCTGTTACCAAGAAACTGCTACAACTAACTCATACTTGATAACATTAAGGATATAATTTGGGGGAAGAGTATAACTTTTTTTCTTCCAAGTTTAGCACCATTATTTATCCTTCATCATGCCAAACTCCCATTTCTTGTCATAAAACCATTGTCCATATAACCATCAAGGAGAGAGAAACAACGTCGTTTCAAACCCTCCAACTCAGCAGAACTTGTTGCATACTCTAATCACAGTTTGTAGGTAGTGGGTGGTTTTTTAATATTCTTATTTTATTTTCAGGGTGTGTAATTTTTATATTTATTTTTTGTTTTACACAGAAATTTAGTTTTAGCCAGATCCCAGGAGAGAGAAACAATAAGTGCTGACTGCACTTGAGAAAATGATTATGAGAGTCAGTCAGTATAGGAAGGTTCTGATGAGAGAACTGCAGAAATAAATAAGTTTTCCTCTATTTATTATACTATAATTTAAAAACAAAAGCCGAACATGGTTTTAACTAATGCATTGTTTTGCTTTGTTTTATGTTTTAGAAATATGGCAAATTAACATCTTGTACTGGCTGCAGAGCTCAGTGCAGGTTTTTTGACATGACTCAGTGCATAGGACCTAATGGATATATGGAGCCATACTGCTCAACTGCATGCATGAACACACACAAATCAAAATATTCAAAATCACAAAGTAAGTGACAAGGGTGATGGATTTTCGTCACTGATAAGAGTAGACCTGATTTTTTTTTTCCAAGTTTGAACAGTGGGGGTGGGTTATCTTGTTTTAGAATGAATCTCTGCAGATTTTTAGTGTCTTAATAGGTTTTTAAATGTAGATTTTAAAAAGATCATCTTATATTGAACACTAGTAGATGGACCCATGAGGGGTCATTTTCCTCGCTAGTATTTTTGCTTGATTTTTGAAACAGTTCGTGTGTCTTAAGGTCTCCGGGAGGGGGAAAAATGTTGCAACATAAACTGCTCTCTGCCACAGAATGGCAGTGAAACTTCCACACATGTGAATTAATATTTTCTTGTCTTGGCCCCACCCCATTTTATCTCCTCAAGTAATAATTGATAATTTTTTTCTTTTGCAGAAGGATAGAGGTAGTTATACTGTATATAAACATTCTCTAGGTAAACTGTTTAATCTGGGTGAAAGGAATGAGTAAATCAAATCAAAACTTATGTTCTTCAGTATGCAAAGCAGACATAGATCTCAATTCATCAAACTTAAGATCAAAACGCTCTACTGAATGTTGTAGAAGGTGCTGTTTCACATGTGGTGCTTAGCTTTAATGGCAGAATTAAAAAAAAAAAAAGCAATTTCTTTTGTTTTATGTGACTTACTGAAGCTGGCTGGAAAACAGACAAATTTTAGCTTTTTACATTGAAAAGCTGACCTGTAACCCAGTATTTTTTGCGTTACTATTTTGTACTTACTTTGTTTGTAAACTACGTTTTTCTTTTAGGTATGGAAATTATTTGCCACTTTTGTAAACGAAACTCTTTACCTCAGTATCAAGCCACAATGCCTGATGGAAAACTGTACAACTTTTGCAGTTCCAGTTGTGTAGCTAAATTTCAGGTTAGCTGTTGTGTTAAATATTTTCCTCCCTAAATATTTGTTTACCTGTGTTTGTGTTAAATATTTGCATATTAAGCAAGCTTGCATTTATATACGTGCTTATGACTTACAATTAACATAGCAGATGCTTCTGGCTCGTAACCATTTCTTTTGAAAGTACTGTTTCATAATAATAACACTAGTTACTATCTTAAACTTACAGGATAATAATAACCCATTTCTCCTTGATGCTGTAAGTGAACACAAAGTAATACCACTACCCATCTTATTTTTCCCATGCCAGCCTCTGTATGGAGATGAGTTTTGCTGCTGTGCATTGATAACCAACAATTTTCATCTCTTTTATGCTAAATACAGTAACAACATTCTCATGTTGGATATTGTGCTGAAAAAAGGTTTGTGACATGGGGAATAGTGACTCTCTGAAATGGAAAGTTAGATTCTAAGTCATTACAACTTTTACGGATGAAACTAGCTGTTTAAATTACGTCCAGAAATTGGATTGTTGCAAGCCTGATGGTAGGCACACTGTAAGAGGCTGATACGCTTTTTGAAAATGTCATCTCTTTAATATGACTTAGTTAAAGCATATGTAAAATGCGTTATGGTGATTAATGTCTAGATGATTAAAGAACGTTTCAAAGACACTGTTTCAATTTGTGTATGTAAAAAGAGCTTCCCCAAATGTGTGCTGTTTGATTGATAATTGTTCAACACCATGTGAGGAGGCAGTTACACCCGTATAGGGTTAACCCATTTGTCATGAAACTTTTAAGTTTTCTGTCTACTGGAAAGCAAATCAGTCTCTTAATTGCTTCCTTAACATTCCCTGGATGGGACCTCCAACATGTTGCCCTGTTCTTGTGCTTTCATCCTAACCAACTTAGATGTCTGTCAGTGCAGTCTAAATGGAACTGATTAACAAAATAGATGTGGATTGTTAGTATGTAATGACAAATCTGTTGGACTTCTTGCAAACTCATTCAGCATCTACTTCGTTCTACGTGGTCTTACAATTGATTGCAGCCCCAAGAGTGCTCAGAATGAAAACTTTCTGCTATTTGAGGCAGAAAAATAAAGGTAGTGAATGACAAGTACAACCCGGGCCTTCTTGGATTCGCGGATAAATCAATATTTAGCAACACTGTGGAATATAACTGCAGATCAGTGATGTCTTCGTGGGTTCTTGATCTTATTGAGACCTCGCTAATACTTCTTTTATAGTTTCAGTACGACATGGAAGTCTCTCCTCAAAGTTGTAGTGTATAATCTGTGAGTCCTCAGCAGCAGCAAGGACAGCTAGGTGGTCGTTTGCTTACAGGTAGTTTGGATAATCTTCTTTATTTGATTCTGATTTTTGATAGTTTTCATGTATTCACTGTCTAGAAGAATAAAATTATATTCACCATTAGATAAAAGTTGGTAATATAAGAACTGCTTCTTCTGTTTGTTTAGTATTTAGATGGAGAGGACAGTATACTGCAACATGTGCTTTGGACTCTGTGTTCCCATGGGGGGGCTTATACCTGAGTGACACACAGGAACTGGACCTAAATTGAGAACGCAGTTTATTCCATTCAGTCACATTGGAATGCTTTCTGCAATGATCTTTTGAAAAAAAACAAACCCAGCTGCTTCATCATGATTCTCTATATTTTTCACTTTTTACTAATGAAGATAATTTTTCTTGTACTTTTTCTGGCATTGTATTCATCCCTTTCTCTTACTGTGCCTGTTTTTCCTGTACTTTTTTCTTTGTTAGAAGTTGCCTTTCTCACAACGGAATAATTGCTGTTCAAGGTCTGTGTCTCCCTTCTGCAAAAGCTTCCTTTTGGTTTACAGATGGATTGGAATGTTTAAGTTCCTAATTTTGGTTGCAGTGTTTTAGGGTTGGTTGTCGTTTTACCTAATGCATAACCTTATGTTTCTAGATAATTGTTGCTTTAATCTATTCAAATGCTTGAGAGATTCAGCTGAGCTACTTGTTGTGCAACTTACATCTATATCTGTATTCATCTTCGTGCAAACAACTTGCAAGAGCATTCATCCCTGTAATAAAGAGGGTAAAAAAGAAAATAGCCTGCCCAATATGATTGAT